>NC_087553.1:24378194-25003194 GCF_036250125.1 Pseudopipra pipra
CTTCCCAGCAGGTTCAAGTCACCCTTGGGGCAGAGGAGGAGCCCTACATCTGAGGACATTTTCACTGCAGGCTCCAAGTCAGGACTCCCTGGCAGCTGATAATGATGTTGCCCATCTCCCCTCAGCAGGGAGGGATGAAGTCATGAAGCACAGCCCCCTGAGCTGCTATCACAGCTTTACGGGACGGGGAGATAGAAAGAGTCATTTGGCTGGCACCCATGCATCACCCTGCGGTTTTTATCTCATTTTCTACATCTGACTCACTCTGATGCTTTAATGGGTAATGGCAGCAATATGCAGGGGGCAAGAAATGAGAGGGAAACACAATAGCAAGCCAACTGTTGCCAACTTTCCTAGCTTTCTGCTGAAAATTCATAAGGTAAAATCCTCCAGCAACAAACTGCACTTTTATAGTCAAAAGCAGAGAGGCCCCAGAGGCTCCACCATAAATCATAGTTTGGGTTGGAAGGGACCTTTAAAGGTCATCTAGTCCAAGCCCCCTGCAATGAGCAGGGACACCTTCAACTAGATCGGGTTGCTCAGAGCCCTCTCCAGCCTGACCTCAAATGTTTCCAGGGATGGGGCATCCACCATGGCTCTGGGCAACTTGTTCCAGTGTTTCACCACCCTCATTGTAAAAGACTTCTTCCCCACATTCAGATTTGAACAAACCTCTTTTAGTTTAAAACCTCTACCTCTTGTCTTATCACAACACACCCTGCGAAGAAGTCCCTCTCCAGCTTTCCTGTAGGCACCCTTTAGGTACTGGCAGGTGCTATAAGGTCTCTCTGGAGTCCTCTCTTCTTCAGGCTGAACAACATCAACCCTTTCAGCCTGCCTTCATACCAGAGGTACTTCAGCCTTCCAGTCATCTTCGTGGCCTCCTCTGGTCCCAATCCAGCAAGTCCATCAGCCACAGAGGAGTCTCTTGTGGAAAACACAGAACAAGGGACCATTTCTGATCCGTAAACCTTACTCCCCTGAAAATTATAGGTATGCCCAAAAATGTGCCACATCTACAGCAAAAGGAGGACAAAAGTCTTTCTTCTAGCACACGGGGACCAGCACAGCATGGCTCAACTTGCAACAGGCAGGACAATCAATCTTATTACCTTAAACACTTGCTTCAGAGCAGGGGCCCTGACACACACAGCTGAATTTTGGGAGGCTGAGGCTTGTGCTTTCATGTACAGAGCCAATGACAGGCCTGGAAACCAGCTAACAAGGGTTGGCCTCTTCATGGTAACTTCCTGTGGGAAAGCTGTTACCCTTGGAAACAAAAATAGCCTGCCACTCTCCTGTGAGCCACCTTGCACTTACCTTGGGGGAGTGGCAGTGTGGGAGCTGCCTTGCTGCACATTCGCACCTTGCTCAACTCAATCTGTTTGCACACGCAAGCTTCGAGAAGGCTGGGGAGCAGTCACCGCTACCTTGTTGCCGAAGCAGGTCACGAAGACACTAGCTTTGGTCAGCTGGTAGCCAAGGAGATAACAAACAGGCAGCAGCCAAGAGGTTGCATACTGAGGTAAACAGCTCCCTGTGGTCATCTGCAGGTCACCACGACCCTGCAGAGATGCCCATGACCAGCATGTCTGTGCATATGCACACAGCAGTTAATTATTCATTAGTCTGAAAGAGGCATGATTAAAGCAATTGTGGTATGGCTAAGGGTATCATCATGCTCCAACGTTGGGCATTCCAAAGACACTGGCTTTACCTTTTCCTCTGAATCTAGAGGAGATAGAAAGTTGTGGAAGAGAGAATAATCTTTTCCACCTGCCAGGTGCAGAAAGAACCAGTCAATAGCACTATCTTCATGTAATGGCAGCCAGCTGGAGCGAGACAGAGCAACCACATCATGAGACAGCTCAAAGGATTTGGGCTCTTCTACGCAGCACAGAAATCCTGATCACAGGCCAGGTATCACGGTACTAACTACCTTATAACAGTAGTTTTGTGTCCCTCCCGCCTCACAGCTCCCACCTGATCAGTGAGGAATTACGTGAGAGGACATTAGTCCCAGCCAAGCACACACGGTCCAAATTTGAAATAATTTTCAGTTGTTTTCATATTACTCCAATTTATGGCTTATAGAAGAGCTCCTGACACGAAATGGAAGAAGGACATCTCTAGTGTAACACTGAGGTTCAGAAAAGGAACAAAAGGAATTGTAAAAGACCCTCCACCAGCTTGATCCACTGCAGGCACTAAGGCAAAGAGATCCTTCCATCTTGAACTATGCACTAGAGGTGCCAGCTGGCAACATTCTGAGAGGAAATCTGAAAATAAGGAAGCCACAAATATGAGACTCTGAAGATTAGAGCCAAAGCGCACCAGCTGACCAGCAGACACAGGTATGCTCCCTTGCTGCTACTGCTTAGACAGCTGCGTAGACTGGGGGATTTGTCCAGCAGCACTGTGGGCCTGGCAACCTGCCTCAGCACAGTGATTTGCACTGGTAAAAGGAAATGAACAGGAAGGATGAGAGGCACACAGAAAACTTGCAGGATGGAGATCTGGCACTGTCCTCTGCCTGTGCTACACCACTGTGTACTTATTTCCATGTTTCTTGAACTACTTTTCCTACACAAACACACACACACAAACATTTTGCTAAATTTTTATTGTAAAAACACAGTTCCCCAGATTTATATAAATAAGCCACAGACGTAACATACAGTTACGTTCATTCCATCCTCCAACACCGACAGCTTTAAAAAATGAAACAGGCTAAAAGAATGCAAGTCCAGAAAGACATTAGGTTTCTGATGACCAAGTTATATTTCACATGGAGCCTCCTTCCTCTGTCAGCCCCAAACAAGATGCTGAAAGTACACAGCACTTGCAACACCCCCAGGAACTGACAGGGAGGCATTTGAGCCTTAAAAAGAGCTCTCACCCACTCCCCAGGCATCGTCAGCCGCCTGTGTTTTCATGCTGTCTCAGTGCACTGTGGGTGAGAAAGGAGGGGGCAGTTTGCATAGCAACCTCCTACACCCAGGCAGCTCAGCTGTTGTACCCTCCCAAAAGCAGCAGGGAAGGGCGAGCTGGGACTGCTTCCCTGTGGCTCACACCTCCACGGGCAGCCTGAAGGGAGACCCTTGGTGCTGCCAGGTCTGCATGGACATATTAGAAGTGAGAAAGAATGTATGAGCAGCATTCAGAGAGATGAAAGACAGGTGCTGGTCAGAACTATACTGCATGGTAGCGGGGAAAGCAGAAGAGAAAAAACAAGATGTGGAACAAGTGGGAGTTATAAAAACCATAGGGCTAGATAGCACTTCTTCTCTTTTGCTGACCCTTGCTAGTGCTGCTGTGTGGCTCTGCAGCATGTCATGAGATTAACTATCTTCCACTTCCCTTCTGCTTTGGCTCAAACACCAAGGAAAGAGCCACAGACAGATGAGAAATCCCACGAGCTAGGACAGGACAGCTTAGCCAGTTTACACACACACACACGCACACACACGCACCAACTATATGTATCCTATGGAACTGTTACATCAGTATGAAAAAGAGAAATCTTGACATTTAACTATTAAAAATAAAGCCCCACCTCCAGATTGTAGAAAACCTGTCAAGAGAAGGACAAATCTCTTGTATTCAACAAGTCTGGGACACAGACAGGGGTCAGGAACACTTCCAGACACACACGGCCAGGCTGCCACCAAAGAACATGTACAGCAGATTCTTCACCTCGTGAGTGATCTCAAAGCCAAAACCTTCCCCAATCACCACGTGCCAGGAGGACCCAAACCTCTTGTCCATCGTCTCTTTGATCATCTTGGCAGCACTCTGGTGAACATTAAGGCAGAGAGGATAGGGTGAGATAAAGCAACCAATGAGGTTTTATGCAAACATCCCCCTAGTCTTCTCCCTTGACAGACTACTCAAGCCATGAGCAACAGGTATAGCAGCTGCACTGCAGGAACAGGGAGCTGCCCAGAGGTACACCCAAGGGTAAAACAGGTCTCAGCAGCCTCCAATACAGCAGCCAGAAGAAATTAAAGAACTGCATCTAGCAACCCCTTCTGTTGTTCACCCAGCCTGAAGTAAGAGCTCTGCTTTAGATGCTGCTGGAGTTAGATGCTGGGTGTGGTGAGCACAAGAGGAGATTCAGGTCACTAAGCTGTGGCTATTTTTTACAGGAGTCCATTTTTTTTCTCCAGCTAATTACCAAAACACTGAAACTAGGCTGACTTTTAAAAGGCTTGCTTTTCCCAGATCACACCCTGCTTGATCCAAAAAAGGAGAGAAGAAGATTTTGTAGGGGCATGCAGTGCACTGCCCATGGAGCAAGGTGTGTTTTCCCTTTATCCTTGGTCCTAAAGCCAAGAAGGAATACTTAGCAGACTTTCCTGTACTCATCCCCAAAACAGGAGTCTCCACACAGTTCTGAGCCAAGCTCTCAGGACACAGGGCATTTTATGAACAGAGTGGAAGCACACCACAGGAAGGTAGGATCAGGAAGGAGGTAAGGTCACTACTAATCTCTGCTTCCTGCAGGAAAGCAAAGTGCTCTTATGGAATCTTGCAGACCAAGGGAACTGAATCTGAGATCTAGCCAAGTTCTTTGCTTCCTTCTACCCTTGCTCAGTGCATAAAGAGAGTAATAGGATGTCAGGACCTGACTCCACCCTGCCCTGCACCCTTAGCCCTACTCCTGCAGGTCCCCTGAGCTGCATCAACAGCAGGCTGGCCATTTTAGGATCTGGCTAGTACCTCGTTGTTGGTGGCAAATTTCTCACATGCCGTGACACACAGCTCCATGGTCTCCACACGCATCTCCTCCGGCATGTCCGAGTGCTGGAAAGGGCAAACAAACAAGAGGAACTACGCAACAAAACAAGAGCTGGACACGAGACAACAGTAAGTAGCCCTTACTTTTGCATTGGCTGTAGTTGGGGCTTAGACATAGTAAATATGAAAATGGTTTATTGCATTAGAATTGATTCATTCATTCCTTGTTGCAGCCAACATGGAATTCTTGTCTACCTACATGAAGACTAGCACTAAGAAAGCACAGCTTAAAGGAAGAGATCAAGGCATTTGTCAGTTTTTCTGCTCTAAGATAAAGGGAAAGCATGTTAATACTGCTTGGACCATGGTCCTTAATTATTGCTATAAGCATAACAAAGTCTAAATTACACAGCCTTTTCTTCTGTTGCTGCTATCTGGCTGGCTAGCAAGACCTTTTGCTCCAGCTTTCTTAGGACAAAAAGAAAGATGCATCCAGAACAGATAGGGCTCTAAAGGCAGTGTGCTCAATCTATTAGATGGATCACTTTGCTCCAGACTTCCTCTGGCTGACATGGGGAACACTGGTGTTAATAGATTTCTCTGACAGGGGTCAAAGATAGGGAGAAAGCAGCAGTGACAACCAGGATCCCTCCACAGGACCATCAGTACCCATGTTCTCACAGCAGCTACTCAGTGGGAGAAGGCTGGTAGGAATGAAGGCAGTTTCATATCTGTGACACTGGTAAATGTGCAATCCATCCCCCTTCTTACCCTAATCAGTGGAAAACTGTGAAGCCTTTTATAATCAGCCTCATCCTTTTTCTCCTCCTCGGTCTCTTCCATGGTCCTTCCACAGGGACCCCAGGAAGGGGTAGAGGGTCTGCCTGTAGCTCAGCAAAGCTGAGAGGAACTCAGTTCTGTGAACACGAGCAGCTTCAGCAGGAGGAGCTGCTTCTTGGCCCAGAGGACACTGCTTCAACAGAAACAAACACGAGGAAGAGACAGAAAGCTTTAAATTAAAGCGAGAGGCAAATAAAACTATTACGAGAACATCACGCCATCTCACTCACTGGCCATTTTCTCAACACTGCCTTCACATCCCACGCACAGAGAGTGTTATCTCACAGACCATTCATGGAAACAAATTTTTAAAAATGTATCCTTTTCCATAAGCGAGGCTTTAAGAACACAGCACTTCCCAGAAGCACCAACGGAGCTGGAGGGAAGCGCTGAGCCAGGCTACAGCTTTTGACAGAGAACAATACATCAGCCACCACAACTCTTGATTAGTTCCAAAATGATTTTCCCAGGGCACTATTATCTGCCAGAGCTTCAAACAGCACATGACAAGCAAAGGGCAGGAGTATTTTAGACACAGGATCTGCGTACGTAACATTTAACAGGAACATCTCGGTCTCGTTTGTGCACTTGCTCCTCAGATCCCTGAGCATTTGTCGGCTGGGGAGGACCATATGGGAAAACTCTGGACCGTGCCTCTGGGCCTAATTACCAACCTGACTCTGGCAACACAGAGGCACAGCACTGACTGACAGATCCAGAGCATTTCACCGTGGTCTTCCCGCTGGTTCCCTCACCCGGAACAAAGCATCTTCCTCTCCCACCCAGCGGAGGCAGGGGCGAGCCCATATTAAAGGCAAAGCAAAACAAACACGACGTCAGGCGACAGATCAAGTATTTATGCCAAGTATGTAGAGCCGCTGGCTGAAGCACCAAGTCAAGCAGACCGCCAGCTCTCACATGGGGTAGTCCCAAACCACAACCTCCGCAGACCAGAGCCCCCCCCCGGCTGACACCTGGCAAACCCCGGGAGCCACTTCCATACCCATCCGCAGCCTGAGACGTGCCCGGGGCCACAGCCCAAGAGGTGCGGGGCGGCGGAACGCGGTCCGAGCGGGCCGCACACCCGAAGCAGCCCCGCCCCGCCCCGCCGACTCGCCGCCGCGGCGGACGAGCTCGGCCAGCGGCGCTGAGCGGAGCCCGGGAATGGACAGGGGGGCTCCGGGCGCGGCCTCACCTGCGCGGCCGCTGCCGCAGCACCGTTGCCAAGGAAAGGCCACGCTTGTCATGGCAACCGGCGCGGGAAGTCCCGCCCACCTCAGCGGCCATTGGGCGGAGCGCAAGCCCGGCGCGCCTGATTGGCGGCCTGCGCTGGCGGGCGCCGCGCGGGGCCTTGGGGCGCAGCGGCTCTGGGGTGGCCACGAGGCGCCTGAGCTGAGTCCCCGCCCCAGCACCCGGTATCCGGCAACTTAGTATTGTTCTGCCTAAAAACCCCTTTGGGGCCCAGTTCTACCTTTTTTTTTTTTTTTTTTTTTTTTTCTTTTTTTTTTTTTAACAACAAGGATAACTGTAAGAACAAGGACCGATTTGGGGCAATTCATGGGTTTTGGTTTGTTTTTTTTTAATCATAGAATCACAGAATCAATTAGGTTGGAAAAGACCTCTGAGATCATCAAGTCCAACCCGTGACCAACCCACCGTGTCAATGATGGGTAGACCATGGCACTCAGTGCTGCATTCAGTCTTTCCTTAAACACCTCCAGGGACGGTGACTCCACCACCTCCCTGGGCAGCCCCTTCCAATGTCTAATCAGCCTTTCTATGAAGGATTTCTTCCCAGTGTCCACACTGAACCTCCCCTGGCTATGTCCTCTTGTCCTGTCCCTAGTTGCTTGGGAGAAGAAACCACCCCCACCTGACTACAACCTGCTTTCAGGTGGTTGTACAGAGTGATAAGATCACCATGAGATTCCTTCTTGCCAGGCTAAACAGCCCCAGCTCACTCAGCCGCTCCTCATAAGACTTGTGCTCCATCAGCTTTGTTGCTGTTTTTTGGATCCTCTCCAGAACCTTCCAGAATTGAGGGGCCCAGATCTGGACACAGTTCTCATTGTGTGGGAGAGGCAACCGCCCACGTTTGCATGTCAGTATGACTGTACAGAAGGAGAAAGTGGTGCTGCGAGGATGGATCATGAGTTTTCAAACAGTTCCTATAACAGTAGCCCCCCTCCTGCCCTCCGTGGCCTTTGAGCTTGTAATGTCTCTTTGCTTTCACATTTTCCTTGGCTCTTGGCTTGCTGGGAAACCTCTGTTGCCCCTCCACCCTGCTAGCCAAACACCAGTTGCCTCTAAGCCAGAGCTTAAACAATTTCCTGGGGGTCTAGCATTGAATTAATCTGAAATTAATAGAGGTGGAGAAGCAGCAAGCTTCAGGGTAATACCAAGGGGAAAGACTTCTCCTATGAAAAGCCTCAGATGCTGGATGTGACACCTGGGCTTCCATCAGTGCCCATCCTTGTCTCCCAGAGTGGCTCGTGGGCCCGATCTTTCACGTGGTCCTTCTGGCTGGTGTTTGTTTGAAATGTCCTCACTGCTGGCTGTCTGCTGAAAGAATTGCTTTCTGGCTGTCTGAGAAGGAAAAGAGCGGGGGAGGAACAAGCTGGGCACTCTTCTGCCCCTGCCAGCTCATGAGTCTTGTTCTCACACTGTAGTACCGAGCTATGCCCTATGGCCTTGTTGTCTCTTTTGCTCGTGAAGCAGTGAATCCAATCTCCTGCTTGTCCTTTCCCTGACAGACCAGTGCTGGAGGCAGCAGAGATGCCTTTGGGCTTGGAAAGACAACACTGCAGTGATCATTCATCTTTCCCTTTGCCATCGCTGCAGGCGGTGACAGAAATGAAGCTCTGCCTCCTGTGCCCCTCATTCTCCTACTGCTCCTGCCCCCTGGGCTGATTCCTTCCCCTTCCTCCTTTCAGCAAGCATCGGCCTCTTGCAACGAGGCAGGCACAGAGCTAAAATTGTCAAGAGGCAGATAAAAGCTGGGAGATCATAATTTTTTCTTTTCAGACGAGATAATTAGGAGTAGAATCTCTGCGAGGAAGTAGATCTTTCCATCATCATTGCTTTATCTCCAGGCAGCTACTCTAATCTCTCCAGGGACACGGCTCTTTCAAACATCGTATTTTTGTCGTGTTTTAATGCTTTAATCCCTGCGTAGTTCACCCACTTTTACTACCAGGCAGCAAGTCAGCGCGAGCTGGTGTGTTTGTGTGCCTATGCCCCTATGCGTGGGGCAGGAGGGCAGCATGCGTGCCTGCGCAGTTCTGGGTTCAACCAAATGTGCTTTGGTTCCGATCAATGTGACCCCAGGGAGTGTTTCCCTCAGGGAATGCTGGGACTGGTTGTGATGATTGTTCAGCAGCAGCTCCTAGGTGAGAAGCTAAGGGAAAATGGCCAACCCCAGAAGTCAAAGATAGGAACAATGTGGGTTTTGTGATTGTGGTGGGTGATAACGGTCAGGCTGCAAGGCAGAGATGCCTCCTGGCAGGAGAGCATCCTGCTGGCTTGTCTCCATCTACTGTGGCTTAGCAAAATGTGAGCAGTTGGGTTGGTTTCTGCACCCTCAAGTGCAGGCTGCCTCTATACAACACTGCAAGCCAGTCAGAGTCTTATTGGGCCAACAGAGGTAACAGGTACTGGTCTTTAGTTTCCATACCAAGCAACCAGGTGCCCTACTGTAGGTGAAAGCAAGTCCAGAGCAAGGGTCCAATTCACCCCTCTGGATCTGTAAGGAGCTGGAATCATTGCTGTGCTCTGGCTGGTCCTTCCTTATTCGCCACTAATCACAGATGGTAACTCTTTCAGCCCTTTGTACTTCACTGTGGCTGCTGAAAGCATTAAGCATTAAAACAAAGTGCCATTTGCCTTCTGACATGAGGGTGCATTGTACTCCTTAGCTGAGCACAGAAATGCAAGCACCAACTGCAAAATACACACACATATATAACATATATATTGCCTCATGCTTTCTTTTAGCCATCTTTATTGACCAGACAGCAGGCTGACTCTTCATCAGGTGAAGGCACCTCTCTTCTCCTTTTCTTTCTTCTCTTTCCTCTCTTTCTTTCTTTTCTTTATTTTGTTTCTTTCTTTTCTTTCTCTTCTTTCTTTTCTTACCTGCTTCAGGCCATGTTTTGGGACTTCCCCAACATCCCTGTGATAAAGCAGGGGGCTGGTGATTGCTGTCCAGCCTGTCAGACACAGCCCAGGGACTGGGCACTGCTCCACGCCACCTTGGGTAGTATCAGAGGGTCCAGGCTGGGGATTTGGGACACACTGAGGTCCGCCCTGCAGCTGTCCCAGCGTGGTATAGATGCAGCTCGCTGGAGGCAGGAGGAGCACTCAGGAGGCCCTGTGGAGATGCTGAAGCCACATTTCACTGGCATCAGAGCCCCACCATGTTGTGTTGAGCTGAGGGAAAGCAGAGATGGGGATGCTGATGATCAGGAATTGGAGGCAGACAAAAGCAGCTCAACCCTCTGCTCTGGAGGATGTGGCAACCTGCTCTGGGATAGCTGGATTCCTTGGTCTGCTGGGAAATGCAGTACCTCTCATATGATCCTACAGCTACTACCTCTAGTAACAACAGCTACTGCTAGTAAGGTCTGTTGCCTCAGCACTAACAGCCGTGCGGGGGCTGTTCCTGTGACAGATGCTCTGGAATCATGGCACATTCCCTGTGCAAGTGCTGCACGAGTCTTAATGAGCCTTCCTGGCTCTGGGAGGGAGCAGAGGAGGCTCCCAGCAGGACAGAGAAGCGCAAGGATGCAATTAAGGCAGCGCCCCATCGCTAGGGCAGAGCGGGTAAATGGGGACTTCGGAAGTCACCTCCCGGGGACAAGCATGGGCTGGCTTGACCTCATTTGAGGGACCAGGAGGCTGACACACTGCAGGGAGTTGTGACATGCAAACCCAAACCTCAGGTTGTAGGTGTTGGGGAGCACAGGAGCTTCCCAAAGCCCACTGCAATGCAGGGAGGTCCCAGGACTGTCCATGTCCCTGGGAAGGCAGAGCCTGCATGGCCAGTGGTGCCCTCTGGAAATACGGGCAGGGGCTGGAGGGGTTCAAGAATTTCAGCACTTTAGTTAACAGTCATCAGGCCTGAAGGTTTCCCATTGCCATGTTTGATTTGGTCTTCTTTGCTGCTGGACAAAACCCTTGGAGGATGTATGGGGGGTATGTTTGAGTCTGGCTAAGCCCTTGGCTTGCAGAAAGCCCTGCAGCTGTGAGTCCTGCAGATTAGGAAGGGAAATGGCAGTCCCTCTCCACTCCTCGAAGCATGTTAACAGCCCCTGGGCAGGGAGATAGAGGAGGGCACACAGGTGGTATCCATCGCACCAACCTGTCTCCCACACCATCTCCTCTTGTGACAGCTCCTGCTGAACTGCTACAGCCCAACGGTGCCCCTGCCTCTGCACTGCCCACCTCTTGAGTCCCTTCTTCCCCCCCATTCTGGATATCCAGACACAACACAGCAACCCAGCTGAAGCACCCACCACAACCACAAAACCTTCTTCACACCATTCTTAAAAATTCCCCTCTATACCCAGCCTCCCAAGGGTGATATTGTTGTTCCTCATCTCTTCTGAGTGCGACGCATTGTTTTCAAGCCAGCTGCCCTTAGAGAATGTGGGGCTTCTCCTGAGTGCTCCTGGTTAATTTAGAAGCAAGCAATATGTGTAAGTCATTGTAATTACTCCTTCCAGCCAGCAACGCCATTGATTTGTCATCTCCTCTACCTTTTAAGCCCTGCTGCAGGTTTGCTGCTCTTGCAAGACTCAGCTTACTGAAAAGAAATGGTCTCAATCTTGCTCTCCTCCTCCTGAGATGAGTGAGAAGCAGACGTTGCTTCCTGCAGAGAGCCAGGGCAGGATGGAAATCAAATATTTATTCCTGCTCTTGATTTTGTGTTTCCCAACCAGTTTCTAATCTCTCCCAAATGCCTTTGTTTCCTGAAGAGCCTTATGCAGAGGCATTTGCTGGAAGCTTTTTAAAGGTCTGGGAAAATTCTATCAAGTTTTCCCACGTGCCCCCTGGTCTGCCCAACTGGCTGTGAACCTCTGTGGGAGAGGAGGTCTCCCTGCAGAAGCTGTGCTGCCGGGCTCCCCCATTTCTCCTGTTCCAGAAATGACAGATCCACACGTCTCAGGTACATGGCTTGGACTGGGATCATGCCAGCGCCACTTGGCAGGGACAAAGAGGGCAGCACAGAAGGCCCTGCTCAAGCATCTCCTGGTGCCCCCTTTTTTCTGCTTTTCTGAAGAGCGTTTACACGCAGTTTCAGCATAGGCTGGGTATCTGGGCTGCGGAGGAGACAAGATTTATGCCAATAGCCTGCATCAGTGGCCAGGCTGTTTCCATCCCTGTTCATCCTCGTGCATCTCTCCTGCCTTGGCCAGCAGCCCCAAGAGCCCTCTCTCAGGGCTTCTGCAGTTTTAATAGGAGAGTTTTCCAGACCAGTCCTCTCATTTCACCTCCTCCTAAGTTTGTGACCCCAACAATGTTTCTTGACATTTTCTCCTCTAAAGTGTTGCCCTTCCTAATTATGCTGCTGTTATTTGGGAGCACAAGCAGATACCTGTCACCTGTTGAACCCCCTCCTCTTAGTGATGTGGGGGTGAGCCTCCAGCTCAGCAAAGCCCTTGAGCCTATGCTCCAGCTGAAGTACATACTTTTTCTTCAAAACAAACCCTCAACTTTGTGGAGATGTGGTGAAGGTGAGAGCACCAGACTTTGTTTTATGGCATTAAATACCCTCAGAAGTGGGAGCTGGTGGGGTCAGTTCTGGCTCAGGACCTTAGGGAATACTGAGCCTTCTGGCTTTGTGCTTTTTTTCCCAGAATACAGGTGAGATTGTGCTTTTCCCAAGAGGGGCAGGACCTACTGAAGGGCAAAAGCACCATTCAGACCTGGTCACGAGCTGCTCTACAACAGGAGCTCCAAGGGCTGTCTCTGAATCACCTTGTGCCTAGCTAGGTTAGAAACTAGTACTTAATTAGATTTATACTTGACATGAGCTCCTTGACACCACATTCTGACCTAGAGGCCATGATTTCTCACTGGTTTCTGCTTCCTGTTGTTGGGATGGGGGCTCCTCCTCTGTGGAGAGGTACTTCCCCCAGACCTCCTCCCGCATCAGGAGCAGCCTGTACCCCATGCTGCTCTGCAGTGTGGTAGATGAGAAGTACCCAAACTGTGACACCACCTCCCTGCCCCTCTGGAGCAATGATACCAGACCGTTGCAATGATATTTCTGTAATGCCAGCAACGGGCCCAGCCATCTCCCTTCAGGGATGCAACCCTAAGCATCCCAGGGGAGGACACCTTGGCTTGGGCTGGTCAGTCCCCTCCGCCCCCACAGCGACCTCGCACCCCGCGGGAGGCTCGAACAGAAAACATCACGTTTATTGTTCACGATCAGCTTTACAAAAGAAATGTCCCACCACAGGTGCGCGTCAGGGGCCCCGTCATGAACGTGCATTAGAGAAAGCGCACAAGCGAGCGAGGAAGAGGGGCAGCTCGTCAGGGTGCACAAAGGTCACAGTGTTCCCACTTGGCACAAAGGCTGCACCCCATCCCTGCCACGTCCTCCCCAGCAGGCTGAGCCACCCCAGCGCTGGCAGAGACCCTGCCTGGGGGGAATGCTGGGTGGCAGGGCTGTCCCTCCTGCCAGCTTCGCCTCCCCCAGGGGCAGGGGTGGCTGTTGCCCAAAGCACAAAGTGGGACTTGGGGTAAGGGGGGAGCACTGCAAGCTGGACACTGCATTGAGCAACCATGAGAGCCCTGAAACAACCCCCCCACCCCACCCCAGACACACATGTGCACATACACACACACACACATATCGAAATGTTGGTGACCACGCGGCATGGAAACAGTATTCTCAGGCACTCCACAGGGGAAACACCAGCCCACCCCATCACCCTCCCAGTTCCAAGGCCAGTGGCAGCCCTGTTCCTGGCCAGGAGCAGCTAAAGGATGGGGCCTGGGTGGAACCAAGGGCAGCAACCTGATCCGATAACCAAAAGACTGGGGGATGGGTGGCAGGGCTCCTCTGACCACCACCATCCTCCATCTCCTTTTTCCTTGCTTTCATTCCCTTTGATGGCAGCGCTGCACTCCTTCCCCCTTGGCCAGCGCTGGAGGACATGCTTTGCCCCATTTCTCCCATTCCCTTGGTGGCCGACCAACCACCCAACTGGAAGAGAGTGGGGAATGCTCTTTTCCAACTGCCTCAAAAGCCTGGCTCCCCTCAGGCAGCCCTGCCCGCACAGGCAGCAGAGGCAGGGGAAGGGGTGCAGAATGGTGAGTACTGCCCCACTGGCTCCCTGCTATTCTCCCTTGGCTTCCCTGGGGTGATGCTTGAAAAACCAGGGCAGCAGAAGAGGGGATGGGACTGGAGGGGAGATCCTAGAATGCGGGCTCGTAAAACCAGACAGTGGGGTTGCTAGAAATAAATAAGGAAAGGGGATATATTCAGGGAGTGCCTGCACCCTGGCATCCCACTGCGGCTGGACTGCACTTGGGATAGACAGAGTTCTCCTTCCCATTCCCTGTTGGGGCTGACAAGGTGAGGACCCTCGCTGTACCAGGGATACCTGCAGGTACAGCAATATCCACTCAAAACAGAAGCAGGGCAAGATGAGACCCAGGAGCAGGCTTGTGCCAGGGGTGGGGACAAGCCACACCACCAGCACAGGGGCAACAGGGAGGCTTGCAGGGTCCCCTCTCCCTCCTGGGACACCAGTGTGGGGGCTCAAGCATCACCCTGACAAGGCTTACTGGTCTGGGAGGGGAGAAAGGGGCTCCCTGCTTTGTGGCTGCCACTGGGTTCCTCGGTGCTGGGGAGAGGGCTCGGCGCCACTCATGCCTTCCTCCCTTCCTCACACGCAGCAAAGCCTGCCTTGCTGGCACCTCCAAAGACCTCCACCGCCTGGTCGTCCCACTGAATCACATTCCCTTGGAGGTGAGAGGTGCAGTTGGCCAAGCCCAGGATCTCCACTGGTGCCAGCATGTGGTCCCACACGCTGAACTGCGCCAGCTCCCCCACGAAAGCCTGCGTGGCATCAAAGCGGCCCCCCAGAGTGTCCTGGGAAAGAGCAGGAGAGGTGATCGGACAGGGATGAGCACAAGAGGAGGAACATGCACCCAGTGGGCAAAAAGGGCAAGAGGGAGAGGGAAAAGTTTGGAGAGAAGCAGAGCTTGATGCTTGGTGGCAAGGAGGGGAGGGGATGGATGTGTGGAGGAGATGAAAGAAGATAAGACAGGGAGCAAGTAGAGGCCAGAGGGATAGGGAGAGGGAAGAGGAGACAATGAGTGCATGTGGCCAGGCTGGAGGTCAGATGAGCAGGCAGGAGAGCCAACATGCCATGCTGAGCACTCGTGCCCACACCACCCCCTGCCTTTGCCCCATTTGGGGGCTTTTCCCCCCAGCCAGCTTCCCACCAGAGCAATGCTAACTGGCAGTTCTCGGTGTCGAGCTGGTACATACCTGCTCCTGGCCCAGGATGATGACACCCTGGGGCTTGATGGCATGCCAGGAGGCTAGGTTCTCACCGGTGCCCCGCTGTTCACCATCCTGGTATGCCGACCACTTGCCGTCCCGGGTGGTCCACGCCACGCAGATGTGGTGCCAGGCCTTGTCCTTCAGGCTCAGCGGCAGCTGGGCAACCTTCCGGGGAAGAGCAAGTGGGACTGCTGGGGGACCCCAGTGTCTCCCCGGCCCCTCGCAAAGCAAGTGGCGCACTCCCATGGTGGTGACAACCCAAAATCTACAGACGTCCCATTGTGCTACTTCTGCCTCTCAAAACCCACCTCAGTGAGCCATTCTCCCCACTCTCCTCCCTCTCCCCATAAGCCTGGGCCCTTCCTCCCAGCTCCCCCATACCAGTGTGGGTTAAAACAGGGAACATGAGAGCAGGGACTTTTCTCCTGCCCCTCCTGCAACCCAGCTGACCTTGTCATTGATGAGCAGCTCCAGGGGGTTAGTGCCCCATTCCAACAGCACAATCTCATTGGCTTGGCTTGGGACAGAGTAGGAGAAAGGGGTGCCGAGCCCTGCCACGGCCTTGGACTTCAGCCACATGCAGATGGTGAAGGCGTAGAGCTCCGGCAGGCTCTTCTTCATGCGGGCATACATGTAGTTGTTCTGCACCGGGATGGTCACCTTGAAGGCATCAGGAGGGCTGTAACCCAGCGGTCCTACGTGCCAAGGATGGGGAGAGAGAGAAGGGTCAGCACCTGTGGAGGGTGACCTGTGCTGGGGTTCTCCTGGTGATACACTTTGGGCTAGGGACCCCCTTGCCTCACCTCCATCCCCATCGAACAGGACTTACCGTGCTCCAGCTCCGTCACCCGGTTCTGGAGGGAGTTCAGCTCCTTCTCGATGTTGTGCTGCTGCTGGCTGCGGTCAGTGTTTGCGGCCTGGCGCTCCTTCTGCAGGGTCAGGATCTTGGAGAGGAGCTGTTCCTCCAGCTGCTCCATCTTGGTGTGGAGGGCATCGCGAGCAAATGCCGGGGCAGTGGGTGCTGAGCCATTGGTGCGGGCTGGCAGCTCCTGCTGCACTCAGCGGCAGCCACAACAGAGGGGAAAGGAGGGAGAAAAGAGAAAATTCAGGGAGGTGTCACTGTAAGAGGTTAAATAAGGACATGCCCAGCCTGCAGCACTACAGGGAGTGCTGAGATGACAGTCCCATATCCGCACTGGGGTCTCCTCCAAGAGCCTCCAGCTGACTTTGTACCTCCCCTCTCAGAGCCCCATTGAGATCATTACTGCAAAATGAAGCTTGGCTGCTCTTAATGACTTTCTGCTGCTTCAGAAACAGAGCAAGGATGGGATGTTAGGGTCATCCCTTGGCTCTGCTCCTGCAGGCAGCCTCTTGCAATGAGGGAACAATGTGGGAAGGACCTTGGAACTTCCACCCCTGCTGCTCTGCTCGTGAGGCTGCTTACCTATGTCCGGCACATTAACATCACTTAATGGGGCTGTAATCCTCTTAGCTCAGCTCAGCCGGCATGCGGGGGTGTGTGCACGTGCGCCAGGTTGGGCAGGTAGCTCTCTGTAAGCCAGCCTCTCCCAGGCCTTGCAGATGCCATGGAGAAGTGGGACCAGTGGTGAGGCTGTTGTGTGTGTCTGTTCTCAAGACATGACCCATCACCTGGGCATATCAAGCATGTCTTGTCTCATCAGGGTTAACACCCAGACCAAAACTCTTCCCATGGCAATTCTAACATGGCACCTGGTGAATATGCTCCCAGCTGCTGCTACACTCTGCAAAGACCCCAGATCCTACCTTACCAGAAGACTCTATCCTAGCTGAAAGAAAATCAGGCTGGAAGGGAGAAGGTGACCCTTTGCCATGTTTGTGGGGTTTCTCTGTAAATAGGAGCCCTCTCCTTTCCCCATGTCCTTGGGACATTAGTCTCTCTGCCACGGGTTCAGAAAGATGGTGACCCCCTTCTCTGTTGTTTCCAGACCTTCCCAAAGGTGCTGGAGCTGCCTTGGGTGCTCCAGCACTGAGAGTTCTGCACAGCTTCTTCAGCCCTGGATATTCATGTGGCTTACACTGGTGGGACATGGGGGGACGCCATTCCTGTTGGTATGAACAGCCTCCCCACGGCCTCAGAGCTGGCCTGGAGGAGGTCAGCACACTCAGCTGTGGTTATGGCTTCTAGCTTTTTCTTCTTCCCTACATCCTGCTTTTCCAAACTGGACAGGACCTGATAATCATGCACACAAAGCTGAAGGGGGGATGCCTGCCCATTTCACCCCCAATCTTTGCTATCCATCATGAACAGCTGAGACGAGAGGGAGGCTGGAGGAAAGCCAGGTTTGGCTGGGCAGGATACAGCCTTGGTGGATGGGAACTGCAGGGGGAGGAAAAGCAAGAGCATGGTGTTGGTGTGAGCACAAATGTACCTGCACTGGGCTGCAATGTACTCGGGCTACAAATAAAAGGGAGGCTGTGATGTCCCAGGGTCTGCAAGAGGTGCCAGCAGGGTCTGTTGGGGCAAACCCACAGGTTCTGTGAGGAAAACCAATCTGGAGAAGCAAATCCCAGCATGGGAAAAGAGGTTGTGCAGGGGACATCTGTCAGCCCTGACCAAATGCCAGCTCTCGCTGCCGGCTTGCTCCAGCAGCACTAAGGATGCTCTTGCAGAGAGCAGAACCTCTCTGGGAAGGGAAAGGTGCCTGGCAAAGGGCATCCTACCTTTGGTCCCTGTAAAACAGGGAGGGATTAGCCAATGGGGAAGGGGCTTTAGGTCTTTTGACTTTTTTTTTTTTTTTGGAGAAGACTTGGGGATCTGCTGGTGAGGCAGGGGAGGGCTGGCAGGAGGGAAGGAAAGGTGAGTGAAATGGTTAATTCTCATCCTCCTGGCAGGGACAGTTCCCACTAGTGGATGCCTGCATTTGTACCCAAGCAGAGCTGGCTGGGTTGGCAGAGGTGGGATGGGGTTGCCTTTGCCTCTGTGTCCACATCACATGGGCTGCAAGAGCTTTCCTCATCCTTTCAGGCCACCCGGCTACAGCGGAGGCTGGCACGCTCCTGTCTGCTGCACGCTTTGGTTGCTCAAGCTGCGGGTTTGGAGCCTACGTCCCTGCTTCATGCACGGCTCCATCTGTTAATGACGAAAAAAGAAAAGGCTGGGAGCTTTTGTCACTCTCACTAGCCCCCAGTAGCCTGCCCTACATTATTCAGTAGTGACTGAGTGCTTTTTTTACCTCCCTCTTCCTCCTGCTTTTCTCCCTGCTGCTATTTTCTTCCTTCTGTAACTTTTCTCCCTATGGCCTTTTCACTTATTTGGCTTTGGAGCGTCTCCTCTTCATGCTCCCCTCTGTGCACACACATGCTATCTCTCCCTTCTTGCTCAATTTCTTCCCTTTTCCCTGAGTTTTTCCCCTTTCAGCCCTCTCTCTAGATCTTGCTGGCCACTCCAGCATGGCAGCCAGTGCATGGACAGACAGATCCACATGGCCAACTGAACCATTGCTGACCCCCTATTCCTTCTGGAAAGGAATGTAGCCAGTAGCCTCATCTGGCAGAGTTTCAGGGCCATCCCAGTGGACACCATTCCCATCCCCACAGCCAGACCATGGCTGGACAGGAGACTGGACCATTCTACCCCATGCAGCTGAGATGTGCCGGGTGATCCCCTTGGTGCAAAGGTGGGCTGCATCCCCTAAACCATCCTCCTCATCTCCAAGCTGCCGCTCAAGCATCTTTCTCCCAAACCAAATTATTTGTAAAATTATTAATGGTAGATGTGCAGCTGTTATTTACCAGTAGCCTTGGGGGGGACGAGAAGGGGGGAGCGCCTTCTCCCCGGCTGTTCGGCAGGCACCCGGCTCCCCATCTGCTGCTGCACAGGCAGCAGGGGAGTGGGCAGCGGGTGCGGGGGAAGCTCGTTTGATGCTTTTTGGCCACTAGAACGGGCAAAAAAGATTGAAAGATGCCAGGTAATATTAATCACTTTAAATGTCAACGGCTGCCGGGGGCTGAGGAGGGGGAGGTGGGGTTGGGGGTCTGCGGCAGCCACGTTGGCATGTGCTCGCTGGGGTTGTAGCCCTCAGTCAGCAAATGCACTTTGATTTACATAAGGAGATCAGAGCCTCATTTACTAATGCACCGGCAAATCTGCTGCTCCCCCTCGGCCACCAGCACAAAAGTGCCCACCTTAGCTGCTGGGACAGGGCAGGCAGAACCACGGGATGATGCCTCGGCACATCCCAGGGATCGTGATGGTCACCTGGGTGCGCGCACACGGCAGCCCCATTCTGTTCCTTGGACCCAGGAATTCTTCCAGGCTGCACAAAACTCCTCTGTGCCTGCCACCCCGGGATGCTCACTGCTGCAGGATGGCACACTTGCTGCACCACTCTTTATTGGACCCTGCCACCTTTTTGGACCCGAGCAAATCCTTGAGGTTCATTAAACCCCAAGAAGGAGTGCATGGGGTAGAAGACAAGCAGGGATGCATCAGCCTCTCCTTCCTCCTAACAGGGGAAGAGCTCACCACTGATCCTGCTCCCCTTAAACCTTGCTCAGGGCCTGGGACTATCAGAATTTGGGGATTTCCATCCCCACACTGCTGGAGATGGAGACAGAAGGAAGGCAGCTAGGTCACTACCATTCCCATTCTCATAGCCAAGGGTTTCCTGCCAGCAGCCAGGTCACCAGCCACACCGGCACAGCTACATGCTGGCTGAGGAGCAAACAGTTCTGCCAGGTCCTCCACAGAGCCCACCAGTCTGTCTCCTCTCCTGCTCCATCTCCTGCAAGGGATGATGGGAAGAAAGGGAGCACCTGCATCTCAGCACAGCCTAGAAAGCCAAGGTGATTCCCTCCGTGCTCCGTTTCCATTTGCAGCAATAACTAGAAGCATGGAAAAGGACCACGTGAGCCCCCTGGCTCTGTATTCCAAGATGCACTCAAGCATACAGACATGAGCACATGCTGAGAGAAGGGGGGAACCCTCAAAACCAAGACAAAAAAGCCTAACTAGGCTGCTGTGCATGAGGAAAGGACAACAACCCTTGTAGTGGGTTGGGAAGAGGTGAGGGAAGAAGTCCCCATGTCAATGTTGTGATGATGCAAGCCCATCCCTGCTGAAATGGCAGGGGACAAAGAGCGAGACTGTGGGGTCCCTCCCTGAATCCTCCCCTGGGAAGTCTTGCTGCCATGCTGACAAAAATAAGAAACAAACGTCTTAATAGGTTTTCAGTGCATGAATAAATCTTGTTATGCCCTACAGACAGAGCTGAGAGTGCCTGGATTAGAACAGCAATCTTCTACCTGCCCCCTCCTCTCAGTACCAACTCCAAATCCTCCAGCAGTAATCCCTGCTGGCAATCCTACCTGGAGATGCCTTGGGATGCAGCCTTCCCAAGGCAGCACATGGCATTTTGTGTCATCCCTCTCCTGAGATTAGGCCACCACAGACTCTGCAGCATTTCCTCTCCTCCCCAGTGGGTTTCACAGAGCCTCCAGCACACTGGGAGCCACCCCGGGACTGTCCCCATCCAGGTCACCTTTTGGGGTGATCACTGCCACGATCCAAGATAGCTGTGGGGGCTGGGGGTGCCTCCCGTGTCATGGGGTACCCCAGGAAGGCTCCCAGGGCTGACAGCTGCAGCCATGTGGGACAGAGGTGTGCAGGTACCCCACCACGAAGTTTTAGGTGCCTGCTCCTAGGGCAGGGGGAGGCAATCCAGGGAGGGAAGGCACAGGCAACCATCACTGGATGGTTGAGGTGTGACCCCAGGGCTTGGCCGGCTGGGCTGTGGCCATCCCTCCCAGGGGTGTGATTCACACAGGTGGCACATACCAGGCAGGAGCCAGGGCAGCTGAGGTCCAGCCCACTTGTGACACGCTGCCCTAGTTCCTCATCCGGCAGGGCTCACTGAGCCGCAGGGTGCTGTGTCTCCCCTGCAAAGTATGCTCAGGACCCTCAGGCTCCTGGCAGCACAAAAAAAGAACATTTTTGGCCACGTGCCACTTGGCTTCCTCATCAGTATGTGCATGAACCTCATCCTAGCATTGCTTCAGGTTCCCTGGGAGAGAAGAGCCTGCTCCGACCCTTGTGAGCATCACCCTCCTCCACCCCAAACCTCCCGCCATCATCAGAAAACCCAGGACAGGGACCAAGGCAGCTCAGAGATGGTGCTTCCTCTTGGAGAAGGGGGAGAGGATGGTTGGAGAACAGCTAAAGGTCTGATGGTTCCCAAGATACAAACTGATGTGCTGGGTACCATTCCGTCATGGATCACCCAGTCCTCAAAAACACCCAGGTATATGTGTGCAGGGACTTATTTTCTCCCCTTTGTTTCTGGGTAAGCACACCAGTAGCACTATCCCACTCTTGGGAAATCATTTTTTGGGGGTTGCAGGGGGGTTTTTGTGGTGGCTCTGTCCCTCCCTTTGGCTGCATTTGGCTCTGGGCAACACGCTCAGACAGGCTGCACATTCCCCCCTCCCTGCACATGCCTGGCATGCCTCTGTGTTTCCTCTTGTACCTGTGTGTGAGTTACCCTGGCAGTTCACAGGTGCTTCCTCTAGTCTCCAGCTCTTTCCATTTTGCATGCATGTGTTTGTCTTTCGCTGTCTTTCTATCCCTGTTCGTATCTCCATCCATTACAATAACACTCCCAGCCTCATTTTCCAGCCTGTGACCTTAGTGGCTCAGAATTTCCCCACCCATTGCCTGCTGCCACTGTGTGCATGTGGCTATAGTGAGAGAGGCAGAAGCCCAAAGCTGAGGAGAGGGACTCCATGGGATGCTGCCCCACTCCCAGCTCCACACTCCATGGAGGAGTGGAGAGGGCAACAGGGAACTGAACAGGAAGATGAGAAGGCTGAGGACTCACAGGAGGCTTCTTGCAGGTGGCTCTGATACCCAGCAGAGCTCAGGGGTCTGCTGAGCCCAAATAAATCAACACTCACATGCACTCCATGATGTGCCCCATCACAGATGTCACGGTAGAGCCTTTAGTGCCAATGGCTTGTGGATGGGCCAGGGCTGAGCCTGCTGGGGAGACGTTGCACAGCCACTATAGAGTGGGGATCAGGGGTCTGCATCCTAAATGCCAACAGCCCAACGCCGCAGGGATGGGCACAGCAAGTGACTGCAGCTGCGCCCTTCTCTCTCCAGCTCCCGTGGACTATATGGGGAAGAGGTGCTGGGCTCTGCACTGCACTCCACTTTGTGAGCAGCCCCATTCCTAACTGCGATGGCATCAGATGGGATTTACCTTTCTGCTAAAGGGCAGGGTCTGGCCCTGAGCTGCCAACCTGCTCTGGAGGAGTCCTTGCAGGTGCTATGGGGCAAGCAAAGTGCCCTACCTGGGTGCAGACAGGGGGGAAAGCAGAGCAGCCCTGGCCTTTTGGGACTACCCTGCGCGGAGGGAAGAGACGTGTGCTGAGGGCAAGCCCCTTGCTCCTGAGCAGAAACCTCAGGGAAGAGCAGGGCACAGACAACCTTCCTGAAGCCTCATGAGGGGGATGAGCTGGTTCGGGGTGTGTGTGGCTGCATGCCTGGGGAATGGCACATGTGGGAGCATCGCCCCAGGAGCATCATCCCCTGGGAGCATTCTTCCCAAATCCCCAGGAGCGTCTTCCCCTGGGACCGTCCCTCCCAACACCGCGGGAGCATCCCTCGCACCTCTATCCGGTCGATGCGGTCCTGGAGGGTGCGGACAGCCTCCTCCAGCTCCCGCACGGCGGGCGGCTCGTCGGGGGGGTGGCCCATGGTGCCGGGGCGCGGGGCGGCGCGGAGCCCGGCGGCGGAGGGGGGCGCGGCGGCGGCGGGGGGGCTCCGCAGGCCGCCCTCGCAGCGGCTGAGCTTGCCGGTGAGCTCCCGGATGGTCTCCTGGTCCATGCGGATTCGCTCCTTCTGCTCCAGCGCCGTGCGGCGCAGCTGGGCCGCCGCGCTCCGCAGCGCCAGCAGCTCCTCGGGGCCGGCGGCGGGGCCGGTGCCGGTGGCGGGGCACTCGGTGCTCAGCGGGGTGCAGACGAAGCGGCTGAAGAGCGGCGGCCCCCCCGGCAGGCGCGGCCCGGCGCTGGCCAGAGCCTCGGCGGGGCCGTGCAGCGCTCCCAGCCCCTTGTCGGCGGCGGGCAGGAGGGCGGCGGCGGCCGAGTCATTGTCGGCGGCGGCGGCGGGCGCGGCGGTGCCGGCCGGGTGGACGCTGGCGATGATGCAGATGATGGCCCCCAGGAAAGCCAGCATGCCCGCCGCCAGCAGCACCGCCAGAAACTTCAGGGTGGCAGCGGCGTGGGGGGCCCGAGCCCGCGGACGGCGAGAAAAACAAAGCGGGCGGGGATGGAGAGGGGGAAGGACGGACGGAGGGGTGGATAGATGGACGGGCAGCCCGGAGGAAGCCGGCGGCAAGGGACGGTACCGGCAGCAGCACCGGCGCCGGGGCCCCGCCGCGCCGCGCCGCGCTTATATGTGCCGGGCGGCGCCGCCCGCACCGCACCGCACCGCCCCCGCCGCCGCCCCCGCCCCGGCCGTGCCCCTCTCAGCGACCCCCCTTGCTCCCGAGCAGCCCTCGCCGGGATGCAAGGGCGAGGGGCCAGGCGGGGGCAGGCGAGCGGGCAACGAGCCCCGGAGACGGGGAGAGGAGGGGGGGCACCCCGGGGGCACCTGGGGACGGGGCCAGCCCTGGCTCGGGCTTGCTGAAATCAGCCCGGCGGCAGCTTCTGGCGAGAGGATGCTCCTCCGGGACAGCCCAAGGGAGGATTTTTCCCTGCGAGATGCCTAGGCTGAAAATAAAGGGCCCCTCGATACTCCGAGGGTTAGTGCCTCGTAATCAGGCATTCCCTGGGAGGGTCTTTCGGGCCTTTCCCTCCTTGCCTTTCTCTTAAAACTTAAACCAGCAACTTTCCAGCTCTTGGAAATGCCTCTCTGGGAGGGCACAGAGTGGTTGTCTTGCTCTCCCACCTCAAACGGGACTGTTGCAGAGAGCCTCACCCTCTGTCATGGGATGCCTCACCCTCCAACCTGCACACCTGTGCTATTCATTTGAGAAATAAATGTCCATGTTTAATCTTCCCCCATCTAAACCACTCATAAAGGAGATACTTCAGATAAACACTTTTTTCTTGCTCAGACACCACACTTGCCCATGAGACACAAGCTGTGCCATACCCTCTCCTGTTCCCCAGGCACATCGGAGCCTTGGCAACACAGCTCAGCCAAGCCAGGAACACAGGAGGGAAAGCGAACAAAATTGATTTCAAGCTCTGCTCAGTAATGGCAGGAAATCCTTTTTAGCCAGCAGGGAATCAGCAGCATGTGTGTTTAAAACAGCTCCAGTGCTGGATATGAAACACCAGTAAAGATTACATCTTCTTTCCCCCCAGGCATATTTGAGTGGATAGCAAGGGAGCCAGAGCTACAAAGACTTCTCAAATTTGGCTTCATGGGAGCAGGGAGGGGAATGCTGCTGGCAGGATACAGTCACCCTTTCTCCCCATAGAGTATATTGTGCCCCAGCCCATCAAAATCCCTGGAGCCACCAAGAGACTCATGGTGTTGGGAGGCTGTGAGGAGGAGGAGGAGGAGAGGAAGACAGATGGGGCGGTTAAGGAAGAGAAAGATGAAGGTAACCATGAGGAGGAAAGGCGGAGGTGGACATGGAGCAGGCTGAGCAGGTGAGCGTGAGGAAAGCCCAAGCAACAAGTGTCTGGCTCTGGCAGCAAGGCCAGTGCTTCGGGAGGGTGAGTGCTTGGTGTGCTGGGACAAGTGGGCGCTGGTGTGGGATGCAAAGAAAACAGAAGCCTGCACTCCGCAGCTTGAAGGGAGGCCACCAGCCTCCAACCTGCCCCTTCCTAGTGGTGGCAGGGGATTGCACCACCCAGAGTCACCCCCTGCCTGCAGCATGCCCACCCCTGGCAGCGGCCAGGCAGGAGCAGATTCGAAAGGAACCCATGTGAGTGCTGGACCAGCCCACCCTGCCCCAGAGTGTGCAGGTCCAGGGGGAAGGGACAACCTTTGCCTGCATCCCTGTGAAGAAAAGTGCTGTACACCTCTACAAAGCTCTTTGTGTCCCCAGTTGGGGAAAATGTTGCTATGCTGGGGACTTTGCACTGTCCTGGACATCCAAATTTTATTGCCAAAGGCTGCAGGATTGTGGTAGCAAGGTTTATACCTCTGTCGGGTGCCACTGTGGTGGGGCGAGTGAGCCCCTCTGCACCAGCCCTGACCCACTCACCCATGCTGGGACGTGGAAGAGTTGGGTATCACAGCAGGGCACGGCTCACTGCTCCTGGGGTCCTGACCTCTCCCTCAGCAAGGACCACAACTTCTTCCTGGAGATAAAAGAGGTGGCAAAAATAGATTTTCACAAGGGGTGATGACTCAGACTGGTGGGTAGCCAGAGCAACCTCCCTGTCCCATGAATAACAATTCAGAGGTGCTGGATGGGCAAGGACACAGTGCTGCTGAAACCCTGCCCTCCAGCAGGTGACAGGCTGGAAGAAGGCAATGCCAGGGTTTGGGGAGCCCTGTTTAGAACGGGATTGGTGACAGAAGCTGGATTTAACAAGAACTCGTGGATTCAGCCCAGAGGGACAGGGAGACAGCTACTAAGGGATTTTGTTCCATCTAATTAAGTCTGGGGCTGGCAGCTGTTCCCAAGGGGTGGCTGCTCACAGGGCAAGGCAGAACAAGGGGCTGCCCCGCTGTGGCCCCTGTGTGAGAGGGAGATTTAGGATGGACTGCTGGCATGAGGGAAAGGACACCTGCTGCTCTGAGGCTGCCCCCATCCAACCCTCCTTGCAGGAACAAGGCAGCCCCACCCGAGTCAGAGTGAAATCCTGGCCCATTCAGGATGCTCAGGTCAGCAAAGTGGTGGGTGTGAGGAAAGGGGAGAGCCTTTTCCCATGGGAGGGTAACCTCATGCCTCCGGGGTGGGGGATTCCTTCCCAGGGGCACCCTAATGACATAAAAGGGCTCTTCTGCTACTGCCACTCCATGGACCCAGCTCCAGTCTCCTTAGACCAGGAGCCTTCAGTCCATCTTGCCTGGGGATCTGCAGACTCTATATAGTATGGAAATCCTGATTTCTCTCATTTCCAGGTCTCTCAGCCCTGCAGATGTGACTCACATCACCTTGCCCTGGTTACATGGCCTGCCTGCACCAGCACACTGGTGCAGGACCTCGTTGGATGTGTCCAGCCAGGCTGGAATCTGCCTCTCCAGCCTTCGTCTTACTCCAGAAAGTATGGGTCAGAGGTGGCTTCCTTGGCTGTTCTCTAATCCAGCCAAAAGCCCACTGGCCTCTGAACAAAACCAGGGTGCAGGGACAAGGAAGGGAGTGCCAGCCTCGTGGGCGTTTTGGCACGCGGCAGAGGCAAGGTGAGCCTGGTGTTGTGACATAAATAGCACACCTTGGCTGTGCTTGGCTTTGGTGGGCAGTGTTCCCTGCTCCCAGCCAGCCAAGACACGTCACCACTGGAGAGGGCTCTCCTGTATCTTTCCAAACCTCAGACACTGCAGAAGTATCTAAAGCAACTCTCCCCCAGGAAGCCCTAGCTCAGCCCTATCTCTTCCATCCAGGGGAGACTAGATCACACCATTCCAAAGGGCAGCCCTGAGGGTATTTGGGTTGGAGCCAGCTGGTGACACCCCACAGCTGAGCCCAAACACTGCCCTTTCCCAGCACCCAGAAGTGCTACCTTCCTGCTCTTCTCTCCCACCTGCCTGAAGAGCATTGCTGCCCAAAGCCTGTCCCATCTCCACCACCAGCACTTCCCCACCTGAAGGTTTGCTGTAGCCTTTTTATGCAGCTGCTGTGGGCTGGAGGCTAATGGAGTGAATGTGGGGCTTCAATTACACACAGGGAGAGTATTTTTCACCATATTTCCTAAATTAGCATGTCATACATTGCACTTAAGCACACAGTCTGGAGTTTGGAAAAGCCTAAAGCAATTTTTAGCCACCAAGTGCTAGGTTGTACTCGGATCTAATTTCATTTTTAAAAGAAAAGGATGTGGGACACCCATGGGAGATTCTCCAAAGCATTTTGGAAGCAGGGGTTGCTACAGCTTGGCCTTTGTGAAGTGCTCCCTATTCCCTTAACATTCCAGAATTCTCTTGACTTTTGTCAGAGCTTCTCTGTGTCCAGAAACATCCAAAGACTCAGACCAGGACTGATGCACAGTGCCCAGGAAGGTACCAAGTGTGTTTGTGTTTGACTGCAGAGCTGATCCCTGCTGGCTCAGGGCAGCTGTTTCAGCACCCCTGCTCCCCACTCCACAGGTCACAGCCCACCCAAGGAAACAATAACAGAGTTTGGAATGTAACAATTTATTGGGGTTAATTTTTTGTTTTAATTTTTAACTCCCCATTTCTGGCATTGATACAATATTCAAGAGCAGCAGAAAGAACAAAATGTACAAGAATACAAGAGTAATTAGCACAACCCCCACCCCCAAACCTGGAGCAAACCATTTTCTTGTGGGAAGCACCAAGGGAAGGGGTGATTCAATCACCCCTCCAATGGCTATGCCTCCCACCCATCCGCTCTAGACAGAGTTTAGCCAGCTGGGAACTGGATTAAAGAACAAAACAAAACAAAACAGACACTATATTTAAAATGAAAATTGCAAGACAAAAAAAAATAATATATAGATATACAATTCATCCGTGCACAATCCTTAAATGCATTTTTTCAAAATAAAAAAATTACAAGATACATATTTAGGTTTATCTTAAATTAAAAAAAAATTACCACCTTCACTTTGTATGCCAAGTGAGGGGAAATGAAGAGAGAAATGGGTTGCACCAGAACTATCAGCACTCTTATGAGTCAGGGCTGACCTTCTCCAAGAGAAAGGATAGGGCTCTGATGCTGCCAAAGCTCAAGCACAGGCAGAATCTGAAGCACCCAAGTACCACAGAACTCAGTGGGGTTACTCGCCTACTCCAAGTTCAGTGTTTGCAGGAATCTGCAGGAGTTGAGCCTAAGCTTGGCACAGGGGAAGGTGAAAGGAAGGAACAGATGAGGCAGGCCCCTGTCCTTCACCACCAGCAGACAACTTTCTATGCAAAAAGAAAACAAATGGGGGGGGGAAAAATAATCCCAAAATAGAGTCTCCTCTATTCTTTGGGAGCATACAAGGCTTAATGGCAGAGGAGAGAAGAGGAGGGAGGACAGCACACAAAGTTGATTTGCTTGGGGGAGGCACAGGCATGACAACTCTTTTCTAAAAAAAGTCATCACAATGATTAATTTTTTGTTCTGTTTGAGAATTTGACCTAAGACTCCGTCCCCCTTTGCAGCTGGGGGCCAGAAGCAGCAGGCTCCTTCCAAGCAGCTGAAGAGCAACCAACCTGAAGAGCAGCTGAGGGGCTGCTCAGGAGCATAAATGGGCCCCACTAGTCCTATGAGGCCCTGAAGCCCCACCAAGTGTTTTGACCCACCCAACTGCATTCCAGAGGTTTAGTGTGAGCTCTAAGTACTCAGCTGAGCAAGGAATGAAGAACCAAGGCCCTGCAGTGGGAATTAACACTTTGTCTGCATGTCCCAACCATGCCCCTTCCCTCCCACCAGATACATTTTCTGAGCCACTGCTGAAGGTGGCATCACCCTGACTGCATCTTGCTGCTCTTCTGTCACCTGACTTTTCCCTGTGCCACAGCATGGTGCTTGCTGTCCCCTTCCCAGCTCTGCTCAGCCCAGGAGTGCAGAGGGTATCCCCATTCCTCCATCACAGTGCCATCTACCAGTGCCTGGAGGGAGCCAGCTCAAAGCACAGCACTTACCTGGAGTAGAAAGACCCTCACTCCAAGTACTGTGCTTTTGGATGGCCCTGGAAACATAATTTCCCACCACAGAGAAGCTGGAAGGGACAGAAGAGCTGCCAGAGACGGCCCACCACCCCAGGAAGGGGAACTGACTATATCTCCCTTCACTCCTGGAAGGAAAAATTTAGAGAAAGGAAGAAAGAAGAACTCAGGGCCCTGCCACATCCTTACAGGTGAGGCAGGTGGAACACAGGGCATCTCAGATGCACCATGCAGAACACACACAAAGCTTCTGGTGCCAAGGCTGACACTGCACAGACAAGGGTGCAAATGCCTCTGACCACACCGGTCTGACAGAGGGCAACGCTGAAATGGGAAAGGAGCAGAGGACGGAAAGGCCAAGGTGAGGACGGAGACAGACTCCAACATCTCCTCCCATCTACAGCCCCCAAAAAGAAATCATACACATTGCACTCTGGGGAAGGACATCAAAAATGTAAGTAAAAAAGAAAATAAAGACACTTATTTGCTCAACCCCAAAGCATTGGTGAAATGAAGATACTTCCTGGAGTTACCTGGGGAAGGAAGCACGGACAGGGAGTGGGGGATTTCTGAAGCAATGCTCAGCACTCCGTCTCTGTGCAAATGCCTCGAGAGTTGGGCTGCCAGCACCCTCAGCAGGATGGCCCCCTCCACCCCCATCCCCTTCCCATGAGGGAGACAGAGACACAGAGCAGTGACACAGCTGAGAGAAAGGCCATGGCAAGCCAAGAAGGAACAGAACCCAGGAGACACCAAATCCCTGACCTCAAACTAACCCTTTACAGCAGACCACCTTCAGAGCGGAAATTAGGAAGGCTGCGCACAGGGGAGAAAGAGGGGAGAGGGAGGTTTCTTTTATATTCATATATTTATATATAAAAAGTAAATAAGGTCCCAGCTCTTGCGTGATTATTGGGCAATTGAAAAATGCAGCAAAAGCAAGCGACATTGGAGTAAAAGGATGCGCCAGGCAAGGAGGAAAAAGTCTTGTCAGAAAGTGGGGAAAGAGGCAAAGGGAAAAATAAGCACTTAGCCAAACACGCACTCCAGGTTTGTTACACCCCCCGGTAAGAAGGACCTGGCTCCTGAGCAGCCCCACTAATGCCATGACCTGGAATTGGCAAAAGTGTGAGGGACTCAGGAAACCATCCTTCAGCATGGCAACCTCCTTCTGCCAGGAGGTCCCCAGGAAGGTGATCATCTCCAAACACTGGGAGCTGCCAAAGCCTCCTCTACAAAGAGGGGCTGGAGAAGGGAGTGAAATCCCTAGGAAGACTCAGCTCAGAGACAGCTCCTACCTGGTAAAAAGCATAATTGTGGTTTTTTCTTTTTTTTTTTTTTTTTTTTTTTATTTCATAAAATCTCCCTGGGAACTTCAGTAAGGGGAGACCCAGAGAAATGCTCCCTTTCTCTTTTGAAAACAGAAATTAAGCAGAGGCTCACCACAGCTGGGCCTGCTCACCACACTATTTCTGTTTTCCATCCCGAAAGGAGCTTGTATCTCATTAGCTTCACGCCTCCCCAGTCCCACTCTGCTCAGTGAGAAGAGGGCACAAGACAGGAGGCTGCTGCTCCAAGTAAAAAGCTGTGGGAAGCACTGACAGAGCTCAATAGGCAAAGAGAGGAGAAGTTCCCAGAAGCAGCCCAGGCTATGGGAGGCATCAAGACATCTGTCATCCGCCACTGCAAAGCCCAGGGCACCAGAGAAGTCCAGAGAAGAAAAGCTGTCCAAGTGTCCCTGCCTGCCACCTTCTGTTCAGACACCAACATCTGGTAGCTTCCCTCTTCCTCCAGGCACTCCCACACACCAGATGAACACCCAGCAGACATCCTGGATGAGGAAGCCAGCACACAAGAGTTCCCTTGCTCTGAAGTAACGTTCTGCCCCGCCACCTTGCAGGAAGCTGAAGCAGAAGGCTGCCCTACTTGAGCAGAGTCCCATCAAGGTATTCCTCTCCCCTCCCCATCCCAAAGACTTCCAACATTTGCTGGCCTCAAGAAGAGGGTACACCTCACTCAGCAACACCTTCAGAGCACACAAGGCAGCTCTCTCATCTACTTCTGAAGATCCAGCCACTGTTGGAGAAGAGACACTGGACTACATACCAATGGGACTCCGTTCTCTGTCCTGATGTGGTGAATCCTATACAGAAAAATGCCACTCCCCACCTGATGCTGGAAGAAGCTAAGAGACCCTACAGAGGGGAGGCATATCTGCTTCCCAGGAAATAAGCCCACCGTGATTAATTCTGCTTGGATACAGGGGACGGAAAAGAGAAGAGACAGCAACTTGGCAGGAAAAGTACATGCCAACCCCAAATCTTAGCAGCTTGCTGTGCATGCAAAGTAAGTCAACTGTTTCCATGTTGATGGCCCGATTCACATTCTGGCAGAACGTGACTGGCCATTTCTGAGGGCCGCTCGGCCAGAAAACCACTTGGAGACTCCACCTTAGCTCACAGGAGAGGTATGGGAGGGAAGGGAAGTCACTCCAACACTTGGGAGGCAAGGACGGGAAAGGTTTGTAGACAGGGTTCCTCCAACATGCAACTTGCCTTTTCAGCTCGGAGATCGCTGCTTAGTCCTAGAATGCCTTTCCCTCCAGTTCAAGCAAGCCAAACACCATCCCAGACATACATGCTTCGATACTACAAAATACTCTTTTCCCTAAGGACCATCTAATACCACTACAGTTTGTGCAATCACTGCATTTATTATTCATTTTTAAACTCTCTCTCGCTCTCTCCCTGTAGAAATTTTTTTTAAAACTTTTCTTTTTTTATGCAAAACTAATCATTTCACTTTTTCCACTCCATCATAAAATCTCCTCTAAAAACACGACAACGAGAACAAACATGGCACAGACACAGAGAATACTTCCCTGTTTTTGTTGGGTTTTTTTCTAGGGGTTATTGGGAAGGGAAGGGGATACTTTCAAATAAACTCCTCCCTCAATTCCATGCCCTTTTTAAAAGGCATGGATGAATCTTCTTTCCCATCTCCACCATAAGGAGCAAGGGCAAAAATTCAGAAGGAGGAGCATCACCCACGTGAATACGAAGGTAGGGTTAGTCAGCCTCAAGTGTCTTGTCCACCTGAGGGAACTTGAGGTTGCTGCTGCATTCAAGTTAGCAAACCTCTAACTCAAAACAGCACAGGATCCTCATTTCGGATCCAGAGGTTCAGGGTTTGGTTCCCACCTGGTGACCCACCCAGGGAGGGATTTGTCACACAAGCAGGTTAGTTGTGTCTGCAAGCCGGATCATACTCCCTTCTTCCTCCACAGAGGATCTACTGCACAAGTTCTCTGCTGCAACAAGTCCTCTCATTTCCTCACTGCACGAAGAAAGTCCTTGTGGAGCATCCCTACAATGACCCACTGTTTTCCTCTTCACAGACAGTTCCCTTGCTTTGTCACTCTGGAGAAAGGCAAAACCCCTTCAATTAAACAATTCCTGCCCCTTGCCCCCAAAAGAACACCATACAAGAGACACTGGGGAAAAGAATTCTGCCAAGCAACACATCTTGGCCAAAACACATCAAGAGTTTCCTATTAAAGTTCCCTTTTATCTCCCACTTAAACGCTTCAATATTTTTTTCAGAACCTTGATACCACGAAACAAAACACATCACCACATACACACCAAACAGTAACTTAACAACCTAAAGTGACTGGCTGGTTTGCATCCACCCCACAAAGCAGCTCCTCTTATCTTGCAGCCACAGATTAGTTCTTGTTCAGAAGGGAGAGGAAAAAGAGAAGAACCTCCTCGCTATTTTCCTAAGAAAGAGCTTTTCCCTATGCCTACAAACTGCTCATCTTTGAAGCTGCAGTCAAATGGATAGGCTATGCTAAAATAAGGGATCCTTGGGTGTGCCAGGCACGGGAAAGATGAAAAAAACCCCAAACAAACAAACAAAAAAACCAAAAACCAAAACCCCAACCCCCACGAAAAATACAAGCAGGTATTAATACAGACACGCACACAAGTCCAACAAGTTATAGGAAGCCTTAGCTTGGTGAATGGATCAGGGAAGTCTCTTTCTCCCTGCCCCTAGCTTTAGCTGTGAATGAAAGCACATCCCCAAAGAGTCCACTATGCTCTTTAATCAAGGAAAGAAAAAGAAAGAGGTGTACAAAGGGTGGTGCTAACAGCACCTGGAATCCCCCTCGGACTGTATGCACAGACACGCAACCGCAACTGCTGTAAAATCACCGTGACCCACAGCTTGAAATGCCACCTGCTGTGAGACAAGGTTTGTAGGGAGGACAGCAAAGATTTTATTACACCAACCCAGGCACTGGAGGAAGGGAATAGACAAGCTCTGGGCACAGAAGCCCTAATTAAGGTCAGAAGCCGGTCTATCCTTCTACCATTCTGACGATGTCCCTTGGGCAGACAAATATTACTTCCCTCCCACAAATTGCCTCCCTTCTACCCTCAGATCACTGCAACCACAAAATCGCTACTCCACATGAGAGCACTCCTTGAAGCCAGCAGCTCCTGAGCATCCTTGTGTGAAAGCACCAGAGGGGCCAATTCCAATTGTGTTTACCCACCCAGGGTAGGTCTGTAAGTAAATGAGCCCTGGCATGGGGAATATTTCCACCCTTTTCACCTCTACAGCATGTTATGTGGAAGTGACACCCCTTTGCCCCATCCAGGGACAGGGATGAAAGGGTGAGGTTCTCCCACTGATTGAACAGCACCTCTTTTCCTTGCCCCTACAGGCCGAGTCCTGTGAGAGTAGAGGAAGTAGAGAGCAAAGGAACGGCATCTCACCGCGAAGCTTAGGACCCACACAGAAACAGAGCAAGCCAGAAACGGCAGGTAAAAAAGAGCTTATTTTGGATGTGAACAAAGGTGGTCAGGAAAGAGGGAGCTTGGGCAAAGAACAGCAAGCTGTGGTCTTGCTCCCTCCTACTTGCTAGGGGTGAAGAGAAGGAATTTCTAGATCAGCTCACAGGAGCTTTGGGAAAGAGATCCCAGCACACATGCATATGGTGTGAGAGAGAGGGGTATTTCTTATGAGCACCTTTGGTTGACAGTTGTAGGGGCTGTTTCAGATGATGAAAAGACAAGAGGGGAAACCTCTTCCAGGCCACCCACCACAGGGAGGGGAGAGCAGGAGAAGCAAAAGGAAGCAGGAAGAGCAAATGACCTGCCTTAGCATCCGCCCCTCCCTCCTTTGGAGGGAGCAAGAGGAAGCAAAGAGGGTCGGGGGAAGCTTACGCACAAGGCAGGAGACCAGCCTCACCTGGCTGGGGCAGCATCATGCTGTTGGCGTCATCTTCCCCCAGACCGAATGGTGGATGCACAGCCCACTCCCACTTCCACCACAGAAAGGCCAGGGAAGGGCATTTCATGCCCTCTCCCCTGATCAAGTGCAAGTGATGAACATCAGGAGGAAGATCTGGGCCGGAAGCAGACTCCTCTTCTCTTTTCTTCCCTTTCTCCTGCAGAGCTGAGCAAGCTGGAAAATGCAGGAGAAGGGGAGGGACTAAGGGCACCTGAAAGCACCCATACAACTGCCAAGGTAGCACCAATAGTCAAAGGAAAGGGGAAGCCAATATTGGGCATACGCTGCATGGGGCACCCCTACCGCCCCAGCTTTGTCTCAAGCACCTTCCAGGCATGACACTTCACCTGCCCTTCTTCCCCTCACTCTGGGGGCATCTGGATCAGCAACTGCCATGAGGACAGTAGAGGAGAGGGCAGATCCAGGCCACAGGCCAAGAGGGGAAAGGATGGCAGGATCGTACTCATGGCAAGGGGGCAACATAGGAATGGAAGAGACTGCATGCACATTGTGGGAGAAGGTTTGGAGGACGTGGGCAAGGGCTCCAATCCTCTTACATCCTTCCCTCAAGGGTCTGGAGCTCCCCTTCAGTTTTGTCAAAGATGGAAGGGTAATGAGGAAGAGCAGCACCTTCCTCACCACCTGCACAGGCACACAGACACATGCTCACCCATCCCTCAGTCCCAAAGGCTCCACCGCCTGTTGGACAACACCACATTCAAGGACAAACAATCACTCCCCAGCCCCACCACAACCCTCCCTGCCTCCTCCCAGCGGCACTAACACCCAGGAACAGGGGGTGCTCCCACACCCCCACTGACACGCTCCAGCCTCCAGGCAAGAGAAAGTGGGCAGGAGGAAAGGAGGAAGGGTGGCAGTGAGGGCAGAGGGACAGCCAAGGGGAGAAGGAGAGAACTAAGGACAGCCATTCACACCACGACTTCTCGCAGGTAGAGCTCCCCCCACGCCCCTTGAGTGGGAGGACCTGGCCGCTCACTTGCTGCCTCCTCCACCACCACCCGCCGCCACCTTCTCAAAATCCTCTGCGTTACAGAACTCCTTGATGGTTACGGTGAGGAGGTTGCTGGTGACATCCGTGACCACCACGTTTGAGCAAGGGGACATCTCAGGACGCCAGTCGCCGGCCTCCTGCTCTGGGTCAGAAGAGGAGAGAGACAAGGAGGGCGTCTGCCCCCCGCTGCACCCTCCTGAGGGAGAACGCTTGCTGGTGGCAGCCGACTCGGGTGGGATTGAGAGGTCAAGGACCTCCGACTCACGCCAGTCGGGGATGGCTGGGCTGAGGGTCTCGGGGAGCAGCTTTGGAGGGGAATCATCTGGGTCAGAGGAGGAGTGGGGAGCGGGTGATGGGCAGCCAGAGGAGCTGGAGCTGGGAGCATCATAGGGGGTGGAGCCCATAATGAGCCCACAGGAGGCTGCCTGGGAGCCTTCTGCCTCCCCCTTGCCCTCCAAAGAGGGGGTAGGTGCAGCAGACGGCTTATTGTAGAGGGAAAAGGTGCCAAACTTCATGTGGCGGATCTGGGTGCGGAGGACGCTCTCGCTGAACTTTTTGCTCTTGCCAATGACACGGTTTCGGGACGGAATCTTGGGCCGAGCCAGGCCCCCGGTCCCATTGGCTGGCTTCCCACCTTTGTCAATGACTTTGAGGTTGAGGATGATGCGGCTGCGTTTGGGCTCGCGGGGTTTCACCTTACGGTTGATGATGCGGACGGTCTCCGAGAAGGGGGAGACGGGAGGACGAATGCCAGCCCCACCACCCACGCTCCCGCTGTTCTGGGGATCTGGACGGGGCAGGGGGCGCCGGGACATGCGGTGGCATCGCCGGATGTCTTTCTTGAGCCGGTGCACCGCGGCACTGGAGTGGAGCTTGGGAGAGGAGGTACTAGAACCAGGCTTGACAGAAAAGTGTACATCCCCAATGTGGAGGGCCTCCGCTTGGGCCCGAGCCTGCAGTGGTGGGGAGAAAGAAAACAAACAGGGTCAGAGAGGCAGCCTAGGTGCAGCCAAATCTCAAACCAGGCATTGCTTACCTGAGGCCAAGCACTCACCAGCAATGCTATGTCACATTTATATCCAACATTAATGATAAGCATGGGTACACACCTACAGGCTACTGATAGCTACGGCACAGCCCCCAGATAGGCATGAGGCACTGCCTATATCCTTTTCAGGCAGCTAATGTCTCCCTAAACTGCTCCTGTTGACACGTGCTTTCCCCAGGGAGAAACTGCCAATTCCCCAGGCATGTTTCATGGTTACAGTCAGTGGTCTCCAAGGCCCCCCAGGTCATCACCAGCAAACATACACAACCCTCCACTGTCAGACAAACAAGCCAGCATCCTCCTAGAAACTGGGGCTGTTAGTGCTGAGTTAGCACTCAAAATTACACACTAGTCTCAAGACTGGGGATTGTATCTTGTACAACATGAGTACTGGAGAGGAAGAGTAATGCGCTCAGTTTCCTCTTCTCCTCCCACAGCCAGAATCATCTCTGGAAAGCATGGTAGAAGGGGGTCTTGAGGAACAAAGATGGAGGTGTCTTAGCTAAACACAAGAAACGCAGAGATCTGAAGCTCATTTCTAATTAGGGCCACCAGCAAGTCATTCATCCTTACTGTGCTGTCGAGCAAGGTCCAGTGTTTAAAGCCAGAGATTAGGCCAGCTGGAATTCAAGTCAAGTTTTAACTGCATCTCCAAAGAAGAGATTGTCTTGTCCCTTTAAACACCACATTTGTTTAAAACCTAGTACTGAATCAGAGCAGGAACAGCACTAGTTCAGCTGTGCTGTGCCAGCTCTCCCCAAGAGCCAGGCCAAGGGAACAAGACTTTTAAGCTCTTCTGGTGCTTGGAGATAGTTCCAAAACCTGCCCTGGTTCATGTACCAGAGACAGGAACATTTTCTGGCAGCAGGAACAACAGTTTCATTGGTAAGCTGGTGCTGTATGACCTGAAGACCCTGTGGGCATGGAAACCCAGAGTGCATTCTTACATCACACCCTACCAGAGCACTGTTGCTTTTAGAGCTCAGCCTCCCACCTGGACCCTGCTACTGGCCCAAATCAACCTGCTTCCATATTCCCTCTCAGCAGTGGTGACAGGTAGAAGTCACAAAGGCCTGGAGGGGACAGGAGAGCCCCCCTGCGATTTCCCATCCAGTGAGCAGCTTCCCCCACCTCGTGGGCACAGCAAGAACTGCAGTGCTGGAAGACGACAGCTGCTTTTCCTCCCTAACTTTTCCATCCCGTTGCCCCTTGCACACGCCAAGATCGGGATGGCTTCTTGCCAGCTAAGAGCTTAGCACTCAACTCCATCTCCTTTGTCACCCTGCAGGCTGTGCCTCCTACCAGAGAAACGCCCAGGGAAAAAAATGTGTGTGTAAAGGCCGGGATCTAACAGATCTAAGCGAGGGGCCCAGCCAGCCCCTGCACAAAAAGCTCAAAGCCCTGGCCCCACAGCTCAGAGCTTTGCTGTTACCCAGTGCCCTTCTTCTCCCACCAAGATCCCTATGGGAACCGCAGAAGATCCCAAACTAGCTGAGAACGGAGACATGAAGACATTTTGTTCCTCTCTGGCTAACGCTGGACGATCATGGCCTTCAGTACTACCTTGTATCCCGGCTTTAAAACAGCTGCAAAAATGAAGCCTCCTTCTTGGGCTGTACATGAAAACACAGACTGAAGGCTCACCCAGACCAGGAACTCTGCGTTAGCCGACTGACAAAGAAATAGGGACAAGATGACACAACCGCCAAGGCAGGCACAGACACTCTCCACATTAAGAAACAGGGCTGTTTCCACCTAGCTAGAGGGAAGTGTTCCCAGCACACACAAACCCAAACACATCCTGCCGTAGCAGGAAGAATCCCAGTGTCCAGCTAGTTTCTCTTTGTTCAGCCTTGCACATTGCTCCATGGCCCAAACTGTTGAGAAAATAATTAGACACAGTTCTGTTGCAGGCATCCTACAGGCTGGAGCCCAGCAGCAGCAGCAGATGAACTCCCAAGGCCACGCACCAACTCTCCCCATCCCATCTCATCAATACATAACTTGGAGACACCGCAGATCCTGTCAGGAGGTCACAGGCACAGGCTGTGCTTGCTCCCTCTCCTCACACGTCCCTCTGAAGCAGATGGCAGACACAAGGACAAGCTACAGTTTGCTTTCTGACATTACATATCAGCATAGCCTGAATTAACAAATTTATTCTTCTTTTCCCTCCCCTTCCCCATCACAGCTAGCCCTTCTAGCATTGCTGCTCTTGTGCTTTGGGCTTCTCACCAATTTACCACTGCTCAGCTGAGAGCAAAGTGCAACACAAATGCAGGACAGGAAAGCCAGGCAGAGGGTGCAGACAGATGCACTAGTGAAAATCCTTCATCTACAGCTTCAGCAGATAGACACAGGTATCCTTCAGGGCCTCTCCTGCTGCCAACACTGCACATCTTTCAGATTAATTCCATACCCTGTAATCATGCCTTGGAGTGAGTTCTGCCCCCTCTGTGCCATTCTGCTCCAAGTCAAATCTAATTGCCACCTTCCATCAGTACCACCATCCATTACCCATGGGAAAGAAGGCAGCTTCTCACAGGGGTGGGGGAAGCAGTCACAAACACCCTCAGTTTCCTTGGACACCCCAAAATTCTTCAGCAAAGCTTCCCATCAATCACATTAAATGAAGTGATGATGCTGGGATGGTCACAGCCTGGCCACTTCCACAGTCCTGCTGATTTTACTTTCCCTGCCTGTGCACATTAATCAGCTCTTGTCCTGTTTTGACAGAGACCTGTCTTGGTTTTGCGCTTGCACAGCAGCTAGTGCAGAGCTGGGACTTCTCCAGTGTGCCAGAACCACTAGGTCTCCTTAACTTGCTATGTGTCTGCATTTCCAGTTACTTCTGGGGCACCTCCTCAAGGCTGAAGCTGCTTCTAACTCATGTTTCAGCTGTCTGCGTTTATTAAATTCCAGTCTCAGTAGTCTCCAGGTAGACTGCAAGCAGCATCAACACCTTTGGCCAGATAATATTAAGAGAGAGGATCAGCTGGGACTCAACAGTCCTCCCCTGGTGCTACACTACTATCCCCCAGCGACAAGCTTCAATGCAAGTTCCAAAGAGCAAGATGCAAATATTCAGCTTACCTTGAGATTGTTTTTCCAGGTAAGGTTTCAAGAAAAATAGTATCAGATGCGTTATCTAAGACCAACCCCCAGAGCCCTCTCACTTGTGAAGCACAGGATCAGGTTTATTCAGACATCAACTATGCAAACTCATCCCTTCACTGCAGAGGACAGCACATTTTCTGGGCTCTCCTTCCCCTGCTTCCAACTTTACATTAAGTAACTTGCTACCTCAGATTTGGAGAAGATTCAGCATTCAGTTTTATCTATTGGAAGCGCACTTCTCCCTGCTACGGATCCATTTCTCGATCACACTCACAAGCCATATGAGCATAAGGTCTTTGAAAAAACAAACCCATTCAATCCTTTCAGCTGTGTCACCACAGTTTTCTACTTTGCTCACAAGTCTTCCAAATGGAAGCTAGGTCTCTGGGTTTTGCTGTTTTCACCCGCAGGATGTGCTCACCGCTGAAGAGGTACTCAGCATGTATACAAAGTAATTCACTTTCTGCTTACAGCTCAGCCTACATCAGGATGCAGCTTCTGGAGGCTTGCTGCAGTGCTCTGTCACGAGAGCAAGCCAATTGCTAGGATTGCTTCCCTTCCCCCTCTTCCCTTCTGGGATACGTATCACCTTTATTTATCTTGTACAGCTCTCCCTCATTGCCCCTGGGAACTAGTGTATCTCCCCCATTCCCTACTATTTCTGAATAAATGTCCCTTGAGGCCCAGAAAGCATATTTGTTCATTTATTCCCTTAACACACTGAGACACACAAGCACATACACGGACATGTGCTTAGAAAGGCCTCTCTTACCTGATTTGTATCAAATCTCTCCAATTTGGAAGAAAAAAAAAAAACAAACCAAAACAAAGATCTTGTAAGGCAAAATGGATTTCTAGTTAATTATTTCAAAATCAAGCCAATTCCAGTAGTGCTGCTGCACCATAGCAGCACAATTCTCTCATAAATTACTGGGTCTGCTTTGTCTTTTATTCTCCACCTGCATTCCCACAGTCCTTGCTCCAAACAGCATTCGCAAGAGCTCTTCTTTCCCCTTTTTGGCTGCCATTCTGCCTTTTTATCACCCTCTTTCTTCTGCAGTCTTCCAAGTGACAAGGCAAAAGCAAGCCAGTTCATAGCACAGTTCTCCCAAGCAACACTGCCATAAACTAAAGTTTCCCTCTGGATGGGGAACAAAATGCTACAAAGGGGAATGGTTTGTTTTCAAACCGCTCGGGGATAATTTACGAACAGGGAGGAGATCAAAAGAAACCCAATTCCAACTTCAGAGTTCAAGAAAGGGCAAAGTGACAGAGCACCACGCTGCTCAGCCCCTTCTTCCCCCACTCTCCCACTAAGAATCTCCTTTACTCTGTTCTCCCTTACTTCTTCCTTCCCATTAACCTTCTCCACCCTTGTCCCCTTAGTATTTATGGCCAGCCCAACTAAGGGTCTTTGCCAGCCACCCACTGAGCTTGCAGATCAGGCTCTGTCTCTGAACAGCACTTGCTCGACTTTATTAGATGAGTTGGTGAGTTTTGCATTCTGCACAGCAGAGTGCCTAGGGAAAAGCAAAATAAAAAGAGCAAATCGAGCAGAAGAAGAGGAGGAAGATCACTCCAGCATGTGGTGTATCTCTTTCTAACCTCACACCAGCTTCCACTCTGACCTGCAGCCTAAGGGCCTGTCCTCAAGGATGACTTCTGCCAGACACCTAAGTAGTAAGAGCCTTACGTACAGTGCTGCCTGTTTCAGACCAAGGACTCGACTTCCCACCGCTCAGCACAAGGCTGCAGCATACCAGCAGCCTCCCAAGAATTACAACCTCCCGCCAAGCCTGATCTCAGCTGTGGGAAAGTTTGCCCCTAGTATGCAGAGGATAAAGACCCACTTCCTGCCCAAAACTCTGCAGTTCAAGTTTGCAGGGGTTGCTTTCAACATTGGCCATCTTGACAGTGATCTTACAAAATCTGGACTGTAATTTGCCTCTGCAGTCTGATCGAAAGGGCAAGTGTTAGAAACAGGAGCCTGGCTTACAGAGGCAGCAGGTGGCCAAAGATGCAGCTTTTCAAAGCTTTTCCAAAGGCGTGGGCCACTAACCTGCTGGAATGCTTTCTGCAAATCCCTCTGGGTGCCTATCTGCAACTTTTGAGAACTAATCCCAGGATAAACCGAGCCTCAACTGCAAGCTAAAACACCCACACAACCCAAGGGACTGAGCGGCGTTTCAGGGCACTTATTTTGATGCCATCCCGGAGACTCAGAAGCCTAAGTTTAAGCACTGATACACATGAAAAATCCTAGCGAGCCACCAAGTTCAGGGCAGATTAGTCTACCAAAGCGGTCCTAGGCCAGACTTCTGCTTAAAAATCATTGCAACCAGATCTAATCTGTTCAGTTAACAGATCAAAAAGAATATTGTTCTAACTGCCAACTCCAAATACTCCCTCTGGGATACAAGAATCAAATTTCTTCCCTCGCTTCCGAAATTCTCACTGGCAAGAGATTCTGCAGCTGAAAGAACTGAAAACACTGTTAGCGATGCGTGAGGCAGTCCCACTCCTCCCATATCAGCACCGGTGCTGCGGGGCTGGCAGAGGTCAAACGTGCATCTTCAGTGGGTCAGAAGGACTGACGAGGGATGCACACCATCACAGTGTCTCTGTCACAATTCTACCCACAGCTGTGTTGATTGTGGTTTGCCTGAATGGAGTGCAAACAAGTTCAGATAGGGCCGGCTGAGATAAGAGTTACTTCTTGCTGCCTGGCCTGGGGTGTTATTTTTAGGGTAGGATCTGAAGTCACAGAGGAAGAGCAAGTCAGAGCATTAACAGTTCCGCCAGCTCTGTTTCCCAGAGGTGCAAACCAAGTGGCAGTGGAAGCGCTCTGCCCTGCCAGCCTCTCCCACAACGTGGCACCAGCCTTCACGAGAGTTAATCTTGCTCCCCCATCACGATCCACCTTCTACAAAATAGTGAGACAGCTCCACAAACCTACAGGTTTTCATTACTGTTTGAGGAGCTGGCAGAAGGAAGACGTGCCACAGAAACGTGTCACCAACGTGATTCAAAGGATACTGTTGAATAATTCAGGTTCCGAGTTTAGGGGGGTTTTAAAGAGCAAGGGGAGAAGAGAAGCAATGAGTGGGTTTTGCATTTGGGGGTTGGTTTTGGTTTTTTAGATGAGTGAAAATGATTGATTTTTTTTTAAAATGAGTAATATGGCAATGGATTTTGCCATATCACATTCAGAATCAAAAATAAAAGAAACTGATTACACATAGCATAATCATTTCTCTACAGCTCTGAACAGTGTCAGGTCTTACAAATATCAGTATTTTTTAATTCAGGCAGAGAACTATTTTAAACTGGTGGTTTCCCTTTAAGTGTTCCTCTGCATTGTTGGAAATCTAAACACAAGGGTTACATTTAATGCATGACTGCCAGAAAGAGAAAAGCCAACTAGTCTGGTTTCCCTGAATATAGCATAAGAGCTAGTACGTATCAGATATGTTTGTAATTCTCAGTCTGCAGACACAGAACACTGTTAGCAGAAAAACAGGCAATGAGGGAGAAGGACAGTTCCATCAGCAGGACTTTCTGAGGACTACCACAGTCTCATGGGTTTTATGAAGAGCATCAGAATATGCCTGTTCCTGCACTTCTTCCGTGTGCTTCATTATATCCTCTCAAAGCAAAGAAGAGGTGACACCCTACCCCTCTCACTCCTCTTTCCAGTGCTCATGCAGTTAAAAGTGCTGCGCTGACTTGAGTAAAGCTCCTGCTGCTGCCAGGCAAAGGAAAGTATTAACCTGTTTCACAGATGGGGAAACACACACAAAGGCTAAATGAGTTGCTCAAAGCCACAGAATGACTTGGTGATAGCGATGCCTTACCACAGGGTCCACACCGGCTGTTCCAGGGCTTTATAGCAGAATGAAACCAGGGAAGCTGTGGACTTGCTCATCTGTCTGAACTATACAAGGCTGTGTTCCTTCTATGCTCATTTGAAGTCTGAGATTGTGACAGTTGGAGAGGAAAAGGGGGGAAGAGAGGAGTAGAGCAAGGTGCTTTGTCTGTAAACTAATAAATACACAAAGCTCGCATAGCAGTCACACAGCTATTGGTGCTTTTAAGAAGAGAAAGTAAAAAATACAGGGAGGGCCTGCACTAGGGACTATCTTCCTTGCTCCTCGTTGCAAGGGAGCAGAGATGCTATGACAACATCTTCTTGCAGAGATGTTAAGTCTATAAGAGGAGAACTGGAAACTTCAGCTGCCATCCTATGCAGAGGTAAAACACTCCACCTCCTCCTCCTCACCCACCCCCCTCTGCCCTCCTCAAACGCAAAACAAGCCTGCAGTTTATAGATCAAAACATGAACCCTTCATGAAACTCCTATGGAGCACCTACATCCTGAAACACAATCAGAGGAGTACAAGTGGCAGCGGGATTCCCGCCTCAGCTGCCTGACTGCTCAGCGTGCTGCTAAGTTGCAGAGCATGGGCTGGATGGAACAGGCTGCTGAAGGAACAGGGAGCAGGGCTGGCTAGCTCTCCACTGCGGCAGCAGAAGGCCGTGAGAGAGAGAGGATATTGGAAAAAGAGACTGCAGCCTCACCATGCACATCTGCGTGTGCCGATCGTCCTGCTGAGGCACCCGTCGCACGCACACTCGCTCTCCCGTCACACGCTTCTGTGCCTCTGCCCACCCTCCCCCTTTCCTGTCGGTTTTCCCCGCGCTCCCAGAGCCAGGCATCAGGCACAAGTCACTTGAAAGTCCAGTCCTTCCAAGGGCATGCACCGGAAAGGTTTGAGAGACATTTGGCTAGGCCCAAGTTATTTAAATAAGAGTTACCTTCAGCAGAAAAGTTTTAGGTTTAGGTCCTCTCTTCTTGGGCCCGTACAGCTCACGCTCTCGTTCCCTTTAGGGAGTCAAATTTGTCAAGAAGTTAAAACTTTTCCCAAAGGAGAAACAGAAGTATACAAGTTTGATTTAAAAAAAGAAAAAATAAAAAGAAAAAAAAAAAAAAGATGAAAAAGAAACAAGGAGAGCCTGGACACTCTTTCCCGCTCGCCCACCCAAAGCCAAACCTGCTGCTGCAGCCCCCCCAGCCTGGGGTGGGGGATGAGCACTCACTTCTGCTCGAAGGCGGCGATGAGGCGGGAGTCCAGGATGTTCTCCTCGGGTTCCCAGGTGCTGTACCTGCCGGGGCGGGAGCAGCGGGGAGGACAAGCGAAGGAGTTAGCGCCCAAATCCCTCCGGAGCTGTACACAGGGACACCCTCCCCCCCGCCCCCATCACATTCTGCCCCAGCCAATGCCCCCCGCCCCGCAGCCCGGGCGGGATGCACTCACTTGATGGCCCAGCCTTTCCATTTCACCAGGTACTCGATGCGCCCCTGCAACACACGGGGGAGAAAATGGGGGGGGAGGGGGGGAAATGTTGAGGCGGGGGGCCGGCGGTCGGGCCAGCGGAGCGGCCCAGCAGCGAGGAGCGGGGCAGGGGGTCCCGTGGCCCCACTCGAGGCGGCCCCTCACCTTTCGGATGCGGCGCTTGATGATGGACTCGGCGGCGAAGACGCGCTCCCCCACTGCAGACAGCTCCATCTTGCTGCTCCCCCTCAGCGGCGGCGGCGCCCACAGCCCATAATAATCCCGCCCGCCCGCGCGCGCCGCCCCGCCCCCTGCCCGCCGGCCCCGCCCTCCTCGTGCCGCCGCCGCTGGCTCGCGCACGCCCGCGCGCCCCCTCCCGCCGCGGCCGCGCGTGACCCCCCCAACTGCCCGCGGTGAAAGGCCCTTAAAGGGGCCGCGCCCCGGACCCGCGGGACGGCGGCGCAGCGGGGAAGGGAACGGAGGAGCGGGGAGCGAATCCCGCCCGGGCAGACCCCCAGCGTGGCCGCGGCGTTGCCCCTTCTCGCCCGAACGGGGCCTTTTTTTCACTTAAAACAATGGCGGCAGCCGCCTCTCCTCCGCTGCAGATGCACCGTCACCCCCCTCTCGCCAGCGGGGAAGCAGACAGCCCCAAGGCACCTACCAATGGCAAAAATCAGCAATAAAGGCGCTCAAATCCTTGTTATCTTTATTTCTTTTCTCTGTTTGGCCGGCGTGCATGTGTGCCAGCACAAGGTACAGGTTTTGTGCCAGTATAAGGTCCGGTTTTTGAGCCAGTATAAGGTACTGCAAGGTAAATGGGCCAAGCATGCTACATAAAACTGTAAAAAACCCAGAAAAATGTTAAGTCACTTGGAGGAATTTCCTGCCCTGACTGTTTCTGCAAAACCCTAATTAATTTGCAGTGTGCTTTACACTCTCTTGCAGGTGCTATAAAGACAATGAAACAAAAAACTCAGTCAAAAATCATTCTCTGGGACTCAAAATGGAAGCTTACAGCCCTGCAGCTGTTGTCATGTGGAGCTCAGGGTCCTCCCTTACCTGGAGGTACCACCTGGCACAGCTTGTTCTCCTGCTTTAATTCTCATCTGTTTTTTGGGTGAAGAGAGGGTGCATTTCAGACACCCTCTGGAAAAAGTGGGACCTCTGATGAGGGCCGTAGGCAACAGCCAACTTGCTTTTGCTGCTCTTTTTCAACCCACCATGATATCAGCAGGTACCTGCAGAGCACTGGCATTCCTCTGCTACCTATTCCTCAGCTGGCCTACCAGTAAGCGCTCACAGCCCTTGTGGCCTTCACTAACCCTTTCTCCACTTGTACTCACCTTCCCTTTCCACCTCCGGCTCAGGGGTTTCACCCAGGAGGAGGATATTCCAGAAACAGCTATATTATGGCTATAACCTCAGTACTAGCAGAGATGGAATTCCCAAAGTCAAGACAGGCAGGTAGGAAAACGAATGTTTTGCTCACTACCTGCGATTCAGCCAAGATCTGTCAGAGTGTTTTGTTCTTTCTCACCTTAGCAGCTGAAATGTTGCAGCCACCACAAGCTCCCTGCCTAGAGGAAAAGTGATTCAGGAGAGGACCTGCTCCTCACCACTGTGTCCCCATTTGAAGGGGGGTGAACAGAGAGGTTGCTGAATACTGATAGAGACAGCAGATGGACAGTCACATGGACCCTGGTCCACGAGATGCGAACAATTCAGAGAACTGAGGTGTTCCTGTGGTCAGGGACTGAACCACAGCATGCTTCACCACTGATAATTCTGCATTTAGGTCATATCTCTCACTTCCAGAATAGGCTGTAAGAGGCCCTTTCTCAGGTATTTGGCTTCACGGGCCAGGCAAGAACAAAACCTGAGACTCTCACCTAGAGTGGGACAAGTTCTTCTGAACTGCCCTGTTTCCCCAGACCCCACTTATTTTAATCTCAATTCTTCATAGCTTGAAGGTGACTTCAAAAGAGCAAGTCCATCACACCCATTGCGTTTTGCTTTTCACTTTTTTAACTTTGCACATTAAGTGTTCATTAACACCATCCACATTTAAATTAGCATATTTGTTACTGTTCACTTTGTTTAAACGACTGCTTTTACACTTGTAACTGAGTGTCAAGTAACCGAACTTTCAACCAGCAATATCATCCACCCTAAAAAGCAGCCACCCCTAAATTAAAAGGGGCAAAAGTCTTTACATCGCTACACAAACACAGGTGCAGCAGCCAAGACTGATGGTCTTGTCCCCCAAAAGACACATGGGTCATGAACAGCACACCTTGCCTCGAGGCAGGAGCACAAGGCACTCCTGATCCATGGACCAGAAGGGGCAGAAGCATTTCAGAGTTCCATGTGCTCTTTCTAGTTATTTTCTCCTTCTACCTGTCAGCAGAACCTTCTTTCCAGCCACAGCGACTGCTCAAATCACTGCAAGCTGCCATTGCACAGGTATTGCCTAACACTTTCATCTAACTTTTACTCTCAGAAAGCAAAATAGTGGCAGAATATCCAGCTGCTCAGGGCATTGTTGGGTGTTTCCTTTGTTTCATTCACATTTCCAGAAAAACACTTAAAAAAAAAAAAACCCCACCTGGGAAGATGGCTCTCCCGGAAAAGCTATTGTTCACTACAGACACAGAATAAAACATTTTTCTGGCACCTCGCTGTCTGCAAGACTCTGGTGCCGTAGGATACACTGTAGCACTTCTTGCTAGCACTGGGAAGCAATAAGCTTTGGGGAAGCAACACCACCTTTCTTACCAGAACCACTGCCCAGCGGCATACGGGCATACAAGAGAGTAGCAGGTGCAAGAATGTTTTTATGTATCTTTTAAATGGCACTTGATAGTGGGAAACTCACCTGCTCAAAGCCAGTAGCTGCCTCCAGGCTCATTTCCTACGGACCTGTCAGGAACAGCAGCACTTACCTCCATGAGAACAGCTCCAAGGGTTGATCAACTGGCTCCACTGCTGTTTGCTCCAGGGAGGCCACTGTCAGGAGCAGCAGATTTTGGCACGGAAACGGTCACTCCCTCACCTACCCCAGGAGCGGACACAGCTGCGCGCACCCAGCAACCCTGTGGTCATCCAGGTCAAAATGGGCTGAGATTTCACTGCTGCAACTCTGGAATACACGCAAGCAAAGGTAGATCCCTCGGAGCTGACCATGTACCTCCCCACACACCAGGTACAGGTGGCTCAGCATGGCCCAAGAAGTGGTCAGAACAACCATCCCTCCAGCCCACTAACTTTTTGATGTAGCAGAGAGAGAAGGCCAATGGGGTTTCTGCTGGGCCTACACCGCTGGGGTGCTATGATATCCCTGGGCCCAAAGCAGGCCCAGCTGCCCAGGCTGCTGCTTGCATTACACAGGTCCCCCAGGTTTATTGCATTCGTGATTCGAAAACAGTGGCTTGGTGAGTAAAACGCTGGAAAGAGAAGGACCAAGAACAGGGAAGATGTGTGGCACTGAATGGACAGGAGGTGCCATTGCAGGGGTCACACGCACTGCATTTCACCCTGTGCTTCTCAGAGCACACCGAGCTGCCCAAACCGTGTGGTTCCCCTCTTGCCGAGTGGCCTTGTTCTGAGGCATCCAAAGGGGAGAGCTGTGCAAGGCAAGCCAGCTGCACTGCACGGATCGGAGGGGTGGCATAGCAACAGATTATTAAAAAATAGAAGTTCTACTCAGATTAACCTTTAATCCAACCAACACATGCATGCGGAAGGACAAGCTGTTGTGAGTTTCTACTGCCAGCCACCCTCTGCAGCATTGGCAGGGGGAGGAAGGCACAACCTCCAGAGTAGGCTTTCCCGTAACTCTGCACTGCAGTTTCTTCCAACTTTACCTGACTCGCTCGCTGCTGCTGCTGCCAGAGAGTAAGTGGCTGGCTGGAGTCTTGCTCCGATGCCATCACTCAGCTCCAGCCGCCCTGGCTCGAGGCAAGCATGCTGACTGTGCTTTGGTAACATGGGCAAGACCTAATCACACTGCCTTGAGCCATGACCAACTCAGGAAATGCATCCCATCCCCCTCTGCTTTTGCTCTGCATGTTTTTGTGATTGACATCACAGCTGTGCTCAGGTGCAGGGCTCACCCCCACCTTACGCCTATTAAAGGCATCTCGGGCAGCCCCATTCGCTTGCTGAGGTACCTCCATAAACAGCTTATCCTGCCCCTCCACAGAGGATGGAGACGGACACTCCTCGAGGGAGCAAGTCAGACACTGAAGTGGACTAACTGACATTTGGGATTCTCTCCAAGGAGTATCAGCAGTTCCAGTACACGGGCTCCTCAGCTAAGCCCTGCATTACCTGGGGTGAACCAGGGGTCAAACTCTGCCCAGGAGCAGCTGTGCTCCTGAAGAGGTCCCTGGAAGCCCTGCAGGACAACCCACTAGAGGCTTCGGCATGGAGGAGAGCTGCTTCCCTGCTGGCAACCAGTGTGGAGCGTGCCTGGCAGCCCAGGCCTTGCCTCAGACTTTCTCCATTCCCATAAGAGACACATGACACGGCGTACATCAGCACTCTCCTGGTGCTGGCAGAGCTGTCCTGGCACCACAGCCTTGTGCAAGGATGTTGAGAACTCCCTAAACCCAGAGCAGCAGTCACCCTGACATTGGCATTCTCCTCTTCAAATTATAATCCATCAAAAGACCAACCGTCCCAGGTCACCTCTGTACAGCTCTAACATACCCAGTGGGTTAAAAATTAATAAAAACCTGACCTCCTCCAATCAAAGCAATGAGTAATGTCAGAAACAGCCTTTTGCAGGCTCCATTCTTCATCGATCCTTTTTTACTGATCTTTCTCACGCATGCACGCACATTTTCCATTCTTTTTCCAGCTGCACTGCACGTTTATACCAATAGAAGTGACTGGTGGAAAATAATTCAGCTGTAGAATTAAAGCAAGGAGAGATAAATGACCACACAAACAGACCAAGAGGTAAATGTCAGTTCTCATATTTAATATTTTAATAATTTTGTTTGCAACATTTACCACATAAATCATCTAAATAAATAGATGCTGTACAGTCTCTTATCCATATCAGTACAAAAATAAAACCACACTTTGTGTCAAATTATACTTGAGCTTGCCCTCCCTTTGCTATTACAATCTCCTTTTACAGCACATACTTGCTCAGAAAAGGCATTATACTCTGATTGGTTTGTTTGGAATTGGTTTACTCCCTATTTCCCCCCCTCCCCAAATACATTCAATTAGTCTGTACAAAAGCTAGAAGCTCATTCTGTGCAAAAAGGAAGCTTTCTGTGTGCAAAGACTCCAATACTCTAGCGTGCTGACGGAACAACAGCAACAACTGAAGAGACAGGAAGAAAAATATCGGGGACCCTCCCCTCTAACTGACCCTGTCATCCCCCATCTTCCCCCCCAACAGAAAGGGAGCACACCAAATCAGTGTGCTAAAGAGTATGAATGATGTGCATACACTGAAGGAAAAGGTTGGTGCTGAAAACTCAGTGAGAGAACTAGGGTGTCGTCCCCCCACACTGTAGAGCTGGCTAGGTAAGGAGACTCCCCTCAGCCTGCTCAAAAGGTTCTTGAGATACACAGAACAAAAGCTTCATCTAAATTATTTTATTTCTTTTGTTGCCATTCTGTTGGAGATGAGGTGAGGAAATGGCTTCTGGAAAAATCCAGCAGCTACTGAATACAGCTCCTGGTTCACCCTCCCTTCCTCTCCCCACTCCCTGCAAAAGGACAGACATCTCCCCATTCTTCAATTAAGCTAATAAGGTGCAATTTTTCAGACAGGAAACTATGAAGATGTCTCTGGAGCTGCGAGATATGGTCATAGTTCCAGACCAGGACCACACCAACTGAAACTCAACTTCATTTTTCCCTTTCCTCAGTCAAAGGAGGTGGGGAGGGAGGAAGCCAACCTGCACCCCAAAGGTGAGTGAGGGACTTAGCAGGTCTCCCCCACTCCCTCAAGGCGCCCTCCGTTCCTTGGCATGGCAGAGCACACTCCCCTCCAGCCATGGTAGGGAGGCAAAGGGCTGGGTGGCAGCTCTGGAAAAATGATAAGGAGCAGCCCGCAGCCTGAAACAGATACATCTTTTGCTTTTCAAATGCCACTTTTAGACAGACGATAAGGAGTACTTAGCACTCCTAGTGCTTTGCATTTCCAAAGTGCTTCAAAACATACTTCAGATTTAAAAGCAAAAAAAAGCTACTTAACATTTTGACAGATTTGCAAAAAGCTGCTTTGTGCTGACACTACATTTTCTGGTTAAAAAACCAATAATAATAATAAAAAAAGGTTTTTCCACCTCCTCCTCCAAAATCCCCCTCCCAGCCAAAACTCTACTACCCCAGTAAAGAGATAAGCTGTGACAGAGGTTCCGAGCAGTCTTAGCAGCTCTCCCTTTCAACATCTGACTGGCACTCTCAGAGAAGAACCCCTACTATCTTTGCAGGGCAGCCCACAGCAGACAGAGGCAACCTCAGCAGCAAAGCTTCTACTCCAACCTGACTTTGTAGCAATCCATCCCCTCTCTGTCAGCCCTTATGTGCTCCAACTGAGCTCTGCACTTCTCCACAACTATCAGTTAACTAGGGATCACCTCCTAACTGCTCCCTGTTCAGCCAGTGTACTTTAAGCAATTAAGGGTGAAAGAGGTAGAAGAGAAAAAGGGATCATCACTACAGCAAGTGCTCATTACATGAAAAGGATTTGAAGGGTCTGAACTCCATTTTAAGTGATTGCTTCTCTCCTTCTAATTGTCCCGGCACTGTTTTTAGGTCTTCCCATCTTGACCACCTGCTTGGGTGGAATCCAGGTGGTTCAACATCCAGAAGGTTCATACTTCCTCTGTGAGGGTAGTAAGTTCAGCAGACAGAGGACAACATAGCCTCTTGATCATAAGCTATTGTCTCAAAACAAGTTTATCATACCCTTCAGGAAAACCTTTATGACAGGCATGGCAGAAGCAACACGCTCCTTTTACCTGTATGTGCCAATGCTATGCATTCCCATGTAGAAGTTACCCTATGCAAGCTGTTAATGTACACATCTCCCTTGCATTCCCAAATGGTAGAAGACAGATACATAAACGTAGCAACCATCACCTCCTCTCCACAGGCCCTCGCAGAACTCCAACAGCAGATGCAAGGGATCAGTTTCACAAGTTCTTTGTTTCTAACACACCTTCTCTCTCAACTACCAGCTTACCCAAAGGCCTGTCCTCAATCACCTAGTGAGAGCAACTCCGAAGCAACTCTATTCCTATCTTCCCTGACTGGAAGCTGCCCCTACTATCTTCCCAGAAAGGCCCACTGCCCTCTTCTTCCTAGGCTGCAGGTAAGCCAGGGAGGAAGAGAAGATGGGTAGATACCAACTAGCTTTATAAAAGGAGGTTTTTGCACTTTCCCTACTTCAGAAGACAAAAAGCTTAAAGCTAGAGAGGAGAGGAAGGGGTGGAGAGGTGATGGTAGACTTTGCTTTACTTAAAACACAGATGTGGCTGACAGCCCCCGCTGTCTTCCGCACCCTGGCCTCTGTTGCGGCTACCACAGAGGGTCCTGCATGAGCTACCCTGCCTATTTTTTGACCTGTGTGAGGCCTCCTTTCTCTATTCCAGTGAAACCATCAAGCAGCACTAGCTGGTGTACAGCAGGAAACAATACTGGGGCCAAGGGCCTCCTGTGAGGTGAACAAACAATTTTATACATTCAGTCACAAAACACCAGAGGAACAATTCCGGACAGTTTCACAACACTAATAACAAAAAAAAGCCATTCATTTCTCAATAAGCTTCTTTATGTCTGAGGCTCTGACATAAACAAGAGTCAATTCACTAACAAATTTGGGCTTATTTTGGCAAATGGAACTGCTTTTGGGTGTTCTCACAAAAATATCCCGGCCTTGCTTGGAAAAAAAAAAAAAAGAAAGAAAAAAAAATCACCTTGGTCTAACTTCACAAGCAGAAGGGCCCCCAAGCAAATGCAAGACAATATGGAGCATGCAGGAGCTACGAGGCTACTTAATGCCACTATTTACGCATTAAAACTTGCTGTTCCAAGGCATCACTTATATATCAGAGCAATAACATCTAGTTTATAACCATTCAGGACAGAGGAATATATACCTCACTTTCCATGTATTTTTTTTAAACACAGTGTTAATAATAAAGGCTTTCCAGTCTCATGAAGCCCCTCAGTTCTGTCATATATACAGCGAGTTCACTCTGAGATCTATGAAATAAAAACCTCTGTTTCCCAAATGCTGCTGGTAAATTCTCACATGGAAACAGTTCTAAGAATGACTATTAGAACCGTTCTTCTCTGAGAAGGTTGCTTCTTGTGTACAGTTCAGTAATTTCCACTGGCTGAAGTTTGTTTTTCTTGTTTACAGCCATGGAGCCAAACGAAGTATGGGAGAGTTAGCCCATTTCTATTCTCAGCTTGTGCTTCAAATAGAATTATTAAACTCAGCTTCAGCTGGATGCTATTCTGGCTCTTCTAATCAAACGGAATGCTTAACAAAGCTTCGAGCACGGTATCTGATTTTCACGATATGTTTGTACAAGAGGTCCCAATTCAATTTTCATGTTTTGGGTTGAACTGGCAGATGGACAGCACTGGGGAGAAGAGACAAATCCAGACAACCTCTCTTGCCATCACTACTAAAACCCCCAGACATCTCTACACCTGCAGAGATGGAATAAAGCTAATTTTAAACTCCCTGAAGACCAGCTCTACCAAGGAAATTTACAACAATATGTCACCAGACAACATGGAACAGAGCCATGTTTTTTTAAAAAGATCAGGAGAAAAATCTTCTCAAAAAGATCTTTAAGATAAACAAGAATTCATGAATGTCAAAAAAAAAGTCCACGCCAAAGAAGTAACTGCTTAGTTTCCTACCACAAACTCCTCTTCACACCCTCCTCCCCCAAACCCACGCACATGCAGCTTGTTGCGTCTTAACTCGATTATAGTTAACTCCTCATTGACACAAAGCAGCACTGCAGCCAGGTACTTTGTTCCACACTTTGTGCAGCGAGATGATTAGTCACCAGCAGAACACAAGCTAGCCTGATCCAAAAAATGATTAAGATATGAAGCTGTGGGTGGATCCTCTTTGAAAGACCACCACAGGTCTTTGAAAACCCCACTGCAAGAGGAAGAAAATATGTTTAAAGAAAAATGCCAAAACAAAGCGTTGAGAAGTGTCAGCTGGCGAGTGGAAAGAAAAGCAGAAGATGGAAATCTAGTTTATTAGGACAAGCTCTTTCCTGCCGCAGGATTGGTATTGCTTCCGATGTCAGCAGAAGCCAGGAACTTAGTAAATAGGAAGCTTTTTTTGGTGTATTTGTACTCTGAGATGGCATCAGTTGATGAATTAGAATAGAGAAACCAGATCCTATAAATGCCACAAAGATCAAGCAGGGTGAGCTGCAGATCAAAACATTTTTTAAAGAAAGCTAAAATATTACGCTTCTGCAACCATCACTACCTGACCCGCTACAACCCACAGGAGTGGACTCAGCCATGTGCTGTGTCCACTGGCCACAACAGAAGAGAGATGCAGGTATTCAGCACATTTGGCAGTTGTTGGGAAGAGGGTGGGTGTGGGGGGGTGACGATAACAACACTGTCTGACCCCACATCCTGCAAAAGAGGGTGCAACTCCAGACACAGAAGCCTCGCTCTGGACACCCACGTTCAACAAACATCCTGTGCCTGCATGCTTACCTCATCAGTTTGCCCTTGCTAGCTACTGCAAGCTTCTTTCCTACTCACTCTTCCTCCCACCTCGTAATTCCCCCCCCCCAGCTTCCACTTCTCACCCTCTCAGAGTTCTCCATAATAAAACTCCCATCTTACTTCTTTTGAGAGACAAAAGGTCAGCCCAAGAATTCAAGACCTTCCCAGAGGTCCTGAAACTGCTGTGATGCAGTGGAAGACAGGCTTGCTCAAACAGCTCTGAGATGGAAGGGCAAATACTAAATCTACACTGAGCTGTCCCATCTGAGATAAAACCTGCTTTTAACAAAAACCACAGGGGCAGTCCAAGAACTTTGCAAAAAGTAGATGTTTGGAGGACCAGAAGCCTCAGAGCTCCAAAATTCTGCAGGCCAGCAGCCAAGCCCCTCATAGGAACACACTAAGGATTTCCACAGGTGGTCTCACAGCTCAGAAGGCTCATAGCTTCATTTAGAATAAATACAGCATATAAGAGATGCTTCAGGTGGGGTGGGGTGAGGAAACAAAGGATTTGAGTACAGAAATCACGACAGTAGCCAATGTTACCCTGCAGACCCTGTTCTGCAGTTCCCACTTCAGACTAGCTTACTTTTCTTGCTTTCCATAGGAAAAGGTCTATATTTAAAAAATTAAGTTATTTAAATAAATTTTGCTTTTAAAAATGGAAGAGAACATGCATGTGCAAGAACAGATGCTATGCTAAACTACCAACTCAAAATACAGCAATTCTTCAAAAACCTCAAAGTGTCACAGGCAGTCCAGCACAAGGCATTTTTAAGTGCAAGATTAGGCAGGGTCTATTGAAATGCAGACCACTTTCCTTGGCAAAGATTTTTAAGCCTTCCAAGGGGAAGTTCCTATCAGCAAAGTAGGATCACAGATACTGTGAGGAGACTGGAGTCATGGAAGAATATCACTCAGGCAGTACAATCCAAGAATTCTCATTGCTAAGAATTAAGAATTTTTTTCCCCTCTTCAAATCTAATACATGTCTTCCTCACATGTAAACATGTTGTTTACCTTGGATCTCTCTAAGGGATCCAAAACCAGAATTTGCTGCTAATCAAGGTCAATTTCTAGCTCAGTTCTGCCCAATTCCTGTGTCCTGGGCCTGTGCCAGTTTCTTGAATATCTTTGCAGTGCCAGGCAATGCTTCAGTTGTCCTATTAGCCCCTCCTCCCAGGGGAGAGGAGTCAGTTTTCAACCAACTTATTACCACAGATTCAGGGCAGCATTTGTTATTAATACTGAATTTGGCAAAGGGTAAGAAGACCCCACTTTCCATAACGCATTCCTCACACAGCAGAGTCGAGCCTGGAAATCCTGTTTAGCATATACAGAACGGTATGTCTTGACTGTGCTGGGTTTCTGAGCTTTTAATGAGGGCAAATTGAATTTGCGTTGCCAATTTAGATTTCAGAGATGCATTTCAGTCTTTCCGCATGATCAACAATCAAAGGGAGAAACCTCTGCTGTCTATACGGACCCGTGCTGCAAAGACTGACTTACCACAGACAGGCAAATAGGATTCTGAAGTCCTGACAGCAGGCCACAGGGAAAACAGCACTGGAGAGAAAGTCTTAACAGGCTGGAGTTATCTACACAGGTAGGATCCATTGCGTCTCACTGCTGCAGGAAGAGAGGGAGGAGGAAGGTGGGAAGAGCAACGCACAGAGATGTATCTTTATCCAAGGGATATCAATTGCAGAACAAGGCAGCAGGCTAGAGATCCAGCTCTCTTTCCACCTCCACATGCCCTCTCCCCACAAATGCAGCTGCCGCCACTTGACAGGATAAAAGGCGAATTGTTCGGCTTGCTGCTTTCACATCAAGGAGGGGAGTCTTTGCCAGGGAAAGGGCTGTCAGTTTTTCAGCTGGACAAAGCAATGACAAACACACACCCCCTACACTGCCCTTTTTTGCGTATCTGAAAGGGGGAAAAGGAGAAAAAAAAAAGTCTCTGTAAACATTTTAAGAGGAGACATTTTGGATATTTTTTTTCTCTTAAGGGATAACATAACCCTTCCCTAGCCCCACCCTAAAAGCACTGTTTTTGGGGAGCACTGCAAACAGAGATTCAGAACTGTGCACTCCGGTCTCGAAAGAAGCCCTCAGCCACTTGTGCTTCTCTGAAAGTGACGGTAATGGAGTTTGCCGTGATGTCTGTCACTGTCACTTCACTGGGGGGCACAGTGGGGATCCAAGGGAGACTGGCATCCACATCTGCTGCAGAAGGAAAGGCAGATAAGAGCATGTTAGTGAGAGGAAGGTGAGGGAGAAGGAGGGAGGAAGCAGAGAGGGAAGGGAAGGATGGAAAAACGGTCTCCTTTCTGACAAACAGTAGGTGAAATCAGCCTGAGTCTGCACGTTACAAAGCAAGAAAGAGCACGTGCAAGCCCTCTCCTCAGAGGCTAAGGGAAAATGGGAGGATCACAGCAGGACATAATGGGAAAAGGAAAGAGTAGCAAATGTGTCCAGACACACAGCGGCATCACAGCAGCCCCAGAGAGGTCAAAAGACCTGCAAAACCACTCAGCTCATCTAACCATCCACAATTCCCTGATACCTCTCACCCCATCTCAACCCCTAATTGGTTTTGTGTCACCAAAGCACACTCATCCTGCTGTGAGCTCACCTGTTTCTAAATGCCCTACCCTGCTTAAAAGTCAAAAATCAAACACTCTAACACACACTCTTCAGAAACTCGTATAGGAGTCAAAGGGATCCAAAATGGAGGGTCTGCCTTCATAGTGCACCTGCAACGCAGCCTGGGTGTGATTCTCTCAAAAATCTGCCAGTAGTGCTCTGTGGAAAGGCTGATCTCCCTTTCTCATAGCCTTCCTTTGCTTCCAGACAGCTCCATACAGGAAACCCAAGCACTCTTGCACTTTCTCACTGTATGAATAATTATCAGTCCTCTGCCACCTAAAGCCCCACTTCCCCCCAGCCTCCAGAGAATGCCACATGAACAGAGAAAGGGGAAGGAAAACACATCCTCTCCCTGTCATTCTACCTGTACTATATCCCTTGTGATTCCAACCTGGGTAAAGAACAAGTTCCCTTAAGAGTATATTTCCTGGCTTCTGTCTCAAGCACCTGGGGTGCCTACTTTCACCTCAGAACAATAACAATAATCCCCCCTAACAATAAGTGCAGACCATATGTCAAGGGGAGAACAAAAACAGTTTTACAATTCTGTAGTGCCACTCACTCTTATGATCCCAAAGTGGTTTAGAGCCCCACGCTTCTAGGGGAGAACAGCCCCACACACTTGTCCACGGCCAGGATGTAACACTGGGCTCCTCTGTGCTACTCCCATTGCTGCCTCCCTGGATTCTGGGTACTGTTCCAGTCCCTCTCAGAAAGGAAGGAATAGCTTTGATTCCCAGAACACAGCCCTCTCCCTAAAATCTGCCTAATCCAGCCTGGCTAACAGCTACTCCTAGCAAGGAGTAACAGGATTCCCTCAGCTACTACAAGCAGCATAAGCCCCATTTTTCCACTCCTCAGGAAAGCTACGCCTTCAGAAGCTCTAATAATGCAAGGATAGAGTTTCCCTGGTAACTGAGAGCAACACACACATCCCACAGCCCTCCTGCACAAGATGCTGGTATCCCTCCCCAAAATGCCAAATGTGCTTGGACATCTCCTGTGCCCACACTCATGCTGCCTACTCAGTGGGATCAGGCAGGAGTTACCATCCTCACTTTATCTCTCTCATCCCCCCCTCACATAGCCCTACAGCAAGAGACTATAGAGGGGTGTGGAGAGGAAAGGGAAGGAGGGGGCAGGGGAGTGCACTGTGGGTTCCTAGTGGCATTTCTGTATGCTTCTCAGACCACCACTATGAGAGGAGTTCTGGTGTCCCAGCTTGTCCACTGCCAGTCAAGCTCCTTCGAGCCAAGCAGCAGGTTTAGCACGTGTGGATATGTGGACAGAGGCAGAGTTCATCACTATCACACCTCTGTGTCACCTCTGCTGGGAGGAAACTGTAAGAGGGGAAAAATTTGCAGTATCTTCTGCATGTTTTCTAACACTGGGAGGGGTATCATGGATGTAGGACTACAGAGGCAACAGCATCAAAAAAAACCAGATTAATCTGTGCTCTTCAAACAAGAAAGAAACCTTGCAAACAAGAGGGTCATAATATAAGCCAGTGAGAGCCGCTCGGAGAACCTGACCTAAAGCACAATCCCAGGAGGAGGTAACTGAGGAGGAAGAACACAGACTATGTGTTCACATGCTCCAGAACTTCACAGCCAAGGGGTGTCTGGCCTTACCTTCTTTGCTGGTGTGCTGCATGGCCTCCCAGTCCTCAGGGCCCTGCCTGGCCTCTAGGCCCACTGCATCATTCAGGAAAAACTCATGCCTGCAGTTTCGGTTCTCCAGGCTCGCCATGCGGGGGAACTTCTTCCTGGACAGTCGCAAGTACTTCTGGTTTTTGCGTTGCTTCCGGAGAGAGAATGGCAGGACTGCTCCCCCAGTCTTCTCTGGGAACTCTGCCTGCCCTGTCTTGGCTCCTGGCAGGCTACTGTCTCCTCCTCCAAATCTCCGTGCAAGAGAGAAACAGAGCTTCTCCTTTCCCTTATGGGCACTCCTCAAGTCCATGCCATACAGCCGCTGCCAAGACATCAAGAAAGGGTCAGAGCGGACATCTGATCATACAGGCAGGGCTCCACCCTGGGAGCCAGGAAACTATTCTTTGTTCAGGCCCTGAACATCTAGATGAGCTGCTTCTAAGGTATGCTGCTTCTACAACACCATTTCTCTCACCTCTTCAACTGCCATCTAAGCTCTTCCTAATATAGGCTTCCTAGGATTGGCTGCTTTGCTTGGGAACATGCTGAAACTCTGCTTCCAAACAGTGGCTATCTTTGACTTGATGGAAAGTTCAAGCTCAGCATAAAATTAAGAGAACATACAAACCAGGTAACCTGCAACCACTCGAGCCCTTACTTTATAAAATTCCAGTTCAGAGAGCAAGAGCTGTTGTTTTATTTTGTTTTGCTTTTTTAAAGATAAATTAGCTAGCTCTTCAGCTAACAGGTTAAAACTATCTGCCTAACCACTGATTTCATGGTGGTGTGTTTGCTTGTTACCTCCAATTCTGTCCATGCAACAGCAGACAGTTCCCACATCCCTGACAGCAGAGAAGCAGCACAGCAGCTAAGAGTTAGGAATACACAGAAGAGCAAGAGGCTACCTGCAGTAGGAGGCGCTTTGGTTTGGGGCCTCTTTTCCTGTACCCTGATGCACGGTCTCTCTCCTCCCTGTGAAAGAGGAACGCAAATCAAACTAAATACTAAATATCACAGTATAAAACCTAGTTGGGACTTCAACATTTTGCAGCACATCTTCCTCAATTTCCTTCACTAAAACCCAATGGTGACCAGGGTGGGCTTGGAAAACATCCCAGAATTTCTTCCTGTAGCAGTGAAAGCCTTGCAATAGGGGAATTTCTCTGACACAGCTGATGAGGGATGGGTTAGAGAAACGTATTGCCTCACATCGCTCCAGTCCAGCTCTGAACCTGATTAAAACCTGAGACTGATGGTTCTTTGGCTCAATGCTGCCAGTTCTTTGCCTCATTTCCTGAACAGTGCCAATCAAAGCTGCTTTAACCTCGTCTTGTCTGTTTCAACCAACAGCAGGGTTGAAATCAAGCAGGATTCATTGCCATACATCTCATCTTTGACTTACGTAGGGACAACAGGGCACTTTATGCATATAATGAAATAAAGACGGTATTTCTTTTCCTGTGTTCAGGGAAAGAAAGAACACGCGCCCTTACTTTTCTTCATAAGCCACTACCAGGCGAGGGTCCAAGATATGATCCTCTGGCTCCCATGTGCTGTATCTGAAGAAAAACATAAGGAATAAAAAGTAAACAATACTTAAATGAAACATTCTCTCCGCAGGCCTGCTACCAGTGTGCTGCAGCCCTGGATACTGTCTTCACCAGGGTCGGTGGGGCCTGCCACAACATTGCGAGAGCTCTGAGGAATCTCAGCCATTCCCTCCCCAACTTCCCACAGACACCACCTCCCCTTCCCAAAACAGGCAGGGCCAACCGTCAAACAGCTCTTTGTAGGAAAACAGGGAAGACTTTCCTCCCCAGGGCCCCCTCTACACTGTTCGCAAAGCCTGTGCAGACACTCGCAAACTGATTTTAAGTCCATGCCTAAAGAAGGTTTCATCTGCAGCATTCCCTCAAATCCAAAAACCCCATAGAACAATGAGACGTGATCTGATACTGCTTTCTGAAAAATAGGTCTCTCTTAATTTAGAGTGCTCAAAGAGTAAGTACGCTTCCTCACCTGCATTATTAATTACCTCTAATCACTGAAGCCGAAAGTATTCATTTAAGAGTTTAATTTTTCTCCACTGATGCCGTTCAACCAAACATGTTCAGACCTGGGCTCTGGGGCAAGCTGATGGCCACTTGCCAATGCCTCCTCCTCCAGCTTGGCTCCCCCTGTGGGTTGTTCCTACGGACAGAGCTCATCGGTACTTTGTACCGGCGCAGAAGGAACCATCTGCACTGCGGGCAGGGCCACCAGCACTGCTCCAAACAGGCTTCATGCTCCGACAGGAGCTGTGAACAGCATCACTCACTGCCCCAGCTCCGTCCTTGATAGCCAGACAGCTGTGACAAGAGCCAGATTTCAGGAAAGGACTGAACCCCATCCAGCAGGCAACTCCAAAACTGGTCACCAAAGAGCACACTTGCACTTAACACCAGGGAGAGGCAGCCAAAAATTCCCAACGTGGAAGCCGAAAGGATCACAAGGTGGTCCTTGTGGCATGTTTGCTTCTAAGAGGTCATGCTTGCACAGAAAAGATGGGTGGCATGTCTCTACTGTACAAACTCCAAGGCAAAAAGGCAAGTCTGAAACTCAAAATGCCTCAGAACACTAATTTTCCTGGAATGTGAGGTCCAGGCCTGGAGGTAAAGCCCCTTCCAGACCCCAGGAAGGAGGACCAGAGAGGAGTCACTTCCAGGTGTGCAAAGGTGCATTTGTATCAGTGCCTTTAAAAGCGAGAAAGCATTTCAGGATGTTTACATTTCCGGATGAAGCACAGGCTGCACATGAGAGCACACGATACATGCCTATATGTACACGGGGGAGGTGGTTTAGGAATGTTTTTCCCTTTCATCTCTCTATTAGAGAGAAGAAAGGTACTGAAAAACAGGAACATTCCTGGAGAACGGGTCTAGAAATGAAAACACAATTCTTTTACAAAAGGGAGAAACAAAAATATGAAATTCAGATATTCCAAGGTGCACTGCACATCAGAGAGTTAAGAGCAGACGTCTTCATAACCAGCTGATCTCTCCCTCCCTCCCTCCTTTGCTCATGCCTCCTGCAGCAACCTGACTGTGAGCTGTCAAAGCCAAGATGATGTTTGAAAAGAGGAAGGTTTCCTCCCAGCTGCACGGATTCTGGCACTCATCCTACAAATTTAAGAAAAATAACACCACGAGAGGGGGAAAAAGTCATCAGATTGCTTTTCACGGGCAGGAGAAGAAAGGGGATTTGCTTATAAAAAACCCCTGGTGGGTGTTGCCGTTTTCTCCGCAGTTCAGATTCTGGCTTCGCTGCAGTAGCAAAACACTGCATTTAAAAAAAACATGGTTGAATTTGCCACGCGCGCGCGCACACAGAGCTTTATATATGGGTACACACAGCCCAGGCTGCAGCAAACTGCAGAGAGCAGGCACTCTGGAAAACATAGATCATATGATCTTCCTTCCCCCTCCTTCTACTCCTCCTCTTCCCCCTCCCCTCTTAACTCCAAGACAAGTTGTAAACAAGCTTGTAGCTAGAATCAGGTTGTCACTCCTCCATTCCCTCACTCCAGCAGTGCAATCCAGAAATCTGAGGTGCAGGGCATGAACAAGAATTTTTTATTAAAAAGAGGGGGGAAAAGTGAAATATGAATTACACGTGAAAGCAGTAAACTACCGACCTATTTCCTTCTATGATGCTTCCAGTGGGATAATAGGTACAGAGATTACAAAGAGCAATGCAACAAGGTTGGGGAAGGGAATGAAGAGAAACAGGACATGGGATGAGCAAACAGACAAACAGATGCAAACAGCCTGTGGTGCTGCATGCTATCCTGGGCATATGTAAGTTCAGAAACAAGGAACAGAGACTGCTAATGGGATGAAAGTGACTTCAGTGCTCTGAGAATCTTAGTTTAAATAACCCAAACCATTGAGTAAATAGTTAAAATGCTCTTCACATTTGGAGTTTGGGAGAAGAGCAAAGGTGCTTGGACATGTCACAGCATCAAAAGGAGGGAACCCTGACATCACCTTGCTCCCTGAGAAGCTGTGCTTTAAATTCCCAGAAGAGTTTCTGTCTCCCCCAGAGTTCCAAGGTGCAGGACAAGGAAAGGCAGCAGTTAAGAATAAAGGCTGCTCTGTCCAAGGAAACATTACGCTATGCCTCAGCTCACCTTCTTGACAAGGGACTTTACAGGAGAAGGACTGCAATGCATTTGTTCAAAGGCGAGTGGGATAAACATCAGTATTCTGGCCAGAAGCGGATGGGGCCTCACAGGCTCCAAATACATGTCCCACCCTCTATCACCGATTAAATAAGACTTGGCTCCTTAAGGCTGAAGCAGTCCAAGAAGTGGCCCGCACTACATGGCAGCTGGTGCTCAACAAGTGCACAAGGTTACTTCAACAGCAGGACTTACAGTCAAGAATAAAGTCCCCTCTCCCACCACCACCAGATAGGGGAAGTTGCTTGTATTTACATATGCCCTATAAGCATAAGGATTAGGCACGAGGATTGGGCACGTAGGAACACATTTCAGCTTCTTGGACACCAGGTACAATCTGTCAGAACCATCCTAGTGGGCCCTGCTTTGCAGCTGCGAGGCCAAACCCGTAACAAGAGGCCCCCTTTGCTTAGCAACACACAGAGCAACTGCATGTGTAACGCTGTTGTACCCACCCACGTTGTGTATGTACACACACAATCACAAACAGAAAAGCAAAAACAGGGCCCCATATGGGTTGGCCAGGAGGCTTTTCTACTAGGCTGCTAGCTGACATAGTAATATTCTCCAGTTACCTAATCTTTCTAATCTCAAAGCATTTTACAGACTGTTTAAGCACAGACCAATCACTCTTCTTCAGAGGCAGCTGCATTTGAATAAGAGAAGTATCTGTAAACAGTGCACAGCAATGCTGAAAAAAAAATGCCTCTTTTTTTTCCCCCTTTTTGCAATGTAGCAACCAAAGTAAAAGCAGAAAAGGCACTCATAAAAACAGAAAGTTTCGGACAAGGAAATGAAGGCATGGCGGTAATGTTCAAGGGGCAAAGATCACCTGCACTTGGCTACAATCAATAAATCTGAAACATGGCCCCTTTCTGTTGGTGAACTGCAGAAGGAAAGCAGTAGGACAACCAGACAAGACCATCAACATGTATTCTATTTTAAAAGACTTCAGACAGCTCTAAAAATAAAGTAGGGTCCTCTTGGTGCTGACTCAGAAAAGGAGGAGTCATTCCAAGTTCAGAAGAATCTGGGTTCTTTGTTGAACTCATAATGAATTTAAAAACATTTGTATCTAGAAAGCATCTCAATGAAATATTTCAGTGGTGGCAAAAACCAGTCTGAATAGACTGGCAGGCAGTTTGTATTCCTTAGCTGCCAATTCACAAACAGATTTGGGTTTGGTTTGTGGCTCTTTGGTTCTGTTTATTGTTGTTGAAATGAGGCACAAGCGATTACCCATCATGAATGAGATGCTCAATTGCAGAGACACAGTGTAAGCTATTACTGAATATTAAAGTCAAAAAAGACAAGTAAACACAACTTACTTTGGGGGCCATCCTTTCCACTTCACCAGGTATTCTACTTTCCCCTGAGGGTGGAAAAAGGAAGAAGAAAACAGATGAACTCTGCAACAAAATACAGGCTACAGTATGAAATGCAACCAATCAATGGGACTAAACTCCGCAACCAAAAAGCTCGTTTCCTATCACTTTATTTTCAAAACAAAGACGCTTCCTCATTCAACTACACTTGCTATACTTTTTTCCCTAGAATGCAGTGGTGTTTAAGCATGCTTGCACTCCCATCAGCTTGGAGCACAGCTTTGCAGAAGTCTTGCAGGCAGAACACTAAAAGTCAACCAGACAGTAATACTGAACCTTTCCCACATTTACAGACAATCCTACAAGTCAGCACGCATAAATGCAAGAGGCAGATGTATGCCAGAAGCAAGTGTCAGATGAATATTTTTTCTAAGCAGAAAGAAGAAACACAGTACTTCAGAACCTATGAAGCATCTCTGACATGTTCCTTTCCATTTGCTACACGCTCTACTTAAACCCTGTTCCATCCATCGCAGGCACTCATCTTTTCGACCCAAGCTCACAGCTGAAGTTCAGAGCTATCCTTTTACTTGCTCACTCCAAGATTCAAAAACAAAAAGCAAAAAAACCTGCAGTGATTGGAAACCGTGCTCAAGGGCTCAGCGAGCAATGTGTACAACTATCAAAATGTTTAATGTTACGCTGAGGGGTTTGTTAAGCACTTTCCAAAAGCACGGCACAGGCCTTCGTGGTGTAGGACGACCACTCTCCAAGAGGCACTGCTGCAGCCGCAGACACCTTTACAGGAGAGCACAGCAAGGAAAGCGCTCGGGTACTTGAGCCAAAGAACCGGTTTCGTTTTCCTCATGGGGGGGTTCGTTCATCAGCCTCCCAAGATTGGAAAACACTGCCCTATAAGGAACTTTCCACCGGAGGATCTCTACACACTGCATGCCTACAGGTTAATCCTTGCAACACCCTGCGGGGCCCGGAGGGCTTCCAGGGCCGGGGAAACGGAGTCACGGGAGCCTTCCCAAACGCTATCCGGTTTGGGCTGTTCCGTCTGCTGTCACCAGCGCTCGTCCTGCAGAGGCTGAACCCCCCCGCACCGACAGCTCCCTCTCTGCCCCGGAGACCCCCGGGCCAACGCACGTGTCCCCCGCTCGCCGGCCCGGGCAGGTGCCGGTGCCCCCGCGGCGCGTGGGGGGACGTGACGGGGACAGGGACGAGGACCGGGCGGCCGCGCGCGCGCCCACCACGCCCCCCTCCCGGTGCGCGGCGGGAGGGGCGGGGGGGATGTCCCGGTGCGCTCCCCCCGCCCCGCCCCACCGCTGCCCACCTTCCGCACGCGCTTCTTGCGGATGCTCTCCACCGCGAACACCTGCTCCCCGATGGCCGACAGCTCCATGCGGCGGGAGGGACGGCGGCGGGCTGTGCCTGCGGCTGTGTCTGTGGCGGCGGCCGTTCCCCGCCGCTCCCCCTCACACGCCCCCTCGCGCGCGGCCGCGCCCCCGCCGCCGCTTTAGAACCTGCGCAACGTTTTCCCCGGCGCGCGCGCGAGGGGGCGGGAGCGGGGGGCAGGGAGGGAGGCAGGGGGGCGGTGCGCGAGGCCGCGGCGGGAGGCGCCTGGGGCGCCGCTCCTGCCTCTGTCCCCCTGCAGCCCGGGGGAGCGCCGTGAGGGAGCGCTGCCCGCCGCAGCGGAGCGGTGGCATTTGCGGGCGTTTTCCACAGGAACACGGCCACCGGCGGTCGCGTGCCGGCGGCGGCTGGGGAAGCGGCGGCCGGCGGTGTGGGGGCGGGAGCAGCGCTGCGGCAGGAACCCGGCACGGTTCCTCTGCCCGGGCACCCGCTGCAGGTGCCGTCGCCGCGAGGTGCCTGTGACGACCCACCCTGAAGGGGAAGGGAATGCCCGAGGTTCATAAGTGCTCGCGGCGGAAAGGAACGACAAGAGCCGGAGGGCCCGCGAGCAATCGGAAGGTTTTATTATTAAATTACACACTTGGAATGGAAATCAGTACGTTAGTCCCCTGACCTACTATATAAGCACACGGCAGTGGGTTTTGGATAAAAGGGTAAGAGGGAAAGGAAGAGAGAAGAGATGAATTAAAGAGGGGGGAGAGTGAAAGAAGAAGGAAGGAAGGAAAAAAAAGGAATAGAAAGAGAGAAAGAGACAGAGAAAGAGAGAGAGAGAGAGAAAAAGAGAAAGAAAAGAAAGAGAAAAAGAGAGAAAGAAAAGAGAAAGAAAAGAAAGAAAAAAAAAGAGAAGAAGACAAGAAAGAGAGAAAAAGAGGAAGAAAAGAAAGAGAGAAAAAGAAAAGAAAGAAAAGAGATACAAAGAAAAAAAGAGAGAAAAAGAAAGAAAAAAGAGAGGAAAAGAGAAAGGAAAGAAAAAAGAGAGGAAAAGAGAAAGGAAAGAAAAAAGAGAGGAAAAGAGAAAGGAAAGAAAAAAAAGAGAGGAAAAGAGAAAGGAAAGAAAAAAGAGAGGAAAAGAGAAAGGAAAGAAAAAAGAGAGGAAAAGAGAAAGGAAAGAAAAAAGAGAGGAAAAGAGAAAGGAAAGAAAAAAGAGAGGAAAAGAGAAAGGAAAGAAAAAAGAGAGGAAAAGAGAAAGGAAAGAAAAAAGAGAGGAAAAGAGAAAGGAAAGAAAAAAGAGAGGAAAAGAGAAAGGAAAGAAAAAAGAGAGGAAAAGAGAAAGGAAAGAAAAAAGAGAGGAAAAGAGAAAGGAAAGAAAAAAGAGAGGAAAAGAGAAAGGAAAGAAAAAAGAGAGGAAAAGAGAAAGGAAAGAAAAAAGAGAGGAAAAGAGAAAGGAAAGAAAGACTTATTTCTACATATGTAACTACCTTTCTCCCAGGAGTGTGCTTACTTGCTCCTCTCTTGTGACTGTGTGCCACTGGGTGCTGTTCAAATGCTAAGTCTGAGATGGGGTGAACTTGACTGTACAAATGGCAAATATTATACAGTAAGTGTGGTAATTTTAGTAATTTAGTTTGAAAGTGTTCATTTTCACACAACATACTGTGTCCACAGGTTGGGATTGAGTAACTGGCGTGGTGCTTATCCTTGCTGCAGCCATTTAAGAACTCAAAGTCCACTATCAGGGAATCATGACCCTTAGGATAACCATTAAGCAGTTTGTAACATGGTTTTGTTACTATAATAGCATAGCTGTTGAATATTCAAGTATTTTATACTGTATTGTAAAATTAATAATAAAAGCTTTGATCTTCTTTTTAATCCTTCCTTTCTCATATTCTTTGTGTTTTAGAGGGAATAGAGAAAAATACTTAAAGTAAAATTTTCTTTGTTTCTCAAAATTAAGATCTTCAGAAAAAGTAGAGATAAAAGATCAGAACACTTCTCTGAATTGCAAGGATCTGCTTTTATTTGTTTTCCTCACACTTGAATCTGCTTGTTGCAGTGTAAAACTGGAAAATGGAAGAAACTATGCTGCAATGACCACATTAGGATGAAATAAAAGAAATAAATAAAACCCACAGTCACAACAAAATTTCAGAGTTATTATTATTTAAATTAGTGATAAACTGTTGCACTTCTTAGTCTAGGATATTTACAATTTGTTATTTAATATATGTCTCTAAGATCAAGAATATATGCATATATGTATATATATTAAGAACCTTTGTTAATAGTTGCCAAAGGAGTTCTCAAAACAAATTGTCCTGCATTTTGATCTCAAGGTATAATACTCTTGTTATAAACAGAGATACACAGTAAGAACCCACATACTTGGTATTATCAGTACAATTTCCGCCTGATTATTCCCTTCTTTCTTTTTGCTTTTTCCACACCAGCAACTGACCCAAGTGAAATTTAAGCAATATTTACACCAGTTATGTTGCAGCTTTCAGAAAAGCACTCATTTGTCTGGAAGGATGAGGGATGAAATGTGTCCGCAAAAATGACATCAGCATGCAGCAAAGTTCCAGGCAAATCCCATGACACAACAAAAATAAGTATCCCTTGTTTGCTGGGGAGTTTTTCCATTCAAGTCTTCCTCCTTCACGGAGGCCTTTATTCTCCCATGTGGTCGTACTAGCTGCAGTGAAACCAGCGTAAGTCAGGACAACACTCCCCTGGCTCTTCAAGTGCCTTTCATACCAGAACACGCTGCTTGGGGCTTGTTGTACTTTTCACAAAATGCCTCGTGCCAGTCTGGTCAGGGTTTTGTGGTGTGTTTTGTTTGTTTGTTTTTGGCAGAGTATTTGGTTTGGGGGTTTTTTGCAATATTTTGGACAAAAATGTTATTTTTTTAAAGCAGTTACACCACAGTGACTTATCTTTCTACTAGTAGTTATAATGTAATTTGAGTAGGTTTTTTCTTTTGCATTGGCAACCAAAACCTGAACCCTGAATCTGAAGAGCAAGAACATCTCCCTTCCTCCCACCCCATTCCAAGTTCTGAATTACCATTAAGTGAATGTTACTAAGCCATTCATAGGAAATAATTAAGACAAACAATTTAATCAATCAAGTTTTTCAGATCTTACAGCCTGTTTAATAGTACTTTAAAAGCCATTCTGTGATAAAAGACCTTTTTTGAAGTATATCAAGAACTAGATTACAGAAATCTTTATTGGAGTTGTTACCACTAATTGTACAGTCACACTAATATATAGCAGTGAACTCCATGTGCAGAAAACCAAAGCAAATATTGAACCTTCCTTAGTACAAATTCAGAGACCCAGATCCAGGAGGCTTTAATCAAAATTCCAATTAACTTCAAAGAGTTTTACTTCAGTAAAAATTGCAAGTAGAATCTAGTACGGAAAAAAAATTACCATTTTAATTGCTGCTAGCCTGATTAAACGATTCAGCTTCCAGTTGATACAAGCACTTACATTAACACTAAAAATTTATTAATGGTCATTTATATTCTACAAATCCTAATCCTGCCAAAGATTTTTTTTATTTTCCCAGAAGACTGCAGCGAAGATCAGCATAGCTCAAAAACACCCAGCACATCCCGGAAGAAATGATGCTTGATGAAGCTTCAAGAAACGACCTTGCAGCAGAAGCCAGCCCTGGCAGCCTGCGAGTAGAGTGCTGCCACGGCTCCGTAATGTCACGGAGCTGGCAGCCGTGCAGAGCAGTGCTGTCCGTGCCGGTTGCGATGTATCACTGAGTCGGTGCCTGAACCGGCCTCTCCCGCTTGCGCTGCTGCGTGTTTAATTATCAGTAGATGGCACTCACCGTGCTGCTCTGCAAGCGCAGATGCGGTTCCTAGGCAGGCTGTGGTTTCGGCCGGCAGCCTCCTGACACGTCACAGAAATAAAGAGCAGTTAATGGGCACAGTCAGTGCTGCCCTGGCTCAGGGGAGAAGCCCCCTCACCCCCTGAGATGGTGGAAGCACGGGAAGGCACAGGCAGGATGCATGGAGTATCAGTGCAGTTAAGCCCAAGGGCACCAGAATAACTGCCCTGTCGGTATGCTCACGTCAATTAGTACTTGTAAGGTTAGTTTCTTAAAACCCACGGAAGGAATGCAGCTGCCCCCTGCTGCCGGTTGGCAGCTCTGCGGTTTACCCGGAGCCCTTGGCACTGCCAGCCAGCGAAGTACGTGTTTAAAGCTGTGCTTCTGCTGAGTGTTCCTCACCTGGCTCTGATCTACTTCCACCAGAGGGATTTCCTGACACTGGATGGCCAGTGAGCCCCAGCCCAAAGTAGTGCTCTGTCTCCCATTGTTACACAACACAGACGTGGAAAATAAATGTGTAACTTGCCCAGCCTTGGCCAAAGGACCTGGTCCTAGAGGGTAGAGGAAAGATCATGTAGCCCAAGCATAGGACCCCCTGAGAGCTCTGGTTGACCCAGCATTTCTTTTTCATTGTGGACATGCCTTGGGTTCAGATCTAAGGCACCAGGAGTACCATCTTAGTGGAATGATAAGCACAGAATCCCATACTGTGATCCTCTCAATGCCACATAATGGCACTGGTCCTTTAGTGTCAGCTCAACTTGGTGTGCAGTTGTTTTCCTATGCACCTTGGCTCACAACCAGGTGGGACAGGGAATTACTAGGTAGGTGTTTCTTCCCAGGCTTCCTTGAAGAGCTCAGCTACTTCCCACAGCAGGATCAGTGCAGAAAATAGCAGCTACCATTTTTCTTTTCAAATGCCACTGAAAGAGGGCTTGTTGTTTTCTTACCTGTTAAATGATAGCTGGACAGTTAATGTACAAACCCAGCAGTGTTGGTGATGAGGGTCCAGTCCCTCCTCTGTCTTCAGGGCCATAAAATCCCATCTTCTGGGAGACTGGCCCAAACACCAGATTATTCTCTTTTTCAAGAGCAAGGGGAGTACACATTCACCCATTGAAGTTGTCTCTCTTGGTGTAAGACAAATTCAGAGTTCACTGGGCTATGGACCAACTATAACACAGTCCTTTTCCTGGGCAAGAGGAGATCAGTGTCCTGACCACAACCCCTGGCTGTGTGTACATATTATCCAGTGCCTGACTCACGCAAAATACCTAAATGTGTCCTAGTGAAGGTGCTGAAACACTGATCTCTGCTTTCCAAGATAAACACTTAGCTAAAGATCAGTCTTCCTTCTCTCTGGGCCACTTTGACTGTCACAGCAACAGTGAACCATGCTGGTTTGGTACACAAAACACACATTTGAGATAAATTCCTCTACAGAAAGCTGTAGTAGGATTTTCATCGCTCCGAAGCCTAGACTAGAAGTGTGGGTGGGCAAGAGAAAATAAGTGGTTTTGTGGTTTGTTTTCTTTAAAAATATTTTTGTGGTTTCAATGAAATTGAGTTGTGTTGTTTCAATTAATTTGAGTTTTGTTGTTTCAGTGAAAGCCTGCCCATCTGTGGACATACGATATGTCTTTGAAAAGCCTTGGCTCCCACATGCTCTATGGAAACTTCTTCAGCTGTTCATTGCTTAAAACTTCCAAAGACTCCCACTCTCGTATATGATCCTCTCCTGGCACTGCCTGCCTCTAGAACATCCAGCCCTAAAAAGGTTCCTTTCCACAGAGGACTATTTGCATGAGAGACAGCATATGTCCCCTGTTCCTTCTGTTGTGAAGGGGCTGGAGTGGCAGCACTCACTTCCTTCACCCCTGAAGCACTCTGAAAATTTTGAAAGACTTAAAAACCGGGTAGGGGGCCAGAGTCTGTTTCACACTTAGCTGAGAGCTCAGCATCTGTGCAGTTGTGACATGACTGGCATTTGTGATCAGATCTCCTGCTTTGGTGCCAGAAGCAGGCTCCCAGCCTTCATGCCAGGACACGTCTGGGTTATGCCCTTGGGATGCAGAACCTGGGAGGTGCTCTCCACACATATTACAGACCTACCATATTAAACTATGCCCTGCCATGCCATCCCATGAGGGGTAGAGCAGACTAGGCTGGTGGAAAGAGTGTGTTACAGTCCCTCCAGGCTGAAGAAAACACTTAACTCAGACCCTCTTCTTTCTGGGGAAGGGCTCTGACCACATGGCTGATGTTTACACGCATGCTGTGCTCTGCAACTGCACCTTTACAAGAGGCCTCTGCTCTGGTGGGTGCCTGACCTGAGATGATGATGAAGAAAGTAATGGAGAAGGAGGAATGCACAGCCCTAACTCCTAAGCTCCAGGGAGGGATTGAGCTCTGCCACATTTTCTTCCTGTTGCCTCAAGGCAGCTCCCTGCCCTAGGTGATAGTTTGTCCTTTGGGATACCTCCACAACTTGTCCACAGAACGCGGTTAGTATTATCTGCTACCTAACAGCTGGGTTGCAGGGATCAAATAAGTAATGTTTGAAGCACTGGGAGAGGGACAAAAGGCATTAGAGTAACGAAGTGCCTTAAGAAAGCCTCCACAAGCACCTTTGCCTGATTTCCCTGCACACAGCAGCATCCATGTGGGCTCTAAGTGGCGCTTGCTCATTAGGTGGCACTACAGGCCCAGAATTACACGGGCGAGTTCGGTCTCCAGAGGGCTCCCCTGTGCCTGGGAAGGGCTTTGTAGGCTCGGACACTTCATTGCCCTATTTGCATATATTTTTCCTGGGGAAACATGCTGTCCTGACAAATACTGGAAGAACACAGATTGGTATTGCAAATGCAAAGCAACAGCAATCGACACTTTTGATAGATCTGCCCAGGATTGAAGTCTCCAGGAACTGCGCAGGAGTTGCTTGGGGCAAATCCCTTACTAAGAACCTGCAGCCCACCTGTTTGCCCTGGTTGCACCATGGCAGTGCAAAGCGACTGCTGCTTTCCCCTGAACTGGGAGACAGCAGAGCCAGTCCTCTCAAAGACCTTGTTTTTTCTCCAGTGGCCTGTGGAGAGGTCTCAAAGTCTGCTGGTGATCCAGAGACACGAGCTTTTCAAGGAGAGGGCACCATGCCACTGTGCCTATGCCTTCTGCCTCTGCTGCAGGGCTGGCAGTGGTGACTGGCACTTGCCCTGGGTCCTGGAGCCTCCTGTGCTTTTGAACAGAAGATACCAAATATATCTCAGGTTGTGCCTCTTCCACTGAAACATCCTGAGGTGAACTGGGGTTGGGAAAGCGCCTGTGTTCTCTTACAGCCTCCCAGCCACCTTCTTCCTCACCTTGATTTCCTTGGCACATGGAAACCATATTCCTGGTTAAATGTTTACACAAGTTTTCAAAGCAAGGGAGTGTGCAGGCAAGATGTGGGAGTGCTTCCCTTAAATGATTTGGTTTTAGGTGTTTTAACTCCCTCTTCCCATGCTGCTAGTTATTCCCAGCCTGGCATAGTCTTGGCTCTACTAAGGCACACCTGACTTTGCTGACAGCTGACACAGCTATTCCCATCCCAGTGCTCCACTAGAGCTGAGCCTGGGCTTCTCCATCCCAGCTGGCAGCTTAGTCATTCTCCAGCCCTGGGTCAGTAACCTGCAGCCTAGTCAGTGCCCCTCTGTCTGAAGCTGAAAGATAAATGCCCTTGAAATCTGAAGTAACCAAGATAATTTTATTTTGAACAGGAAAATGGACTGCTTTTTCCCCTTATCTAATTGATTAGGAATGTCAAATATTCTTTTCTTTACACTGTGCATGCCTCTTACTTATGTAGGAAGCAGCTGGTCTAGGGATTGAGCCAAACACTTTTTTTAACTAGAAAAAATTGAGCTTTCTTTTGGGACTGGGGGGGGTGTCACTGTATTTCATCGTGACTTGACAGATAGAATCCATCTCTCTGCTTTTCCCTCTGAGTCCTGACATGTCTCTTGGAAACGCTTGCCATGTCCCTGCTTCAAAGTAAACTGCAGGTGTCTGGGAGAATGGGGGCAAGGAGAGACTGCTGGAACAGTCAGGCCAATGGGATGTTCACAGCTCCACGAGCTCAGGAGCTCAGTCTGTGCACCCAAATGACAAAAGAAAAAAAAATCTTGGCTTTTGTCTGGGTGGATTTCTGTCTACTTCCATTTCTGCACATTGCTGAGCAGTACTAGATGCAGCAGTTACTATCTAGAGAACGATATTAGCTTTGCATCCCCGTGACTCTCTAACTCCTTTCTGTAATGGGCTTAAAATGGAGTGTATGTTCCCGTTTTTCTCGGTAGGCAGTTACACTTCCCATATGAAATTATACAGCCTTACGCTGTATTTCAGAAAAAATTTTCTTAGGAAGAAGCTGAAATTGCAGCATAGTTAGATTTGTTGCTGAGGAAAACTGTTGTTTCAGCATTACTGACAGGTACAACACTGTCTACTTGCAAAACCCAACAGAAAGATGGTTCTTGGTACAATTTGGCCAAATGGATAATTGAACCCCCTTAGAAGGTGTAGGACTCTGTAGAGTCATCATAACATCTGGAAATTCATGTCAAGAAAGTTACCAATGAGTAGAATCATTTTGTAGGATAAACTTGTAAAAAAATAAAGAAAAAATAGACAACCAACATTATAGATGTCCCCATAAAGCTGTCACTATGGATGGGCCTCATCCCAAAGGAGATTGCTGCAGCTCTGCACGACCACGGCCAGTGGTTTCCATAGGATCCTAAAATGGTTTGGGTTGGAAGGGACCTTTAAAGATCATCTAGTCCAATGCCCCCTGCAATGAGCAGGGAAATTTTCAACTAGATCAGGCTGCTCAGAGAACTATCCAACCAGACCTTGAATTTTTCCAGGGATAGGGCATTTTCTACCTCTCTAGGCAACCTGTGCCAGTGTTTCACCAACCTCACTGTAAAAAAAGTCTTATATCTAATCTAAATTGGTCCTCTTTCAGTGTTGGCAGTGAGTAGTTTGCTGCAAGGGAATGTACAAAAGAAATGGTAATGAAAACATTAAGTAGTAATGTATCTCCAGTAACACCTTTGTTCACCAAAGGTCAGAGCAGCAATGGGTCATACATTGGTAGATCATTGAACTAGTGGGCTGGCATCATCTGCAGGAGATGAGTGAAGGGAGCTGGGAGATACCAAACAAATGGAGTAGTGTCTTACATTGCCTTTTAAAAATGTTCACATGACTTCTCATCAATCAGCCATGGCTGATGTCACCACCATTGCTTCCCACTTTCTGTGATACAGATCAGCTTGGCAGGTTTTCATCACATATCCCAGATGTGTACCTGGTGCAAGTGGGGGAGAAAACAGAGCTAGAAATGGACTTTCCCAGTCAAAATATCACATTCCCTCTGACAGGTTGCTATGGGAAGTGATCATTCTGATAGTCACCTTGAAAATACCTCAGTTTGGTGAGTTGGCATGGCACTGATACAGCCTTCAACAGGCTCACAAGTGAGGTGTCCCATGACCAGCCAAGCCCACCACTTATCTACACAGACCTCAAGCTTAAGTCCTGAAGAACACTAAAATGGTTTGAAGAGCACATTCACAGCCTGACCTGAATATTCCCCTTTTTTATTGTACTTGTCTGGTGTTTTCAAGAGCCATTTCAAAGGTGAACTCAAGGTTTTCATTAGGGCTATGGCCAGAATGACACTCTGCACCTCAAATCTGAATATTCAGTAGTAAGTGAGCTGCTGAACACTACTGCTCAATGGTCTTGTAGGGACGAGGCAGCTGAAAAGGCTTGACTTCAGCTGGTCTTCACCTGGCAGAAAACACTGGGAGTTGTTTCATCAGCTAGAGAAACAACCTCCAGCATCTACTCCCTTACAAGGGGAGGCCAAGCAACAAACATTTTCCTGGATCAAAGTTTCCACCAAGTTCTCATTGGCAGGAGGGAGATCTGCCAGCAGCGCTGCTCTTCATCACCGAGACCTGGTGTCCAGGAGCTGACCTGGACATAGAGGCAAATATAGGCAACCTGGTTGCTCTCTCCAGGCATGAGGCCACCTATACGCAGTGATTCAGGCTAAGTGTTTGGGTTTGTCTTTTCCAGGTTTTTACTTGTGTTATCAGGAGCTGGTGAATTGCCAAAGGCTTGGCACTGATAAAAATAAGTGCCATGCCAGATCCAGGGAAAACCCCACGCTCAGAAGCAAGTTGCTAGCTCCAGCAATTCTTTCCTATGTGTTTCAAGGTCCCTGAGGGACATATTCTTTGACAGCACTGTTGGAGGACAAGGCATACTGTTGCATGTTGAGCAAGATGGATTTTGCTGAGACAGGGGTTCACATGATCAAATTCAAGCACTAACTGTAGCTGTTAAATAAATCAAGAGAGGACCTGTGTTCCTGGACTTGCTGCTGCTTGTCATACACTGGTACATTGTTCTCCTGAGGTGGGATTCACTGTTCTTGGTGTTTGCCAGGTAAAAATAGGAACCTTAAATTGAGCTGACTGAAAATGAAGCAGTCAAACACTAGCAGCCCTTGTCTCCTTCTCTAGACAAAAGAGAGTGTTGAGCACTGCCACAGCATGATTCATCCAAAACTTAAAAAAATTAATCCAGGGCATTGAGTTCTTCCCTGGACATGCCCATTTCGCTCTGTCAACTGTTGAGACAAATGAGACATCTGGCTGAGATTTCAGATCCAATGTTTGGACATCTGTTGTCAGGTGAATCCCACCGTTGTTCACCTCACATGAACAAGTTTGGGAATGCATGGAGGACACAGCAAGCACAGAAGCAATACAAACACTCAGCCTTCTGCAGGGTGTGCCATGTTCCAGTTCCGCCCTAATTTTCTTCCTAACCTCCCTCTAATCCATCTCCAGCACCAATTTTACGTGGTTAACTTTGCTCAGAAATCGTCTTTCACTGATCAAGAGGTTACCCTGACTGCTGATGTGACTGACCACATACACCCTGTAGCAGAGGACATGCTTATCTTCCGGCTGGGAGAAGAACAGACCAAAACAGTGTCAAGAAGATCTCACTTTCACAAGGCATTATTACCCAGCACACAAATCCATCAGCCCAAGGCAGGAACTGACGTTTGAGCTGAGACAATGCAAGTAGGTGGGACTTTGGATCTGGCTTCTCTGGACTGCCTCAGGAACGTCAGTGCGCAAAGTCAATCCTTGAAACAAATGAGTTTGCTCAACTTGGGGCGTCAGTGGACAAGTATGCCAAATGCCTACTTGGACCTGCCGTCTGCTGCTCCACTGCAGCATCTGTCCCTCTTCCCTTGTGCCAGCACAAGGCTGGCCAGTTGTGTGAGCTAGTGACTGAGCATTGAGCCTTGTCAGGAACAGAGACCTGCCCTGTCTGTGAGCACCCAAGAACCACTAGGTCCGTTTTTCCCAGCAGCCTGTGTCCTCATGTAAGAAAGTAGAAATCTGAGGAGACACGTACAACACAGCTAAAGTGATGTCATTTTGTGTACAAAGGCCTCAGTTTGGTTTAAAGAAGGACAACTCCTTTCTTTCTTGCACCTGCTATTTAATCAGAAATCCCAGTAATTCTCAGATAAAGAGATATGGATATGATCAGCCCCTTGGAGACTGTTCATTGACACTGCCAACAAATGAGAGGTGTGGTATCTCAGATGTTAAATTTCTCAGGAGAGAAGTTAGAAAAAACAAAACCAGTTTTACTTGGATTTCTCTGCAACACAGACATTTAAATACAGTCGATTGGGTGCCAGTGACACTCTCATTGGGAAGAGAAATCCTGAAGGAAATAAAACTGAGCACAAGCCAAATGGGAACTGAAGAGCCAAGGTGCAAGTAACAGGGGTTCCCCTCATCACAGTCTGGAAGCCTGGCTAGAAATGTCATGAAACCTTTCATCCCCCACATATTGTATATAATTTTCTTCTTCTGTTACATTTAATCTGGCAATAAATCGACATATACGATGTGGCTGCCGTGATTAGTTTGTGTGGATGTTTTCATAGCTTGAGTATGGCTACACTATGGTGGTGGCTTGGGAGAGCTTACCTAGCTTACCTTGAAGAGACATTATCCTGCAAAGCAGCTAAACCTGGATCATGCTGGTGGGTGGGAGAGGTCAGGAGAAGAACTGAAGAGCCCCCTGCTTCCCACAAAAAAGCTGGAGGATGGTGGGCAGCCCAACCGCAGGGCCCTCACTTCTCTGCAGCACTGGGAACAGGTGATCCATGGCAGTGGGGAAGAGCAGCAGCCCTGAAGTGCCGATGCTCCCGGGAGCCAATTGCACTGACTGACCCCCGCACAACGGGGGAGAAAAACAAAAACCAGCCCAGGAGGGCCTTGTTGTGAGAAGGAAGTATTATTTAACATGCATTGTGTTGGGAAAGGAAAACAAGGGTCCTGGCGCTGGGCCAGGTCCATTGGCCTCTTTTTTTTTTTTTCTCTTTTCTATTCTTCTGGGCAATTGTTCTAGAGAGGCCAATTTTTTTGGTTGTTTTTTGCTCTGTTTTTTTTTCTTTGGTGTTTTCAGAGTTGACAATGCACGGGGTAATTTCTCAGTGCTTTTCCTGTGTTTTGGCACAGGGACTGCCCAAACACTTGGCTGTCCTTCCTGTGGCAGAGATGCCACGGCCACGGCCACCACCGGCACCAGCTCTGGTGCATGGGTTGCATCACCAGGAGAGTGGGGGCTTCTCCACTGGCCCAGAGCTGGGGGGCAGGAGGGAGAGGCAGGAGTTCGGGCAGCGAGGTGAGTCAGTGTGGAAAGGCAGCACACATTTCTGCAGGGTGACTCACCAACCCTTAGGAAGAAAAAAAATAATGAAAAAAAATTCCAGCCAAATTCTTTCACGGAGGTAAACAAGGTCACACAGCGCGGCGAGATCCTGTTTACCTGAGACAGGACGTCTTTGCAGAGCCTGTGCTGGAAGCAGGGACGTGTTGACATGACTCAGAGTGGCCACAGCAGGGAGATGGGCTGGGGGCACCTCTCAGCGCGAGGGCTCTGACTTCGTTGCGGCAAGGAGGGGACAAAACCTCACAATGGGGCTGGATACTCTGATCTGTAGAGGTTCTCCCCACTGCCCTGTGGCTCTGCCAGGAGGGAGAGCTGGAGGCAAGGGACCACTGGGCGATGGCAGGGCTGTGGCAGCACTCAGTGCTCACCTCCAGCCTCTCCATGCTGGTGGCCCTGGAGGCTCCAACCCGCTGCTGCCCACCTGCCCATACCTCGTCTTGAGCGGGTGCTTTCCCTGTGGCTCCATGAGGAAGTCCCGGTGGCCACATGGTTAATTAGAGCCCATTCCAGACGCTGACTGAGTGTTTTTTCCTGATAACAAGACGTGTGTGAGTGTATGTCGCTCGGGTGAATATCCTGTTCTTGCAACGGGTCGGAGAAGCGGGGGGCAGCTGCCGGGGGATGGGGGATGGACTGGGACGGGACACAGGGCAGTGTGCCGGAATTTCGCATTCTTGGCATTCCTGTCTTGGCCTGTGACTGCGAAACAGCCCAGCAAGGAGGACAGAGCACCCACAGTGGCTACCCCAGCCACTTGCACGCTCATGCTTTGCCTCCATCACTGCCTTCGTGGTGACCACGACTGTGGTGTCAGGGCAAGGGGTCAGCCTGTGCCACCCCTCTGCAGCCACCGGGTCCCCAGATGGAAGCAGCCTGGCCCACTTTCTGTATCCTCTTTCCCTGATGGTCTTGGCCACTTTTCCAGCACCTGCCCCTCAGTTTGACCTTCCTGGCAGTGTCCTGAGAGTGTCTTTTCTGGCACAGCCCCCATGCTCTAGCCCTGCAACAGGGCACACTGGCGTGAACCTGCACTGGGAGGTCAGGGGCACCTGCTGTGGGATGAAAGGCTGTATACAGCCTTGTGGAATCCCTGTGTCCTGCCCTTGGCTACCCTGGCCAACTTCTGTGAGAACTTTGTGCTCAGGTCTCGCAGTCCAGGGTTTCACTGGATGAGAAAGCCCCACTCCCTTCCCTGCTGGGGTGTGTGCATGGGGAGGACAGGGATATACAGGAGTAGAAGTTACCCTGGTCTGAGCAGTTGAATTCAGCTCACAATAAGCATGTTTCTGCTGCTCCTTCCTCTTCCACAATCCTGGATCCATCGGCCAGACTGAGCTTCTTGTTGGGTCCAGACAAGTGAAGGATGCTTGGCATTTCCCCTGGTCCAAAGCAGCTGTTGGGAACCAGCATGGTAATAGAGGACCCCACAGGAAACCCTCCTTCTGTCAGCATTGCTTCAGCTCTTGGGGGTGCAAGAAAACACCCACAGCCCTGCTTTACTCCCAAAGAAAGCATAGAGGGTGCCACTCAGCTGGCTGCTTGGACCTGCTCCCAGCTCTTCCATCCTTGCAGACGTGAGCAAGGATCTGCAACCCAGATATTTCAAGAGATGCAGTAAGAAGAGCTCTTTTCTTTTTTTTTTTTTTTTTTTTTTTTTTATTTTATTTTATTTTATTTTTTTTTTTTTTTTTCAATGACACACCAAACCAAACAGGGCCAATGCTGACCCTTGGCCAAAGCTATGTCATGATGATTTTGTCTCACAGTCAAATCACAATCTTCAGGTCTTGCACAACCAGGTACTTGGAAAAAATAAAGATTTCTTTCTTCCTCTAAAGCACACCCCTGTTCCACCTTCTCCAGCTTCTAACTTTACCCTTTCACAACCTTCTGTGGCTTGGTAACTTTCTCAATGAAATAGGCACATGTCATAGCCCCACTGACAGCTTAAAAAGAAGGAAAAGGAGACTCCCTGGCTCCCATCACCAGCTGCACACACGTGTTATTGGAAGGGGAAGGAACCAAGAGGAAAGAGGACAGTGCCTCTGGTCACATGCAAAATGCTATTTTTGAGGAATTGAAAGCATGTTACGTCTGCAAGATTGCAAAGAAAAAAAACAACCAAGGATGCTTCTGCATTTTAGGAAGTGGCCAACGCGGCCCTGCTGAGGCCTGGGCAGGCTTGTGGGAAGCTCTCACAGGAATCCTGGTGATAGACATCCTTGCAGCCGCTGGGGAGAAAATTGGGGCATGCTGGGTGTAGGTTCTACCCATGACTGGGTGTACAGGAGAGATCTCAGCTTCATCCCAGCTCCTGCTGCCTTTGCCCTGGCAATGATGGGGTTAGGAGCTGGTGAGGTTTGGGATTTTCCTATTGCTTGGTTGGGGGGTGGCCACAAGCCACTGTGATTTTGGTAGATCTGTGTGTTGCTTTGCTGTATTGCTGCTGGGGGAATCCCACAAGACCAGGTCAGGGCGTCTGTAGGACTGCAGTCAGCACCAGCTAAGCTGCCTTGGCTCTGCATGGAGGGGGATTTGGACAACACCTTGACAAGCACCTTACAAAGACATCTGAGTCTGTAGGAGGAACGTTGTCAAGGTCTGACAATAGCTGGCAAAGCCTGTCCCATCCCAATATTGCTTGGGAAGTGACGTGCATGAGTCCTGCACTGCCCAGAGAAAAGGTCCAAAGATCAGGAGCTCAATCTGACACATAAAGTTCCAGTTGCTCAAGGACTTCAGCCCTGCCCAGGGCTCCCAAGCAACCTTGGGAATGGGAAAACCCCAGCAGGGATTCATTGGACTCCCAGAGGATTACAGGCTAAATGACTAAACCTGTTAGGTCACTCAAATGATCTGCTTCCTTTTATGGTCAAAATCAAGTGTCAGAATCACAGGTTTCCTCTTTCCTTAGAACTGGGTTTTAGTACCACAATTCAGAGGATGCAATGCTAAAATTAAGTGTCTGAAAGCACATGCATAGTGTTGCAATCTTGCTGCCTTGCCTACTGGTCTGTGTAATGCATGAGTTGGGTAACAAACAATAGAGGTTGGAAATAGCCAGGATGGAGATTTCCTCTTTCAATTGCAGAATTGTTTCCTTGACTGGTGCGTGCATAAGCCAGGTGGCAAAATGCTTGCCCCAACCAAGTTTCCTGGCAAGCAGGAGGGGTCTTTGGGTGAGGGGTGGAAAGGAGTGAAAGAAAAAGTTCCCAAAAAGCAAATCCTTCCTTTGGGCTTACCTTCACCCTCCTACTCCTTTACAAGTTCCCTTTGTCTCTCAGTAACTGGTTCTGTCAGCTTCTTACAAACTTCTCAGGTCCTTTTTCAAACCTGTGGATGGCGACTATTGGCACCTCATACTAGTGAGGGAGACCTGAGATGCAGATGCCCATATCCAAGCACCTCTGCTAATAGTCAAAACCTGGCACTGTGACCTCTCCCATCCACATACATACCCTAGGGACACACACCACAGGGAGACAGGTCTTATCAGTACTGAGGAGCAGCGGAGTTTGTTCTCCCAAGTTCAAGCACTGCAGTGACCACCTTCCTTAGCCCACAGAAGTCCCAGATGCTCCAGCCAAGCGCAGACATCTGGCTCTCACAAGGCTCTTGTTTCCCTCCACTCCAATTCAATAAGGACTCATCACATTTGAGGTTCAGGACCCACCCGTCTTACCCACAGCTCACACTTGTGACACTGTGGCTTTGTAGCCATTGGTGCCCCAAGTGCCAGGGACTCTGTCAGCATCAATGACATCCTTCCCCAGCTGCACCACGGTGGGCACAGCAGCACCGTGCCAGCTCCCAATGTTTACTGCCCGAGGGCCTCCACTTCTTGGATGAGTGTTCACATGCACCCAGATTCCTTAGAGGATTTTTTAATCCAAGATCATAAATATTCATGTTTTCCAGCTGGGAAAAAAAATCCCCTGTTGCTGGCTGTCCTTCCTCAGGGATTGGAGGTGTAAGGCAGCAGGAAGTCTCCAAGCTCCAATGCTGCTCCTACACTCATCCACCCCAAACCAGCTCTCTCCCCAAAAGGAGAAGCAGCTCCTTAATCCAAACCACTCCAACCAGCTAACCTCTTGCTTGGAAAAAAACCACACAGGATCAACTTGCAATGGAATATCCCACTTTCTAGGTTAGAGCAGGGAGGGAAGGGAACAGGGTTCAGCCCTGGGTTTGGGGTTGCACCTGGCTCTGCATCTGGGTTCAAAGTGAGGAACTAGAGCAGATTTTTCTGTCCTGCATAGTAGCAGCATCTGTCTGCTCCTTCCTGGCCATGAGCTTTGAAACTGTCTACAAGACCTGAGTAAATAAATAAGTACAACAATAGGTCACAGCATACCCAGTGGGACTATCCATGGAAAAGGGAAAATACGTATCATGGGGAAAAAACTGCAAATCCTTTTCAGCTGCTCCTTTCTGTCTCATTTAATGCACGTGAAGGTGGCCATGCTGGGAAAATGCTTTATTCAATTACTTGGCTGTTCATACCTGCCTCAGCAGAGCCAGGAGAGCCTCATCCCAGCCAAACCTGAATGCAAAGAATGCCCATTTCAATCTTTTGCAACCATCTGATGCAGCCAGTGGGATGCTCTGATGTGTAAAGCATCCCCCACTCCTCCCAGGGGACAAACCTGCATCACTGGCTTTCACCTTACTGCAGCAGGCACTGATCCTGCCTGTCACAGATCAAGAGCTTCATTTGGATTTGTGCATCCTTCTGGAAGTGAGCTGCCCCTCACCCAGCCTGGGATGCTCCAAAGCAAGGTCCTCTGTGAGTGAGAGGTTTGCTCCTGCTTCATTCCACTGGCCAGCACTGCCTCAAACTTTCCAGGGCAAGGCTATGCTGCGATTGTGGTGTTTTGTCCATGGCTACCAGGTTTATGGGACACCAGGGAGACCCCCTTTTCCTCCCAACCCCCTCCCAGCGCAAGCATTTTGTTTTTCTTCTTAATTAATGGAAAAAATTCCTGAACCTGTCAGAGGGAAGGAAGGTCTTTTCTCTCTCTCTCTCTCTCTCTCTCTCTCTGTGTGTGTGTGTGTGTCTCTCCTCGGTCAATTACTGAAATACAAACAATATCCATGGTCATGGTGAAACATTTTTTCCACCTAAGTAATATCTCTGCAGATTTTAAAGGCACAGGAGCCTTTGCACAGCCCACCCCCGCCCCCTCATGAGAGATACCCAGGAGGTATTGCCCAGGCATTGTAGGCACCCTGCAGAAATGCAGGCACTTTACAGATTTTTCTCACAGACATCAAGCCAGTGTGTGCAGGGTCACAGCCACGCCCCCTGCCCTCCTTTCTGGGAGCAGCTAACACCACAGCATTCCCAAATGTCAGCTCTCCTGAGCACCCTCCCAACCTGCCAATATCCATGGAGCCTGCTGACATCCCCAGCCAAAGCCTAGGGAGTGCTGAAATCCCCTCCATGGAGATGGCTTTCCCCAGGTCTTCCTCTGCACCCGTCTGCATACCCCTGCCTGAGCTGTGCTGCCCCTGTGCAGCCCTGCCTGCGCTCAGGGGTCCCTGGCCCCTGCCCACTGGAGGAGAAAGAGAACATCCTGCCTGCCATGCACACTGCAGAGCACCTCCTTACAGCTCCTTGCCTAACTTGGGCAGCCAAAGCACTCATATGGGTGTGTGGTGTGGTTCATATGTGGCCCTATGCATGTAAACTGGGCTGTCTGTGTGCCAGACCCTCGTGGGGCAACATCTGATGTCACTGAGGGAGATGATCACTTGCCCTCTGCCCAGCCACCTCCTGGGTGCCCTGGGCTGCCACTGGGAGTGCAGGTGTGGAGTTTCTTGCTGGGAGTACCCATTGCTTCAGTTGTCAGCACTTTTCCTCCACTGACCTCATTTACTTTTGTCTGATGTCATCGCTCACAGCCAGCTCTGCACTGAAGAGACCAGCGGTAGCTGACACCATCTCCTCTGCTATTCCCTGGGTCTGTGCCGAGATTCCTACTGAAAAATAGTTTCTCTTCATGCAGAAAACATCCAAGCAAGGCCTGGGTTTGGGGACCAGAGCTTGCCTTCACCGACTGCATCAGCCAGCGGTGGCCAGGGCCAAAGGTTGGGGCACTTGGGAACTTGGGAGTTTCCAAAGCTGCTGGGGCAAGACCTATGGCCGAGCTTCTTGCCTGGCATTTCTGCAGCATCCATTGAATTTTTGCAGCATGTGCAAAAAAATTCACAGCAAACATTTCGAAATGCGCTTCGACTGTCAAACCACAAACCTCCCCATTGCCCAGGTCCCTGCTGTGTTTGGGTTGCTGCTTAATTCCCTGCAAACAGCTTTATTGAGATAGTAATAAAAAAGTAATAAAAAAGGCGGGATTACTTCCCTTGGGGCTGCCTTTACTCCAGCCCTTGCTGTGAATCCAAGGCAGTCCATCATGCCAGAGAATCTCATTTGATCTCTGCCTGGCTGGGGTAGGAAAATGGTAGGTGAGCCCTGCCATTTTATATTTTGGTATCTTTGACCTCCTGGCTCTTCTGCCAAGAGCCCCACGGATCCACTGCTCTGACTGTTAATTAACCCAGTGTCTACACTACCTGCAGGCACACTCCAGTATTTGGGGTTCCCTTCAGTTCACACACTCTCAGCACTCAATGTTTGGGAGGCTCTATTGTTCCTTTAACCTTGTGAAGAAATCCACAAACAGCTGAAGCTGCCTGGCTTCCTCACAATGTCTTTTAAGATGGGAAATTCCCAAGCCTGCAACAAGTTCACTTGGTCACGGGCAGATCACAGTTTAGGGAGGGGCAGCACCATTTGGTCATGGGCTGTGTGAAGGCGAGTGGGGAACAGCTGCATGCTCTGGAAACAGGTTTTTGTTGTGGGTTTTTTTTCCTAAATAGCTTTTAATGATTCGTATTTTCCTCCTTCTTTGTACGTGCTTTTCCCTTGGCACAGCTGGCTTCTCCACCTCCAGGGCCCACCAGATCCTGGTGCGTGGACAGTGAGATGGGGCCACCCTCCAACACATCCTTATTCCACCCTGGGATAAAGAGGGATGTCAGTGGTTTCCACTAAGTCCCTTCCAGCCATGTCCAGAGTGTGGGCAGGTTGGGCAGCAGGACAGGGTGGCCATTGCGGAGGGGGCACAGCTTATGCAAGGGAGGCACGAGCTGAGCACAGGGAGGAGAATGCCTGTGTGGGCTTCATTTCACGTGGCTGGGCTGGAGAAGGCTCTTCCTTGAAGCCACAGCCAGGCCTGGAGGTGAGATTAAGCAGTTCGTATTCCTAGACACCAACAAAACAAGCAGTCAAGGGTTTTCCCAGGCCTGATGAGGAAACTCTTGCAAACTGATTTTTCACTGGATTTAGCCATGCAACAGCTTTAGTGTTGCAAACTGTTGATGGTAAAAACCCCAAAGTCTGGCTTTAAAACTCAAAGGGATTTGCTTTTGCACCTGAATAGCTTGCTCTCCCCCGACTGCTGCTTTCGGGAGCCATGCTATCACAGGAGCATCTATTGCTGAAGCCTCTCTCCACTGCCTGGAAGTCTGGATGCATTTCCTCCATCAAAAGATGAACCTCCTGTTGAATGACATATGCCGAGAATGGGCCTTTAGGTGAAGTAGCAGTTGAGCAATTAAATCAAGGAGAGCTGCCAAGACTCCCTGGCTCCTCTGAGATCACCTGTAGCACTGAGTGCACCAAGCTGGCATCCCCACACCGAGATGCTTTCTGGCAGTGTACTGCAGCCCCCCCAGGATTTATTTCCTAAGCTTGACTTCGTAGGGTGGATGCAAACCTCCGGCTCCAGCCTTGAGAAGTGGCGCAGGTGCCCTCCTTCCCATGCCCCGTGCTGACCTGTGCGGAAAGCAAACGGCATCCAACCTTGCACCTGAGGGAGCAGCTGCTCGTGTGGTGCCAGGCACCATGGAGGTGTTGGCTCCAGGCACCCAGGCCCATGGCATCTTTCAGCACTGATTACTTTCGAGGTGTTAAAAGCAGAGATGTGAGTTCGCAGATGGTGTTGGTGTGCTGGACCCTGGGGATGCCAATTCCTTCCTCCCACTCCTGGTACAGGACGATGGACCCATGCTTTCTGTGCTTTGTACCCTTCTATGCACCCTTTGTTTCCCAAATTCCCTGCTGACAGATCCTCAAGGCCAAAGAAGTCTCATGCCAAAAATCTCTCTTTTCACCAGATTATCCTAAGGAAATCACAGTGGGAATGTGATTACTATCCTCATTGTGATTTTGCCTGTGCTTTCCATCCTTGGGGGCAGATAGAGCTCACCCCCACTCCAATTCCCTTTGGAGGATCAGGGAAAACATCTCATCACCCCAAAATGGACCATGTCTAGCAGGTTGCACACCTGGGAGTGTCAGGCTTGCCCTTTAAGGACAGCCTGGAGCACTCCTACACACTGAGGTCCCCGGGTTCACCTTTTTCAGCACAAGTCCCCACTTGGGTCTACGTTCCTCATAGCTGAGCCATGGACTATGGGTGCTGTGCATGTGCTGAGGGGACCCCGATATTGAGGCACAGGGCAGCAGCTGCCTTCACTCCTCACAGCCTCTCATCCAAGTGCCAGATATGTGATACCTCCCTTGCTGGGAGGAAAGGGAAACAAAGCGGCCTTTCCGACCGAGGGAAGGATTGCTGTTGTCTAGACGAGGTGACTAAGGAGGGAAGGGGCTGACTGTTTGTACAGCTTTGGGGAGTGTAAACAGTGCTGACTGTCCCGAGCCCTTCAAAGCAGAGGAATCCGGAGATAGGATGAAAGCACAGGGAAATTCTGGCCGAGTGTCCAAGCAGAGCCGCTAAGAAGGGGACTTCTTTGAGACAAAATCCCCAGCATCTGAGCCATTTCAAACCAGCCCAAGTGAGGAAGGAGGAGCACAGCACAGCCAGCCATGGGCTGGGCTCTCAGGACTTTCCCAGCTTTGGCTGCTTCTCTCTGCAATCTCAGAACAAGTGTCCTGAAAAGGAAACTGGAGGCCCTGGGAATCCTGCTGTGCCCTGCGGTGAGCTGGTTTGGCCTCTGCTTTTCATTTAGCTCACAAAAGAAAGAGAAAATGCTGTTTGAGAGGTGGTTTCCTTTTTTCTTTTTTTTCTTTTTTTTTTTTACAGCTTTAAATACAGTACTGAGTATAAATTAATCTTACATTAAAAAAAAGCAAAAAAATTAAAATAAAACATCTTTACAAACCAAAAGAAATTACTTTGGAACAGCAAAACAAAGTATCTTAAGACTTGAGGGCTTGGGGATAGAGGGAGGGAGAAATGTGCCACCTTGGCAGTGGTACAAGAAGTGGTCTGGGCTTGCAGGAGGTGAGGACTGGGTTCCTCCACAACTTGTAACAGCTCCCAGGTTGTGGCTTTGGCTTCTTCCTCAGTCTCCCTCCAGGGCTTTGCCCTGCAATGGGGGGGGGGGAGGGGAGAAGTGGCTGGAGGCAGGAGGGGCAGGGGGACTGCTGCAATCACTCTTGGCAGGTGTTTTCTGCATGAGTAACTGCAGCACCCAGCATGGCACTATCTGAGACCACGACTCCGAGGTGAAGCTGGGAATTTCCATCATATGTAACATTTCTGCTAATGGTGACTGAGTATTAGCTGTGCAGAAACAGCCCTTGCCCACACAGTCTTCCTCCCTCCTCAGAGATAGGCACTGGCCCAGGAGGGACTCTACAACTGACTCTCCAGTTGTTCTCCAAGTCCTCCTCACTTAGAAGAGCTCATTTCTGCTCAGACGGCTGCTGCCAACTTCAAAGACCGCCCTCATTTCTTTCTCTATATCTACATTGAGCTGCCCACATCATGGATCAACTTCAAACTACGTGGATTGGGATCATCTAATGAGCAAAGAGACCAAGAAGGAATTTGAGAAGAAAAATGAGAGAAAAATGATGGGAGATGTAGAGACACTGGCAGGGAGAGATAAGGGGAAGTATGGCATGCAGGACACCCAAGAAGGGGTTAAAAACCTCATGGGAATAACATGATTCTGCTTTCAGGACCACAGAGCAGGCAAGGACAGCTCACTGAGATTAAGTCATGCTTCTAAGTTTGGCTGTCCTTGGTCTTGTTGTGGTGCCACTTCATCTCCTGCAAGGAAGTTGTGCTGGGGGGATGCTGCAGAGCGAGAGAAAAGGGCAACAAGAGAGAGAGAGATCAGATGATGCCTCTGCCTGCCCCATCCTGGGCCTCGCAGGCACGTTGCAGTAACAGTGTGCTTTTCTGCCAGACTAGTGAAGCCAACGCGTGCACGTGCCTCTGAGCTTCCTGCCACTGGGGAATGAAACCCATTTAAGAACATATTTATATATATATATATATTTATATATGCATGTATAAATACACATACACACACGCACGCACACATATATACACACACACACACACACACACACACATATACACGCACACACATACAGAGCAAATTTAAAAAATAATTTGAGTCCGAGCCTGGAAAGTTGAATTCTCCACAAGCATGTGCAAAGATGGCTCCTCTTGGCAGGGGCCAGGGGCGTGGAGACGATTCTGCCGCCATGTGCTCCTTCCCCACCATCCAAACACCTTCCAGTCAGCACCAGGAGCAGGAGGGGGAAGGGAGGGGGGGAATGCATTTGGCTTCTTTGATTTGTTTTTGTTTTGTTTCTTCGCTTGTTTGTTCTGTTCCCAGAGATGTTGTATATCTTAATAGTTTTGGTTTTTCTTTTTTAAAATAAAATATACACACGCACATTAAAAATATATATCTGTCCGGGTAGGCTGATAAAAGTCCTTAGTGCATTTTCCATCATTGGTCGCTGCTTGCAATCTGAGACACGCCTGTTTCCAAAATATAGGTCCAGTGCAAGTGTAGATCTCAGCCAGGCCCCCCAGCCTTACCAGAAGCATGAGGAAAAGGGAGAATATTCCCCTTCTGGCCTCTGTCCATGTGGTCTTCTCCTTTCCTTAGAAGAAATTGGACCCACTTTTCTTTTCACATTTTCCATCCTGTCCTCTGTAGCAGGGAAGGCATTGTCCTGTCCTTGTCACAAGTGGCTGTTGGCGTTCATGGTTTTATTTGTACTCTGTTCTTTTCTCATATATATATATATATATATATAAAGGTCACCTTTGTCCTTTTTTGTGTGTGTGTGTGTAAAACTTTAAAATTATGCTAATAAATGAAAGAAAGGAGGCTTTGGTGGGAGAAGGTCCACTGATGGAAAGGGAAGCACCAATTGCCGTCTGAATCAGACGTCGAGGCAGATGGACAAAGAGGAAAAGTTGTCACTCCAACGACCCCATGGGGGCAATACAGCAAATATATTAAATAAACCTGGAAGTGAAACAAAACCAAACACAGCATTAGAATATGTAACCCTTTCCCCCTGCAACTACCCTTCTATTCCCTTTTCTCTTCTGGAAATGTTTGTGTCAAAATGCCAGATTAGAAGGCTGGAAGGACTTTTGACCTTCTCTATTTTTTACCCTGAACAGCTTGAGCCAGAGCTGAGATTTGCATGGATTTGCATCATTTTCCACCCTGGGAACTTCAGGCTGGCCAGCAGAATCCTGGGATAATTCGAGCCCTCATAGTACTAAGCATGGGAATCCCAATCCCAAGGCACTGCCAGGTGCCCCTTGCCCCCAGCTCCTGAAATGCCACAGATGGAAGCCCGCCATCTCCTCTCCCAAGGTAAGGGGAAGTGAATGTGAAGTGAGTGGCCTGGGCTCATTCAAGGGGCTGCAGCAGAGCTGGAACCACTGAGCCATGGGCCAGGGCTCTCTCTGTTAAGCTGTGTCACCTCTCTCTAAATTCAGCTCCTCCTGATCTGTGCCCTGACTACTCATTCTCTCTTTTTTGTACCTTTCTCTCTCATGGGGAACCAGGGCTTATTCTCCTTTCCCTTGTACCAGTGAAATTCTTCTGATGATGAGGGAATTACTCCTGTTTACACAAGTCATGGAGAGAAGAATCAGACCCTGGCCTGATGAAGTCCAGATCTCTTGCCAGAGATTCCAGTTCTCCTTTTCCCTGGTATGACCTTTCTTATGCACATAGGTTTCCCGCTAGGAGAACGATGAACTGAAAGTGTTGCTCCTTTTCAGTCTTTCTGCTAACTTGACTAATGAAATAAAAGGAAAAGGGATCCCCAGAGCAACATTAATTCTCTGCTTTCAACGGAGAATCAATAGACAAAGGAGGACGGGAGTTGCTCCACAGAAGAGATGAATTACATGGACCCCGAGGGGATTTAGGTGTAGAGAGAAGTCAGGCTTCTTTTCTGCCTGTAAGGGAGGCAGGGAAGGAGAGGGCAGGGCCCAAGATCAAGGATGGCTGGAGCAAGGATGGCCTGATCCTTCCAACTTAAAGGCATAAATAGGATGCACATGTTGGCACCCAACCTAGTCCTTCCCCCTCCTTAGACCCAGGTTTGATCCTGCAGTAGCCCCAAGCTGAATAAGCGGCCAGTGCTGTGGGAAGGGTCCAAGATGCCATGTCCCAGGAGGACATCTCTCCCAACTGTTACCTGCCTTGTGCTCTCTCTCCCCTGCCAGCACTTCTATGCTATGAGGATTTCTTTCAGCACTTTCTTATCGTTGACATGCTTGTACTTCTTATGTTTCCTCTTCTGTGCCGGCGGCCGGCGTACTCGCTGCCTCTGAGAGACAGCGGCTGTGGTGAACGATGGCGACAAGCCTGCCAAAACAGAGGAGAGAGTGTCTGTACGGCGAGGGGCAGCCGGCTCATGTTGAAATATCTTTCTCCACACACTGTCAACAAAGATCTCTGCAACAGGAGGGCCACAAGGCTTCTCTCTGTTCTTCTGTCCCTTGTCCTCTGTTCTCCACAGTCTCTGCCCTCTCCCTTTTCCCACCATGCCCTTCCCCTCACCTCTCACCTTCCCCTCCTTCATTTCCCTCATTTTCAGCCCCTTGCAGGCAGGCAGATATCCTGGGAAAGGTCCCTCGGCTGGTATAAACCAGCGAAGGCCCGTGGGATTCACTGGAGCTAAGTAGATTGAAACCAGTGGAGGGCTCTTCCCTCTCTCCTCAGCCTCTCTTCTCATGCCTCCCTCCATTCTACTAATGTCAAGATCCTTACGTCTCTGTTCACGTGGCCCTGGACGGATGTTCCTGGGAGGTGGTCGGAACACGGCCTCACACCGACACTGCACATGGTCCTCCAAAGGCACAACAACTTTTTTGAATTTTGGCTTCCTCTGGACAAATTCGATCTTGTTTACCTGTTTGGAAGAGAGAAGCAAGCAAAAGATTAATACAGCTGCAGCTCCCACTCTGTCAGCACTCTTCAGTACTGCCTTTCTTCCTAAAGGGTCAGAAGGCAGCGCACGAAGCATGGTTCAAATTTGGGGGTGGTGTGTATGGCAAATAATTCTGAACATACCAGCAGAGCAGACCTAGACTAGACAAGTTTGGATGTCTCTGGTTGGTTTCCCTGTTCCTAACTGTTGCTGCTGCTTAAGCAGGATGACTGGCTGATCACAGAGAGAAACATGGAGCATGCAGAACTGGCTAGCCTGTTTCTGACAGATGTGATGGTGGAGACCTGGGGGCAACCAGAACTAATTCCCACAGTGAATTACAGGAAGGGCAAAAGGAGAAAAACTCAGGCCCAATGCAAGCTAACATAGCTTCACCAGCTCTGCTGAGGCCTGTCTGAATTTGTCTCAAGCTCTTTAATAACTCGCAGGGCTGAAGCCCTCAGCTCTATGTTTTATGGGAAAGGCGGTGCTCTGGAAATTCCCTCGGACTCTCCACCAGTGCTGACTCAGAAGGAAGACACATTGCTCCACATCCCACCACAGGGCACAAGCCTTCTAGGGGGTCCTCCCACTCCAGCAGCAGCCGGGCCTGACCCCACTCAGCTTATCTAACAAGACTGCAGTCCCTGAAGTGCTCCGCAAGCTATAAATACTCACTGTGCTGTGTGTCTGGGATGGAATTCCTCTAAACCCACTGCCCCCAGCAGCATCCCTCAGCCAGTGCTGAAGCAGCCAGGCTGTTTATCTTTCCTTGAAAGCCCACTCCACACACTTCAGACCACACGCTGCTCACTAGACAAACACTTCCAGCCAAACAATAGAGAGACCTCTGTCCTCAAAGAAACCATTTCCAGGTCACTTTTTCAGGCTGGCTTTTGACCTCTCGCTTGTTTTTTTCCAGAAAAACAACTCCTGCTCCCCCCTATTTTTCCCCTCATTCAGCCTGGCTTTTCTGAGAAAGGAATTTCCTGATGAAAAAGGCTGTGTGAATACAATCTCTCCCAGCCAACCTCTACTGCCTGCCCGGGGGAGTCTCTTGCAGCTCAGGCAGAGGATTAGTATGGGATGAACATTATTTTTAAACAAGCTGTCTGGGAGGAAGCTGTGAGGAGATCACTGGTAGCTGTGAGGGGAGGATCAGAGCAAGAGGTTAGCTATCAGGTGTCTGCTGGCTGCCGTAGCAGGTCAGGAGGTAAGTGTTGGCTGAGAGGGAGAAGCTGCTTCAGTGCATCTTGGAAAGAAGCTGCAGCAGCAGTGGGGGCAAGGAGACTGACACTGCAAGCCCTCCTCTTGTTCCATCAAAAACAGTTCCTGTGAGGAAAGCGCCCCATTTCTTCTGCTCTAACGCAGCAGACAAGGCTGCCTTGAGCCACAGAAAGGCCCATGGCATGGAGCTGCAGCTGGGGATGGTGCCCTGTAGCTCTGCATGGTGACAGTCCCCAGCTGCTGGACAGCACCAGCCCTCCCAGCAGCTGGCATGGACGTGACCCGTGCCAGTGTCTGCAGCGCTGCGTGGCCAATGCAGAGGTTGTGACAACAGAGGGGGTGCAAGGCAGGCAGCTGTGTGAGCCTTGCATCTGAGACCCGCTGTGGGCTTGGTTTTGGGGCATTGGGGTGGCAGTGGGCGGCAGGAGGAGGGAGCAGTGGGAGGCATCTCCCTTACCTGGACGTGCCGGACACGGATCTGTGTGGGGCGACACTGCACATTGCGGTTGTTGCAGCACCCGGAGCAGCGCTGCACCTCCACACAGGGTGGCCACACCACAAAGTTGGCGTTGGTGCTGTCCACCATGTTGCGGGAGATTTCAAAGACCACCTCCCGCGTCTTGCACTCCGCAAGGACAGCTGTCTCTGCTGCTGCCAGAGCATCTGTGGAGGGCCAAGAGAAGAATGGGGGATGAAATGGGCTTTGCAGCTGTTACCATCCCACTGCAGCCACCTCTACTGGAAGAGAAAGACCCCGCATGGCTCTCACACACACACATGTTCTTTCTTCCTTCTCCCACCCCTCCAGCTCCCTCCCTGTACAGAGCCATGCCCGGTGGAGGAGGCCCCAGTAGAATAATTCTCACTGCAGCAGTACAGTCCTAGGCAGGACATGACACTTCTTTAGAGCCAATCAGTACCGGCAGGATTTAAAGCAGAGCAGCTTGCAGAGCTCCAGACTCCCTCTCCTGCCCTCCCAGGGTGTAACACCCAGCTCCTACTCAAGGCCCAGACCCTCATTCTCATCTGTGTACACATACACGCTCACTACAACCTCTACCCCTACATCTGTATCTCAGACACGCATCTGCACCCACCCATGGCTGCTAAGGTAAGTGCCCCAACAATCACAAGGTGCAAGACCCCCGACTCACCTAGGCTTCGTCGCTCTCGAGACAGGGCCACAGGGTTTTCACCAGGCTGACTTGCATTCAGGGTCAGGCTCGAGCTATCCTCCTCTGCAAAGGGAAAGACATGACCTTATAGTACCAGGTACACGCAGGAGAAGACAGCAGGCACTTGTGCTCAGATCATTAGGCAAAGTGCAGGGACATGGCATAAGCCACAGCCCCAGAATGTCACACTAGGTGTAAACCCACCAGCAAGGTCACAGCTGTGCTGGAGCACACTCTAGGTTTGCCCTTGGCTCAGACTGCACAGCTCAAAGCAACAAGCCTATCATGAAAGAGGTGTCCCACTCAGGTCAGGGGGAGGAAAACTCCAGCTCAAGAATGATAAGGCCCATGCCAGGGCTTTTTGATATCAGAGAGGAGTAGCAGAGGGATTCAGATCAGCCAGCTGAGACCAAGATACAGCAAGGAGGATCAAAGACCAAACGAGACCAGCAGAACATTTGGTATGTAACACTGAGGTGCCTTGCTGGGGTGGCTTGGGATTGAGAGAGCTGGGAGGTGAGAGGGCAGGTGAAGGAGGTGATGTGTGGGAGATGGGGTGCTTGCATTCTCCCTCCCACCACACCTCAGCTGCTCTAGGTTAGAGCAGTTTTATGACAGAATAACAGAAAAATAGTTAAAATTACTTTTCCTCTATACTACTCTTAGGTAAGTGGCAGGATCTGGAGGTGGTTCAGTCAGCGATGGGAGAGGAAGACTGATAGCATTCAGGCCAGCCCTGAGCGGTTCCCTCCCACCCCACTGCCTTTTCCCATAGGAAGTGCTGAATAGAGAAATGCCCATAATCCCCATGGAGCACTCCAACACGCAGCCACTCCTGAGCTCTGGACAATGGCTGCACTCGAAGATAGCTCCCACCCAGCCACAGCTCTTTCCTTCTCTGACCTGCTTTAGCAGCTGAAGGAAACTGAATGGACGTCAGCATCAAGGGAGCAATTTTCTTAAAGGGAATTTGGGGCCAGTGGAAGATCTCTGTTTATCAGATGCGTGGTGGAGCGGACTTCCCTTACCCATCATGTCCCATTCCTCTTCCTCAGCTCTACCCTAGTGCAGCCCTCTTATAAGGGGGAGCAGAGACTTTGCTCTCTGCTCAGCTCTGAAGCAGCTGCTGAAGGATTTGGGATAGGTGCACAGAGGTAGGAATCGTATATGCCTGAGCAGTCAACATCTACACACGAGGTGGAGAGACAGATAGACATCCTTTAAAGCAGCTAGAGAGGTGTGATCAATTCTAGGTGCCATTTTCTCTCCCTGAGGCAGATGCCCAAAAGGAGAACTGGTTGATCATGCTGAAGAAGGGCCTGTAGTTCTTTTGGGACTGGAGAAGATGCCTGGATGACTGGCTTAGATGACACACCTGTTTTGCAGGCAGCCACAGTTAAGGGAGTTGACTCCCACTCTACACACCTCTGTTGTTGGGTCTACAGTAGTGTCTCAGGTCAGGAGAGCACTATCTCAGCTCATCTGCCTCCTGAAGCTGCCTCATTCTGGCTCCTTGTGCTCCTTGAGAAGCAGCTGTGGCACATACAGCGTGCACGGACAGCACGGGGAATAGCTCCAGACACTTTGGTATTATTTTGCTAACATACTAATTAGCAAATACTCTAATTCCACACAGGGCAAGCAAATTTCAGTGCCCCTCGGTGAGTGCCTAGGAGCAGATGAGAGCCACGGGGTGCAACAAAGAAACTGCTTCACAGCACCACTTTCTGTTTCCCTCACCAGCCTTTCCCATCTGAGACCTGAAGTGAAACCAGTGACTCAAAGCTCCACAGACTTCTCCCATACCTCTGGGCGTCTCAAGACAATGAGAGAAGCCCATTTTATTTCTTAGCCATGAGAGTGGTTAGTAACTGTGATAGAGATGTATCTGTTCCTTAGACACCAGGCCATGACAGACCGCACACATCTTCTCAGCCACTCCTTCCCCACCTGTCCATCCTGTGCCACCTGGCACTTTATCAAATGGGGGGGGGTGGGCTGCCCTTTGACCACAGGTTGAGTTGATGAGAGGACAGAAATGGAGGGGAAAAATAGCAACAACTGTTGACTGGAAAGGAATCTCCTATTGAAAACCATGTCCCTCCCTCCTCCAGGTTGTCCTTCTACACCCCAGGTCAGCACTGAAGACAGTTGGGGTGGGGGGGACCAGCCTGGGACAATCCAGCACAGCTAATTTTGGAAGTTGCCCCATTGTGTGGCTCGTGGACAAGGAGGAGGGAACTGGTGAGGGCAGGGAGTGGCCCTGGCAGTGGTGGGGAGCCTCGTTGCCTCTTTCTAAGACAAACAATAGCTGAACACAGCTGGTGCCCTCCCCCTCGCTTTCCCCCCCTGCCCCTCCAGGGCCGTTTTGAAAGGCAGCGGGAATGCTTTTGAGACTGCGCCAGTGGTTGGACTGGCATAGGAAACAAAAGCAGGAAATTCTGTTCCCCCGTAGATAGTGTCTCGGCAAGGATTACAAAGCTCCAAACAGACAAAACACGAGAGAGAAGGCGAGCTGGGGGGGCTGGGGGACGACGGGCGGGAGCAGGGTTAGAATAGAAAGGAATTTGCTCTGAAGAGACCGTTTATAAATAAATTCCTGGGCCAGCCCAGCCGCCGTGGCGCGTGCTCCAGTTCCCACACGTGCCAACCCCTCCACACTTCGCTGCTCCTGCTGCTCACTGCACTCAGCCCTGGCCAAGTGACCCTAAGGCACTGCAGCCCCCGGAGCTCTTATCTACGGGCAGAAGGTGAAGCGACGGTACCCTGACTTAGCCCCTGTCCCGCATCTCAACCCTGGACACGTGCTCTGCAGCCCTTATCCTAAGAGCCTGTGGGAGCCCATGGGGTTTTGTGGATGCTAAACCTGAAAACCCACTCAGCCCTTCCCTCCTCTGTCACCCTATTCCCACCTCCCATTTTACCACCTCCTAAACTGATCCTTGTTCAGTTTAAGCCCTCCTGCCTGGGTGAAAAGTGCTGACCTCAGTTTCTTGGACTCACCTTGCCCATCTCCTATTATTTTTGTAAGCCAGTGACCCTTGTTAGACCAGTTAGTAGGAGATCTAGAAAGGCATCTAGTTGCCTTTAACTCCCACAAGTTCCAAGGGGACTAGGTGTGTAAATAGCCAGGTCTTGGCTCCTAAATGGTTCCTATATTTACAGTGAGGTCTGTTGATAGTGTACCTGCTGGAAAATGGAATATCCCTGCCCAACCCTCCAAAGACTTAAGAAAAAATAGAGGAGTGTTTGGTGAAGAGATTTACCTACGGAGTCTATCCGCAGGGCACGCTGGAGGTCACTGATGGAACGCACTGAGCCGCCACCCAAAATCTCATAAATGTCTTCGGGTATAGGGTCCCCCTGACAGATGAAAAAAAAAGAAAAGAAAGGGAGAAACAAGCATTAGAGAGGTGATCTGCAAATACTGACTGTGTCATGGAGTAGGATGGGGGGAATCAAGCACAGAGGAGACACAACAGAACCAGCAAAATGCATAGACATGCATTGTCTTGCGTTGGCTTTTAAACCTTGAGGGCTTTATGCCTCATGAAGGCGCAAGCCTGAAACCTAAGCAAAAGCAAGAGAGTCCCTCTTGCTGTCTCTCACAAAGCTGTCTGGAGACTGAAAAAGCAAAAAAATACCCAGGCTGTGCACCAGAGCCCTGAACACTATGCAAGCAGCCAACAAGGCTTCCTTCTCCGGTGCTGTATGAGTTCTCCAGGTGGCTTCTCATTCCTGCTGCCTGCAGTAAAGGCGTTTTAACAGACTTCCCTTATGCTATCAGATAAAACCTTCCCAATATTTCCCTCTGTTATGAAACTCCCTCACGGGCTTTGTCAGTTATCGTGTGTATGTGCGTGTGCGTGCGCGTGTTTTCAAACCACAGAGGCCCAATAATATACATCATTTGCATACTCTTTTTTAAAGAAAAAAAAAGGTGAGGGGTGGAGAGGAAGATTGACCTTCACAGCTGAGGCTGCTCTGGTATGAGCTCGCAGTGAAACCACAAAGACTACAGGGAAGTGGTGGGCTGAGGAGCTGATTTGGAGCAAAAAACATATGGGAGTTTGGTTGTCTCTGCATACAGCACCAAAAAACCCTAAATTAGCGGGTTTAGCAACATCAGACAATGGGCCAAATTCAGAGTTTGTGCAGGCAGGTGCGATGCCATCAGCATCTTGGGAATTTTACTCTGAGTGGGCCCCAGTGACAGCACTTAATAAGACTACAAAGGAGCGGTGTGGGAAAGCAAGTGCTGATTAAAACATACTTCCGAAAGACTAGAAAAAGAGATGGAGGAAAGTACTGGCCAAAGTGTTTGCTTTGCTCCCAGCTCTCTTCATTCAGGGCTACTCAAGCGGAAAAGCTGCTCTTTCAGCTGGGTGCTGGATGGTATCTGAGCCACAGCCCTACATATGCCTCTGTAACTGAGAGGAGAACTTGGCTCGTGTGCTTGTGAAACACAGAGATTTTCTTGTGGGTTTTTATGGTGGCATGTGTGTGGTCCTCTAGCGTGCAGCCATTCTCTCCCTGCCTGTGTTCAGTGCAGAACACTTCCCTTCCGATCGGAGTTGAGAAAAACCACCAGGCAGGTGGCTAAACGTTGGCTTTAAAGCTTGAGGACTTTTGCATGGCTGACTGAGCCTGGCACTCTCTCACATGTGCCTGTCCCTTGGACACCCGCTGTTCACTTCTATAGCAGGGCAACAGGAGTAGTCCCTCCTCAGCCCTGCCAGACCACCCTCTAATACTATAGCTTAAACTAGGACACGGTGGCATGAAGGCTGCTGCAGCCCAAGTCATGGGGCAGAAACCTCATGGGAGAGCTGCAGAGCAGACAACACTAGTGTCCTAAACCTCTGCAGCCAGATCCCCCAGAGAGCTTGAGTCAGAACGAGCCTTCCTGCTCCGGTCCATTCCTGTCACTGTCACATCTCACCACAGATCTGGCTGTCCGCCTGCAGCAAAAAGCAGATTTTACATCCCCAGGCATTACTTCTTCGGTCTCTGAGGGAGAGGGAAACAGCATCAGTGATGAATGCACAGCAAGAGAGAGACTTGTATAATTCAGGGATCACTGAATAGCTGTGAAATGAAGATGCCTTCTGACAACTCCTGCTGCGTGAGGGAGAGGGGGACCAACAGCCCAGTGCCGGAGAGGTCCTGCAGCACTTCCCTGCCTTGTGCCACACACATTTACTGGAAAAGGGATCATTTGCAATTCCCAGTACTTGCAGTCAGAGCTCAGCGCTGGGTAGTGAAATTGCAGGCTTTTAATGTTTGCACCTGTCAGCTAAATGCATTTGTGTACAAATGCTGCTCTGCACGGATGCCCCTGGTCCTTCCTGACACTTAATACGTGTAGGAAATGGAACTTTATTTTAAACTCTGGCACTCACTGGGGGAGAGCGTGGGCAGGTGTTACAAGACTCGGGGACTTTGGAAGCGAGCTGGGAGGTGTCACCTTGTTATCTGAGCAGGGGAAACAGATACGAATCAGGGATTGCAAATGCAGGCCCTCAGGATTTCTGGGGACTGCCTGTAGGAATAAGCTCTACTCCCTGCTCACAGCAGCAGTTTTAGATGCCAATTTTTTCTTGATGCAGATACTATCAGCATGGCTATGGTGTAACACCAGCCCACATGGCTCATAATCCTGTCCTCCTCCCCCATTTTTGTAAAGCAACTCTGCTAGTGACAACTGCAAGCCTGTGAAGCTCCTTCCTTTATCCCTGTGGTACAAAACCAAGTCCAAATCTGGCCTAAGAACAGCTACACAACCTGAGCTGCCATGCCTTGTCCTTGCTCCCTTTGGGGTCTGTCACTGGGAACAGCCATGCCTCTGGTTCCCAGCCCTGTGCCTGAGAGGCTCTGAGATCGGGGCACCGCACACACCCAGGCTTGGGGCACTTGTGGGGATGGGACACAGGGAAGCAGAAGTCCATCAGCCATGTCCGCCTGATCTCATGGGGTCAGAAGATGGAGGAGCATAGCAAGAGGTGGGATCCCCAACAGACTAGCCCAAGCAGCTGGTGCTTTTCCTGCTTAGCAGCTCCTCTGGAGTTATTTGTCTAACACAGGTTAACAGTCTCCCTTTTTAACTGTGCGGCAGATCAAAGAAGACTTTTGTCTCAATGGACTCTTGGCTGGCTGTCAAGTGCCCCAAGGCCTGGCCTCATATTCCTGCGAGGCCCTGAACTCTTAGAAGAAAGTAAGTTTGTTCTTCCCTCCCTCCCTCTGCCCCCCAGCTCCTGACTCTTCCCTGAGCTGCAGGGGCACCCCCCAATCTACCAATCCCTTGGCAGGGACGTCCACTCCCCTTCTTGAGCTGGGTACTGGTGCTTGAAGGGCAAGCACCACAGCACACCTGACAGAAGCCAGCAGAGCACCTGGGCAGGGGCTCTGCCTGCCCTGCAGCTGCCCTGTGCTGTGGCTGTGATGCTGGGGTCTCTTGGCAGCTTTGCCTCTCTCCTTCCAGACATCCAGCAGCGCTGTTTGGCCACTGCAAAACGACATAGATGCAGCAACACCCTGCAAACAAGACATTCCCCTGTCCCTTCTCCCCACACATGCAATCCCCCAAAACCTGCCTCCTCCCTAACCCCACCACCTCTTGCCTCTGGAGTTTTCTGCCAACATATGCTTTTGAGAACCAGGGATGTTTGAAAGGTCCCCTTGCCATCACCTGCTGCCAAGGTGGTACAGGAAATATGCAGGACTGTGCTCCAGTCCTCCCTTGGGCAAGGGTTTCAGAGCCTTGCCTGAAAGTGAGTCTCTTGGTAGCACAGCAGGTACGGAGGAGGAGGGAGCAAAGACTGTGCAACCAGCAGGGAAGGCAGACCCTCAGAGCTCAAAGAAACAAGGCAAGGATACTCCCAAGGTGAGGACTCCTCCAGTTCCCTTTTCTGTGCTAGTGTGTGTACACACACCCATGTGTGACTGCACACAGAAGGACAGAAGGGTAGCAGCAGTACCAATTTGGGAATGGCAGGGAAGCACCCAGCTATCCTCTCCTCTGCCCTGGAGAGGAGAACTTTCTGAGCACCTCCACACTGACCATGGCAAGGAATCTTGGCAGCAGAGTCTCGAATGATCAGCTAGGCAAAAAACCCCAAACAAACAGCATTTTTTAATTCCCTCTGAAGCTGACGTGAGGACCCTGAGGGGAAACTCCACTGCATTCCCTAGCAGAGAGCAAGACCAGCAGCACCTGCCACCAGCCCTCCTCTGGCACAGGTCTTCCACCCTTCCAGCTTCATTCTGGGCTACAAGGGGACTCCAACATCCGCCTGCCAGAGGACCCCACAGCAGGCACAACCCTCATCACATCAGCCCCTTCCACGTGGGATGGAGGGTTATGTTTTCCCTCCTTAAAATAATCAAACAATGTTTGATCTAGCCCACGTTCCTAAAATACAGCCAGACCTGTATGAGAGGTCCTACCCACCCTTTTCCCATTTCAAGGGGGACTCCGCTGCTCCTCCACGCTCCCCCCACACGTCCCCTGCAAGGGCTGGAGGCATTTCCACCCCCAGGGCTGGCTGTGTACCGGCAGCACTGCAAACAGCTCAGAAACCCTGTCATTCTCTCCTGCTGCTTCACATCAGCTGATGGTGAGAGGGAGGCAGGGACGACTCGCCTGGCTCCTTCCACGAGCTCACCCCAGACATGTCATCCATCCCAGCTTCCACTGCTTTGTCCTTGTCACTGCCTTATTCTAGGAAGACTATAGAAGAACGCTGGAGCCTGGCAGCAGGAAGATGCAATGGGGACCTGGGCCGAGGTTATAAGCAAGCGCCCAGCCGCACCTCATTCCTTGGGAATTCCAGAAAGCCTGCCAGTGGGGCTTCACCCCAGCACAACCAAGATGGGCTCAGCCCATCTCTGTAAATGTTGCAAGGCAACTGTTATAACCCGCAGGGCAAATGCAAATAGGCTTAGCATCCTTGCTTCCCAACTGGCAAATACCTTCCCGCTGAGGCTTGTACTCCCTCTGGCTGGAAGAGCTCCAGGGCCCTCCAGCTCCAGGTGGGTGTGATCACAGAGGGAGAGGGACTCAGGAGGCTCCATCTCTTCCTTCAGGCCTCTACTGATCTGAGGAGCTACTGCTTCTCATGCACTTTCTCTGACAGGGCTGGGAAGAAGTGCAAGCTCCGTTCAGAGGACAATTATGGTTCAGCAGTCTGGTAGGAGCTCTGCTGTGTGTGCTTGGTGCAGAGGGTGCAACACACTGCCCTCAAAGTAGATGTGGGGACTGGCTGAAGGCAGAAGCATCTACCCGAGCAGAAATGTTCTTGGTTCTCTGGTCATACAATGACAAATATCACAATTCCTCCTATGAAACCTAGGGCCAGAATTCCCAAACTTTAACCCTACTAGTCTATCATAGAGCTGTGCAGTATTTCAGTGTGATTACAGCACTGAACAACAGCCCCCTGGGATCAGGCACTTCCACCTTCACCCTTCCCCAGCACCAACCATAGCTGATGTTTCATGCTGCATGGGAGGAAGAGATCTGAGCCATCCACAGAGGAAATACCATCCTCTGCCCAAAACAAACATAACCACTGGGCAGCCCACAGCTTTAACTGCTTCCTTTTGTGGCTTGGGCAAGGGCAAAATGGGCCCATAGGGAGGTGACGTGATGCTTCGCACCCAACCTCTTCCTTGACACCCCACAAGGGGTGCACCCACTCCCCTGCCCAAAAATGAGGAAGAAAAAGAGAGAAATTATGCAAAGGGAGGAAAGTTTTGGTGGAAGGATGTGTCCTGCCCCTGACAACCAAGTTGCAGATCCAACCCACAGTTTTGCCATGAGCTGAAGTGGGAACCTAGCACTGTGTAGGAATGTTAGGGGCTTTCTGGTCCCCTCAATCTGCACACCATCAGATGATGAAACATGGTGACAGAGGCTAAGGATTTGGGGGCTTAAGGCTCCTTTTCCTCAGCCATGGCTTGGGATGAGGCTTCAGGGAAACTGAAGAGAGCTGGAATGTTCGTTCAAATCCACCACCTGGCCCCCACCCTCTGCCCAGCTTCCTCCTGAGCAGAGCATTCAGGATTGCAGGACAAGATCCTTGTGTGACTGTGGAAGCACAGCAGACACTCACCTCCTGCCTCTTCCCATCACCCTAGCTGTAGGCACGCCTTGCTGTACAACTGTGCCACTCCGTGTTGGTGCCTCTACCCACGCTGGCCCCTTCCTTGCCCCTTCCAAACCCCCACGCCCTTTCTCCACTAGCCCCTTGGCAATGCCAGGGTGGGTTTCACACTGTGTGTTATTCCAGGGGTGCCAACTGGGCCTCGGTCCCTGCTGCACGCACGCTACAGTGATGCCAAAATCGCTGGACGGGGTGAGAGGCTCGATGGAGCCGGCACCTGCCCCGGGGTGACAGCCCTGGGCGAGGCAGGGCGGGAAGCTGCGGGGTCCCCGCGGCTCACAGGCAGCACTCTTCCTCACATATTAACCAGAGGGCGCTTCAGCCTGGTATGCCCCTCGTCCCTACAGACACGGGGGTGAATGTATTCCCAGGCGAAGCGCCCCCGGCGGCCCCGTCCCGAGGGTAGCGCCCGCTCCAGAAGGGTGCCCGCTCCAGCGGTCGCTGCCCGCCATTGGCGCACCGGCCGCAGTCCCTCCCTCGGAGAGGGGCCGGGAATCGCCCGCCTGCCCGGGCCCCTCGCCCCCTCCGCGCCCTCCGCTCCCGCCCGGCCACCCCCGGGCTTCACCCGCCGCACCTGCGGGGCGGGAGCGGCCGCCGCCGCTGGCTCTGCCCGCATCCCGGGGCTGGCAGCTCGGCAGCACCGCCCGCTGCCAGCGGCGGAAACTCACCTCCATGCGGGCCAGGGGCAGGGAGAGGATGAACGCGAAGACCACGCCGAAATTCATCCCGACTCCAGGCCCCGCCGACTGCGGGCACATGGACGGCGAGCCCCGGCAGGGAAGCGCTTCCCGCAGACAGCCCCGCGGCCGCCCGGCCTCAGGCATCGAGGGCGCCGCGCGTTCCCATGTCCCTCCAAGCCGGGCTGCGGTGGGAGAATCGCAGGAGCCCTTGGAAGAGGACGTGGAGGTGGTGGTAGTGGTGGTGGTGAGGGGAGAGAGAAGTAATTCTCGATGACTTGCCTGCCTCTGCGCTATCTCATAAGCCCGGTGGGAAAAAAATGCAGTCCCTCGGAATTACACACATCCAGAGTCTATGTCCCCCTCGCTGCAAGGGATGCTTCAGTGGTGCCTTTGGCTAGGTGGTCCACATGCTATTCTTCCTCTTGGTTTTCTTCCTTTTTTAAAAAAAAAATATATATGTAAAAGCTTTTACATGCAGGTAACAATGTCTCAGTGTTCTTAGAAAAAGATGGTAATAACAGAATAATAACTAAAAAAAAAAAAACAAAAACCAAAAAAAAACTTTTCCAAAGTTTGGTGTGAAATCCAAAAAATGAAATCTTCCTTGAGGTGTCCTTTTCTTAAAATGCTCCTTTCCTTCCTTTTGTCCTCTTGCTTTTTAGCAAAAAGTTGCTAGTGTACATTGAATTTTTTCGCCTTACGTTAGATTCTGGCTCGGGTGCCGTCTTGTTCCAAGTGTTGGCAGTTTGCTTGGACAGGAGGTTTGCTTTGGGTTTGGAGACAGGTGAGAGCAAATGTTTTCACTCTGGGTTGCGTGCGTGCATGTGTGTGTGTGTGTGTGCGTGCACTGAGCCTTGACAAGCCTCAGAGCAGAGCTGCTGATGCTGCCTCCTGCACTCTGTTGCAACAAAAAAGGAAAACCAAAAAAATGCAGAAAAGGCAAAATTGCAGGAGAGGTGAGTGAGCCGATGGGGCTTTATTTTAGTCTGCGAGCTGCAAGAGAGACTAAACTGGCACTCAGGGCTGCTCCTTTTATGAAGGAGAGGAGATGGGTGGAGCATAACTTGCCACCCTCCTCTTGGCTGGGTATCAAGTGAAAAATCTAGTGAGGGAGTAGCAGTCCATTGCTGACAAAATAAAAAGTGTGTTAATTTAAATGATAAATTAATTAAAAATGACTAATGCTGCAGTAACCTGTATAATGTGGCTTTAATATCGCGTGAGGAATGGGGACAGAAATTCCTGCCTCCTCGGCAAGAGATAAGAAGAGAGGAGTTCCCGGCATGGTAGTTTGTTATTTTTTTTGGCCCCAGGTTCTCACTGTTTCAGTCTGGAGCCCATTTCTCTAAGCTCCCCTCACCGCCTTCTTTGCCCTGCTACAGCACTAGCTCCAGGGAGAGAGGCGGCTTTAATATCTTCCATCTCTTTGTGTGAAGGGGAAAAAAAAGAAGCCAGAGAAATTTACTCATTCCTATAAGACAGTCTGGTGTTATTCGTGGCACCCGGAGGTATTTTGCTGCATGATTATCTCCACGATGTAATAAACATCTGAAGGGAAATTAAGCAAGCAGATATTTGCTGTGGGGGGAGAGGGATGGGGAGGGGAAGGCTGCTAACAGGTGAGTTCAAGGAAGAGTCATATCCTGTTGAAAAAACACCCATACGCACACCCTCTCATGTGCATACAAGTGATCCCCAGCGTGGGGTTGCACACTCGCAAAGCACACTCCAGGCACGACCAGGAGGGGTTTCTGCACCATCTTTGTGCAGCCTCCTATCCACCGATACATTCCTGCACTGTCATGCACCGCAGGCACTCGGCAGGCATTCACTCTGAATCCCAAGCATCTTCCCTGCTTTTTCTATGCTACGCACACGCTCCTATTCGAGCCACTCACATGCACAGCTATGTGCAAATTTTGTCTCATTCACACATCCCTGGGCATCCATGTGTTCTGCTTCACTCTACCCCTCTCTCTTCCTTTCTCACATACGTACACCCACTGGCATACCAGTGGCCTCATCTTGCAGTATCACACATGCTCCCTTACACTATCTAGGTGCCTGTGAGTCTTATGCAGCTAAACCCTCTCTAAAACACATGGTCTCACACCAGCACTTGCATATGCACCATCCCAAGTGCCCAGGTATGAGGAGCAGCTACCAGAACTGAGCAGCAGGCAGCCCACAGCTCCTCTGTAGTAGGCATCTGACAACACCTCCCAGGCTGGCTAGCTACACCTCCAAACTTCACTTTGGATGTGGGTGTTCGTCAGAAAGCACAGGGACACAAGGAGGACTGGGGGTCCCTCTTAGCTTTCTTAAAATAGCCTAGTTCCTCTGCTCCTCCCATCACAGAGACAGGTCATGTAGACACAAAATGGAAGGTCCTATGGTGGGGCAGCATGTCAAGGTGCTCTTGAGTCACAAGGGATCACCGCCCTTTACCCTAACCCAGAAGAACAGGGGGCAGATTTCCCTACAGGTGGGGAGTTGGTCAGAGCCATGTGAGCTCTGACACCCAGGCTGTCTGAGGTGCATGAGTGCAGAGATAAGGAGTGTTCTGGGAGTCCCTCAAACCAAGTCTAAAGTGGCTTGGTCTCAATTCTGGAGCTCAAGGGGGAGGAAGTGGAAATGCAAGGCATACCTTTGTTCATTTCTACCGCTGGAGACCTTAACAAGTCTTTATCTTAGATGCTCCAGCCACGTTAGCCCTGTCCCACCCCAAATTCCTCAGAACGCTCTTAGAATTCCCCTCATTCTCCATCCTGTCCCGCCAGCAAGCGTACCAGCCATTTCAAGTGATGATAATTTTCTCTAACCCCCCAGGCAGAGTGGAGTTGCTACCCTAATGTCTACCTGGGTGTTGAAACTCCTTCTGAAATCTGCAGGAGGCCTCAAAAAAAGTTTTTAAAAGGGTCTGGGTCCATCTCACCTCACTCCAGATGGCACCGGCCAAAGAAACTCTGTAGCCCTGGGCTCCTTGGTGTTCAGCAGGGGGAAAGCTGAGGATTTGAGATGGCCAAACCAGCTTCTGGAAGCCCTTCTATCTGGGTAGAAGGAGCTGGGGGCAGCTAGGTCCTGAATGTCCATGACCCCATTACGTGTTTAAGGCTCGTAAGGGGTCAATGGAAGCTAAGGTGCATTTTAAGGATTTCTGCCCTCAAATAATCTAGTGTGGCTCCACCACCTTCATGCCACCTGATTCAAGCTGTGTAGAGGGTCCCCCACGCTGTAGTGGCTGCCTGGCCAGGACAGAACAGCCTGTGTGTGGGAGGGCTGATCAAACTCCTCAGCAGGGAGAGATATTGCTGCCGGAGAGAAGAAGGACTCAGCAGAAAGCTAGCGGGGACTGCTGCGTATGTCTTGTTCAGTAGCAACAAGAGCTGCTGCAGGGCCTGATTTTGGGGGGGAATATGTGTGGTGTGGGGTATTGTTTTTTTAATATAACCAGCTACATTACATCTTAGCTGGGATAGAAATAGAGTTATTTATTTTCATGTGGATGATGCTGGGCAGTTTTTAGAAGCTCGACATGAGAAACAAAAAGCTAATCCCTGCTGATCCTCCAGACAGCAAGGAAGAGGATGTTTGGAATTTGACTAATCATCTACCTATGACCCTGCCTGGAAATAGAGCAAAGTGATATTCAAGCCACTCAGGCTTCAGTCTCTTTTTCTTACTCTTGCTGTTTTTAAGACAGAGACAGATTTTTCCCTAGTAAGGTCTTGAGACTCACTAAAAGCTGGGCCAGTCTCACTGGCATAGCATTCGATAGAGATGCATGTCCTTAAAAGTGCTGTACCTTGAGTCAGGCAGGTGCTCCTTTGATTCTCCTACTTCTGTGAAATTAGCTTTACATTTGTCCCACAGACCCCTAAAACTAATGGGGATGACTGAATCTTCCCCTCACCTGGCCTGTGGGAGGGGTGTGGAGGCCTGCGAGGCTGTTGGTGTCCCAGATGTCACAGGAAAACAGTTTGAAACCAACACTGCATATATTAGGAAGATGTTTCAAGGCTACCTGAAGTAGCTGGACCATAAAAATGTCCCATTAGAGCATCACAACTTGACAACTTGACAAGGTCTAGTCACAGCTGTGCTAGCTGGCAACAGCCCCACAGACAAACCACAACAAAAACAGATTTCCTAAGAGCCTGTAGCAGGGTTTCTTATTAAAACACTTTCACCACCACTAGAGCTCTCAAACCTACGAACAGCTGAACTCATCTCCTTGGTTATTTTCTTATCACTAGGGAGGAGAGTAACACTTGTCCGAGGACAATAGGCAGTTCCTTGCTGCAAGGCTGCTCTCCCTTCATCTTGTGGAAAAAATTAGCTACTAGCTGCCATCCACAGAGGCACGATGCGAGGGGCAATATCTTTTTTTCTTTTTTTTTTAATTTATTTATTGCATTTTTTTTTAGAGAAGGGAGAGAGTTGTGAAACAACAGGAAGAAAAACAGGGCTTACAATGGAAAGCAAGACTCAATCTGAACAGCTGAGATGTCTCAGCCTCTCCATGATGAGTCCTATTTTGAAAAACAATCAATGGAAATAAATTAGTAGGTGTTGAAAGCCGACGTGTAGTCAGCCCGCCCACTCAAGGTATCTAACTTAGGTGTTGCTCCTGCTCCGGTCTCTGAGTTCAGGAGAGTGATGAGCAATCCCTACGCCTACGCTACGGGGCTGCCGCAGCCCTCAATGGAGGGGAGCAGAGCAGCCCTGACACTGAAATGAAGCACCTAGAGTAAGTTTTACGCCTAGTTTTCACCAGGAGACCTGTTCTGTAGGCGCATCAGTTTTACACCACATCGCCTTGCTGTGTAAAGTTTGTCCCGAGCCAAGTGATCAGAACGGAGCTGAGCCGTCATACATAGCTTTAGGCTATGGCTTACACCATCTGCCCCAGAGGCTGCTGACATGGGAGTTGCCCTGACTTCCTAATAACTGAATTCAGTCTAATGAAGGAAAAAGGAGGAAAGGAGAAGAGAGACCAAAGGAAGGAGACAGAGACAGGCAGGGACCATGGTGTTTGTATTTTGTGCTGGAGAAAGGCAGAGCCTCAGGGTACCCAGGGCTTGCATAATTTTCCTTCCCTCCCCTGGCAGGGAAAATGCTTTCCAAGGATGAGTAAAACCCTTACAGAGCCAGCGGCTTCAGGGGAAAGGGAAGGTGTCACCTGGGGAGCAGGAGTTCGATGGGACCTGCCAGGCTTCCTCTGGGAACCACCCTCCTCTGCCTGTTTCTCCCCATCAGAGGGATTCCCCCAGCCCCTCACCACCTCCTTCATCTCATCCATTCCTGGCAGAAACCTGGCAGAGAGGAGAGGAGAGGACGGGGAAGGGGACTAGCGCGCAGACGCATGCAGAGGGCAGAGCACAGTCCCTGACAAAGGCAGAGAGGGAGAGGGGTTGTGCCGGCCATGCCTTGCTGCCCCATGCTTTGAGGTGAAGGAGAAGGCAAAGGCATTTCACATCTCTGTGGATGTGCAGCTCGAGCAGGATTCAAAGAGAGAAGGCAAAGCTGGGGGCACTGATTTCTCAGCACTTTCCTGTGTGCATACACGTTCCTACATCAAGTGGGGAGGAGGGGATGCAGCCTTCACTGATCATATTACCATCTATTTCTCCCCCTCCCCAACCCCCAAGTTTAGGGTAGAAGGGAACAATTTCCTTACACTGGCAACCATCCATTATGTCTATGGATATGCTCCCCACCCCATTCCCCCTCTCTTTCCTGTTTTGATGAAAGGAAAAAATGTTCTGCTTTCCTTCTTTATTTTTCCAGACTGGTGAATAGCACTCGAAAGGAATTTCTCTCCCTCCCCCTTCCCCTCTCCCAGTATAATAAATATATACGTATGTGTGTGTGAATACAACACACATCACAGGTCATCTGTTGTTTTTCAAAAGGCATATACTATTTTTGTTTCCAAATTGATTAGGTGGGCAGCGGTCCCCCTTTCCACTGACACCACCCCAAACACTGCTTCCCCTGCCCTCACCCTCTGCCACTCACCATCTCTCCATCCTTTGCCCCTGGGTCTGCAGCGAGTGGCGGTGGCGGTGGCAGTGGCAGCAGCGAGAAGGAAGCTTGCTGAGCTGAAATAAAAATAGCCCCAGCAGTTAGTCAGCTCAGAACGTAACATGACTCATGATGTGAAATGAAGATGAGGGTCGAAAACCAAAAGAAGCAGCTCTCCCCTCCCCATACCCCACCAGCAGCTATTGCTGCTCACGTCACAGAGCAAAACCCACTTAAAATGCTCCTCACTGGAAGTGAGGGCATTGGCCAAGGTGGAAAGCCTCTTGTGCTTTCCACCTGCGAAGATCTTTCCACCTGTAAAGACCTTTTGTACCTTTGAGAGCTGGTACTCTTGCCTGCACTCGTCTGGTTGTGCCAACACTGGATTTGATTTGCTGATGCTCTGAGACCCAACTGTCAGCTCATTTACCTCTCCTAAGCCATGGGCCTTGAACAAAACCAACATCCCATCAATACAGTGGGATGACATACTCTGTGGCACCCTTGTACCAGCAGCTGATTTGCAACAGCACAAAGGCAGCCAAGCACCCGCCATGGCCTGAGCCTGTGACTGGGGAGATGAGGGAGCTCTTGCCCACCCATAGCCCACCCTGTGCCCCATCTCCATCACCGGGCAGGGTGCCCCCCGCGTGGTGTGGAGGACAGCCTGCTCCCTGGGGTGCGTGGGAGAGCAGCACGCCTGGCATGGCAGGAGGCAGGCCGCCACTATCTGCTGGCCTGTGTAATAAAGGAGGGAGTTTAAAAATAGACTTTGAGTTGCAATGCCGGAAAGGCAGTGAGACGTATAGAGCGGGTGTGTATTTATCCTACACACCCTGTGCCTGACGTCCCGCTGGCACGGGGACCTGCCCCAAAGCAAAGGCACCGCTCACCGGTCACGTGAGGGGCCTCGTGCCGGTCCTTACACTGCCTTGCAGTGCACCTTGGGTGTGCAGCGTTGAGGGGAGCCCTGAGCTCTGCCTCACAAGTCCCAGGTCTGCTCAGAGGTGCCCACCCACCCCCCCATCCCAAGGCCATTTGGAACTGCAGGACATGCAGCTCTCGCCCATGCCAGAGCAACACCATCTGTGGCTCCTCCACCCCCCTTATACCCAGACTAAGTGGCATCTCTCAGGACAAAGCCTTTCAATAGGTCCCCTGCCCTCTGCCCTCTCCTGAACAATGAGAAATCAAGGAATATTGTCCAAGCTGAATAAAAAGATCTAAATTTAGAGTGTCTGATGTGTTCTTGGTTTCCTGCCATAACTCCCCTCCTCCTCCCCAGCCTCCCTCTTCATTGCTTGCTTAGCATTGTGCACAGAAAGATTTCTGATGGGGTGAGATCACCACCAAGACCCTGTCTCCCCAGTGATGAGACAGAGGGGAATTCCAAGTTTGACTCTAGTCTCTGTTTTTGTAGGGCAGGGAGGAGGAGAGCACACCGTTTTTTCCCTCACCAGCTTAGATGTGCAGAGAAGAGAGGGAAACCTGAGATCACGAGAGGAAACTTTCTCTCCCACTTCAGCCTCCTCTTGTCCTGACCCTGACATGTCCCAAACACCGTCCATATGTTTCAATCTGCTCATGGCATCCTCTCCTACAGCTCTGCCACGGCAAGTCCTTGGAGCAGCGCTGCGCCTGTGCTGTTCCAGCCCAGAAGCTCTGGCCTGTAGGACCCTCACTGCCCTCCCACTTTCCCCAAGCAGGTCTGGCCAGAAGCAAGAAGCTCAGAAAAAACAAATAGAGGCAGAAAAATGCCTAACAAAACTGAAAAAAGCCAAGAGGAGAGGAATAGGAGGGGTGTTATCCAGCAATGTACTCCCAATGTTTAAACAAGGGACTCCCTTGGGTTCGTGCCTGATAAGTCTGGGTGTCAGGGGAATCTATTCATTTGTTTTCCTCTTTAAACAAAAAGGCCTTTCCATAACCACAGTGAGGAGGGAGCCAACACCTCTTGACAAACAGACTTGTCTTAAGTGCACGCACGGGAAGCCTTTCTGTCTTGCTCCTGGAGAGGAAAAAAGCCTGGACTGTGCACATTGACCACATTGCTCCGTGTCAGTGGAAAGGGCAGCATGGGCCAGCAGCATTTGCTGCACAGGGATGGACACCAGGAGCTAACTCAAGCTTGCCAAAATATCTGCGAGGTGTCTGGAGATCCTTACAAATAATGGAATCCAGGCAGGTGAGCTGGGGGATTGACTCAGAAGCAGGGAAAACTTTTCCCACCCTCCTCTGTCTTTGAACAGTGCCTCCCTAGAGCCTCCTCTGACCCTCCCCAGCTTGGTCGCTGAGTTGGTGAGCAGGTGGAACAGGTCTTTGAGGGCAGCTGGCCCCCCACACTTTGCTCTCTTTCCCCGGCTGCATAATCTGTCGGGGGGGATTATAAATCTTTTTTATTACTATTGTTATTAATTTCCATTTTGCCAAGAATTGGGGGGCAGGCTCTTTAGAATGGCAGAACACCAAGTGTGCCAGAGCCATTGGTGGGACAGGAGAGGGGAAGGAGCAGCACTAGGTGCTCACAGGGAGGGGGAGAGCAGCCACAGCCAACATATTGTAGGCCAGCAGAGAAGGCGAGCAGGGCTGGACCCGCTGGGGCACAGGGGAATACTCCCCTTCCTTCCCTCTCAGAAAGGGTGAACAGCACGTGGTGCTCAAGAAATGAGAGGGAGAGCCAGGACCTATTTGCTGGTGGAGAGTGAGTTTAATGCCCATTCCCAGCTCAGAGGGATTGGCAGCACTGGAGGCTTGGGAACGGAAAAGTTCAGGTCTCCCGTTCCATGTGCAGCTGCTGCCAGAAAGCATCAGACTAATGGATACAGCAGGGTGGGAAGGGAAAAACCAGCATCAAGGCCACTGGAGATGAGGCCTCCTACCATGGTCTGGCTTGTGATCAGTGTGAGGAAGTAGCAAGAACAGGGCTGCCCCACAAGAGAGGACAAGCCAAGAGTGACCCCAGCTCAGGCATGACAGGGACAAATTCCAGTCACAGCCTTAGACAAGGCAAGATCCAGTCAGGAGGAGCAGGAGACAGGGCTGGACATAAGGCTGAAGCACAGGTCTAAGGTGCGTCCTGGAGACAAAGCTACCACCAGCTGAGGACTGGAGTCCACTTGGAACAACCAGTCAGAAATCCAGGACAACTGGAGGCAAGGCTAGGCACAGATACACATACACATAGCTCAGGCCAGGAGCAGGTACCTGGACCTGAGCTTAAGTGGAGCTTAAACTAGGTGGTGATCCCAGGTGAGCCTAGTTGGGGCCATTTAGCCCTACCAAGGTACTCAGGGCACTGCCAAGCATTAGCCATCCCCGTGGCAGGATATTCCCAGCTCTATAGGGTCTGGGGCCTGTAAATCTGTCCCTGGTGAGGCTCACCATCTGGGCAGGATGTTGATTACCTAAACCAGCCAGAGGGAAAAGAGGCTCAAAAGCCAAGACACACCTGAGCAACACGTAGTCAAGCTGAACTATCCTTGCCTGGCCTCATCCTTCTTTTACTTGCTCTCCCTTACCCTCTGGAATGACAACGCAAGATACTGCCTCCATCTCTGAAATCTATGCCAAGAAACTTTTATTTTTAAATTCGCAAACAATGACCTAGCAGCTGCTCCAAGGCTTTTTTTTTCCTTGCTAACAGAGTGGAAATATATATATATTTAATTAGCTCATCGGAGCTAAATTTCCCTTCCCACCATTCTTCATTAAAGACAGATGTAAAATGACCCCCAACTCCAATCTCTATGGAAGGGGGTGTGACCCCTTGCCATCTAACAGAAGTTTCCAGAAAGCCAGTTTCTCCCATCCTGCCTCTTTGCTTTGTCCAATTGTTGGTAGAGGGAGCCAAGAGTTTAAAATGCCATTTTGGCTGCCTCTCCATTATCTTGGGCAGACAGAGGGTTGAGATACCTCAGAGAATGGAAAAATCCCGATAAAGGAGTGTGGTACAGATATACCCTCACGTCTCACAGGCCCTTAGACCCAGCTGGGATCCAAAGATGCTTTCTTGCTGTTAAAAAAAAAAAAAACCCACAACTTTTTTTTTTTTTTTTTAAATACCAGCCATCTCAAGTTCTGGCTGGACTTGAAGTAAAGCCCAGCCTGCAGGTCTTTACCTTCTGCACCCAAATACTAGCAACTCTCCTGACCTCACGCAGGATGAATGGGGCCTGGGAGCTCCCTATGGCCTTGCACTGTCTGGACGGGGCTGCCTGTACCCCTCACGCCCTGCTGTGAGCAGTGCCAGCAATGCCAGCAGAGGACCATGGTCACTGCATTAGGATTGTCTAACACAGTGTGAGTATTCATCCACCTGAGGCATGCCAAGGGGACACGGTCTTCTGTTCACGCCTCTGAAAATTCTATTGAAACACATAAAATGTGTTTTCTCCATGTTTCCCCTGAAGAGATTCACTGGAGGCATTGCTTTTCTTCTCCTGTCCCCTTTTCTGAGGAAAGGTGCCTGCCAGAACTGACTGCCCATGTGCCTAAAGTCCAGAAGTAATGAAGGAGCACACATCCTCTTTTTTCCACCCTTGCCAATCTGCCCAGGTATTTGTGTGAGCAGTGGGAGACAGAATTCATCACACACACACATACTGTACACCCAATGCTCCTCAGTTTGAGAAGGGGCTTGTGCTCCGCGGTTCAACAAGACCTCGTCCTTTCCACTGAAGCAGCCAACCAGGGATACATGAAACATGGATTTTGGTATCTTTCTGCCATCCTTCTCATACTCTCCTCTTTCCACAATTATTTATGACCTGAATCTGGACTTGTCTTAACTAAGCAGAAAATAATAGCATGCTGGATGCTTCTGGCATGCTCAGCTGCCACAGTGACCTGGACTTGACTTCAAGCCATTGATGGTGGTTGGCTTTTGCTTTGAGAGGTGTCCTACAGGATTTTGGGATGAACAGTCACTAGATGCATATGCTGCGAGTTAGACCCCTTCAGACACCCCAGACTCCCAAGTCCACAGGACAGGACCTGCCAGACAGGCTGTTTTGGACCTGGCAGTGGTCGGCAAGTCCGGGCTTCTCTGCATTGCTGTGGCCCCATACTGGTATGCCTCAAAGTTTGGGAGTTGTTTGATTACTGCCTTAATCTCCTTTAATGTCTGAGCCACAATAGAAGGTCAAGTCAGACGTAAAGGCCGGCTCCTGCTGCTCCTTCAGAGTGACTGCAAATAGGTCAGACTTATCTCAAGAAAACACAGATGTAGGAATGGTGCAGACCCTCTTGCCAACATGTCTTGCCTCTCCTTCTCCTTCCCCCTTGCTTGCTCCCTGCAGGATTCTCTGCAGGGCTGTCAGGGCCATGGTAGTGGTCCCAGGCGAGCCTAGGGACACACAAAGCCCTCTCCAGTGACAATAGGTCTTTCCTTTCTTCCCTCATTTGTCCTTCCTTCCCCCAATCTTCCTTCCACCTCTGCAGCTCTCACATGTTCCCAAAGTTGTTCCCAGGGCTTTCCACAAGCTCCTGAGCAAAACCTCTTCCCCCGCCCTCCTCCCCCAGCATGGCTGGCCTCAGCCATGCAGGCCAGCCAAGGGGATGCTTTTGGGGAGGAGGGGTGTCCCCACGACACTGCTCTGCTTGGGAACAGACGTATTTACATCTCTGTCTGTGACTGAGGGTGTGGTTTCAAAATTGGCGCGAGTCACTTGGAAAAAAAGCTTCTGCAGAAAGCAGCTCTCCTGCCTTCTCCTCTCTCTCTTCAGCTGAGCATTTTCTTTTTTTTTTTTCCCAGTTCATTCCTTTTGCTGGGGTTGTTTTCAGCCTGATCAGCTCCAACTTGCCACCCTGCTATCTGTTCAATCTTTGTGACATAGGAAGCTGGAGAAGGCATAGCTGGGTTGGAGGCACCAGCCCTTTAGCTGACAGCAGAAGCTAAGATCAGTGGAAACCAACCCTAAAAACACTCACTCCCAATCCCTTCATGCTGGGGAGTATTTCTGCAGCTACATGGGATATATATATATCTCTGGTTCTGTCTCTAAGCAAGAGATGTTCCACACATCTCCAGAAGGCCACATAAGTGTGTGCAGGGAGATTTTTGCCATATAATTTCTTGCATGGGAATCAATGCCATGCATTGACTGGAGGTTCTCTATGGACTCACACATGTCCCCATATCTGTGCTTGTGAGATCATCTGTGTTTCTTATGTGAGGCAGTGATGCACAGCTTTGCCTTTTCCTTGCCCACATGGAGTTTGATGAGCCTGGAGCCAGGAGCCAAATGCACACGAGCTGCTCCATTCTTCTGGGACTCGGCTGAGGGAAACAAGTCTGGAAGAAGCATCAGGGTTGCAATAACCCACTGTCTTCTCCCTCCCCAGCCTGTTTCCTTACACAATTTCCACATAGGACAAGTTTCCGTTGCAATCAACTGTCAGGTTAATGAAACCCTGCATTAATCCCCCTTTTCCCCCCGCCTCTTTAGGGAAACTGTCCCAGCAGGCAAAGCAAATCCCAGGTATCTGTTCTCCCCTCTGAGGGAGGTACATTCCCAAGGACATGTGTGGGAACTCAGGCTGGAGTGGCTTGCGGGTCAAGGACTGGTTGATATGGGCCTTTAAACCCCACTGCACATATGCACACAGAGTCACTTGCCACTCTCACCGAGGATGGTAGGAAGAGGGGGGAGGGAGAGGTAGTGTTGTGTAATTGGGATTCTTTCATTCAACAGACAGCAACCCCTGAGGGCAGCAGCAGATAACGGGCAGTGACAGCTTTCAGGCATTGAGAGCAAGGTGTTTGCTGACCCCAGACAGGCTGGTTCACCGGTGGTCTGAAGGGTGACCTGGCTGATTGGCTTGGAATAAATAATTGGATTTGGACAGAGGATGCTCCTTTCCTTCTAGAGCTTTTCTACCCAGGAACAGAGCCAGTGTAGGGGCACTCCAGCTGCTGGCTTAGCCAGGGGTGGTGAGCACCTTTTAAAACCTGCCAATGACATCAGTATATGTCTCTAATGTGGTGCCTTTCCTCATCCAAGGTTTGTCCTGAAGTTCCTGCCTGACTCCACATGTTTCCAGAGACATTGCCTTTAGCACTGATGGAAATTACCAATCTAAAGACTTCAGTATATTAGTATTATGTATTTGTTTTCCTGCCTCTTCTTCCGGATTGAGAGTGTAGGTGGGACTACAAGTCTTTCCCTCTGCCTTTGATGTTCAAGCTAGCATGCTGAAGGAGCAGCCTTCCCCTTCATTTACACCTTTGCTGCAGCTCAAATCTGGAGTGATGCTGACCTCCTTCTGCTGAGGACTGGGCTTGTCAGGAGCTGGTGGCAGCGAGGTGTTCTCTGGTCCTGTTTTAGCTCAGGAAGGGGTAGAGCAATGGGCTCTGAATAATAAAGACCCGTGACTTTTGCCAAGAGGTAGTGCTGGGTAGAAATGCCAAACTCAGGCCGATGTTTCTGTAAAAACACAGGCAAGCTGGAAGGGGCTTGGGGGAGGGATCATGAGTTATACAGAACAGATACTTTGGTCCTGTCTGGCACTAGCAATAGTAGCAACAATAGCAATATTCATCATCACCACAGCATTCAGATATCAATTTCCATCTTGAAATTTCTGTGTGTGCACTGACTCATTTATCTTCCCTGATGAGACAGGGAGGAATTGTTAGCCCACAGCAGATGTGGGGAAGCAGACACCCCAAGCCCTGCAGAGAGAGTCAGTAGTGGGGTTTTGTTGATAAACTGGTCCCTGCCTTCTTGTTCCACATCCACAAGACTCTGTGTGGAAAAAACCTACAAAAGGACAACTACCCTGTCATGGTACCCCAGCTACAAAGGATTTGGTGAATCAAAGTATCCATCTCTCTGAAGCTATTTGAGATGTTTTTTTTCCCTAGCGAAGCTGCTATGGTGCGTGGGCACATGGGAAGGTATTTACCACCACTGTCAGCTCCTAAAGCCTTGTTATGGACTTTAATTTCTGGTACTGAGGTTCTGGCACCTCGCAGTGGGACTAAATGGGCTAAGAAGCGTATCTAACCACGGAGCCATCCGTGTGACGCACGAGCCACTGAGTGCAACGAAAGGCAGTCTCGTGGCTAAAGCCTTTTTCCCAGGCCAGCCTCCCCCGCTCCCAGCTGTGCTGGGCAGGACCCGCTTTGCAGTGATGGGACCATTGCGTCTGCAGCTCTGTGCCATTGCTGGCCATGCCTGCACGGAGTCAATAGCAGCCATTGTCCTGGGGAAAGGTCACCCAAGCCAGGCACGCAGGCTGCAGCAAGCGTGGAGGCTGCTGCTGGAACAACTGAGCATGGGGAAGGGAAGAGGGAGCAGAGGGCAGAGGGGGATGAGAGAATAGAAGGGGCAAGGATGTTGGAGAAGGTCTGGGTTGCCTCCTGCTTGGGGGAGGTTTTATGTCTGTATGCAGTGAGGAATCAGCCAGTTTCCACAGAGTTAAGCTTGCATCTGTGTGGGCAGCACCTGGACCCTTGTAGGGAATTATCTAACACCAGAAAGCTCAAGGCTTTCCTATGCAATCTGCTTTTCCCATACTGGCTATTCTCTCTTCTTCCCATCTTGAATGCAGCAGCACTTGCAGCTTTAATGACTTTAGCACCACACCTACAACCGACATCACCTAGTCTCCTCTTACACGTCCCAGTCCCCAGACAAGTGCTGTGATTTACTATGTCTGACCTCCTGCAGTGCCACATGGTGAAGGAATGTCCTCTGCACAGGATCCCATCACCTTTATCGTCCCAACGAGGTGCTACTTTCACAGTGCCAAGGATTTTTACGCCTGTTGAGCAAGACCTTCTCTCCCTGGCCTGCTAACATTGGGTCATTTGTGCTTCTTACTGAAGCTTCACAAAGAAGCGGGGCTGGAGCCATTCTGGCAGTCATTTCCTTTCCCCTCATCTCTGTTCTCTGGAAAATACACTGGAATTTCAGTAACAAATATTCCTCCAATTTCATGATCAGATGTCTGGGTCGTGAGAGTCCCACCCTGGTTTCTGTAGCACAGGGTTCACCAGCCCGGGGTGGGTGTCTGCCACTCACAAAGTCAAGCAATTGCCAGCATTTTTTCCTAATCTATTCATAGTTCTGTAGGGTTTTAGTCAATGCTCTGGAAGCATATGCCATTGAGTGATCATCTTGCATTTGAACAGCTGCTAATCTCTGCAAATTTGCATTTACCAGATTTTTTTTCTCCTCGTTAATCTCAGGGCATTTGGTTTTGGGTTTCTGTAACAAGTATTTTTTAATTTTCAAAAGAAGTTCTCATTATCTGAGGGATCACCCTGGGACAACCATTCTCCAGGGAGAATAGAATGGAGATAAATTAGAGATTCATTTAATTTTAATTCATTTAACATGCCCAGGATGAGCTGGAGGGTGGGCAGGGCGGCAGGGGAGAAAGAAAAGTGAGAGCAGTTTGCCCCTGGGTACCTCTTGAGAGAGGCCTGGCTCATTACATTATGAGACATCCTCATTTAGGAAAGATCACAGACCTGGGTTTTGCCTCAGACCCTGTGGAACCTTGCTGTGCCCCTGGATACATCTGCAAATCTCCAGGAGACTCCTTTGTTTTGGGATCCTTCTACAAAAGCTATTGCCTCACCTCCCAACATTCTCTGTATTCTTCCTCTGTAAGGCAGGGGAATAAGGAATGAAGGGATAAGGCAGACCTACTCTTCCAAACTCTGCCTCCAGAAGGAGGTCCACCAAAGCATGCTGCCAGCAGGAAACCCCAGGAGAGCAGAGCTCTCTGCTTGCACAGAGCTGGTAAAGCCTCCAGAGCCCAACTTCCCCTGACTGAACCTGCTAGAACCTGCCCTTGCACTTTGCCAGGCTTCTGTACATTGGCACCATCTCCTCTGCAACGAAAAAATAAGGGGACTTTCCCAGGCATTCTCCTTTAGCAATACCAGAATGAGACAGCTCTGGAAACAGACTGTTCTTAGCTACAAATATCCGTCTACCTTCACAGGGCTTGACTCTGCAAGGAGCCTCAGTGGCTGTTCTTTGGGTCAGAGTTCCTCTCTTTGGCTGATTTCCTCTTCAGGCTCCAGTTATGATTCTGATCAGTTCTATTCCAAATCAGCATGTCAGCCTCAGGCATTTCTGAACTCTCAAGATCTTCAGAGACATGTTTCTGTGAAAGCCCTGAGTCACCAAGAAAAGGGTCCTTGCAACCTCCAACATGAGAAAACTGAGTGGAAATATTTGCACTTTCTTTGACTTTGGCTCTACAAAGATTTTGTCCCCCATCCCTGTGCTGAACAGACCCTTTTATTCTGATTGCCTTATGACCACTTCTTCAGAGGTTTGCTTGTGCTACCTAAAATCCCCAAAGCGCTATCAGAAAAGGACAAAAATTAAGCAAAATTAAGTACTTTCTTCAATGAATACATAATCCTGGGATCCTGTTGCCAAAATTAAGTAGTTTAGAGCCATTTGAGATGTCTTAGGGTATCTGAGACACATGAAGAGGCCTAGCAGATCTGCCACAAAATGTACTGGAGACCAAGACCCGTCTGGAGTAGCAGCTGGAGGCCAGGCAGCATACACTAGTGCATCTAAAATGAAACTGGATACCAATACTTGGGAACTGCATTGAATCACAGCTGAGTTGTGAGTGCATCCCCAACTCGAGCATAACAACCTCAGGATGAATAAAAATCTGAGAGCTGAATAAATGTGGCACTACCAAGCCTTGCAAGCACCCTGTCTTCTCTGCCAAATCAAATCTGGTTCTTGCACTAACACTGAATCGAGCTGCTTGTCAGATCTGCTACAAAATAATTTCATCCCTACTCAGACTGGCCATCTGTTCACTCGTTGGATTCACATGATTTTATGCCATAGCTCTGTAACCTGATGATCAATAGCTTTGCCATTTCTGGCAGCTGGTGTGCTGCAAAAATCTTTCCCAAGTACTCTTCTTACAGGGATAGGTGGAAGGAGCCCTGAGATTTCACAGTGATATCGACCAGCATTTTTTTCCTGCTGCTGCCAGAACAGAGCATGGGTCTCCCTCATCTCTACCTCTCCCTCACACTGTGTCACAGACTATTTCAGCTCTTCTGCCTGCCTTGAGGACCTCACTGCTTTAGGGGCATTGAACCACCTGCAGCTGCCTCCTCCCATCCTCAGCCAGCAAGCTTTATCCATCCTGCTTCTGTCAAAGGTTTAATTACTTTTGATCACTGTGTAAGTACACCGCGACTCACTGCAGGGCTGATAGGAGCCTGAGTTTTATTTCTCAGCCTCATTTATGTGTTGCTGGTCAAGGTTGCAGTGAGGTATATCACTGTAATGTGGCTGGGGTCAGCGTGCATTGTCCATGCTGGCCACCCAGCTGCAAGCGTACTGGGACCGGCACAAAACCGTGGTACTCCCAAAGCAAAGCAAAAGGCTCTCTCTTCCCTCGGGGACTGCCGGTGTGCTTGATGAGAGTTGCAAAACCTAAAGGTGGTGTGGACACGCAGGTAAGGGCAGAGGTTCAGACATAGCAAGGAGTATGTGCCTAGGGGTGCCTGGTGGGCTGTGGGGGCAGGACCCCCCATCACATCCCCATGTGGATAGAGGTGGGGGAGGAGAGGCCTGCTGAGGAACAACAGAGCATTGAGCTGCTGCCCTATCTCTCCAGGGCAAGGGAAGCGGAAAGGTGATAAGAACCCTCTCAGGTGAGGAATTCCTTCTCACTTTCCCCTTACTGTTTGCCTTTCATCAGAGATAATGTGAGTCTTGTGCACCTTACCGGGATGTTGAGCTGCCTGCAGAAGGGTCAGCCACAGCCACCCCTGTGCCCATCCCCCTGGGTGTGTACCCACACCTGCCACCTTCTCTGGTGGGCTCCCACAGGAGCAGCCCAGCCATGGCCCCCTCTCCTTCCTCACTATCTGACCCATGTCCTTTGGTCCCCTTGCATGACAACCCACTGATTAACATGAGTGGCTGTAACCTGAGGAGCAATTCGGAAAAGGGGAGTGAGATTATGGGTAGTAAAGCCAAGGCTGATAAAGATGGCAGAATATTTGGGTAGCATTTCACTGCAGCACTACCTTCCTGAGAGGGAGCCGGAAGCATCTGAACTCCTGCCCATGCTGTCTCCAGCCTGGGCTGTGCAGGCTTTCCATAGCCAGGCCATCTTCTTAATTCTCAGGGGCCCTGAATCCATCTCCTGCCTCCACAGATGTGAATATTACTATGTGGTGGGTTTGAAATGAGCATTACTACCTGATGGGTTTGAAATGAGCAGAGCTCTGGGAAAAGAGGCACAGAGGAACAGCACTACCAAACCACAAGTACCTTCTGTAACTATCTGAACAATCTCCAGAAGAAGAGGCTGATTTCTGGCTGCCTTTTCTAAATTCAAAGACAACGACTCTGATGGCTTAGTCCAATCCTCTTGTCCCTTGCATGACACAGTCCAAAAAATCTTGCCTGCCAAACTTTTTCCCCAGCTCACATTTTTGTGGCTGTGATGCCTCCAGTGACCAATCCTAGCAGTGTGGCACATGGGGTACCAGTGTGTCATGGGCTCTCTGGGAAGTGGGAATAAGTCAGAAGAGTTGCTAGCAGTCAGATCCAATAAGACTCAGGCCAGTGCCAATTTTCTAAAGAGAGTCTCAGCTGCACAGCACTCGGGAATCCCAGAGCGAGACAGCACTTGCCTCCTCAGCAGATGTGACTGATAAAGAGTTTGGCTGGAGATTTGGGCTGTGGTGGTGCCCCAGCTCCACACCTTCCTGCCTACACCCCCTCGACAACAGCAGGGAGATTGGCCATTTAATCTGGCAGTTCAAGAGGAATAACCTGCCAACTCTTCAAAGTGGGGACAGACATCCAGGCCAGGGTCTACACCTTGGTGTGAAGAAGCAAATGAGAGAAAAAAAAAAATAAAGAGAAAAGGCTGGATGGTGGATGGAGTAAGAAGGCCAAAGCATGGAGATGGTGTTTTATTCTTGTCCTGGGCACAAATCCTTGGTGCAGGAAGGGATCCTTCCTCTGTCCAGAGGAAGCTCCAGGGATGTCCCTTTGGTGCTGGAAAAGACCACAGCTGGAATTCAGCCCTTTTGGGAAGGGACATTTTAAGCACAGCTTCCAGTGAGATGACTTGGAGATTTCTCTGTCCCCTGGGGTCACCAGTCCTTGTCACTCAGTAATGGGCAATGCCCAGTCCCCCATGGTGCTACAGCTGGGATACATATGCTGGGATGCCCAGGGATGGGCTTCTGGTCCCTCAGCTGTCCTGGTCTCTGATTCATTCCTGCTGTTTGTTGCCAGTCCCTGCCAAAGAGAAGACTGAGGAAAGCAAGGGAAGAGGGGGTGACTCATCCTTAAAGCCCAGGTGGCTGTCCTAGCTGAGGGACACCTGAACACTTCCGGCGTCACAGGAAAGCGGTAGGAAGGGCAAACATTCCCAGAAAAGCCATGCAAAATAACTGCAGGAGAACAGGGTTTCCCTGCTGCATTGTGTCTGAGCATCTGGGAATCTCATCAAGCCCACGCAGCAGAGTGAGCTCATAGCCAGGGTGAGAAGGCAAACCCACAGGCTTTGTCCACCCTGAAGTCCCCTCCAGCCATTGCTTTGGCTCCTGTTGTGTTGCCAGTGCTGGTAACTCCTATGTGGCATTGCCCTGACCCACTAATGGTGGGAGAAGGAGATAGCATGGTTCTCAGCAAGCATGTTCTCAAAGGTGCAGGCATACCTTCACCAGGATCAGTCACCTCCCTCCCACCGCACACCCCTCTGCCAGCACCTCCAGAGACCAAATGCTGTGGGGAAGGGGCTAAGACACAGGGCTTGGGAGAGCGGCAAGAAGGGAGGAGGGAGAAGAAAGTACAGATGAGGGCTGTGGAGATGGTGGTGCAGGCAAGGGAAGCTGGAGTGAGCCAGAGATAGCTTGGGGCTGAATTTTGGAGAAGTAGATGAGATGGAGGTGGAACCACTGCTAATGAATACTGTATTTGACCTGGCAATTGAGATAGATCGTACAGCAAGATTAGAGGTCATGGAAAGTGTATTACAAGCTCTGCATTGCTTTTATTCACTGGAGACTGTTGGAAAAACAAGCAGGAAGGCAGCACAATGGGTCCCCCAGCTACGGACATCTCAGCACACATTTGAAAGACAATGGAGAAAACTATTAACTCCAAGAGTCCTCTATCCTGTCTCCAGTATGCATGCCTTGTTTGGCCTGGATAGGAGCTAGGGATCAAACAGACAATGCCCATTAAAAGAATTTCTTCAGGGGAAAAAGGGGGTTGGGGAGAAGGGAAGAATGACACAGCTGCCAGGATGAAGCAAAGTCTGAGTAAGGGCCTTCAGCAGATGTTGACTTGCAAGGGAAAGCAGGTTTGCACATAGCCCGGCCTTCTGCTGTAGAATCTCTCTGTCCTAGATATGGGGTGCTTTGCTTTGGTCTGAATACTGGTTCCCAGCATCCCCAGGGGCTGGTGACCAGCCAGGCCTGCAGAGCAGTCCCATTTGGCTCCAGAGGGGTTCAAGTACTGGGGACCAGCAAGGAGGGTGCTGTGGACTTGCAGCTTCTCTTCTCACTCTGGCACTTGGCCTTGACTGAAAGGACAAGGTCAGGAGCATCCTTGCTTGAGGTCTCTACAAAGGTCTCTCCAGGAGGGAAATTTGCAGCCTGTCACCTGTCTTAATTAGAGAGATTGTCTAATTAAATTGCTCTGCTCTTCCATCAGGATTCCTCTTCCTGTTAACAGATGGTGACTTCCTTTCCCAGGAACAAGGAAAGCTGTGCATCTCTTCTCATGTTCTGACACATTCTCTCTCATGACCACAGCCCACTCTCTCTGGATAACCATCGGCATTTCACAGGGGTCTACTGAGGATTTTAAGGTTCAAATAGTCACATTTGTGCATCATGTGACCAGAGAGACTCTAAGGGGCTGTACCACCTCCCCTGCATGAGGGAACATGAGTTCTTCAGCCATGAGTTTTCTGCTAGACAGAGGCAGGCCAAGAAGTATGGGCACGGCCCTGCAGGACTTCTGATCCCCATGCTGGCAGGACTTCTGCACACCTCCCTGGGAAAACACTGCTGGGGTTCACAGCTGACTTGAGCAATGACAAACTTCCACTCGGATGGAATTGGACAGGCCAATATGCTTGTAAGGCCCTCAAAGATGAGAAGGGTCTGCCCTTCTCATGGTGTTCAGCATGATGTTCAAGCTGGCCTTTTGTTTCTTCTGCTGCAGCAGCAGAAGCCTGTTATCTCTTCCAAAGCTCCCAGGTGAGCAGTCTTGTGCCTCTGCCACTACACCACTCCCTGCTCAGTCTTGACTCATGTGTATCCTGTTTGCTTGGGCTTGGAGGAGTTCGCTTGCTGCTTCTCATGTCAAAATGAAAAAAAGGGGAGCAGGGAGAAACAAGCACTACAGTCAGAGGAAGGCTAGGAAAAGTGATGGAACTGGGAAGAGGTGTGGGGCAACCCACTCCTGGGAACACCTGGTGCAAACAACCTCCTCACCACTGCTCTCCACTGAGCCCTGGGGAGGTACTGTCACATCTTGGCTCTGGAGGAGAGGGGATATCCTTAACATCACTTCTTAAGGTATTTTGGCCAAGCATCCGGTCTCCTCTTCCTCTCCCTGAGTTCCTGTCCTCTGCAATGACCAGTGACTTCAGCTCGCACAGCAGGTTGTTAAATTCAGAGATATGAGGCCTCCCAATGGTCCCTTCTGGGCCAGTGGGTTACTTGGTTCATTTCCTAAGTCTAGAAATAACCTGTTATTTTAGAAGATCCTTCCCAGTCTTTAGATTGGCCTCCTCAAGAGTGCTGGTTTTGCTGTTTTGACTCATATCCCCCTTTCTGCCCCAGCCTGGAAGGTCTCAGCCCCTAATTTGACCATGGGTTAGTGGTTCATGGCTGATGGTGCTATGAGGTCGCAAAAAGCTGGAGAGTCTCCAGTTGAACAGAACCTCCCCGGAGGAAAACAAAGCTTTTCACATGGTGGGGAGGTTTTGCCACTCCCTGCCTTCCCAGCTCTCTCTCGTGTACCTCAGCAAGCCATTTCCATTGGCCTCTATCCCTCAAGCTTGCTTTTGGGGGGACCTCTGCCTCTGGAGGTACTTTGAGCATCTACTCCCTTTCCAGCACAGTCCCTGAAAGAGAAGTTTTCCCTGATCCAAAAACATCCCTGTTCTAGCCACCATTCAGCACACACCATTGTGGATGTCCCCTTCCTCTGCACACTCTTCCACGCTTCCTTTTCCAGCCCTGCTCCTGGACACGCATGACAGTCCTAGGTCTGTTCTGCAGCAAAATATGCCTCCATCCCTGCTCCAAGACAGACCAGCCCCTGACTATATCCTACTCCCTGGGAGTACCTTATCTTCATGATTCCCAGCCCTCCTGAACTCAACAGCCTCACCCCTCCTCATCACTTGCCCCAGGAAACATTGTTCAATATGAAGAGCAGCAGTGCTGGATCCTGCTTCCACATCAGTATTTGTCTCATGCCGGGCTACATCCCCCAGTATCTAACACACATCCTTAAACCTTTTGTATTCTGCATAAACATCTTTGCCCAGATCTTCTAAAGGGCTGGGCAAGAGAGGAAGCAATAGTCTACAAAGAGCATGAAACCTTTGCGTCATGGTCTTATCCCCTCATCCTTCACGGATGCCGAGAACTCCGGCTGTGTGACACTGCATGAGGCAGGGGCTGCACAGGGAGAAACACGAGATATGTATAGAATCATAGAATCATAGAATCATAGAATCAGCTGGGTTGGAAGGGACCTTCGAGATCATCAAGTCCAACCCTTGATCCACTACAACTGCGGTTACTAGACCATGGCACTAAGTGCCACATCCAGTCTCTTTTTAAAAATCTCCAGGGACAGAGAATCCACTACTTCCCTGGGCAGCCCATTCCAATGTCTGATCACCCTCTCTGTAAAGAAAAATGTAGAATCGGAATGTGCTGCCAAAGGACAACATGCATCAGTGATCGATGCAGAGCCTCAATTTCCTTCTTCCTGAGTCCCCCAGTTTCTCATCTGGGTCCCACAGAGCATCCCACAGGACATCCCACACCTGCAGCATCCTCCCTTTGACTGGAAGCTCATGAACTACCCACTCACCATGGCTTTCCCTGCCTTCCCAGATGTGCAGAGCCCTGTGGCCAAGCCCTGCCTGACCAGCAGAGCCAGGTCCCTGGATCTACTTACAGAGAGTGAATGTGGACCATACAGGAGGAATAGCAGGTGTAGGTAAATTTAGAGCATAAGGAGACGGAAAAGGAATTGCAGCCTGGAGGAAACCAGCTGCCAGTGCTGGGTAGCTCAGGAGAGGCAGCAGCAGCACCATGATGTAGGGCAAGATTACTGGGGGAGGCTCAAATGAGGAAGCTGGTGAAAAGCATCTGGAGATGTAAGTGAGGTCAGGTAATTCCTCATATAGCAGTTCCTGCACCGCTCTGGGAACAGACAAACAAGGCCTTCCTTCCTCCCAGCTTCCTCCTCCTTGGCAGCTCTCCTTTTCAGGAGAGGCAGCCAGCCGGCCCACTCCTCCTGCATCTTTTGACTATATCCTTAGGGATGATTCCCTGGCCCTTTCTGTGCTCCAGGGCTTCACCTCCCTGCCCCGCCCTGGGCACCATGGGCAGTGTGGGCACAGGGGTCCTGCCTGGGACTCACACAAGGCAACTGCCAGTGGTGCCGTGGGGCAGCACAGGGCAGCTGGGCAGCAGATGGCACTGCTTTGGGAAAAAGTTGGAAAGCACATGCCAGCCTCCCAGTGTGGTGAGGTGTGGCTGCTATTTTAGGCTGGGAAAGTATGGAAGAATAGACCTGAAATCTCCCTGCAAAGCCGCAGTGGGCATTTAACCAGGTGTCAGCTCCAGCACTGGAGAGCCCAAGTGGCTGTGCTATTTTAGGGATGTATTCTTTTCCTTTGCTGAGCTATTTTTGGAGGCTGAGTGGGTACCAAAAAGACCCAGATACTTTGCAGATAAGGGACTGATGACATTTTGGTGCTTATGTTCCAGCCACAAACACAGCTCACGAAGGCAGACTCTGGGAATTAGCAGCACTCCTGGCAGCAGCATTATCCTGATTGTGCTGCCCTTCCTGCAGGCAGCAGGGTAAGGGGTGCTGTAAGCTTCCGCCTAGCAGTGCCACCCCGAATGGCTCCATGGTCCCAGTGCTCTCCCAGGTGTCAGCAGTGCTCCACAGCATCACTCAGCCTCGTGGCATAGCTGATGGGGGAAATCCTCCTCCCTAGCTCTGGAGTAGGCAGTGCACATGCCATGGGGACAGGGTTGTGGACCAAGGGGGTCTACATCTGATGGGACTGGGACAGGCTCTTACTCCTCAGCCACAGAAGGGTCTGAGATGTGAATGCTGCCCCTTGTAACAGAAAAATAGGGTCTTTATCACTTGCAGCTGTGGTACACATTCTTTTCTTAGAATTAGGGGTATGGCTACTGGATGAGGGGAATTTCCTTGGCACAAGTGTGTTGTGGAGAAGGCTATGTCCACTGTTACCATTCTCCACTGTCATGCACAAGGCCAGGACTTACCGAGCTCCCCAGCCCAGCCTGGCTGGGACACCTGCATCCCACAGGGCCAGGAGCTGGGAGACCCAAGGGCTTTGGCCCATGCTGGGAGAGTGGGTTTTCTGCCCCAGAGCCATGCAGAAGAGCCCTTGGCACTTGGGATGCAGCACTCCTGACCTGCACCTTCAATAGAGGAAGCAAAAGGCGGCTTCCTCAGGACATGAAAGGTGCCATGGATGGGGATGAGGAGAGGGGCAGTTTGTGACTCTGCCAGGCAGAGGCTTGCATGCTCCTCCCGGCCCCGGGTGACACACATGGCCAAGCCCTCTGACCTTTTTACTCAAAGTTTCCATTTGTGATGCAGGACAGAGGGCCTGTTGTGCATGCAAGGCAGCACAAGGACAGCCCCCCCAGCATTTCAGAGTGGTGGAGGGGACAGCTTTGAGACAGCGGCGAGGCTGGCGCCCACGCTGCCACCGTGTGCTGTGCTGTTCCCATGGCTGCCCTCGCTCTGCCATGCCAGCCAGCGCTTTTGCAGCCGCTGGGGTAGAGCAGAAGACATCCCCCAGGTCACCCTCCCTAGGGCTTCTCCATGCCAAGAACATCGGTGTTAGCTTACAGCTGCCTCCTCTCCCCAGCGGGGACCCCCAAGGTCTCCTTGCACCCCAGAGCTCAGTGTGAGGGACTTCAGGCTGGGGGAGATGGAGGTGCAGCATGCTGGAGGGGTGGGACTCGGACTGATACTACTTTTCTGGGCTGTCTCCAGCACAAGCTCATGTGTAAGTCCTTCTGAATCTCAGTCTTTGTTCCCCTCAGTGGCGTCAGCAGCTCTTCGCTCCCTCCAGGAGATGATTCTGCTTCCGTTGCTGCCGTTTCCTGTGTTTCTCTCTCCCCCCTCACTCCCGTAGAGCCAGGCAACACCAACACAAAAACAGGATTCAAGCTGCTGGAGAATTATCCTGATAACAATGACCAAGGAGACAGTCCGCTGGATGGGACCCTCCCTGGAATGAGACAGAGTGGAACCTCTGAACAGCTTATACCAACCTTTGTCACCCCCTCTTCCCTGTTCCCCAGGGCTGCTGGTGCACAGGGGGGATTTCAAGTAGGGGAATGACTCAGAAAGGGAAAATGCTCCCTGCCAGCAGGTCCTTCCATCCCCACACCTTGGCCATGGTGGCAGGGCAAAGCAACTCTTACACTGTCCCCACAACTTCTCCTGTCCCCATCAGCAGCTGGCAGAGCAGCAGGTACCATGCCACGCTCTCCCTTGCCAGCCCAGCTCCATTTCCCAGCTTTTCAGAGAGCAGATAAGGGCAGTTGCAATTTGGCTTCATCCATGAACAGAACTGAAGGCAGATCTGGCTTACAGGCAGGAGTGAGGGATCTGATGCCTGAAGATATGCTCCCATGCAGCAGTAGCCCTGGACCTCTGTGTCCATTTCTCCACCTCGGGCACACCTGAGGGAGAGCTGGGATTGCTTACCATCTCAAATGGAGATCCGAAATTCAGAGAACCCTCACCTATGACCCAAAATGTTTGTCTAGATCTTCTGAAGGAGGTCCCACCCCCAGCTGCTGGCCATTGCTTCTTGCTGAGGAGCTGCTGCCCTCCCAGCATGCTGGTGGAGCCATGGGGGAAGCACTGCTCACTTCATTCCATGGAAAGCTGGCCAGCACAGTTCAGGCAAGGGAGAAGGGGCCTGAGCGAGCCTGGCTGATGGTTCCTGAAGCCATCTAGGAAGCACATGCACAGACTGATCTGCTGGCAGGCCTGGAGGCAGCAAGTGCTGGGAAGGGGCTGCAGAGCAGGAGTGCAGCTGGAGCCTGAAGAAGATGCATCTGTAGCCTCGCTCTAGCTTGCTGAACAAGCTGGCTCTGTGCACATGCAAGTGTCTGCACCACCCTCCCCCTCGCAGGTGCTGGGCTCATCCCTAACACAGTGCTCCCTTTGCCTTGCACAGCAGGGACCTGCAGATTGAGGGGCAGCAAAAACAGTCTGGATGTGCTCGAGCGTCATGCCCCAGCTTTGTGGCCTGGGAGCCACTGCCCCACTCTAACAGGGCATCTGCTTCCCACTGGGGCTGTCGGTGTCTTGGAGGTGGTGCAATGCAAGAGATGTCCTAGAGGTGGAGGAAGAAGAAGTCCTGCCTGCTATAACACCCAGTGAACACCAGCCTTGTAGAGCAAAGCTGGAGCAGGATGCTGCCTTCAGCCTTACTGATCCCTCCAGCCTTAGCCCTGACCTTGTTGCTCCAATGGGTGATGACCACTGCCCTGTAGATGCTCAGCAGATGTACCTGACCTTGGAGCAGCTGTGGGAGCAAGGCCAACCATAGGTGTGAGTTTGTCCTGCCAGGACCAGGAGGTTGTAATCCCCTGGTTAACAGTGGTGCTGCTGATCCATAAAATCCCACTGAGGGAGGAAAAGCTGACTTTTGGCCAACACAGGAGGTCTCTGACCAACAGAGGCAGGAAATAGCTACGGTGAGCGAATAAATAAATGGTGCAACTGTAGCTCTGCCTTACATGGTCTTCATGGGGAGTTTTCCTTTGTTTTTCAGATTGGCTATTTATACCACAGAGTGTGAAAATGATGTCAGCAAAGCCTCTGCTCTTCAACACAAAGAAAACCTGCCTCGAGAATTTTTGCAGAGACCATCCCAAGCAGCAAGGCTCAGAGCCTGTTCACAAGGCTGGTGGAGCTGACAGGAAACTCCAGCTGCCATGCAGTTCCCGACGAGTCCCCTCTACTTTCATGCACTCAGCTCAGGGCGACAGTTGTCCCAAACCCATCTAGGATATGGCTCTGCCCCTGTAAAAGTCCATCTTGCCTAAAATGGACTCACAACCCCCTCCCAGAACATCTCCAACCTGTTTACAGCCTCTCCTTTCTCACTGTCTTTCTCTTTTGTGCCCTTCTTTTCTATCCCATTCACCATTGCAGCCTTTAAGGCTTTCAGCTCCAACCTGCTCGGCCTGGTGGTGTTGCTTCAAGTATGCCTTGGGGGACAGGGGAAGAGGGGGTGAGGAGTTCTCCTTGTGGGACTTTGCTGACTCCCTGGGAAAGCCCAGGAGATATTTTGGAGAGCCAAGCTCCCAGGTGGGCCATCCCCATGCTCACAGAAGGTGGGAAAGCACAGGTCCAGCCCAGAAGAAGAAAGTTCACCCAGTTCAAGCTGAGCCTGCTCAGCTGCGGGTGGCAGGCAGCAGTGGCGTGGAATAAAGGAAGAATAAACCTTTCTTTCCCACGTTTGTCCCCTGCAATTAGGAGTGGCAACAACAAGCCCACACGAGTCACTCGGCAGCCAGCAAGGCCTCGGTGCCCGCAGGCAGGGGCGGCCGGCGGCGGGGTGGGAAGGGAAAAGCCAACGTGAGTTCAAGGGTTGCCGGTGTACTTGAGATGAGAAAAACTCTTTCTGGTGACACATGCATCAGGTGTTTCCAGACGATAACAAAACCTGCCTGAGGTCATCGATATTTAATTAGCAATGAGCTCGGTTAAACATTATCCCGGGGGCAGGAGGGAGGGGAGAAGTGCTGAATTGGAGAGAGATTTAACTCTTTGCAGAGAAACGGGAGGAAGACGGAAGGTTCTTGCAAGGAGCAAGGGTTTCCATGCCTGGTCCCCATCAGACTCTGACATTAGGCTGGACAGATCAGTGGAAAACTTTTGGGGTACACGTATCTTGGATCTCCAGAGGAAAGAGGTGCTTTTTCCATGGAAATGAAATGAGCTAAATTTGGAAGCTCAGTGCTCCTGCACCCCAACAGCCCTGGGGGCAGCCAAGCACAGCTGCTGGAGCAAAACACCCGTGAGTGGTGAGGCCAGTGGCTTGTCTGGTTTCCCCATCAGAGCCCTCCCGGCCACGGCCGTGCCGACGGCTGGGGCACCGCGGCGCTTTCTCTCGGATGGCTGAGTCACAGCCCTGCTACCTGTGTGGGTTTGCACCTGGGTCCCTGCCCTGCCGCTGTCTCCCCTGTTTCCTCTGGCACACATCCAACACCGCCGCAGTGGAGAGACCCAGCTCAGCAACCTGGGGCAAAGAGGAGGAGCAGGAAGCATGGGGGACATTACCTAGGGTTTCCTTTTGGGATGAAGGCTTGGTTTGAAGAAGGGATGCCGAAGGCTTGAAGTGGGGGTGATGTGTGCATTTTGGCCCTCCAAGCACAGCCTGAAACCCCAGCATGCTTCAGGAAGAGATGCTGTGAAGGTGCCAAAATCCGGCTAGCAACCACCCTGCTCTGTCCTTCCCCAGTCACTTATTGTCCTCCTGCTGTTCCCTGCCACCTCCCCACCACTAAAACTCCCTCTTGGCTGCCCCAAACCTGGCACCCATAATTACCCCTAGATCACAGGGACCTGCTGAAAGATTAAGTGTGAGCTGTGCCGTGAGGAGGGACATGAAAAGGAGCTGCATGCCCTACCCACAGCCAGGCCCCCCTGCCACACCAGCAACCCCTTGACACCAGAGACACCTGGGAAGGCTCCTGCTGGGAGAGGACAGTGGATCCCTGCTTGGGAGTTGGACAGGAAAGCACAACCTGGCTTGGGATATGGCCAGCCATAGGTTCTGCTGACTGGCAGGTATCCTTAGAGCCTGCTCCTGCCCCACAGGAAAGCTCCTCTTGGAGGGGAGGCAAGTGAAGCTGGGTTGACATTTGCTTACCATCCCCTTTGCTTGCCAGTACCAGGGCATGATTCCACTCTGCCCCAAGCAGAGCCCAGGGGACAGATGGCCTTTGTCAGTGCTCAGTGCCTCCCCAGGAACGCTGAGCTCTGTCGCTTCTGCATCTCTGGCAGCAGTGGTGGTGGTCTCCAATTGCTGAGCACCTGGGAGGGATTCCCAGAGCAAAATGGCCTTTGGGGGAAGAGTCTGGGGAAATCCCCAACATGGCTGCATGGCGAGGGCCCTTGGCTGAGATGGGGCCAGCAGCAGCAGATTCCAACAGCAAGGATGTACATCCTGCCTCCACATCACTAGGGATGCAGACAACCTGTCCCATGCAGCTGTACTGCACTCCTAGGACCTCACCCTCTCCTTGGTTCTGCTTATCACCAGGGCATGTGGGGCTGAAACAAATTCCTGCTGAGCACCTTGCCCTTGCCATGAGCAAGCACACTCCTGCTTTCTTGCCTGCCACTTGTCTGCACTGATGCGCAGAGTGCAGAGCCTGCGCATGAGCCATCAGACCTGGCTGAGGACTCTCAAAAGTGGGAAAGGGGATGAAGGTGAGACGGAGAAGGTGCTGCAGTCCCAGTCCTGACCCGTTACTCATGAGCTCTGAAAATGGAGGGGGGCGAGGTGGGAAAAATGAGAAAATTCCCTTATTTAGGGGCAGAAGAAACAGCATCAGCAACCCTCCAGGTCTTCAAGCAAAGGAAGAGGCTGCAGTCCCAGGCAGGGCGGAGCAGGTCGGCAGATGCAAGAATTTCATCTGCAAGGAGCAAGGAAATGTCCCGGAGCTGTTTGATCTTATTGTATGGAGGGAAGCGGGAGTGGGCGTCCAGCCTTGCTGGAACCAAACAAAGATTATAAATACCTCCCGCCATCAACAGCTCCTCTCCGACCTGGTCTGCCAGAGCCCCAGTTGCTGGCTGATTCCCAAGGGGAAAAATGAACTTTGGTTTCCATCCACCCCTTGAACATGGCGGCAGATAGGAGCATAGCACACAGCAGACAGCTCCAGCCACAAAGACAGGGGGAATTATCCCTGTGGAATGATGCATGTGGGCATAGCTTCTCCTTGCATGGCTGTGCCCAGAAGGAACAGCCCTTGTTGGCTTAATTCAGTCTCTACTGCTGCTGGTGTCAATAAAGAAATTAAAAAATATATGTTTAAAAAGGCCTGTGATGGCGCAGTTGGGTATGAAGTGATGCCTGAGCCTAGTGGACAGCCTCAGAGAGGTGTCCCTGTATCCCTTAGGTCACCGGGCCAGATTCGCGCCTATGTCTTTTCCTGATTCAATCCTTGGGTTTGAATTTGGTACCACACATGCTACCAAGAGCGCTACCCAACACTGAAGTTCTTTGGGGCTTGTGGGGGGCTGAGTGGCACATGGGCATCCAGGGGACCCTGGCACGGGGGCTGTCCCTGCTGGGATGGGAGGATAGCCCCGCACTGTGTTTTGGGGAAGTTGGGAGACTGTAGAAGATAAATTTAGTCTTCCCCACTGCACCCGTCTGTCGCCACAGAAACATGTGATTCCCCAGCACCACACTGGGGGGGAGGATGAAAAGACTTCCCAAAACTCACATGGGCTCCCATAAGTCCCATACCCAGCTGTGGAGCAGCGCTGCCCCGGGACCACTGACATCCCCATGTCGAGGAGATTCTGGTGGTCATGAGAATGGGGGAGCTTCGACTTTGCCTTGGCGCTGGGAGCTTGAGTGCCCACAGGGCTGCAATCCTGGAGCAGGGCCACCTGCCACCCCCTTGCCTCATGCAGAGAGCACCTCTGTGGGGACCCACCTCCCCACCACATCCCTCCCCCCAGGTCCCACAGGCACATCTAAGGGTTGGTGAGAAGCCAGCAAGTTGTCAGCTACAAAAGAAGTCCTCAGGCAGGGGGGGCTGCAAATCAAACGCACACGACCCTCGAAAAGCCCAGCAGAGCTGCTTTGGCAGAAAAGCTGCTGCAGTGCATGAACCCAGCCACGGCTCCCCCAGGGCACCTTTGTCAGCCGCTCTCCCCCATCAAGCATACTTGAAGCTCCCTGCCTGTCACTGGGATCAAAGGCGGGGGCTGGGGTGGGAGGCAGGGTGTCAGCTGGGCCACTTGTGAAGCTGACTGTGGGAGCCAAGACCTCCAACTTGAACCCAATTTTTTTCCCCCTCCCAGGCATCCTAACACACTTCTAAGGTCTCCGCTCCAGCATCCCAGCTGCATCTCGTTTCATCTCCAGCAAGGGAAAGAGGCAGTGCTGGAGCCAGATGCCGCTGGAAAAGCGGCCCCCCAACCAGGAGCCCTGGGTCCCAGCCCCTGAGCTGCTGGCAGCTGGGGAGCACCGGGTGCTGGGGGTGAAACCCAGTCCCACTTCCCAGCCGCAGCCCTCCCACCAGCAGCTGGGACAGGGCACGTTCCCATGGCACCCAATGTTATTTTGGCAGGGTCAGGGCTGTCCCTGTCCTCCTGTCCTCTCGGGTTGGTCTGAGTCTCACCAGGGTGAAGAATCTTTTCTGACCAGGCTGCGATGTTGTCGGACATTTTGAAGCAGGGAAGATGAGCTCAAGAAGCACCACCAAGGCATTTGTGGAGCTGCAGGGAATGAGATGACAGTGCCAAAGAGTAAAAGCTGAAGGTCATTTAAAAACAACATCAGTCATCCTCAAACCATTTCTTAGCTCTCAGGAGCTTCTGGACCAGTGTTTGACCTAAAACAATTGCTGCCTATTGCACTGGGGACTGTCCCCAAAACAGAGGAGCAGGAAGGCTGAGGGGACAAGGGCTGCAGGGTGGACCCAGGTTTTAGGAGCACAAGGCTTTGCCAAAGCCATCTTGGCATCCCTTGGCTTTGTCCCCAGCCACGTGGCTTGGCAGGGATATCCCAAATCAGGATCCCAGGAGCTCCCCAGCAAAGTGCCCGGGTGTTACCGTGGGGCTTCAGGGAGCCCTCAGAGGGGCCGAGAGGGCTCACGTAGCCCAGATGACCCAGCCTCGGCTAAGCAGCACTTTTTTCCAGGCCAGTCCCACCAGCAAGCCATCCGGGACAAGTGTCTCACATGCCATCTGCAGAGGGAGGAGCGCCACCTCCTGACGCTGGATGTCCCCAGGATTCCAGGAAACCGCTTTTGTGGGTTTTCTTCTCCCATCCGGTGTTTTATCAGTCAGCAACAATCACTTCAAGAATAAACAAACTCAAGTCTGGCACTAGAGTCCAAGACAAAGCAACTCCTCCTTCCAGACATGCCAAGCATCTTCAACAAGGACTTTTCTTCAGGACTGCTTCCATCTACTTAGATGCCAATTTGACTAAAAATTACCTCCTTTGCCATTGTCACTTCAAATACAATCAGCATCTCCCCAGTCTCCCCAGAGCTCCCATCACAAGGTGTCATTTGGTAACATTAGGTGCTTTTACAGATTTTCACCACAGTAGTGCATAGTTTGTCATGGATGCTCACCCCCCAACACATCCATTTATCCTGATAATCCCAATTCCCTTGGATGGTGTGATAGAAGCAACAGTGGAAGACAGGGTTGGCTCAGAGACATGCTGTTCCTAGCACATACTAGCTTTAAAAACTTGAAAAGCCCACCTAAGGCTCACTAACAGGCGGGGGAGAGACCTCATTCCTCAGAGCTGCCCATAAATCTGCAGCCTCAGGATGGAGAGGTTGGGAATTCCACTTTTCTGCATCAGGGAAATACTAATTCAAGGTTATTCTCTATGTACCCGCTGATTTGAGATTTGTGAGAGGGAAAAAAAAAATTTAGCAGGTGAGACCTCTTATTTCACATGGCTGAAATCAGCCAGCAGGTTCATGTGTTAAATGAGGCTGACAGAAAGGCAGCCAGCTTGAGCAGTCACCCAGTCTGGTTTCTAGGGAAACAAGGTAAATGTTTTTCCTCCTTGTTGCCACATTTTAACTCTTAAAGGCTCTCATGCATCTCCACAGGAAATAAATCTCTACATCCCACCTTTCTGCACTTCAGTGAAGAGCAAATAGCACAAAGCCAGGTCTGTTTCAGGACTGCACTACACTTCGGTGGGAAGGTCTGGAGTCACTGCCTCAACTGTGGCCACATCTCCAATTATGGTCAGTGAAGGATATACCAAACCATCTATTATTTTGAGTCAGGCAGTAACAACACTAGTGGCACTCACTGCTCTCCCTCCTTCTCAGAGGGTGGGATACAGAAGTCATCCTCCTCCCCAGCCAGGCAGGTCTGCTTCCTGTCACCATTCAGCAGGTAAAGGATATGGATTCAGGAATAGCCAGCTGCTGAGAATTTCCAATTTGTCACAGTACCTGCTGCCTTTTGCTGCTGTCAGGAATAGCAAAAAAATTGCATCTGCAAAACCTGCAGGTTACAACCCCTGTCATACAGACACTGGAAGGTTTCCATGGCAACAAGGGCCAGCCACCTAACTAAAATGTAGTGGTTTCAACTGTCTGGAGCAGTTTATTTAAGAGCCCATTTGACATGAAGCTCTCCAGCCATCCAGCAGAGGATTAAGATGTGGGGTAACACCTCAGTAAGTGCAAACACATTTAGGGCTCCTGCTGCTTTACTTCACACGACCAGAGAAGCCTTGCTCTGTCCCAAAATATTTGCTCTCCAAAACCAGTAATAGCGGCTTCATTCTTATTAGAGGAACCCTGCTACAAGGTGGATATTCACGAACTTGAGCTTTACTTGCTTCTTTGGTTTGGTTGGTCCCACAGGCAGAACCTGCAGTGAGTACCAGACTTGACACAGCAATGTATAAACCAAGAGCCAAAGTTAATCTGTTTAAAATATTTATTTTTTGGTCTGAGAGCACACAGGCCACAGGACCATTCGACCCAATTAAGCCGTCTCCTCTTTTGCAATACGATCCTTCTTGAGTGGTCCCTGAAAAAAAAAAAAAACCAACAAAAAACCATGAAAACCAAACTATGTAAACAGCAGTCTGCACCAAAGACATCACATCCCAATTACAATGATGTAATTTCTCTTCCTCTTGCTGCAAAGAAATCAAGGCAAAGAAAAAAAAAAGCCCTCCATGTTGCAACCCACTGGAAACCCTAAGCCCCGTCCCCACGGGCAGAGGTTTCAGGGAGAGCTGAAGCTGTGCAGCCGCACTGCACCGATCAGATGGCTTTGGATGCGCCAGAGCAGTGACGCTGGTGCCACCTGGCGGGGAAGCTCCTGCGCAGGCCCGAGCACAGCACTGCTCCACCCTGACAAGGGCCCCACTCCCAGCTGCTTTCTCCAGTAAGTGACAAACTGGGAATGCCAACCACTGCAAGCACCATCCTCCAGAGCTGCTCCTACAGGAACTGGAGCACTGCTTGTTCCACGCTTCGCCACTGAACAACTTGTGCCCAAACATGGCAACGCCCCTCAGACACCAAGTACTGTCATAGAGGAGGTGAGACCCCAGGCCAGCTACAGTTACGACCAAGTTGACAGGAGGCCTCTTGACTGAAGCTACACACTTTGTTTCACAGAAATTTTGGCCATGTGACAGCCCAAAGGTCAAGCTGTCAGCTGCCATTAGACACAATATGGTGGTATACAACACAAAGGTACCAGGAAGTGCCCTTACCATGAAAGCCTTCTTCTCCTCAGCTGTCTGGAAACGGCCATGACCAAATTTGGAGGTTGTGTCAATAAACTTCAAGTCAATCTTCTCCAGGGCCCGGCGTTTGGTCTGCACAAGCAGGGACTACAAAGAGAGATGCCTGGTGAGTATGCAGCAGCATCCTTCCAGACTGCCAGTACTCTTGGCTACTTCTTGTCACCTCTATGTCTAATGCCTCCTCAGTCACTCTGACCTCAGACTTCAGCTGCGACATTGTGCAAGGAGTACTTGACAATTACCTATCCTATCCTGCACCCTTGGCCTCTGAGGTTGGTCAGCTTGCAGCAGGTGAGCCCCAGTCAGGCTGCCAGTGTCCTTATTGTCCTTAAGAATTCTTAAGCCTAAACAATCCTGGACTGAATGAACCAGGGAAAGGACCTCATGCCACTCCCGAGGTCATTACTATGAGGTGGGTTTGTGCTTTTCTTTCCAGCAGGCTGTATGATTCCCAACAGCTGCAAACACGCCTGCACCAGAGGCAGTACAGCTCACTTAAGCTGTTCCAGCCCACGTGACAGCAGGTTGCACTACTCACCTTGCGCAGGGTTAGGACCCTCTTCTTGGTCCCCACAACACAGCCCTTCACCATGATGAAATCATTGGTTACTTCACCGTAGTGGACAAAGCCTCCCTGAGCAAGGAGAGAACAGTTAGTGCCTGTACAAAACAGGACCAGCAATCACATCTGTCTACAGTTTGATGTTCTTGTCCCATTTCTGGACCTCGGCCATTCCCACATTTACTGAAATCCTGTTTCCAGTACTGCCTTTCGCTAGTCAAATTTCTTGATACAGCAATTTATTTGCTGCTGTAAGACTTTTGTTAAGAACAGCAGAAGAAGCTGACAAAACAGCAAAAGCTGGTCTCCTTGCTGATTTAATTCCTTTTAAATTTACAAGTACAATTCCTAGGTTTGTAACATCTCTGTACTACTGCCACATAAATTCAATTTGCAAGTTGTGCAAGTCAATACTGAGACTGACTAAGCAACACCACCTCCCACAGCAGAGTTTTATCTCGAGAGCTCTTCATTCAGTTATTTTGCAACTTATACCAGGCCCATTTGCCCCTTAGGATTGCGGTTCATAAGAAGACTCTCAGCGCAGAGCTGCAGCAACTCACCAGAGGGTTAATGCTCTTGTCAGACAAGTCATAATCAGTTGATGCATTGTTTTTGATCAGCTTTCCGTCCTTGATTTGGTAACCCTGGCCAATCTTGTAGATCTAAAAACGAACAAGAATCTTACAGTTAGTCAACACAACAGACTGTGGTTACTGTCCCCAGGATGACACTCTAACAGAGCAAAACACGCAAAGCAAATCTCTTCACTCTGTTCACTGTCACGGAGCAAGTCACATCAGCCAGCTCTCGTTTCCTCCCAGCAGCTCAGAGACACAAACCTTCTTGTTGATTTCGGTGCGATGGTGGTAGCCCTTCTGCCCAGCCCGGGCCACGGAGAAGGCCACCCGTGCCGGGTGCCAGGCGCCGATGCAGGCCACCTTGCGCAGGCCCCTGTGAGTCTTGCGCGGCAGCTTCTTGGTGTGCCAGCGGCTGGTCACGCCTGCAACGGACCAAAGCAGTGTTGTCAAGCTGTCACCAAACCAGAGTTTAAGCCACCTTTCAAGCTGCAGTCCCCAGGTAACCAAAGGGAAGCCTAGATCCAGCTTCCCAGGAATTAATTTCCTGGTGAAGCTCCCCCCTGGCTGTCCCTGGGTTGTGTTCTCAGAAGGAAGGCAGCATGGAATGACTCCTCACAGATGTCAGGCGCTGTGCCCAGCGCTCATTCCATGGTCTCATCATTGAACTGTGACAGCAATATGGATCTACCTCTCCAGCCCTTGGCACACATGCTTGTGAAAACTCAAGGCTAGGATTTCATTAAAAACTGTATCCTATCACAAAGAGAAGAACTTCCACGTGTTTACCTTTATATCCCTTGCCCTTGGTGACTCCAATGACATCTATCATCTCATCCTGGCCAAAGACAGTTGACACAGGCACCTGCTGTTCCAGCTTCTCCCGGGCCCAATCCACTTTCTCTGCAACAGTGCCACCATTCACTTGGATCTCCATCAGGTGAGACTTCTTCTGTCTCAGGGGAAGCAAACGCATCTAGAAAACAGAAAGCATGAAATTCAGCTCCCACTCTTCCAAGATGGACCTTATATTAATAAGTCAAGTATCCTTTTAGTCCTAGCCTAATCAGTTTTTCTTACTATATATATATCCTTTTCCAATACAGAAAACTTCAACAAGGCCCTACATCATGGAGAAAGGCTGTGACTGAAATGACAATTCACTGCATCTGGAAGTTATATGCCATCTATAGGACCAGAGAGTTCTCTAACCCCACAAGCACCAACCAAACTCCACCAAGGAAGGACAGGAGACAACAAGGGACAGATTGTTTTAAACTGAAAGAGGATAGATTTAGACTGGATCCAAGACGGCATTTTTTTATTATGAGGGTGGTAAGTCAGTGGCACAGGTTGCCCAGAGAAGCTGTGGATGCACCTTGCCTTAAAAGTGTTCAGTCATCTCTGACAGTGCCCTGAAGCAACCTGTCCTAGTGGAAGGTGTCCCTGCCCACGGCAGGGAGGTTGGAACAAGATGATCTGTAAGTTCCCTTGCAACCCAAACCATTCTGTGATAAAGTTTGCCACACCAAAGGCCACTTTGGGTCAGGTCACATTTACAGTTACTTCCACTATATTTAGCACAGAGGGACTGGTGAGAGTATCAACAGCAGCTACAATACTACCTTTGCTGTTTAATACAGAAAACTAATTCTAGTACAATCGGCCATGCCATAACTAGACATCTTTATTGCACTTACAGCAAAAGACTTAACTCCATCTCCCAAGAAAGCCTGGCAGAGTACTGACAACTAGGGAGACACCACCACACCACTTAGCAGTACATCTCCTCCAGCTGAGCAAGAGGAGCCACCAAGTGTCTCTGAGCACTTGCAGTTTAGACAGATTGCAGCCTGAAACGATGCTGAGCACACAAACCCCAGAGTTTAATGTTCAGCATGGTTTTATTTGTAGGTGGAATTAAGAAAGTCTGGGTCTACATGGCATCAGGAAAGGACTGAGCCCAAGAAGTTCCTACTACAGTTCAGTTTCTTTTGGACACTCCTTCAGAAGACTGCCAGCGGTTGCCCTCAAGGCTGCTCAAGCATCCTCTGAGCACAGCTTTGTACAGAATGAATTTGTGTTGTGCTGAACAGTCACCATCAGGCTGCAGGGGAGGGCAGAAATCTCCCCAGAGGTGGATCAAATTTCATTCTTGCTCTCAGCTGTTTCCAGCATACTTCAGTCCTGAACGCACTTACCTGAGTGTGAGCCATGACTCTAATAACCTGGCAGTACTTCTTCATGCTATTGAAATCTTTCTCCAACTGCTTTTTGCCCTCCTCATCTTGCCATTTCTTGCAGTATTTGGTGAAGGCCTTCTTCTTGGACTTGTGCCTTCAGGAGCAGAGCAGAGACAAGGTTTGGCTAAGCCCTTCATCAATCCCCAGGCAATCGGGGATGAGCGGAAGGAGCTGCCACCTTAGCTGGTTTGGGCTCATTGCCAGCTTCTAATGACTTTTCCACTGGCAAGAGGAGCCTGGAGCTCATCAGACAGTGGCAAAATTGCCAAAGCTGAGCGGAGCTGCCATGAATTCCAAAGCAGATTAACATTCAGAGTACAGAAGACAAAAGACTGTAGAAAGATGTCGAACAATAACAGAAAAAAAACAGACCTTTAAAGCAATTGTGAGGTGACTGCCATCTGCTTCAAAATACCACAATTTCCCCCCCTTGTGTGCCCGACAGCAAGGTCATTACTGAAACACCCTTGAGATCTTTATTGCTCAACTCTGACGTCTTTTCAGGCTGCCAAGTTCATAAACAGGCTGTGAGCTCTAGACACGCTGGAGCCACACTCAGGCAAATGCACATACTTCTAATCACAACAACAGTGCCTGGAACAGCAATCAGAAGTAACACTTGTCTTCCCCTTTCCTGAGAAAACAGGGCTACAGTCAGGACTCGACACTCAACAACAAGCGCCAGAGGCGATTTCCTTATGTCCGCCCGTCGAAGTATCATCACGTGTAGCCTGTTAAGGACATCTCAGGCAAAAAACAGAACTGTCACCCCCATGCTAAGAAGGGCACGAACATCATGCTGTCACCCTCACTGAGAAATCCCTACAGTCTATCGTATCATTAGGCCAGTTCATCAAGGCCAAACACTAATTGCTGAAAAGCCTCCTCAAAAAGCTGTACGAGCATCATCTGCAACCCAGGAGAAAATATAAAAAACCACAGCACAAGATGACAGCAACAAGTCAAGGCCCTGCTCTCTTACCAGTTCTTGTAGAAGCGACGCTTACACTCATCGCTGATGTGCTCAGCGAAGATGGTCTTGAAGCTACGGAGACCACGGGGAGTCTGCACGTACCCCACGATGCCCACAATGACCATGGGAGGGGTCTCTATTATAGTGACTGCCTCCACCACCTCCTTCTTGTTCACCTCTGAAGGAAGACAGAAATTCAGCACAATTAACACCAGCATCAGCTACTAAACATCACCTGTTCTTTCTCACTCCCAGGCCCTTCATGTGAAAGGTTAAATGGTTCAAGCTCTCTTCACAGAGATGATACAGGTAAAGTAACCAACTCTAAATGGTAATTTAATGCCTTGCAAAAATTAGGGGCTAGCTCAGTAGAAAGGACAGCAAATCCCAACAGGCAAAATGGATGGAAGTGAGTAACTGAACCACATTCAGGACTGGACAATCAGCAAAAAAATGCCAAAGGCACTTGACTGATGTCCCTCTATCAAGAAGAGCCATCCTAAGGAGCCTGTTATCCTACAGCTAAACCAAACCAGACCACTGTGCAGCTCAGGAACGGAACCGTTAACCACAGGCTGTCAGACATGGAAGTCTTGCTGCTGGAACAGCACTCACATGGAAGTAGGAGGGGTTTAGGTGCTTCATACGCCACCCGCTCAAGGGCACGGAAGCCAGGGCTAAAATCCAGAGCTGCTACTGAACAGGCCACCTGTCACCATCCATTAACACACGCTCCTCCTCCATGAGGAGGAGCACTGATACGTACTGGACCCAGGCCTGTCGACTTCCCGGACGATGTGGGTCATGCCAGCCTTGTACCCCAGGAAGGCAGTGAGGTGGACAGGCTTGCTGGGATCATCCTTGGGGAAGCTCTTGACTTTGCCCCTGTGCCTGCTGCTGCGCTTGCGGGGCAGAAACCCCAGGGAGCCATGCCGTGGAGCCGAGAACTTGCGGTGAGACTGCGGAGAGAAAACAAACACTTAGCGCTTGTTACAGGGATTCACTTACACCCACTCAAGGGTCAATTCTCTCCTCGCCTGAAAACACGAATATCATGTACGCACCAGACAACTCGCATTCTAGAAATTCTTCTCGCTATCAGCTGTGTAGCTCCTGAATTCCATTATGTTATAAGAATGTAATCCTCATGCCCCAACTATGTCATTCCTACGTTTAACATCCCTTTCCTTACAAGCCTATTTTAAGTCCCACTGTAACTGAGGAACCACAGAAGCTGCAGTTTGGCCACAGCAAGCCACCATAATTTTAGTCCACCCCACAAATCTACAAAACAGAGCACAAAAAACTTCACAACATTTTTCAGCTAATCAATATAAAAATAGGTGTTACAGAAGCAATTCCAGTTTCAAAAACTTCAATAAAACAGTATTTTAACATCCTCCTTTGAGTCCGCCATTTTGGATGGAAGTGCAGTATTTTTTCCCTTGAATTCCACCCCTGCAGCCTCTCTCTGCAACCTGACCGCCATGTAAAGCTGGGTTTTATCTTCTCGGGCCCAAAAAGAAATTATGCATTCAATTTCACATCCAAATTCAAAGTAAACATTGCACCTCTAACCACGGAGCTAATAAAAAGTATATCTTAATTTAAAAAAATACTCCACACGCGTTACGCCAAGCGAAGCTTACAGCCCCAAAACGACATTACTGTAGGAGCTCTCCAGAGAACCACCACCACCCCTTCCCAGGAAAAGAGGCATCAAGCACCCCCCCGGCCGCCCGCGCCCCCCTGGCCTCCCTCCCCGCGGAAACGTCTCGGCCGCGCCCCAAAATAAGCCCCGGAGGGCGTCGCGCAGGGCCCGGATGCGCCGGCAGCGGGCCCGTGCGGTGGCCGGGGCCGGGTTGGCGGCGATGCCGAGGGATGGAGAGGGACGGCGCGGCCGTGTCGGGCCCTCTCACCCACCATCTTGTCCCCGCGCCCGCCGGAAGGGCCGCTCCAACCACGCGCCGCCTTTATAAGCGCCCCGCTCCAGATCTCGCGAGAGGGCGGGTGGTGCGCGCGCACTGCTACGGGCGGCGAACGGGGCCAGAAAGGTACGCGGACGGCGATGCGCGGAAAGACAGAAACATGGAAACGTCTGTTGGGGCTTGTCGAGAACTTCGGTGCCCACGCTCACGGGTCGTAACAGATAATGTGGCACTGGGGTTTAAAAGAGCGCAGGGTAAGGTAGGAACGTAGTAAACCACACGTAAACGTTTGGCTGTGGTTCTTTATCGCGTTATGCAAACCCATGACGTCCCCGTGTCATCCTTCGGATGTATGTGATGCCAGACAGTGTGTCCCACTGCAGGCTCCCTCCCCGAACAGGCCAGGGGTTTCCTTTCCACGAAAACAATATGCTGGTTCCAAGCTGGGAGCGAGTGCCTGCCTGAATGGGGTGTCCCAATGCAGTGTTTGACTGGTTTTCTCAAATAGCTCTACAGCCATGAGAGGCTCTGATGAGCCCTGAGCAAAAGGCACCTGACAAATCTACATCGCAGCTTGGAGATGATGTTAGGTAATGTGAAGAAACACACTAAAAAGAGAGAAAAAATTAAAAATTAATTAAATAAAATAGGCTTCACTGCCAGCATCGCCATCCCACAATTTTTGCGTGTATCTCAAAATAGAAAAAGGTATCAAATAACTTCTCTTCCTTCATGCAGGGACATGATTGCGTGTTCTTCAGGGGCTGTGTCCTGCTGTATATTCCCACGGTGCTTGGTACAGCGCAGCTCCAAACTCAATCAGGGCCTCTGTGTGCTGCAGTTGAATTAATAGTAAACAATAAAACCAATGTACGTGCTGAAGTTGTGCTGTGAGAGAGAAACTGAAAATAAGGCTTTCAGTGGAAGCTGCCTGGACTAGTTGCTATTCATGCTGTTATTTCTCCTGCTCCATTTACTGCTGCTCTGGCACATGGATGAGCACCGTGAGGACCAGCTGTGTCTCTGGGAGATGTTGGATAGCTTAGACCACATCAGAAACTTGCCAGCATGGGAGCTGGTGCTGCACATCTTCTGGGCAGGAGTGAAGCAAAGTTGAGGTGAAACCTGAACAGGGAAGGAGCTGAGAGACAGGAGATAAATTATTCACTCTCCTTTCATCGACACCAGGAAATCAGACGGGACCCGGCTGAAGAAGCTCTCTCAGACTTCTCTGGATTGGGAACTGCACAGCACCCTTACAGGATAACCGATGTGCTTCACAGCTCTGGCTGAAACATCCCCTGAAGCAGCTCTGATCTTCAGCCAGAAATCTTGCATCTCTCAGCCGAGGAGAGGAAGGAGGACCACCCTAAATGGTGGACCCATGTCTGAGGGGCAGGAGAGGGTAAGAGGGCTGAGCAGAGCTGCCCACTTTGCCCAGCTGCCTGCCCAGTTAAAGATCAGGTGAGGAAGTGTCAAGAAAATGATGCTGTGAGACATGGTCCCTTCAAGGACCACCACAGGTTAGCATAGGACATACAAAGTGCTTACCCAACTTTTCGCATCACTGGAGATGCAGGACATACACTTGTCAGCTGGGAGAGAAGAGAAAAGAGAAGAGGAGTCATGCCTTTGGAGGAACAACAACTGGCCGCTCGCTGTAATCATCAGGGTGTCACGTTGCCTCTGGGTCAGCCTGAGAGCCTCAGCTCAAGAAAGGTGGGCTGAACCCAGGCTTCAGATAACAGGCATGGCATCAGGCATCCAGGTGGCTGGTAAACCTCAGAGCCTGGCCAGCTCAGCTGATGGCCACATCCTGCTACCTACAGCCCCTCTCTGGGTTAAGGATGCAGAACATGAGCAAAGCAAGGAAGCCAATACTGGGTGGTTGAGATGGTATTAGATGCACCCACGAGGCAATCTGTGGAAAATAACTAAACTGCTGAATAGTAAGATCCAGCCTCACGACATCCAGAGGCTGAATAAACTGGGAATCAGTAGATAAATTTGTCTTATTATAAGAAACATGGGCCTTAATCCACCACAGCCTGTGGTACAAAAGGGGATGCACACTGAAGGCCACAACAACAGTGGAACCCAGAGCTGGGTGGTCTGGAGCTTCTTACACATGGGGCACCCAAAGTTTGCCCGCACTGTCTCCTAGGGCTTACAGATGAGGATGTGTTTGACAAACACAACACCATGCGGAGATTGGTGCCCCCTGGGATGACTCCTGCCCTGCCTCCTCCCTCCCTGCCAGGGACCGTGGCACCACAACCATCAGAATTCCCACTGCGGGGATGCTGACCTGTAACATGCAATGGTAGTGCTGCACATTACAGTTATATCAAGTAACTGCAAACATCAATTAAACAACATCAACCTATAGAGCCACCAGCGTGCTTGTAGCAAATGTGGATAGAGTCCTTCCCAAATCTTCGTTCGCAAAGCCTAGCCATGATGATGATGATAGAGCCAGATCCCACTGCCAGCTGCACTGGTGTAACATGAATAAGCCATTCAGCATGGGGAGACTGGTTACCCACCTAGTGTGAAATAATTAAGGAGGGCATATCCAGCTGTTAAACACACTTATTCAACTCCCAGAGACCTTCCACCCTCCCTCCCCCACTCCGGTCCCTGCAAGTTAAGTAAAACCCAAGGCTGGAGGCTTTGCTGGAGGGATCTGTGTGCAAACCTGCATGAAAAAGCCCATACAGACCAAGATGTGCTTTGTTTGGAGGACATTTCATTGCCTGCTCTAACCTGGCAGACTGGTTCCCTAGAAAGGGCGATGATGCCCCTGCTTATTGTGGGGGGCTTGGACTAGATGGCCTTTAAGGTCCCTTTCAACCCAAACCATTCTAGGATTCTATGGCTGGATGTGATGGAGCAGTGTCCATCCTCTACCTCCAGCCTGCCCCTCAAAATGAGCCCCACAAAAGATGCGGAATGGCTGCCCACTTTTTGGAGCGCAGCTCCAAATGGGTGACCATAGGCCAGCTTTAAATGCTCTTTTATCTCCCCCATACATTTTTTCTCTAGCTCTTGCATGGTTTTGGCTTCCACTGCTGAGTTTAGGGAACCATGTTACAATCCAAGGGCTTGCTTTCCATTTCAGTCCATGTAATACAGATTATCAGGGACTCTGCAGCAGCCAGTAGGCCACTGGTGTGCAGCTACTCTGTGCAGAAGGCATGGGCCAATTTGCTTGAACTGTCCCTAAGGCTAGATAGCTTGTCCTCACACATCCCTTCCTCGCTGTGCTGGTGACCTTAGTGGTATTGTGGGTGCCAGAGAAGTCCAGGTGACTCCCAAGGCTGCAGCCTCAGGAGTGCAAGGTGTGTATCTTGCAGTCTCTGCCTCCCAGAGTTGGGGGTTCTCCCCAAAATCTGGATTCCCCATGTTCACAAAGGGCCTTTTCCTGCTGCCCCCTCCCAGGGACACGGTGTGGGCAGGGTGAGGGATGTTGCAAATGAGAGCCCTAGACTTCGCTGCAGTGTGATTTTGAGGCTCATCAGGCATCTCTGCCTGGGGGCAGGTGTCCAGTGGGGGAGCAGCACTGACCACACCTCTGGGATAACAGGCCCAGCCTTACCCCTCTGTGGGAGCCTCTATGGGGTAGCATCACAGAATCACGGAATTGTTTAGGGTTGGAAGGGACCTCTCGAGATCATTTAATCAAACTCCCCTGCCAAGGCAGCATCACCTCAAGCAGGTGACACAGGAACGTGGCCAAGTGGGTTTTGAATGTCTCCTCCCTGGGCAGCCTGTTCCACTTCTCTGCCACCCTCAATGTAAAAAAGTTCTTCCTCATATTGAGGTGGAATTTCTTGTGTTTTAGTCTGTGGCCATTGCTCCTTGTCCAATCACTGGGCATCACTGAAAGGAGTCTGGCACCATCCTCTTGGCACCTGCCTTTGGAGATATTTATATTTATATTCATGAGACCCCCTCTCAGTCTTCCGTAGACTGAACAGGCCCAGCTCCTGCATCTCCTCATGAGATACTCCAGACCCTTCAGCATCTTCATGGCCATTCGCTGGATCCTCTCCAGTAGCTCCTTTTCTCCCTCAGTCAGTATGCTGAGGAGCCCAGAACTGGACACAGCACTCCAGATGTGGTCCCATTAGGGCCAAGGAGAGAGTGTGAGTGGCTGGGGGCTGACCCCGCGCTTCTGCTAGGACCTACCAAAACAAAGCGTGCTATGACCCCTGCATCCTTCTCCCAGGGGCGCTGGGGTGGGCTGCCTTTGTACCGGGAGGTGTTCGCACGGCCCTCCGCAGACCCCCATGCTGCAACCCGCAGTGCCCGCGCCCCCAGCTCCCCGCGCACACTCCAGCCCCACGGACACCGCCGCCCTGCCCCCAGACCTGCCCCGGACCGCCGCGATGTGCCGCGGGCGGCAGCGCCGGCGGGGCGGGGGGGGGTGGTAGCGTGGAAGGGGTGGGTGCGCGCTCCCGGCGCGGCGCGTCCCCGTGGGCGGGAGCGCGCGGCTCGTCGCCGCCGAGCTGCCAGGCACGGCTCGGCTCGGCGCGGCTCGGCGCAGCCCGGCTCGGCTCGGCGCAGCCCGGCACCGCCCGCCGAGCCCCCCGCCTGCCTCCCGCCCACCCCCGCACCGCCATGGACGGGGGCGCCTTCGGAGCGGGGAAAGCCGGCGGCGCCTTCGACCCGCAGGCCTTCATCCGGCAGCCGCAGACCCTGCTGCGGTTCGTCTCCTGGGTAAGGCCCCGCCGCCCGCGGGGGGGGCACCGGCACCGGCACCGGGGCGGGGGGCGTCCCGCCGGGCTGCGGGGGTGCGGGCGGGGCTCCCCCCACCGACCCCGACCACGACCCTTCCTACTCACCTGCCTCTATACACGCACGCAGACATATATATATAAAATCGTTATGCCCTATGTTACATATCATTATATGTTATTATAATAATATGCTATTATATATTATATATTTATTATTATATGCTTTATATATGCATGTGTATGCGTATGTCGGTTTGTCTCCACACATCCTAGATCAGTACACACGCAGATGTGGACATATACTTCCATAACCGTTTATGGCTCTATCTCTGTTATATATATATATTTTTTACAAAAATATATATGTGCAGGTATGTTTGGATATATGGATCTGTCTCTGGGTTTATATATATGTATGTATAAAAGTCCATATATATCCACATATATGTGTGCACATACACATACAGCTACATATCTGGATGCGTGGATATAGGGCCATATGGGGCGAGAGCAGTCTGGTTGGAGATTTCTTCTCTGGGGGGGAAGGCATGAATGACCATGACCCCATCTCCATCCCTGCTGGTTTGGGGGTGGTGGTGGGGTGTCTTCTCACCCTCCCATGCCTGTGGGGTTTTGGCAGATGCTGGGAGGCAGCAGGATGTGGGGTGACAGGGGGAACCTGGGAGAGGGGAGAATGCTGCAGTCCTAGGATGGCTCCCCGGTGGGTTGGGGGTGCTGGGCTCAGGCCGTGCTGAGGTGAGTTGGAGGGGCTATGGGGGGCTCAGTGTCACTCTGTGTTTTACCCTAATCCTCTCACCTCGCCAAAGCTCCCTTCCCTGTAATGTTTTCATCTCCATAATTTGTGGAGAAGGGGGTAGAGGGAAAGGGGGGTCTTAAGGGGCTGTCAGGAGAAGGTCTCTTCCTCTTCCCGTGATGCCGATCCCATGGCTGCCCGTGGGGCCGGCGCATATGTGCAAGAAGGTCATTGGGATTAAGGGAGCGAGTGCTGCAGCACTGAGCTGGCGGGGGAGAGATTGAGGTCTCGGCCGGTAGCGGAGAAGGGAGGGCAGGGAGAGAGAGTGGAGGAGACACATGCGCATGGAAGCTGAGAGGAAAGGCGGCAGGCTGGCTTTGGGAAAATAAAAGCAGTGCTAGGTGGGGGAAATGAGGAGGAAAAGGGAAGGTGGCCTGGCTCCCTGCTGGTGGTGGGGAGGCAGCCCTTTTCCTCCCAGCTGGGTGGGTGGGTGATGTCCCCTCCGGGTGATGTGACTCGGAGGGCAGCTGTAGAGCCCCAAGACAGCTAAGGACATGATTAATGCGGGCATTCTGTCTGTCTGTCCATGTGCCTGAGCTTGTTTACACTACAGCACATCATGCCAGGAGCGGGCTGGCTGTGGCTGGAGGCCAGGCGAGGGGGTATGTGTGCCCCCTGCTCCTGGGTGGCTGGAGTGCAGCCAGCCTGCATGCCCCAGGATGATGGACATGATGTGACCTACAAAGGCTCTCCCACTGCTAATCTCTGTGGCAGAATTTCCTCTTTCTCTCTCTGCCACTCTGTCTGGTGGGTTTTTTCCCCTTCATCCAAACACTGCAGGATTTTGACTTCCCAGAGGCACCAGTGAGGGAAAGAGAACAAGAAATATGTTTGTTTTTTAATTAGGCACCTAGTCTGCTTCAGAGTACACTGTTGGCTTGCTTGCTGAGCTCAGCTTTGTGCCCTGCAAGGTCTCCCTGGGCAAGAAGCACTTCCCAGGGACTGGCATCTCCTTGGGACCCTGTGCTGTTTCCCCCTGGTCATCTGACCTTGACAGAGGACAGGATGGGATTTACCCCAGGCACTTCACTTGGCCGTAGAAATTGAAGTCCTTTTGCAGGAGCTGGAGGTGCTCCAGGTCAGTGGTCCAGCGAGGGAGGCTGGCATGGCCATCATGGTGCAAGTCTATGTATTCCTTTTCTTGCTTTTCCACTGTCTTGGTCTTGTCTGTCCTCTCTCCTTTCACAAAACAGGGGAGCCACAAGCTCACACCAAATATTCAGTTGTAGTTTTGGTCTTTTTTTTAACTTGAGACCAAGACAGGTCCTTGTGGGCAGTGAAGTCCTCTATCAGGCTGTCACAAGCATCATACCCTTTATGGCCCTTTCCATAAATTGGTTGAACTTTGCTGGAAAAAAGACTAGTTCATGGTTTTTTTTGGCCTTCTCACTCTGTCTGGGAGAGTGCTCAGTGGTTCCAATGGTCAGGGCCTTCCACCATAAATCTATTCATGGTTAGGGTTTTATCCATTTGCTTTTGTGATCTTGTGCCCTTCAGTTTAAATGGTGTTTTTCCCTCCCTGGTGTTTTCCCCTGAGTGTATTTATAGACCGTGATTGCATCTGTACTTAGCTTTCCTATTGCCATGCTCTGTGAACCAAACTTTTCTGGTGGCAAAGGGCTCTCCCTCCCTGTGGTCTTGGTGAACAGAGTCCTTCCTTTCACCTGCTCTTGCACACACTGGAAGTACTTTGCCCGCCATCTCCTGAAATCTCATTTGCGTTTATCCTGCTCATGTTGTGACTGGTCCATTGTCTCCCCAGGGCAAGCTAAAGGCTCATTTTGGCCTGTTTCACATGATGAGCTTTCGCTGAGAGCAGAAATTCTCGTGATCGCTTCCTCAGGCAGTGACCTTGTGCTCGGGTCATGCAGCCTTTTAGCAGACTTCATGATGGCACAGAGGTGCATATGGCTTTTTACCAACAGAAACCAAAACTGGCTCCTGCCCAGGGAGTTTGCAGCCCAACTGAGGTGGTGGCAAATCTCTAGGGAGAACTGTAGGATCAGGAGCAGATGAGATGACCGAAGATTATTTATATTGCTCCTTGCTGAAGAGGAGACAAGATAAATTTGACAAGGAGAATGCTGAACTATGGAAAGAGGTTAGCAATTCTGGAGCATCAGTTCACTATGACTGTGTTGTGAGGCAGCTCAGGTTTTGTGGGTGCTTTGAAGGTCGGGCATGGTGGAGTAAGTATGCATCTCCCTATATAAAGGTTGCCTGGTATGGGTGCTGGTGAGCAGTAGTGGTCCTGCAGGGCGCCTGTGTCAGGTTTGGATGTTCAGCCTCAGCACAAGCCATTTTTCTGCTGCTGCCTTCCCCAGATGTGCTTGCCAGGATGAAATAGCAGAGCAAGGAAACAGCACTATGGAGCAATCCCTCCTGAGCATCTCTGCTGAAGGTGCTTCCAAAAGCATCTGGATCTTGCAGTGAGGGGACTTGTCCAATTCAGATGAACTGAAGCTTGCTGACAAAAGCAGTGTGTTACTGGAAGATCCCAGAGGCTTCCTCACCTCTGTAGGGAAGAGCAGAACAACTCCCTCCCTATTCCCAGTGACAGCAGTCAAGAGAAGTCAAGCAACTTACTCTGTTGCAATGTTGCCACTGCAGTTTACTCCCTGGTCTTTCAAGGCAGTGTTCCACGTCCTGCCACTTCACTTGCTGCCAGCTGCAACACAGAGACGTGCTCAGAGCTGAGCTGCATCTCACAACTGTTTAGCTCAGCTGGTAAGAGCATGGTGCTAATGATGCCAAGGTCACGGGGTCCATCCCCAAGCTGGAATCAATGATCCTTGCGGGTCCCTTCCTACTCAAAGTACCCTGTGACTCTGGTGCCCCACAGCAGATGAGACATGGGTGCATGGGTTGGTTTTTTACCACTTTGGCATATAGACTTGCCTTCAGCCCGTTTAGGTGACCCAGCAGCTGGAGCTACTGGTGCTACTGCTGGAGCTCGTGGAGCTGGGTGACCCACACCAAGCTGGAGTTGCACAGCTCCAGGATTGTTCTTGAAATGAAGCAGGTGAGTGTGAGCACATCCCTGCCGAGTCCCGTTGTGCCTGGACCCACAGTGCTCTCTGCAGCTGTCACATGGGAGCTGGACGGCTCCTTCGCAACCTGCAGGCATTGGATGTAGCACTGGTGCCATAAATAAGTAAAACGCTAATCGAAACAGGTTGTTCCAGGTGCTCCTGTCTGCTTGGAAACCTGCTTGCTGGAAAAACTGATGTGCTGCTCGGTGTAAAAGCCTAACAAGGCAAAAGTAACTAGCTTTTTGGAAGCAGGCCCAGCTTGCTTGGATGTGGGTTTGAGTGAGAGTATTTCCAACCACAGTTGCACAGACAAAGCAGCCCGTTAAAATTTGTCACACAGATTGAGGTCCCGAGCCCCCTCTGATGCCAAGGTCAGTCACTGCCCCTCCAAAGGGAGGTTCAGTGAGGAGAGGTGCTGCCTGCCCTCCATCTTTTCCTCCATTACCTGCTGCTATTGCCACTGTGTCCCCTGGCTGGTAGGAGCATGCAAACCTTTCAAGCTAGGACAGGAAGTGCTGTCTCCTGTATCTACAGGCATGGTACATCCCAAACAGCTCTGGCTGAGCAGACAAGGCAGGTGAAGGACAGGAACCACATCCCTTGCTCCACCACAGCAGGCTGGCACCTGCAAGCTGGAGGGTGGGAACAAGTCACAGCATGGCAGGGAGCCTCATCTCCTCCCTCGCCAGCCTGGCTTGCCATGCTCATGCCTGGCTTATGACACCGCTTGCCTCTTCCCAAGGACACCCAGTGTGGGCTTGCAATGGCAGTTAAACTGAGCCTTAAAGCTTGGGGGCCTCATTAGTCCGAAACCAGCTGGAACTGGGCTCCCACCTTTTTTCTGTCTCAAGTAAATTTAACTGAGATATTCCCCATGTTCCTGGACCATAGCTCATGCTCTCTGTTCTTGGGCACTTGATTTTTGCCCCAGCCACCATGCTCCCTGGCTGTGTGTTTGTGAGATACATTGGTGCATGATGAAAGAAACACAGCAGTTCAAAGCATGTGCTTTCAGTCAAGCCTCAGGTACAGTTCCTTAAGGGAATGCCCATCCCTAGGCCTGCTTCAGAAGGGTTTTTGGGAGTTTGGGTATTTTTGGGATTAGGTGAGAGACCATGTCAGAAGATGAACAATAAGTGTGCACAATTGCATGGTGATTCAGGTTGGATACAGAAGGTCGTGCTGTTCCCAGCATAGCATTTCCAGGAAGAATCTTAGAACAGGAACAAATCTCTCATTAATGGCATTGGCAGATAAAGATCTGAGAAGTAGCACATAGGAATCAAAGACAGTCAGAAACATGAACAAAAAATAACAATCATATGTAATCTGCTGTTTCAAAACAAGAGAGGCACACAGATGAGAAGCAGAGAAACTGCATAGTGATGGGACAAGGCAATCATTTGTGGCAGGACAAGGCAGCAGAGAGGACTCACGAGGCTGCAAGAGGAGCAGGCGCAGGTGGCAGTGGGTGCAGTTCTCTGCTTAGGTTGGCACAGCCAAGCCAAGGAGGGAGAGATGTGTTGCTAGAAAGAAAACTGAACTCTTCCTTATGGAAAAAGATGCAATGTAGCAATGTTGGGACTACAGAAGACATGGATACCACCATGGAGACGTGGTCAAGGGGAGTTGTCATTAGTCATGATGGGACCGAAGATGCTCTTTCACCAGGGGAAGAGCATGAGACCTGTGGGACTGGATGGAGCTTCCTGAAGTTGTCCTCTTGGGCTCAGCCTCCTGCTACACCATGGGCATCTTCCAATGGCAGAGTTCTTCCTTCCTACCCAGGGTTGCAGGCACGGCTGCTCCATCATCATCTGGGGCTTGGGATGTTGTAGTGGGGAAGATCACCCTGGGCACAGGTCTGGTGGGAGGCAGAAGGGTTAATGGCTGGCCTGTCAGCTGCCAAACCATGTGTGAAAAAAAAAGCTGGCTGGCCAGGAAAGCCTGTCCCAGATCCCGTGGCAGGAATTAGGGATTCGGAGCCTTTCTCCCTTCAGTCACCTGCTCCAGCTCAGCCTCAGCTGGTGAGCTGGGAGCTGGTGCCATGTGGCTGGTGGCCAGAGAGGGTGAACTGGAGGGAAGTGCTGGCATAGCTGTGCTCTTCCCCTGTCCCATGTTCAGGGGAATTGTGTATGGGGAGACTGGCCCCCTCCAGCACCCGCACAGGGCTCAGACACACTGTCGAGACCGTGGGCAGGAGTTGTTTGCTGCCTGTGTGGTGCCGGCTGGAGGGAATAAATAGAGGCCGCCTGTTTCCAAGCTGCCAGTCCCATGCGTCTCAAAAGCTGCATATGTTTTCTTCGAAATGAACTAAATACAAGTAGATTTAATGACGGTAATAATAATAATAATAATCCATGTCTGTGCAGGGCACTCCAAAGCTTTCCAGAGACTCCATTTGCAAGAGGCTGAATGAAAATGAAAGACAGATCATCTCTGCCAGTTTATCCTTTGCGTTCTCCCCTGCTCTCGCTTTCTTTTTAAACAGATTTATTCCTGGTCATTACCAGATCAGACTCAGAAGAGGTTATTGCTTCATTCTTCCCGAGGGCGATTTGATTTGAAGTCCCACAAGGAATATTATGTCACCAAACTATTTCCTTTCTATAACAGGATAAAAACGGGGGGGTGAGAGAGGGAGAGGCAGCATGCAGTGCGACAGAGGCTGTGGCCGGCGGGCATTGCAGTGAGCCCAGGCAGGCAGCTCAGCAGAAACCCTCTTCAGCCTCATCCCCACCACAGCCATCCTGGGGATCTTGGGGATGAAGTCAGGAGGCAGCATGACAAACTCCTGGGATGAGGAGCAGGAAAATCCTAGTGCACTGCTGGAGGCTGGCTGTGTTTTGCATCCATCACATGATGCTCAGGAGCATCTGATGCACGGCTGAGGATGGGCAGTGTGGTGGAAAGCCTCACATGATGCTCAGGAGGTTTTGCCCAGCTCTCTGCAGGGCTGAGCCTGCACTGGGGAGGTTGGGAGGGACTGGAGAACCTCTCCTCTGAGGGCTCACCACTCACCTTTGGCTTTGGCAAAATCAGATAAGCGAGTTAAGCAAGAGGGGAAAAAAAAAGTATGTTTTGGTAGGGTGCAGAATTTTGCCTGTTCTGCAATTTTCTCACTGTAATAAGCCCTTACATGTCTGTAATGGGCTGCATGAGCCCCATGAGAAACGAGGAGAGGAAACCTCTCAGCTTCTCCCTGTCTCCTCCGCACAGTGCTAAGCATTAAGTTCATTTTGCTGCGTCTTTTGGCAAGTTGCTCTGTCTCTGTCAGCTTTGCAGTGCACCTGGCTCTGGGCTTCACTTGGTGTCTTCGGAGCTCTTGGATAAAAACAGGAGTCAAGGAAAATGATTGCAGCAACCTGTGTGGATGTAACATTTAAGGAGAGGCGAAGTGGAGAAAAGCTGGGTCTCAGGAGCAGGAATGAGTTGGTCAGATCTTCTCCAAGTGCTGTTTTCTGTCCCTGCACACCTGCCCAATTAACACTGCTCTTGGAGGCTTAAAGAAACCTAAAAATCTCAACCAAAAAATCTAGTTACTTCAAGCCCTGTTAGCTGACTTCAGCAGCCTCGCTGAAGAAATGAGGCCTCTCAAGTGCCCAAAGCTGGGGATGGCTGGCTGTTTTTTGTCACCAAGCACAAGAAAGTGGCTAGCACCTCCCTCAGCAGAGTGAAATGATGGGAACCTCGGGATGCTTCCTGTCAGCCTGCAGACAAGCCACTTACCTGCATCTCGGTGCTCAGTCAGAAGATGACTCCTGCCATCTTCTCCTCACCTCATCTTTGCAGCTGGATGCGTATTTTGGACCATTTTATCAGTAGCCATAGGCAAGACTGTGCAGCGAGGATTGGCTATGCCAAATGGGGGGAGAAGAAACAAGCAGTGATAATGCAGGGCAGTAAGAGGCTTGTGCCAGTGTTGCTTGATGCTGGCATTTCTTCAGAAGTGCTGCAGATGTGATGGGAATGGGAATGTAAATGCTTCATTCTTGAAAACTTGGTGCTTTGTTTATAATCCAGGCAATCATTCATGCTGCACCTGTGGCTTGGATCATCTTTGCAGGGCACAGATTGTGAAATCAAGGAAATAAAAAATATTTGCTCTTTCTAAGATGACTTGCCACATCAATGAGCTTCCACCCACCTGCTTCCTTACCAACAAGGAGTAGCTGCCATAGATGAAGTGTGCAACAGTTTCTCCTTAGGGCTGCAAGATCTGAGCTCTCATAATTATGATTTTTTTTTTTTTTTAGAAAATTGTTTGTCACAATGGTTTCTGTGTGTAGACATCACAGGAATAAAACAGGCAATGTTGCCTGTCAGCAGCAGCAGCAATTGCCTCTTCTGCTGTCCAGCTCTGCCTGTCAGTCTGGAACCTCTGGTTTGAGCTTGCCTGTTCTTGCCCAGTAGGTGTTATTCAGCCCAGCTCAAGGCTTCTGTGCACAGTGGGTCCTCACAGCATTTTGCTGTGCTGTCAGGGTGGTGAGAGGCTGGCAAAGGAAGCAAGCCCTCTCCGTGCCCTCTCTGCAGTGCTGAGGAGTGGAGCATGGACCAGAGCTGATGCCAGTGGTGAGGAACACACAGATAGAAGGAGACATCCCTTAAGCTACTGTGCTTTGGTCCATTGAAAGCTTCCCTAAGGACAGAGAGTACTTTGGGGTAGCTGTTTCAGGACACAGAAGATAAGCATCTGCAGTGTCTTGTTCTGCTCACAAGTGAGAACACATTTAGTGGAATTTCCCCAGAAAACTCGTAAGATCATCTGAAATCAGATATTTGCCTGTAAATCATACCTTGGGCACCTCCAGGCTGTGAAACAGGTTTCTCTTTGTAGGAGAGAAGTTGCGGTGTTTTGGCTGACTGAAGATGGAGAAAGGAAGTTAGGACTGCCACCTCTGCTTGAAAATTAGGGAGAGGGAGATGTCCTTTGGTCTTGTGACTCTGAGCTGGGCCTCTATGACATGCCAGCATAAAAAGGTATGAAAGATCAAATGCAAAAAGGAATTATTTTGCTTCTTTTGCTCGCAGTTGAGAGCTCTTCCAGGCCAAGCAGCAAATCCAAAGATAAGAGCAGAGGGAAGATATGTATCAGGATATGAGCTGAGTAAACAGAGGTGTCTCTGGGGACAGGCCATTACTGAAGTTCATTCATCTCGAATGAGTAAGCAGAGACTCACAATACAGCTTGTTGCAAGGGTTGACCTGACTCAGGGAATCAACATTTTACCAGTTTTGAGCCCTAAACCAAAACTGAACACTAGACTATGCCACTTTTGAGGCTGTTCCTTATCTCCCAAAGAGAAGATAAGCTTTCTGTCTAGTGCTGCAGAAAACAGGTCACCCACCTTGTAATCACAATATATGGAGGTTGGTACTTCAGGTGTCAGCATCGGTGCTGGTCACAGCCTCACCTTGGGATGTCACTTCAGGAGTCTATTGGCTCCCCCTCAGGTCAGAGGAACAAGGTGTTACTGTCAATGGTCCCAGGCAGACCTGTCAGCCCAGGCTGTTGTAAAGGTGTGTGAGACGTCCCACTGAAGGAGCTTGGCTGTAATTGTGTACAATTTTGCTGCTTTCCAAACCATTCAGGCTGAAATTTTGAGGATCAACTTTTTGATTCTGGCAGAAGAGATTCTTATTAAATTTTCACAGGCAATTTCTGCAAAATATGATCAATCTCAATTTTCAAGAAGGAGGAAGACAAATCAGTTGTTTTACTTCTAAGCTTAAAAAGCTCTTATGAATTTTCAGAGAACCCATACAGTCTCTGTGCTTAGGAACACCAGCTCCCAGCTTTTTTTAGTTTGCTCTAGTGTGATACACCCAATTTCAGCAATGCAAGTGTGAGTCTTGGAGTGAAAAAATATGTGTCAGTGGCTACTTTTTAGAGTTTGGCAGGTGAAACATGGTTGGTGTTGAGTATCTGCCCAAGGGCTGTTGGGGACTGTGAGTAAGGTTTTTCCTCTCGTTCTTGAAGCCACAGGCCAAACAGCAGAGGTCTGTGCTGTGGATCTCAGGCGTCCAACTCCACCAATGATAAGTGGTGTATTGGGTTGTCATTAATCAGCAATTTTCCCTGAACTCACAAAGCTACTTTTCTGCTTTCTGGGCTATCTTCTGGTGCTTGGTTGGGTTAAGTGGTACTGGAGTCCTTCTGACCTAGCAAACATTCAGACCTAACTCCACTCCCTGCAGGAGACTTGGCCTCTTCACCTTCTTGTGTGCTGCTGCTCCTTGGGGACTGAGTGGTGGTTCCAAGGGTGCCAGGTCTTGTTGTGCAGAAATCTCCTGGGCTGGCATAGTGCCCTGGTGATGTCCTAGTGCCTGTTAGATGTAAGTTCATCCCATGAAGGTCCCATTTCCTGTCTCCCTGAGACTCCTGCAGGCAGTTCCTACTGAGAGTCTCCAGATGCCCTGCAAAGAAAAATCTGTACATGCTGCCTTGATCTTTCCCTCTTTCTCCTGTGGCTGCAAGGGGAAGCTGTTTATTTGAGATGCAGGACTGGGGGTGCTGTAAATAGCTCTCTGCTTTGGTGAACCTGCTGTGTCAAAGAGGGACAGCCTTGTGGCAGGAGACGAAGGCTAAGCCTATGAGCAAAGATTAGACCAGCAACTGCGGATTAGGGCATTTCTACCTGGACTCATCCTTAATTCTACCTGATTTAAAATAACATGCAGTGGCAGTGGTGGCGATGAGTAGGGAGGACTCACAGTGGCCTTGACAGGTGGACCTGGAGGAAGGATGTTTGGCCCCTAAAATCTGTGGGGAAGCTTGAAGGGTGTTGGCATACAGGTGAGTGGGCAAAAGGATAGGTGGTGTCATGGACTGGGCTGATGGAAAACTGGTGGAGAGAGGTGTATGATGTGTGGGGAGATGGGGAGAACGGGAGCCCAGCAAAATGGAGCTGCAGAGCAAGCAGGGCTGTGGATTGTGGGAGGGTGGATGGGGAAAAGAGCATAGTAGCTTGATAGATAAAATCAGTGAACAAATGCACGGTAGAAACAATTAATCCCTTGACGGGAAAGGAGTGAGTGGGAGAATAAGTGCAGACTAAGAGGATTTCCTCTACTTGAAGCCATTGTATGCAGGCACCTGCACCAAAACCATATCCCAGTTTACACTCCATGTTGCCTCCCTGTGTGTCTGTGGGAAGCCACCCTTACTCCAGACTGCAACTGCTTGGCATTGCTTTAGGTCAGATGGATAAAAAGGTTCAATCTAAAAATGTCCTATTTTAAGTTAATCCTCAGAAATAAAATGAGACCATCTCCCCAGTAAATTCCCTGTGGCTACAGCCCAGGCAAGAGAGCAGGATGGGAGCTCAGCAGAGCAGAGATGTGCTTGCAAAGAGTGTCTGTCCCCTGCTCCTTTGTGCTGGTCCGGATAGATGGGGCTTGCCTTGACATGTCTCTTGCCTCCCTCCCCACCAGATATTCTCCATTGTGGTGTTTGGCTCCATTGTCAATGAAGGGTACGTGAACCGCCGGGACGAGTCAGAAGAGCACTGCATTTTCAACCGCAATCACAATGCCTGCAACTATGGCATTACCGTGGGTGTCCTCGCCTTCCTCAGCTGCCTTCTTTACCTGGCTCTGGATGCCTACTTCCCGCAGATCAGCAGCGTCAAGGACCGCAAGAAGGCAGTGCTCTCAGACATCGGAGTCTCGGGTGAGCTTCCTGGCTGGTTGGCTGTAGTGCCTCTCTCCTCTGCCAGCAAGGGAGAGGTAGGGAGCTTCTGCTGCCCTTCGGGTCAGGTTCCTGCTTGCAAGGAGGCCTTTAGGTTCCCTACTCTCTCAGGTTTTCTGTCTCTCTCCTTTTTTTTCCCTTTCTCTTCTTCTCAGACAATCTGGCTGATGCCTCTCAGCTGTTCTCCATAGGTGTAGCTCAGGGAGCCCTTTAGGATTAGCAGGTCTTGGCTCCCTGCATCCTTGTGCTTGTTAAGACCAAGTATGGATGCCTCTGGAGACAGTACTTCCTCCTCTTCCAGCTCCAGGTGATTGAACATAAAAAAAAGTTGAGGGATTCATGCAGGCTGACTTAACTAGTCCTCCTAGGTTACCTGGCATTCCCTATATGAATAACTGTTCAGGACCTCATCCATCCCTGAGGCTTATTCTAACTTACAGTCAGATCTCTCCATCCCCAGCAGTGTGTTAAAGTGACAGAGTGACAGTGTGTGTGTATGTGTGTGTGTAAGGCCAGTCAGCAGGATCATGAGGAGGTGCTTTGCTCTCATGCTGTCATCCTCAGTCACTCTCCTGGCTTACTCCACCCATTCAGGCAAACTGCTCAACATCAGGCCCTCCCCAGAGTATGCCAGAGGGGCCATAAGTGGAGTGAGGGCAGGATCAGATGAAGCATCTGAACTTGCTAAGGACATTGGGCTCGCAGGTTTGTCCACAGTTAGCCCTTTGCCTGGCAGTTCCTTTTACAGCTGACAAGAGAAGGGGAGCGACTGAGCCCTGTTTTGCTGCTGCTTAGGAATGTCCATTTCCCTCACTGCTGGGTATCTGCCTGCACCTGGCAAAGAGAGTCAGTTCCCCCTTGAGGCTACTCTCTACCTTCACCCCTTTCCTGGGGGCACAGCATGTTAATGGTCCTTCACCACCTTTCCTTGATGCGAGTCCTTGAGCTGTGCTGTGCTGTGCTGACAAAAGTCAGTCTCTGTGCAACTGCAGGCCAGCTGCTTCCCACTCTTCTGCAGCTCCCATGGAAGGAATTACTCTTTGCTTGTCCTTGCAGGATAAGGTTGTAAAGCAGTGGCTGTTTCGGACAGCCCAGGTGATCGCTCTAGTACTGGAAGCCCTTCAGGCTCCCTCCCAAGGCCAAATGCAAGTCCTGTGATCAAACCAAACACAAGCAAATGAACTCTCCAGAGGTACTTTCTGCAGACACCTATTGTCACCTTGACAATGTAGCCATCAGTGAGCTTTACCAGCTCACTTGGGCTTAGACTGGCTGTGCAACATCCTAGTGGGTCTCAGAGGACTGAAATCTCCAGAGAAATGTGATATGTATATGTTCTGCTCACACACATCTTCTGTCCTTCCCCTTTGGCATGTCCATGGTGATCCATCTCAGCCTTTTGGGCATTCCTCTGGTTCGTTGGCTTCTGCTTTCTAACCAACCAGTGGCAAGCTTCAAAAGAAGAGGACAACCCACTGAATGAGGGAGGGGATGCAGCCCGAGCAGCCATCACGTTCTCGTTCTTCTCCATCTTCACCTGGGTGAGTACAGAGTCATGATGTTGGATCAAATGTCTTCTGTACTGTATTATCTTGTGGGGAATGGAAGGTGATTGGCTAAGAGTGGTTCCCTCTGGGATCTCAGTTCACATGGCTTCTGAGAAGGAAAAGCAGGAGGGGAGGTGGTTGGGAGGTAAACTTGGGAAACAAGGACTCAAAAACTTACATGAAAGAAGGTTTTAGAGCATTTACAAGCACAATGGGAAAGAGAGTCCCATATCCTATTAAGTAGTGTCCTTGACAGACTTCCAGTATGACTGTGGACAAACCTGCTCCCCAAGCACCCTAATCATAGAGTTATACAATAGTTTGGGTTGGAAGTGACCTTTAAGGCCCATCTAGTCCAACTCCCCTGCAATGAGCAGAGACACCTTCAACTAGAGCAGGTTGCTCAGAGCCCAGTTCAACCTGACCTTGAATGTTTCCAGGGATGGGGCATCCATCACCTCTCTGGACAAGCTGTTAACCTGTTTCCCCTTTGCATCAGGGGACTTCAAGAGCATTTTCACCTCACAGACACTAAATAGAGAAGGGGGCTCCAGGCCAGGGGTTGTACCCATCTCCCTCCCTGCTGTGCTTCTGTCATGAGTTGTCACCACTGGCCACAAGAGGCTGCAATGAGTGTCCCTCTGGGCTGTCTGTCTGCAGCACTGCCTCACTGGGTCGTCTCTTAGGTGATGGTGCTGTCTTAAGATTGCCCTTTCCCCAGCAGTTCTTTATTGCTAGTTTTCTGGAAAAACTGCTGTGTGCAGTATAAATGTCCTTGATGATTTCCTCCTGCCTCTGAAAGCACCAAGCACAAGTGATTTTTTTCTGAAGTGACAGGATAGTTCCAAGCAGGAAAGCATTTTAACCCTGTCTCCATGCATAAGTGCTTGTGGCTTTGTCTTCTCCCCTTCCTACAGGCCTTAACGTTGGGCAGGGTCCAGATAGAAAGGGTGCCATAAGACCACAGAGCTGCCAGAGAGGAAGGTCACACCAAGCAGGATCAAGGAACATCAGTGTGTGTGTTCCCTTCATGAGCTGTGTCCTGCACTTGAGTGCTGCCAAAATCCCCTTGCAAGCTCCAGCAGAAAGTTTGACAAGGAGCAAGGCTTTTGCAGGGGGTCCCTCAGGACCCTTTTTGAGGTGCCATCACCTACAGTGGTCCTCTGCAGTTCACAGGCTTGTGAGTGGCTAAACAGGCATCTTCTTCCCCTGGTTCCTTGGGGGTTTTATTTCAAACACCAGTTTGCTCTACCTTACTGATTCTCCTTCCCACACCCCTTTCTCTCCTCACAGGGCATCCTCGCATTTCTGGCTTTCCGGAGACTCAGAGACATTAATTTTCAGGAGGAATACAATACCCTGTTCCCTAACTCCCCATCCTTGCTGCCTTAGTGCCCCTTGCTGATGGGAGAATTTGGGGGAAGGAGTGGAGGGATGCAGCTGGAGGAGGTCACTGAGCAGAGCCGGTTCCAGTGCCCTGACCATGGGTGTGTGGTCACTGCAGGGCATAGGATGGGAAGACATGGGCCATTGAACTGGAGTGGGGTTATCCACTGAACGGGGGATCTCCCTCTGGAGAGTTGGAACTGGCAATTTCTTCTCCTCCTCTGCTCCCTTCTCTCCCTCACCCATACCCTAACTAATGCTCTGTAACACCACTGTGCCTTTCTTTAGATGACTGCTCAGACCTAATACTTCAGCCAGGAGATACCCTCTGCCCCCACCACTTTATCTCTTCCATTTATTTCCAGACCTCACTCCCCAAAAACCTCTCCCCCCATCACCTGCTAGATTGCTCACTTTGATCATCGATGCTCTGGGACAACAAATCATGCCTGCTGGGGTCCACAGTGCTGAACCCTATGCCCAGGCTCCCTCAGTTCACCAAAAGGTGTCCTGCCTGCAGTGCCTGGGGTAGGAGGCAGCACTTTGCTGACCACCCTGTGGTCTAGGAAGCAGCCACCTTGCCTCCTGCTGCTCCTTTCCAAGGTCTGTGCTCATGTGGATGTTGACTGGTGAAGGGGTTACAGGGGGTGACCTCTACCTCACTACTTTGTGTCAAATCCTGCTCTTCCTCCTGGCTGCTCCAAGCCAAATGGCAGCGTACATCCAGCCTGGCAGCCGAACCCGCTGTGGTTTTGCTGAGGCAGATATTGCCTTCCCACAGGCAGGAGGGGCAGAATGGAATAAGCACGTGCCAACTGAGCCTCTGTGATCTGTGCCATGTTGGTGAAACCCCATTGCCAGGCAGGAGGTGCCCATCACATCCCAGAGAGAGCAGGGAGCCCTGACAAGCTGCACACAGCCAGCTGCACTTGCAGACATCCCTGCCCAGTGCTCCTCTCTCCTGATGGGCTCATGCTTTCTGTGGGACAGCCTGGACTTCCATGTTCTTGGGGTGTTTCACCGGTGCTCTGCCAGGCGGGCCTCGCGCACTAATCCGTAACCACTACTAACCCCACTTTTGTTTGTTTCTCTTTTTCGGTACGTTCCCCCTCTTTTTCTCCTCTTCCCTCCCCTCTCTGCTTCCCATTCCTTCCCTCCACCTCCTCCCTTAAAGGTGGGCCAGGCATTCCTGGCATATCAGCGTTTCCAGCTGGGTGCCGATTCGGCCCTCTTCTCCCAGGACTACATGGACCCAAGCCAGGACTCCGGCATGCCTTATGCTCCCTACACGAACGAGGAGGATGCTACAGATGCGGTGGGGACATACCAGCAGCCCCCTCCAGCAGATGCTTTTGACACCGAGACACAGGGGTACCAAACACAGAACTACTGAGCCACCGATGCCCCTTTCCCTTCCCCTTTCCCTTCTGCCCCCTTTCCCACTGCCGGCAGAAAGCCGAGGCACAAACCAGACACGTGCATAGTGGTACTAGAGATGGCTCTCAGCTATGCTCCAGCCTTCTGGGTCATCTGTTTTTATTTATTGTTTTTAAAAAAGGAAAAAAAAAAAAAGAAAAAAGGTTTCCCCATCACCTTTTCCTTCTCCTCTCCCCCCAAGCTACCTGCCAGAACCAAATTTTCCCAAAATCTACATTGTGACAGGAAAGTCCCCCCTTTCCTCCTCTCCCTCCTGCCTTGCTGCAGATGGCATAGTGTGTCTGGTGGGCAGGAGAGGGGCTATGGTACCAGCAGGGTAGGGAAGAGGGTGTTGAAGGCAGAAGGGAAGAAATCAGAGGGACTGTGGACCTTCCTAGAAGAGATGGTGTCGCTAAAGGCTGGAGTAGATGTGGGAGCATCCAAATTGGTCTGGAGCACCTGGTGGCTCAGGGAAGGGAGTGGTGTTGGAGTCAGCATACACAAGTGTGAGGATGGGGCCTGGAGGGCAGCAGGAACAGTAAAGATGCGGGCTTTTCTCTGCCACATGCTAGTGAGTGAAGGGTGCTTTATTTTTAGAAGGTTTGGGAAGAAGTGATATTGGAGTGGGGGAGCACAAAGAAAAAAAATGGGAAGGGAAAGAGGAAGATCTGCAGGTACAATCAGGAATCACAGACATGTCTGTAGGTTACAGCAAGAGACTGAGCAGAGCAGAGGGGCAGTGCCATGAGATCCAGCCCCTTGGGATTGAGGTGGAGGTAGTTCCCCTCAGCTGTGCATCCTGCTCACTGCTCTTCTCAGTCTGGTGTTTGATGAGGCAGGAGGGGAGCCATGCCCAGTCCCTGGGCCCAGATACAGTGCCCTGGGAGGAAGGATGGAGGACGTGGGCTTCTGGGCACCCTGAGAGTCCTTGACCCCAGCTGGGTTGGTTCAAGGGGGAGAGGGGAGCTTTGTCCTTTCATCCTGGGTGGGAGGAGGAGGAGAAAGACAGTTTTGCTCCTCAGGTCCTTACCTTCCTCTTTACCTCTGCTACAACATTGCAAAGCCTCTTGCTGATGCCATCTTTGTAGCACACAGGAATGGAGCAGGACACTACTTGGAAAGAAATGCTGCTGCTGGGATGGCCAGCATGCATCTGGCTCTTGCACAGGGGTGCAACCAAGTGGGGAAGGATGCTGCCCTGCACAGCCGCACTTTGTCTCCCACTCAGATGGGGAGGTGGTCTTGGTGTGCAGAGAATTGGGTGGGGCCAGACTGAGCTCTCTGAGGACTGGTCTTTCTGTACTTGCCATAGACCATACCTTAGTGCTCTTCTGCAGCATCTCAGATCCTGGCTGGCTTTAAAGCCTCGCCTAGGTGGCAGCAGTGACTCTTCAATAGAGCTCATATGGATATCATTCCACACTCCTCATGATTTTGCTTCAAGTAAAGACAAAGCTGTGGAAGCCCACTCTGTTCTAGGATAGAAGCAAGGTCTCTGTGTGAAGACAGGTTCCCAGAATTCCCCTGAAGGGAAATAATTCAGCAATAGCTACCTGGACAATTGTCCCTGGCACAGACATCTCTCAGAGCACAAGATGCAGGGTTTACTTTGCAGCAGTGAGGAGCTCCATTGCCCAGGAAGCCACCCTGCTTGACGCAACACTGGTCCCCATAGCAGAGATGGGGAGCAGATCCAAAATCTGTAGATGCTCCTGCTGAGCATCCAGCCTATTCCTCGTAGCACCCTTAGGAGTCAGGAGGATGAGACGCAGGTCTGGTCTGTGGCTGTGTGAACATTTCTTCTGGAGGACACTGGAGTTACTAGTCCTTCCCTCCTCCCAGCATGACTCCTTCCCATCTGCCCCACAGTGATCAGGATGGGGTAGGGACTGTAGAGCAGCAGGCCCCCAAGAGGGAAGTGGAGCAGTGTTCTCCGCTGTATACAGACACCGTTTCTACCTGCTCCTACCAGCAGACTTGTGCTGCTGGTGGCTGTTGCCATGGCTTGTCTTCCCCATGGCTTGCTCCACTGTGCTGGTAGTTACCCACTGGTGAAGACAGGAGAGGGGGACCAGCTAGCCCCACGGACACAGCAGCAATGACTGGGTACACGTCCCTTGCTCTGGGGCTGCGAGTGAACGCAATACTGTAAATAGGAGGGGTGTTTTTTGGAAGGAAGCCTCTTGAGCTTCATTTTCTGTGGGTTCAGCCTAATATTTAGGCTTGGGATGGGTTTACTTTATTGAGAGAGGTTTGTTTGACTGTGGCTGTGGGGGGAGCTCCCTCCAGTCCATCTCCCCCTGGGGGAGAAGAGTAAACAAATGTTGAGGAGGAGAGAAATTAGTTGTACTCGCCCAAACTCATCTGTGTCATCTTTCATGCTTTCATTTGGGGTGTGGGGAGGGAACCGAGAGGAGGAGGATGCTATAAATAACCAGCCCTGAGCACAAAAATGTGTTGTACCTTTTGGATGGAACTTTCCAGTGCCTGTCCCCTCTGGGTGAGGGACCAGGCACATAGGGAGAGGTATGGAAAATATGTGGAGGGTCTACCTGAGGCTCTGTTTTAGGGTGTGGCACAGGAGCATCTTACATAGCCTGTTCCCATCAGAGTTACGTAGATGACTAAACACCATTTGGGGCTGACTAATGAGCAAGGTTTTCTTTATCCTCTTTGGCTTGCTTCCTTCATGTAACCAGCTGATGGTCTCAGATGGGCTTGAAGCAGGTATGAGCTTCCCCCTCAGAGCCAGGTGGCTTCATCCTGGGTTACTACCCATCTCTCTGTCCCTCTCCTCCTTGCTTTGCATTGTAAGAAAGGCATTGGTGTGGCAGAGGACACTACAACAGTAGATACTCAGACAACTTGTTGCTTTTGCTCATGGCAGAAGACATACGGCTCCTTGGGTTGATGTGCTTTCAGCCTTTGCAGTGGAGGGTTGGTGGTGACAGACCTGGGGGTGGGAGTCTCCTTGTTTGCATGTAGCTCTTTAAAATGCAAAATGCAATTTCCAATGGCATTTGGCTTGTTCTGCAGCTGATGAGACATACAGACCTACCCAAAGGGCTGGTTATCTTATCTTAGGCGCTTCTGATAAGGTGCTGCCTATTTCTGGTTATCATAGGCAAGACCTGAACAGCTGGCTGGAACATGTCTATTATATTCTAAATGTGGGTGATATCAGCCCCACTCTACAGATTAGGAGGTCAGAGGGAAGGCTGTATAAGCAAAATCATAAGGCAGCTTTCTTCTCCCTCTGCCGTTTGTCCAGATTACAGAGGATTACTATCCCCTGTTGGGAACAATGTCCCCTTGATGTCTTCTTATCTTACAAAGCCCCCAAGTAAGGGAGTGTCTTGTGGAAGCAGAGGCTCTGAAGGGCAAAGGGATGATGAAATTTTGCCCCAGTTCTATCTGTGGCTTCAGCCTCCTGACCTGTCCCCATCCCTGGCTCACCCATATCCTAACCACCACCCTGTTCATCACCTCATCACACACACCCTTCCTCGCCATATTCCTGGCAGTTCCGTCAGGGAAGGAGGTGTCTTTGTCTCTGCTCCCTCGCAAGCACTTGGGAGGACTTGGGAAAGCAGCACTGCAGAGTGGTTCCCACAGGAGTCTCAGCTCCAGTCCCCAGAGCAGGTACAAGGCAAGGAGCCCAGTGAGGCCACCTCATGCAGCAAGTTCAAACCATCCATCCAGACAACTCCCTGCTGCCTGTGTGGCATTTGTAACACCACCTGGGCTGCCCGGCCCCTTCCCCTGCCACATTACTGCCTGTGTATAGTATATATATTATATATATATATTTAAAGAGATGTATAATATAAAGCTATACATATATACGTATATATGATGACTCATGGATGGCCTGCCGCATACAGGATCCTCTTGAGTGGTCTTGTCTAAGCCCGAGTGTCCCTTCACCCCTCCTCCCTGTTCCCCTGCCCCTGTCTGTTCCGAAATCCAACTACAGCGAACCCCGCCACCTCGGCACCTGTGTTTACAATGTCCTATATATTTGTGGTTAACAAAGTGAAGGTGGTAACTACTGGTGTCTCAATAAAGTTATGATGTTCAAAATAACCAAACTATATGGAAAAAAAATGGTCTGGATTTTCTTCTTTGGGAAGGGATGGCTTTTTCGGCTTGGTTTGCTATGAGAGCATTGGCTCCTGTGCTCCTCCATGGCCAAGCTGGCAAGTTTACTGACAAGCAGTGGCTTTAACAGAGGAAAGAGACCTAAAGAACTGCCCTTATTGAGATGTTTCAGGGGGAGCTAATGGTTACTTGTTTTACTTGGCCTGAGTTTCAAATCACACACCGTCGAGTGTCTTCACCTAATCAGTAGGAAAACATGAGGAACCTGACGTGCCATGTTAGAAGTGGACTTTCACTGTGAAATGGATATGGCAATAGGAGGTGTGGAAGGGGGAAGTGCAGGAATATAGGATACAAACCTATATGAAAATACACTCCTCTATTTCCACACCTGGGGAAGCAGATCTGTTTAGTCCCTTGATGTGTCTTTACCTCTATTCATCTATGTGTGATCATTGCTCGAGTGTCTGGTGTAGTGCATTAAGTTTTCAAAACATAATCAAATTCTGGGAAACAAGCTGTCAAGACATTGCTGACAGTGGCTGTCAGTGATTGGTAGCCCACCACTAAAAAGGATCTTGTTTCAACGGTCTCTGCAGTAAAAATGAAACTCCAAATCCCATCCTACACTAATGCTTAGGTAAAGCTTCCTTCTCATCCCTTTGTAATGAGTCTGTCACCACGTACCTGAATATCACGTTTCCGAACCCCTGTGGGGTTTGAGGACAGTAAGCAGAGGCACATGGTGGTGAACAGGCTCTATCCAGTCCTCCAAACTGTCTCTTCTCTTGGAGACACAACTGAGCACACATTGCAACTGCACATCAAATTATATGCAAAAGTGTTGATGGACCAACTCATCTGTTTCATGATTAATCTTTGTTTGGACAAGACCCTTCCTACAGTCTCAGCTCTTGGGGTGGATGTGTTGTGGAGATACTGTGCCCACAGAAAGGCAAATGTCTGCGTTGGCAACTGGTGGAGTTAAAAACTGATGAGACAAGAGATGTTGCCAAAAGCAAGCATTTCGGATGAATAAGACTCTTAACATTACTAGTTTGTGTTTTCTAATAATTTGAAATCTCTTTCATTTTGTTTTCTGGTATTTGAAGTACTTATGAGTCATGTTTTGAAGCTTCTCCCTGTAGCCATGACATCCAGAAACATAATTCTATTATAAAGATGGGTTTTTTTAAAAAAAGGTCACATAATCCCAGGACTCAAAGAGATGCAACTTTGTTTAGTGTATCAAGAAATTCAATAAAATTATGTATTTTATATATATATTTTAATATATTTTGGCACAACTGAAACAACCCCATTTATTGGCCTAAAGCTCTGTACAAACTGTTTTGCAGTGATATTTGGTTCCCTCTTGCGGGGATCAGCACTCTCATCATTACCCCTTCCTCTGTCAGTAGCTCTTCACATTGGCTTTCCAGCTCTCTGGAGGATGCTGGGGGCAGGAAGCTGTTCTTTCCAGTTTCCTTCCTTAATACTTGTTCTCTCTATTGCCCCATGTTGTTTCTTTGCCATTCCAGCATGCCTGGAAACAGTGGCATGCAGAGAAGTGAGGAGCATTAGGGCACCTGTGCCTGTGGGAAGCATCAGGCTAAAGTTGGTAGAGGTAGACGGAGAGACCTCAGGGTGGAGCTGCGTGTGAGGGCTCACAACACCCTCTCCACCACCCTTCTGTCTGCTGTAGGAGCAGAGCCAGTGCAGCAAGCTGGCTCTGTCAGAGAGACCCTTCTTTTTTTCCATATTACCTCCTGCAGGCCTTGCCAAAAATCATGACTTTCCAGCCTGTTACCTAAAAGATTTAGGGAGAAAAAAAACTCGGGGGGAATTTAAGGAGGTGGTAAGATAAGGGAAGGTTTTAATGAAGATACAAACCATGCGTGCACCCCCTGACCCGGGCGTTATAATTTTATAATGATGTCCAGCCAATTCCTGCTCGTCCATCCCCCGGCCTTTGCCCCATTTTGCCCCTGCCCTGCCCCTCAGGAATTGAGTCTGGAGGTGTTTTGGGACCCTCTCTTCCTCATCTTCTTCTTTGCAGCACGTAAAGTCCTTGGAGGCTTTCCAAAGTCCTGGGTGATATCTTGTTGTCCAGGCCAGGGGGCAGATGTTCTTAAACAGAATGAAGGCCTACCTTGAAAAGAAGACTAAATATGCTACTGGAATTTAGGGGAACTGATATGGAATTGGGGTAATAGGGTTGGGTATATGTGTAACTACTACGCTAAAGGGTAAGGGATATAATACAGCTACTTCTAAAATCTACATTCACTACATAACTACTTCTAAAACCTATAAAAATTAAAGAATCAAAAACTCCAAGGCAACAAGCCCCAGCCTCCATTATCATTAAAACAAGGGAGAAAAAAAAAAAAAATCTCTCTAAACATATCTCACACATGATCAGTAGAGAGAAACTAAATGTGATGTGATGGCTTCTGCCAGCGATCTTGCATATGCTTCCCATTGTGTATGGTTTCTAAGTGCCTACAAGAGCACTGCACTGAGGCTGCCTCAAGCTCTCTGCTCCCCATGGCATGTTGTTCAGTCATGCTGTTCATCTTTCATCCAGCAGCCAAGCAGTGACCATGCTTCTTCCTTTCCTGCAGAGAAAACTTTGGTAAAAACAGGAAGGCAGCGGTACAGCTTGGCACCAGAAATACCATGTGTATAATCCCTAGCACTGCGGACAGAGAAAATATGAGAGTAATTACAGAAGGAGAGAGAGGGGGAGAGAGAGAGAGAAAGAGGAACGAGAAATGTGGGAGTTTAACATGAGAGAGGGAGCAGTATATCTGGCAGTCACTGAATCATATAATTCATTTACTTGTGCATGGATGGTGAGGTTCAGTGACCAATGTCCTGTGTTCCTGGGGAGATTTTGGCTGCATGGGAATAAAGCATGGTAATTTCTGAGAGGATTTACAGAAAGTAAGAAGGGTAAGTGAAAGATAAAATAAGCTTGATTGGTACAGCCAACAAAAACTCGGTGCAGTATTTCATCTTCCAAGTGCTGCACAAAGCTTTTGGTCTCCGTGAGCAGACATTCACAGAGCAGCACACCAGCTTCAGTAGCACTTTCCTTTGGAGGACTCTGAAATGCTGGACAAATGTGCCTTTAACACTGCAAATGGCCTTGTTTGCTAAATCTTACCATTCACTTTTTTTTCCAGGACAAGTAGTTAATTGTCTCACTCAAAGTTAGAGCAGAAGCTCAGTGACAGAACTACAGAAATATCCAGGCAGAATCTGGCACAAGTATTTTCATCAAGAAAAACATGCTTTGCACCAGGTCTATGTTCAGCCCAAACTGGCAGAAAAATATAAACCAGAATGACAAAGATTAGTGACTATGAGCTGAAGCCAGATATTTAAATTAGGAACAGGGCACATTTTTAACTGCAAGATGTGACAAGTCATTGTATAAACAAGGAAAGTGGCAGCTTTTCTATCTTGTATCTTTAGGAAAGTTGTTTTGCTCTCTCACTGAGTTCACATTCTGCCTTATCACACCCTCACACAGACTCTTGCTTTTTTTGGTCTCAAAAGCACTCACTTATGGATAGAAAAAGACAGAAATTACTCCTAAATTCCCAGTCCTGCAGTGCAATACGTGCTGGCAGATCTGAGCACACCCAAAGCCTTGCTGATTTCAGTGGTGCTCTAAGCAAGGACAGGGTCTGACTGTGCTCATCAAGGTGCATGACTGCAACCTTCAATGGCATTAAATAACCATAAGCTGCTGCTGCAATGCTGAAAAAGTGTCATCGCCTTTTAAAGCAAAGACACTTGCCTGTAGATTTTTAATGGCATGGACAATGCTGTGCTCTGCATTTTTCTGCAGCACTGGGAATTCTTGATACTGGTAAGAAAACAAATCTTTGTCAGTACAAAATCTGTCCACCCTACTTTTAATACAGATTTGAGACCCATTCCTTTAATTATTTGTACCCATTCACATCTTTATCCATGGGAATACTCCAAATGACATCAGTGAGACCAAGCTTATACAGAAGCCTAACCACGAGGAAACTTGTTTGTAGACTGAGGTTCTAAATTTAGCATTTTCATCTATCTTTGCCCAATATAATATTAAAAAAAAGTAATTCTGCCTGTATACATAACTCTGCCTGAATGGCTGTGTATTTGAGAGCCTTGTGTGAAGGGGAAACATCTGTAATCTTTGTATATTCAGGAAAAAGAGATCTAACAAAACAATAGACAGAAGATTTGCAGGAAAGGAAGCTCAAAATCTCCGGCAGAATCCCCTGCAGCAAAACCCATGGTTCCATAGAATGAGGTTAATTAACTGGCAATTATTTCTGAAATGCATCTGAATCAAATATATCTGCCACAAAGATGTCATTAAAAGAGTATCAAGCCACTGCTGGAAGTCAAGACTACTTAACACTCCCACCCTCACCACAACTGCACTGCTACTACTCATGACTGAAACTGCACGTCTCTCATGCTGGAGCCCCTTCAGCCATGATTCACACAGGGAAACACATTCTTCCCCAAGCCCCCCTCTGCCCAGCCTGACTGCCAGCCAATGCCACTCACACTCTTGGAGGGCTCTTCTGCTAAATTAGAATGTCAAGAAAGTGGTGAGAATGAATCTCGTGTCTTCCCTCCTGCCCTAGCTGAACCGAGTCATTGGAAACAGACTGTGTCTGCCTAGAAAGGATTTTAAAGATCAAAATCAGTGATCTCTGGTTTTGTCTGTGTTGTTCAGGCAGACACACAAGTGATTTTACTGTTGTACCTGACTCGAGACCACCAAGAACTGCTCCAAAGCGTGGCGGGTATTGAGAACCACCTGTCAGCTGTTCTAGACACCTTCCCATTGCTGCCCTGAGGGCATGGTCCAGCTATGTCCTTGTTATGGCCTGCAAAAGAGGGTGGGAAAGGGCAGGAGACAGACTCAAAGCTGAAACACGTTGATGTCTCATGTGGCATCTATGGAGAAGGATGCAGCTGAGAGTTGTACCTGGGCTAGGTCTTCCCTGGAGGTTGCTTGGAACATAATGCACTGCTAAGAAAACCATTTCAACACCAGGCTCCCTCAGGGCTCTCTGGCACCCAAGGTGACCCCATTTCACAGGATTCAGGATTCAGAGTACACACTGCACCTTGAGTACTGTGTTCAGTTTTGGGCCCCTCACTTCAAAAAGGACATTGACATGCTGAAGGATGTCTAGTGAAGGGCAACAAGGCTCCTGAGAGGTCTAGAAAACATGTCTTATGAGGAATGGCTGAGGGAGCTGGGTCTATTTAGTCTTGAGGAGGCTCAGGGGGAGCCTCATCACTCTCTACGACTACCTGGAAGGAGGCTGTAGTGAGGTGGAGGCCAATCTTTCCTACCGTGTCTGCAGTGAGAGGACTAGAGGAAATGGCCTTAAACTGAGACAGGGGAAATTCAGATTAGATATTAGAACATTTCTTTTCACTGTTATGGTGGTCAGGCATTGGAATAGGTTGCCCAGGGAGATAGTGGAGCCACCATCCCTGGCGGTATTTAAGAGGTATCTGGATCTGCCAATGGGTGATATGGTTTAGTCCTGTTGGGGTTAGTTACAGAGGCAGTGCGGGGTTGATGGTTGGACTGAATGATCTTAAAGGTCTCTTCCAACCTCGATGATTCCATGATCCTCACAACCCCGCCCCTCTCCCTCCACACACGCGCGCGCGCGCTGGCAGTGGCGGGCAACAGGTGCTTCTTTCTCACACAACCGAAGGTCATGGGTAAGAAACGGAGATGTCTTCCTTCCCCCTCGACAAGAAGGAAAGTGTAACGACAGGGAAACTTCGAACTACTCCAGCTCCGCGGGACTTCCCTCCGGCTCTGCCCAGCGCCGCCTCAGCGCGGGAGGCGGAGCCCGAGCGGACCCGGCGCTGGGGCGGCGCGGGGCGGGCGGGAGGCGGCCGCTCCTGCTGCAAGATGGCGGCGCAGAGGAGGAGTCTGCTGCAGAGTGTGAGTGGCACCTTCCCCCCCTCCGCGCACACGCACCCCCCAGGTGGGTGCGAGGGTGTCTCTGGGCCTCCTCCTCACCCGCCCCCCGCGCTGCCGTGTGGGAAGGGGGAGGTCCGCCCTGAGCGGGGCGGTGGGTTGCTGCCCTGCCGCCCCCGTGCCGTCTGAGGGCAGGGGGTTCCAGCTGGCGAGCGTCTCTGCGGGGTCAGCGATCCGCACCCTGGGCTGACCTGCTGCTCTGCAGCGCTGGGGGGGCCACAGGTCGCTGAGGGGGGGGTGGGCCGTGCCGGTGCTGCGGGCTTCGGGGTGCCCCGCTGTGTGAGGGGGCAGCTGGCGACTGCAGGCCGTGAGGGAGATGGCGGCCCCAGGGGTGTCTCCCTAAGAGCTGGCTGCAGCACCGGGCCCCTGTCCCTTTGTCCTGGGTAAGTACTCCAGCGGGGATCCAGAGCCTTCCCTGCACTCCCGTGCCAGGGATGCGTGAGGGTCTGATTCGCCATAGGAATAGCTAAGCTAGAGCAGTGCTGTATCAAGCGTAATCCCATGCAAATTTAACTTCAGGTTTCTTGTTAGCAAGAGACAAAGTGCAGCCAGAGCTCAGCTTCAGAGGGAAGGGAGGTGATAAGTGGTCCTGTTCTGCAGCACGGGGATGTGAAGTTATTAGCTGGTGTGGTGTGCTGCCTTGTTTGCAAAGGGAGAAGGGTTGAGAAGAGAGTGGGGATGGACTTGTAACCTGTACTGGACCAGGATCCTCACTTCAAGCTGCTTGGGTTTTACATGGTCTCTTTACTCTTCCTGTCTCCCAGGAACAGCAGCCCAGCTGGACAGATGACTTGCCATCCTGCCATCTCTCTGGGGTGGGCTCTGCTCCGAACCGTTCGTACAGTGCAGATGGCAAGGGCACAGAGGGTCACCCCTTGGAGGATAACTGGCTAAAATTCAGGTAAGTGGGCTGCACTTGGGACAGACTCCTGCATGCACAAGGGCAGGTAAAAGTGATATGTAGTTTGTCACACAGGGCTCAGAAGAAGAGGGTGGAGCCTGAGCATGCAGGAGGTGCCCGGAGGAACTTGTTACTTGTGTCTGTGTCTTACAGACGTCTGTGACCTCTTTGCTTCTGTCCTCTTGGCAGGAGTGAGAACAACTGCTACCTCTATGGTGTCTTCAATGGCTACGATGGCAACCGAGTCACCAACTTTGTGGGTCAGAGGCTCTCTGCAGAACTGCTGCTGGGCCAGCTACATGCAGATCACAGCGATGCTGACGTGCGTCGAGTTCTTCTGCAGGTAAAGAAGCTTTGAGTGGGAACGGCTGCTGCTTTTCACACTTTTTGCCATCAGGGGAGCAGCATCTGGTTTCTGTGTGGGTTGGAAACATCTGCCGCTGGTTGCAATTGCACTCATGGCGAGCATCTGTAGTGCTTTGTTTCACTCCCGCCTCAAACCCATCTGTCCCTCTGGCTCCGTCAGCACAGTGCTGAGAGCTCTCCAAGAAGCTGCAGCTACTCTTCCTTGGACATGTAGGAACAAGTCAGCCTGTGAGGGAGATGATAGTGAGTGAAAGGGAGAAGTTAATGTGTAGGGAGATGGATTTGTGAGTGTGCTTTCTTGAGTGAAAGGCAAGTTCTTAAAATCAACACACAAGATCAGATAGGTCTCTGACATTCCTGTGAATGTAATTTTTATGGGTTTGAGTTGTTGCAGGCTGTTTTTACAAGCTGTTAACTAGTCGCACTGAAACAATTGTGTTTCAATGTATGTAGTGATCCTTGAATATCTGTACGTACAGTGATCATCCACTCCTGTGAGCCAGTCTTAGATAGGTGGGGATGGGTAGCTTCAAAGGTCTGTAGGCATTGGATAAGAGCTTAGTTTTTCTTTATGGCCTTTTTTTAGGCTTTTGATGTGGTGGAAAGAAGTTTCCTGGAGTCCATTGACGATGCCTTGGCAGAAAAGGCCAGCCTGCAGTCCCAGCTACCAGAGGTAATGTAACCTTAAGAGCAGAGATTGATAGAGAGGTCCCATGCTCCAGATTGCTGGATAAGGTTTGGGCATATTAGTCAGTTTGGTCAAGGGAGGCTGTAAGTGAAAATTACTTCTCTGTGGTTCTCTTCTGCGAGCTTGCATGAAGTGAAGCAAGCCCTTTGGTCCATTTCCCAGAGTTCCCACTGTTCATACTGGCACTACTTAGACCCATCATTGGTTATCTGAGTAAGGAACTGAGTGTATCATGGAGAGGAGTTCAGGCTGTACATGTGGCTCTTCCAGAACAAAGCCATACGATGCAGAGGAGAGGCAAGGCCTCGAATTTGCATGGCATCTGGGCAACTGTGTGTTCTGTTCTTCAGGTGTACTGGACTGTCTGCTCCAGAACCTTATTGAAGCCATGTCATTTGCTGGGATTGAACAAAAAATACTGTGTCTTGCACAAGCTTGACACAAAGCTAAGACATGTCAAGTCCCTTCCCTACTGAATTTTTATTTCAGCTGTGATTTCTGTGTTGTGGACTGTGTGTTCAAGCTTCTCCCTCATTTTGGGTTCCAGGGTGTCCCTCACCACCAGCTCCCTTCTCAGTACCAGAAGATTGTGGAGAGATTGAAGGTTGTAGAGCAGGAGATCTCTGGAGGAGCCATGGCTATTGTGGCTGTCGTTCTCAACAACAAGCTCTACATTGCCAATGTGGGTGAGTTGGTTTTTGTCAGTGGCTCGCTCGGCATTCCTGAGAATGGCAGCTGTTGTAGGAAGTAAAAGAAATTTGAATGTGGGGGACAGTTTCTTTGGTCTGTGACCAAGCAGTGATATGCTTATTACTACAGGAGCACTTGAAATCAGCCTGGCTCTTTATCCCTACAGAGGTTGGCTGTATGACCAAAGAACAGAGGGAAAGTGGGTTGAGAGAAGTGGTGCAGGTTCAGTGAGAAATAGGGAACTTTCTTGTGAGGTACTGGCTCAGGTCTGGATGAAGAGCTGCCTAGCAGGCCTACTCTGCTGCTAGCAAGTCTACTTTTTGAAGATCATGATGAGACAGTACATGAGCCTTTCTCTTCTTTTCTGTCTTTATTCCCGTCTGTTCCTTTTCCACTGGGATATGTTCTCCCTCTTAACGGCAGAGCTATCTGGTGCCTCATCTCGCTGCTCCCACTGCAGGTACCAATCGGGCACTGCTGTGCAAGTCCACGGTGGATGGGCTGCAAGTGACTCAGCTCAACGTGGACCATACGACAGAGAATGAGGATGAACTTTTTCGCTTCTCTCAGCTGGGTGAGTTTGAGTTTCATGTTCTTAGCGCAGAACATCGCATGACTGTTTATCTGGGGCACCAAGAATGACTCAAGCCACTGGAAACAATAAATGGCCACAAAAAGAAGCTTACTATGTTTTCGGATAACAAGTTCAGTGCCTTCTTTTTGTGCCTTTCTGAGGCTATAGAGTGAGTAAGCTCAGCTCACTGACCTAGTAGAAAACTATCCTTTTGATTCAAGTTTTGAGTGGTAGTTTAGTGTCCTGCTGCCAAACTGGCATTGATTTGCCCTCCAGCTGTGTGATTGCTGGAGTCAATAGGAAGGCAGGAGTGGAAGCACACAGCCAGAGGGTAGAAGTGAGGTGGACAATATATGAGTGCTCCTGTGGAGGCAAACCACAGTTGAGCTGGGTTAAGTTCTGTGTGATGCTGCACCCTCAGGATGGTACGTTTCAATATGCCTTTGTACAAGCTGCTGCTGCAAAAAAGCAGCTTCACTTCAGAGAGAGGCAGGCCAAGCACTGGCATTTACTGCTCTCACATCAGTAACTATTGAGCTGACATTTTGCTTTAGGCAATTTCCCTTTTCCTTTACAGTGTTTGACATGTTTTCTTTCTTGGTGTAGAGCTAACCCAGACCACTTGTGTGATAGCTAGTACCAAATTCTTCTTATTGAGATACTTAGGTTCTGTACTTTTATTTAGGTAGATCTAAGGTGGCATTCTTCATTAGGTTCACCTGGCAGATATATTCTTATCTGGTGAGGCTGTTGTGGTAATTTCTGCTGCTGGGTCTTGTTTTATTCTATTTCTCTGTAATTTCCTCTTTTACTCCTATTCCTGCACTAGGGATATGTGCTGTGAAACAGAAGACTGAATGAAAGAATCCTGGGAAGGAGACCTTTTGATTGCCTTTCTACTGCCAAAAATGCAGAATTTAGCTGCAGTCCATAGGAGGACAGGGATCTGTTAGATATACTGACCTTAACTTGGCACAGCAGTGGCGCTCCTGCCTGCAGTCCCAGGAGAAGGAAGAGCCTGTGGAACAGGACAGTGTGCACAGGCTGTTTTGGGGGCCCAGAGGAGGTGGTTGTAGGGCTAGGTTGAAGCACAGCATTCAGAGGTAGTGGGGATAGCATTTGTCATGGTGGTCCCTGTGTCACCCCTCTGGGGAACGGAGGAAGAGGTCTTGTGCCTTTGTGGCTCTTCATCCAGCACATCACAACTTATTTGGTGCTCTGGGAGAGTGATTTAGACACAACCTCTCCAGTGTGCTCTGGGCCTCCCTGTGTTTGTGTCTGTCAGTGGCACGTACCCCCCTGCCCGGAGCTGGCAAATGAGCCAGGCCGTGTTGATGAGTCAGCTGTGGTCTGCAGCAGATGGAGGAGTTGTGTCTTACTGCTGGGGTAGGTGTGGAGCCATCTGTGCAGCGAGGCTTGGTTTGACTCAAAGGGAGCGTTTCAGTTGGACCCCTGCCTTCACCTTGTACTGAGGACAGTCATCCCTAGATAAAATCTCAGTGTTTTCTGGCTGTTAGCTCTAGGTATAACCAGGAAAGGGGGGTTGCCAGGTAAGTGGCTCATGTGGTCTGAGTCCTGCCTCAAATAGTAGGTGCACCCAGATGGTCTCTGTTAGAACCTTCTTCAAGCTGGGATTACTTCCTAGCCCCTGCCAGGGGTATATCCCCTTAAATTTATAAATATTTGTTTGGTTAGTGTTCTTAGCTTAGGAGCAGCCCACATCAATTTGAGCACTTGAGCAAATTCAGTGTCTCTTCTAGATAGTTATCCTTTTCTCAGAATCTCAGAATCACAACCTGGGTAAGGTTGGAAGGGACCACATCTGGTCCAACCTCCCTGCTCAAGCAGGGCAATCCTAGAGCACATTGCACAGGTTTGCATCCAGATGGTTCTTGAATATCTCCAATGAGGGAGACTCCACAACCTCTCTCTGAAGTCTAGTGTACTAGGGAAATTGTCATATGGAGCTTAGGGACAGGGATCAGTATTAGACAGAAGAAGAAGCAGAATCCTTCACATATGTTTTCCTCCTTCCTGCCTTCTCCTCCCATCACACAGTCCAGAGCTGACAGGCACAGATGTTCTCCTGGCTTTTCGGCAAATGCCTGTGTGCCCAGGCCAGCTGCTGCTGGTGGCTTTGGACCAGGATGTGGGCTTTGTCTCGGGGCCAACTGTTGCATTCAGTGTGCCTTTTGGGCTGCACGTGTCTCCCTCCTTTTCTCTCCTTCCCGGATCACAACTAATGAAAAGGTGTCCCTTGGAACACAGCAAACTGCTATTCCTTTTCTCCCTGTATGGCTCCTGATGAATCTTCAGCATCTTCTTTTGTATTACAGTTTTATTTAGCTGCAGATATTTCTTTTCTCAGAGGAAGTTCTCCAAGTTTCACGAAGTTAATTAAACATTTTTGGTTTTCAATCTGGCAGGCTTGGATGCAGGGAAAATAAAACAAGTGGGAACTATTCGTGGGCAGGAAAGCACTCGACGCATTGGAGATTACAAAGTCAAATACGGCTATACTGACATTGAACTGCTCAGGTCAGAAAAACTCAGCTTTGGAGTTTCAAGCCCTCCTTTTCTTCTTGATCACTCCATTCACACCATCACTCCATATGTCACCATTAAATGCTAAATAACACCGTCTCTTTCCAGTGCTGCTAAATCTAAGCCCATCATAGCAGAGCCTGAAATCCACGGAGGGCACTCGCTCGATGGGGTGACTGGCTTCTTGGTGCTCATGTCTGAAGGGCTCTACAAAGCGCTGGAGGCAGCTCATGGGCCTGGGCAGGCCAACCAGGTGAGCTGGCTCACACAGGAAACGTTCCCTGGGCTATTGACTCACTTCAGCTGCTCCCTTATAGACTGTCCTCCTCATATGTCCTGTCAGTGCTGGCCAGGTTGAATGCCTGTGCCACCACATTCCAGTCTGTAATAGTATGGGAGCTGCTTTGCCAAGCCAGTTCTAGGCAGCTGCCCGTCCCTTAAGAGTAGCCCATCAAAAGGGAATGGGATGATTCAAGGCACAAGGGCACATATCAGCAGGTGAGATGGGCAAGCTTCACAGTGAGATGAGTTGCCATAAAAACTCTTAGATCAGATGGCAGGAAAAGGTTTCCTTCAAAATCTCCTAAACATCCTTCCTCTGATGTTATTTTTCCTTCTCTGCTCAGGAAATTGCAGCCATGATAGCCACAGAGTTTGCCAAGCAGACGTCTCTGGATGCTGTGGCACAAGCAGTAGTGGACCGGGTTAAACGGATCCACTGTGACACTTTTGCCAGTGGTGGGGAGCGATCCAAGTTCTGTCCCCGTCATGAAGACATGACGCTGCTTGTGAGGAATTTTGGGTACCCCCTGGGTGAGATGAGCCAGCCCACGCTGACACCAACGCAAGGTGTGTTGGGGTGAGAATGAGACAAAATGGAGGGGGGGAAGATAAAATCTCTTGATTGATCCAGAACTGACTTCATATCAGGAGAGGAGGTACTTGGGGTAGAAGGAATTTTCTTATTAAACAGATTATTGGCTTTTGACATGTGGAGTCTGTGACAATTTTATAGAATACAGTACAGCATCTAATAAAGGCACTTTCTAATAAATTCTTGGGTTCTTTGGGCCCTCTTTGCTGCTGTGCTGCACCCTCAGTTGCTCATGTCTCAACTGCATTTTATAACTTCTGTTTTCTCCCTTCTCAGGAGGCCGTGTCTACCCAGTCTCTGTGCCATATTCCAGCTCCCAAAGCACAAGCAAGACAAGTGTCACGCTGTCTCTTGTAATGCCTTCCCAAGGCCAGATGGTCAATGGTGCCCACAGCAGCTCAACTCTGGATGAAGCCACGCCTACCCTCACTAAGTAAAGTCCTGCTCTCTTGCTACTCACAGTTTTTCCTGCACCTCACACGGTGTAAAGTGGTTGCAAAGTAGAGACACCTGTCAGTTACCCGTCAGTCATTCCCTTATCTGTAGCATGGCCCCCCTGACTGCAGTATTGACAGCCAGCAAATTGTGTTAGCTGGAAAGCGATTGTGTGAGGAGTGGGAATGAGTGAAGCGAGCAGCTCTGAAGCCAGCTCTGGCAACATGCCTTGGGAGCAGCATCTGCTGCTGTTCATGGAGGGCACTGGCAGCGAGCAGCCCTTCTCTTTGGATCTTGTGTGTCAAGTGTGTTGGGTACTGTGCACAGAGGGAGTGTGGGTGCCCTTCATTTTAGTGAGGAAGAGAGACTATGCAGGCCACCTGTAAGGCTGCTGGAGAGGCTGCACTGCCTCAGAGGCCAGGAAAAAAGTGTATAAAGCTTAGAACTGGGTCCTATTTGGATCCACTTTGCGGGATCATACTACTTAGTGGCTGTGGTTTAGGTTGAGCCTTTGTCACAGGATGGTGCATGTACACACTGCAAAGTGAAGCAATGCTGTGGGTATTGTGTTCTGTAGCTCCAGAAACAATGAAGCTGACACACTAGAGCTGCTTTGGCTGCAGCACAGGCCACACAAAAATAGCTTTCCTTGCTCCCTGACTCTTCCCATAAAGCTTGCACTGTTATAGGTGTGGGGAGGCTGGCAGAGTGCATGCCTTTTTTTTTTTGGACTTTTTTAAATTTTTTTTTTTTCTGCTGCCTCTCCTCTGTTCATCAGATGCCTGGTTGTATTTAAGGCCTTCAAGTTAATGTGAATCAGATATCTTTGATGTTTGTCAATTCCAATCAGCTCTCAAATCTACTAGTGTTCTCATAGAGCAAGTGACTGCAACTGTTTGCTAGGATAGCTTGATCTGTGAAGAAACTGGTGCTTGTTCTGGTGCTTTTCTTGTCTAACATAAAGGTGGTTGTGTTCTCTCTTTTTCTCTCCATAGCCAAAGCCCAACTGTGACGCTCCAGTCGACTAATACTCACACACAGAGCAGCAGCTCAAGTTCAGATGGAGGTCTGTTCCGCTCCCGGCCTGCCCACTCACTCCAGCCAGATGAGGATGGGCGTGTGGAGCCCTACGTGGATTTTGCAGAGTTTTACCGGCTTTGGAACATGGACCATGGCGAGCAGGGAGCACTGACTGTGTCCTAACATGGTGATCTGCCTCCTGCAGACACCTGAAGCTCGGCTGCGAGAGCAAAGACTGAGGCAAAGAGTGAGTGCTCCACTGAGGGCTGTGTTCTGCCCAGAGCTAACTCCTACACAGGATGTGCTGGACACTGGGCAGGGGAGCTTGTGCACTACACACGTGTTGCCTGTGCCATGCTCCCAATCCTGACCAGCCTCATTCCCTTGGAAGCCCTGTGAACAGGGGAAGGGGTCTTGAATGCAACCCTCGCTGCAGGTTTTTGCAAATAAAGATGCAGAGAGGGCTCCTTCTGGATGGTGCAAGAGGCAAGGCCTGTACAAAGGCTGTGTGTGTGTGTGTGTGTGTGTAGGTGTACACGTGTGCCTGCGTGTGTGTTGTCATAAAGTTTCCACAACTCAATTCATAATGCTGTGATTCCAGTGTTCAACTCCATAGAAGATACCTCTATTTTGCAGAATAAATAACTTATAGCTACAGTCATTGGCACCCATGTGGCTTGCTCTCTTCCTTATAATGTCATGTATGGGTGTGACAGCTCCTGGTGAAACCCTCTATTCCAGAACAGAGGGTTGCACCTTGCAGCAGGCAAGCTTCTGCTGTAAAGTGGCCTGAGCTCTTGCTGGTGACTTAAAAGCATAAGCTCTTTGCTTACTTTTTTGCTGAGCTTTGGCACTGAATTATGGATTGGAGTTAAGTTATAAATTCAGGTTATTGTTTTTTGTAGTTAAAATGCACATTATTTCCCTTATTGCAGGCCATCTGGAAAATTGTATAGGGCAGGTGGAGTTTGTAATGCATTTTTCCTGTACAGGCACCTGGTAGTGCACAGCTGGAATGCACAATCATATCGTGATGCCTTTAAGATGCAGATGTGCACCCTCGTGTCAGAGCGAGGAGGTGTGCAGGGAGGAGAGGAGGGTTCCTGCTGGTCTGCTGGCTGCATGTCGGGTGAGCCGAGGCCTGGACTAGCTGGTGGAGGCTTCGGGGTCACAGCGATCTTCAGTTCAGCTTTCTGACGGCAGGCGGCAAGCGAGGCTCTTCCCTCTCTCCTCCAACCGTCCCCTTCAGCCCGCCTCCCTCTCTGCCTTTCCCCAGCAAACACGGGAGGGTTTGGGGGGTCTGACCGCTGTGCCGCAGCGCCTGGTACCTGTGCGGGGAGTTGTGATGAGGCACCAAGCAAAGACACGAGAAGGCTAGAGGGAATAGAGGAGAAGGGGCAAGTGAAAGAACTGGTCTGGGTTCCTTCCTGGATGTATTTTTGTTTTCAGGCTTGTCACCTTAGGAAGAAGGGGAGTGGGAGAGTAAAAGGATGATGTAGCAGGGGATGGATGCTACAGTTAAGGCCAGTGTGTTGCCAAAACCTGATGTGTGCAGGTTCAAGGCACCTGTGGCATGCCAGCTTGGAAAGGAGAAGAAGGGGATTCATCCCTTTGGATAAATGAAATAGTACTGAGTGCCCTCAGGCAAGACCTGAGTTCACTGAGAAATACGTGGGCAGGATCAGAGCTGTGAGAAATGCCTGTTTCCTTGGAAGGCACAACAGGAATCCCTTGCACGTAGGTGGGTGGCTCTCTGCCACTGCCCTTTCCAGGTACCACTGGCACAGCTTTGCCCTGCGGGGTTTCGGGTGCTGCTGGGCTGCCTGCAGAAGCTTGTGCTTCCCTGCCTCCCTGTAGTTCCCAGGAAGTCTGGGTGTGCTGAATGTGCCAGCACAGACACCTCCAGTTGAGACCCTTCCAGCCCCGCCAGGGAGGTGGCGTTCAATGATGTGGAGGCAAAGGCAGCAGAGTTGAGTGAGGTTTGGTGCCTTGTCCCCGAGGCTGAACAAGGCAGGGGCTGGCTGTCCCTCAACCCTGTCCTCTGCCCTTGCCTCTGCCCTGCGAGGAGCAGGGAGTTCAGGTATCTGAGCCCAGCCTGGCCTTGCTGTGCAGAGCTGCTCCGAAATGTCATTTGACCAGGGGACCGTATCCTCCAGATTGTTGTGTGGCTATTTAATAGGACAGTGTGATCCTGGTATGGACTAAAATGGAGTTGAAAAGGTTTTATCCTATTCTGTGTTCCCTAACCTGGCACAAATTTCAATAGCTGTATAAACAAGTTTTTCTTGCTTATTCCCCCATCACATTTATCTATGGTATTTGCGAACTTATACCGAGAACAGTTCCAATGGGAAATATTCCAGCAAGTGGATGCTCCAGATAAAAGTTTAAGAATTGCCAAACACACTTATATAAAGCAGATCATGCAAAACAAACTGATCCTTTGGCATCATTACCAATTTAGGAAGTACAAAAAAATAAAGTGGGTAGGAGCGGGTGGATCACACTAAGCTGTGTCTGTACAGCCACTGGGAAAAAGTTGAGGAAAATGGTTTTTCTGTACATGCTACATAAGCCATGGCTTAGGATTCTGGGTCAAAGAAACAAACTGAACATTGTGTACAAGGGAAGGAGGCTCATGAGCGAATATTGGTATTTAATATCATTCTCAGGGAGCGATAAGAAGATGCAGGCAGTAAAATCAGTGGAAAAACCTTCTCTCCTCTGCCCCTCTAAAATGAAGGAGTGGATGGAATAGGACAGAGTGATCTGGAGAAACAAGAGCAGGGGCCTTTTTGCAGTGTAGTGAAATTCAAAACCACTAGAAATTTAAAGTCCCAGATAGAGAGAGAGAGAAACAGTGCAGCTACGCTCCACAGGACTGCTGGAGAGGAGCTGGCAAATTAAAATCTGACTATGCACGATAAGTCTGCCATAAAGGCAGCTAATCTTCTTTTTCAAGAGCTATCCCCCTGCGAGACAGGGGTAGAAATGAGAAGCCCTATCCCTGGAACATGAGCAGCGGGAATGCTCTGCATGTCCGCATGTCCCTGAGCTGTGGGCATTGGCTGAGGGTCATTAAAGGTGCTCAGGCCGGTGAGACAGGCTAGGAGAAGGTCCTGGTCCCAGTTCTTGTGGGCAGGCAGTGAGGTAAGCAGGCAACCAGGCTGAAGCGGTGTGTGGAGGATTCAGCAGGGCTGAAGATGATCCAAAGCCTTTAGATGCTCTTGGGGAGGACTGAAGCTATGTGTGCCTCGCTGCACACCAGGAGTGTGAAGAAAACCCAGCAAAGACTGGAAAGGGCTTTGTAAGCCCCCCACTGCCTGTAAGGACCTTCAGAAAGAGCTGTCTGAAAGAGAAGGCCATGTCAGTGCCATCAGTGCTCCCTGCACCATGCAAGGATAATGTAGCATCCTCAACCAGTGTCTCTGCTCCCTCAGCTGCCATGCTCTGAAGAGGGAGGAATGTGTTCCCCTTGTTTTTTTTCCACCACATTAAGGTTTTGACAGTGTTAGGAGATAGCAGAAGGGTTTGTGGCACCACTGAAAAAATGCCACAATTGGCTTCCTGTTGTCACAGAGTGGAGAAAGCCATAGCTGAAGGGTGAATCTGCCTAAAGGATGTATCATTTAATTTGATAGCTAATAGATAGCTGTTTATACAAAATAGTCTGATTTTTCCTTCCTTAGAATTTCTAAGGAAGGGCTTTAGAGTAATCCTGTATAGTTTATTACTCAAGTGACACTTTTTCTCGGGTGAAGAGCATCGTTGGCATCCTAAAACGTCCATGCCATTAACGTGAATTGTAAATAAACCACCAGGGATGGGTTAGGTATTTTAAATCCTATAGCTCTTTCTGCAAGCATAGGAATGCTATTCGGAGCATTTTGGCTAAAATTCAGCATGAGTACTTGTATTCTGCCAACTCCAATCCCCTCCTGGAGTTTCAAATGGATACGATATTTATCTTCACTTCCTGTCTTAACTATTGTGTGTTGTCACTGTAGGTTGCTAAACAACTGCTGTCTGATCAGTGGCTGCATTTTGCTGGCAAATAAAGTGAGCCCCGTGTGCGTATGAACCATAAAGCTATTTGGAGCCCTTGCATAAGAACCCCAAGATACGTGTAAGCTGTTAATATTTATTATGTGGAGCTGAGAACATCACTGAAGATGGAGGGATTAGAGTAACTGAGTTCAGGCTGTTGAACAGCCAGACAGAATGAAAGAGAATACAGATGCCCTGAAGGAATAAGAGCAAAACGCATGAGGAATTTTCTGTATGCAGGATTAGACTCCAGTGGAGCATGGAAAGAAAAAGCCTGGAAATGCTCAGGAGAGGCAGAGCAGATAGGATGGATTCAGTGGTATGGCTTCTTTCTTGGAGGTGAATTTTTCCTTCTATGCTTCCCCCAAACAAGCATCAGCTTACCCATGGGCTCACTGGCTGCAAACAGCAAGAGGCCTGTGAGAAGGGATCTGCCACATCAGAATGCAGGTCGGATGAGGTGTTTCCAAGCCACAAGAAAGAGGATTCCGTTTTCTGGGATGTGCAGTGCTTGGGCATTGGCCCTCTCACTGCTAGATGTTTCAAGAGTCTTCTAACCTGTTATTGCTTTTTGCCTCATCTCTCAAGAACAGTGTGACCTGGAAACTCTGCATTTCTTCTGCTGGTTTTGCCTGAGCTGGGCAAAGAGCTTTTCTCTGCCTTAAAAACATCAAGTGATGGCAGGGAGCAACAGCAGCCCCTTTCTGTGAAGAAGGGTCCTCAGCAAACCAGCTGCTTTAATGTCCAAAGGACTGGTAACAAGGAAAGGCAAGGCTCAGAAAGCTAGAGGCTCTGGAAGGGCAGCAAACACTACACCTCCCAGTGTGGAAGCTATAGAAATGCTTCTGCACAAAGCCCTTATGGCTACTGTGGACTAAGGTGGCCAGCAGCCACCAAAATATCTTGGGAAGCCATGGTGGTTTGTTTCCAAAAGCAGCCAAAAGCCCAGTCATCCAAAACTGAGGTTCCTACATTTAGTTGGGCTTTTCCAGATACATGGGGCAGAGCTCCCAACCAAAATGAAAATGGGCAAAGGCAGCTCCCTCCAACCTCTGATGAGAGTTGGTTGCTTTGGAAAATTCAGGACTCCTTTCAAAGTAGGGGGATCAAAGCCGAGCTATTAGTGGTTTTATGCCTCAGCGGTTCGGAAAGTCCCTCGCTCCAGCCAGCGGCAACTGGCAGTTGAAGCAAAACAGGTAGCCCCTCTCGTTTGCCTGTGTGCTCTGGGCTCCTCCTGCCCTTGTCAGTGCCAGAGCCTCTCAAACTCTGTCTTGGCTGCAATCCTGCTCAGCAAAATGGCCAAAAACCTGGTGCATCCATCACCTCCAAGGAAGGTGGGCAGGGTCCTGCTCAGCCAGGCAGGCAGTTATCTCATGCAGACAGTACCGTGTGGGAGGAGGGGAGAGCTCCAGTGCTTTGTCTCAACCAGATCTCCACCACAGACCCACTGTGCAATCCCTGTGTGAGGGGCACCAGCCACCCACGTCAGGAAAGGATGACTTCTGGGCCTAGTTTTAGGCAAAGCAGAGCAAACAGGCTGGGTCACACAGTTTAGCCTTGGCTAAAGGTTTCCTGTGGGTGCCACTGCACGGTGGCTGTGAGAGCAGAAACAGAAACTCATCTCTGAATGGGCTGGCCAGGCAGTGCTCTTTGGTTCAGCATGGAGACTGGCCCCAGTCAGCCCTTCTGTGACCCACAGCAATTTTTACCTGCAGCCACTTGCTGCATGAAGAGGGAAGAGGGTCATCCCTCTGTTTGGAGTAAGAAACATACAGAGGAGCAGCTTCAGAGCTCATCCCTAAAACATTCACAACTCTTAAATACAAATGAGTCAGGCACTGAATTAAAATGGGTTTTAATATGAATTCTTCATCCAGGTAGTTCAATAATTTACTGAACTCCCCACCCTCTAATCCAAATGTATTCTGGAGCCAACTGCTTTTTCCTTATTGTTCCTGTCATTAGCTCTTCCAGGAGTTCTCAGCTGCTGCAGTGAGAAATATCCAAAATAGCTCCACAAGGGACTTCTTGGTGATCTGAAGGCTTGAAACAACAACAGCAAAAGAAAAAAAAAAAAGGGTATACGGGAAACGGAAAAGGTGAGGAAACAAAACCGAGATGCAGTCAATAAAAGCTTTCAGAGAAGAGATAAGAGCAACAAAACACAGAATGGCTTGCTGCTCACTAAAGGTGTGATGGGAATGAAAAGAGCTTTTGCAAATGTCTGGAGGGGGAAAGAAATTAGAGGAGAAGTGTATCCATTAGTAAATGAGTGTGTGAGCGTATTATTCATGGCTACAAATATCTGAGCTGCAAAAGCGCAACATTTTTATTTCTATCTGCCTTTAGTGGCAAATTTAAGAATTTTGGATAGCAAGGATGTAATTAAGACCCAATAAAGCAGCTTGTGCCTGCTGCTGCAAGCAAGGAACGTGGCAGCATCCCTCCCAAACTCCACACAGCTGTTCACCTGGATGAAGTTACTCTGTGTTTGCAGAACTGCAGCTTAAATCAGCATGAAAAAACTCAAACAGATGCAGCACTTTGACAGAAATAAGGTACAGTGTCCAACGATTTAGCTGAGGTGCACATTAGCTGGTGCTCTTCACCATTGGACTTCATTCTCGCTAAGTCATTGAGGTCCTGCAGCTGTTGGGCACCAAGGGACCCTCGCTGTGATCTCCTTGAACCCCAGCGTTGCCTCTTGGAGGGGTGCAGGAGGACTGTGCTGTGCCTGGCAGCAAGGTGGGCGGCCGAACGTGCCTGCAATTTGCAGCTGCCATTGCCGATCCCACCACAAACCCGCTGTTAATTGTTATGCTTGGCACCTTCAGACAGCCTGGCTACATCTGGTCGGCCGCCTGCCAAGCGTGTGAGCAAATGTGTAGTTCTGGGGAGACACATCGTGCTAATGGTCTTATGTGGAGCTTTGAGTAGGCTGGGGACCTGAGGCTCTCCAAGCAGGAGAAGCATTTCACTCTTCTCTAATTAGACCAATTTCTCAAACCCAGGCATTGGAGCAGGGCTGCGATTCCTATAGAAATGGACGGCTCCACAGGCTGTTTGCCAAACCCGCCATGGACTTAGCAGGACCCCCCATGCAGGGAAGCTGGGAAGTACGCTGCTGCACTGAGCCTTTTGCCACAGCCTCTCCCACACCTCACAACTAGATGGGTGCATGCCGGTTTTGGTGTCCTCAGGGCAGCCAAACCCCATGACACAAACAAAAATGTGGTGAACATGGCAGTGCTGGGTTAATGGTTGGACTTGATGATCTTAGAGATATTTTCCAACCTAAACAATTCTACTATATGACAGGGGAGAGATGTGAAGTCCAAGTGTTCAAGGTACTGCATTCACTGGGAAAGCCAACTTCATGCCCAGCAGCAGAGAAATGAGGGCAGTTTCCAGAAGAAGAGCAGACATGCCTGGAGTTTGAGGGATGAGAGAAGATTATGTTGTCACAACCAACTCCAGGTGGCTGGAGTTTATTGAACCACAGGTGGGTGGCAGCTTCGACAGGAAATTTCAGCAGATAATATAAGCATTTTTGTGTCTCCGAAAAAGAGAATGAAAATTGACAAGGCTATAAATACAGCTATGCGAAAGTGCACTGCCTGAAGAACCTGGACTGCGATGACAAATGACTGCTGAGTGCTATTTAGGGCACAGAGGCCTAAGAAAGTGCCAGCGAACTAAATATCTAGTCAAGCCTTGGCACCTTCACTAATGGGTTCAAAGGAGGATGGCAAAGGGAGCTGCTACAGCCTCCCAGCTTATCCAGGGCTGATGAAGTCCCTATGCTGGAAAATGGCTCTGAGAAGCGTGAGCTGCAGCAGTGTCACTGCAGAAACTCTCCCAGGCAGCAACGCTGGGGTCGTGATGGCCTCATTATAAGGTATGTTCACTAAACCTCATTAAGCAGACCATCTAGGGTAGGCACATGGCCAAGAGGTAGCACAAAAGTGGGCTAGGGCATGTAGATTTGGTGGGCACAAACCACTGAGACATTAGGAAAATATAATGGGCATCAAAATCAAAACGGTTTGGTGTGATGCCCCACGTTGGACAACCTCCAGTGAGAAAGCCCTATGGAGCTGGGATGTCCAAGCATCCTGATCTGCTGATTTCTCCATGCCTGTTTCAGTGCCTCCATTTATTTTTGCTAGCACAATCAAAAAATCCAAGTGACACAAGTGTTTTCAAATAGGAATGATTCCCTGGCCAAACACCAATGATATTCTGACTTTTTATTCCCGCCTGGTATGTAAACACATTTCAAAGGGCTTCAGCAGCAGAGGAGAAGGAATTTCTGTTCCGAGCCAGCTCCTGCTAACTGAGAGCAGTGGCCGTGCTCTCTGGGCACTGGATAGGTGTCACTCCTGATCTATGGGGAAGAGGAGAAGGAAGCAGCTCCAGAGTTTAGTGTTTGAACTCATCTTGGACTGCTGACATTGCAGCTCTATTGCTGGTGGGCTGAACTCTGCAGTGTCTCCATCCTCTCGCTTAATCCCAGGCTGCCCTTTGGCTCTTTTGGAGGAACCAGAGGAAACCAGGTAGAGGAACTGATTTGGATTAAAAAATAAGCCAGGAGAAAAAAAAAATTTAAAAGAGGATTTTTTCAGACAGAGCAGTTCTCCAGCTGGGCTTGGCGAATGGACTCACGTGCAGCCAAGCTGCTTGCGGCGCTCGGTTTTGGAGTCATTCCCACTGTGGGGGTTTTAGTGTGGACAGCAGGCTGGAGAAGTGCACAGGAGCCTGGGAAGCATGAGCAAGATGCAGAAAACTCTGTTCAGCCTTGCTGAGCTGTGGGTACCTCACAGGGACCACTGACAGGAAGGGGCAGAGCGAGATACACCTCTCTGAGGACTGGGGAAACTGGAGAGGAGCCAGTGCAGGTGGTAGCAGGGTGGTGATGTGGGCAAAACTGGATTTTGCTACCCTGAGGGTAGGAAAGGGCTGAAGAGAGGAGGGTCAAGGGGGACAGTGCAGCCACAGAAATTAGAGGAGGGACAGAATGACTTCCTGTGCTTCTTATCCTGATCCTGGCCACTTGTAGTGTTGGCCAAGGTGCCCTGAGCTTCCTGCCATCAAATGTCTCCAAGAGCTGGCTCATGCCCAGCAGCCAGGAAGGGCTGTAGTGTGCTAGCACAGGCTTGAGAGGTTGAGGACTATAAAATGGATTTAATCCCCTTCTAACGGCTGAGATCTGAGGAAAGATTTGCAAACCACCCCGTCAGTGGCAGAACCCCCTGTTTCTGCGGAGCCAGGGACAGGGCTCCCCAGTCTCCTGAACTCAGCTCCATGCAGTGGTGGTGTCTTTTTCAAGAGATGTACAACAACGTCTTGCTCATCCCTGGCTCCCTTGCTCTCCTCTCAAATCCCCAAATACCTCTAGTTTAATACTCCAGCAGCAGTGGTGTTCCCACAAGGGAGCAAGCACCATCGTTGGCTAACCGAGGCATGTCAGAGAGACACTTTCACTCTCCCTTGTTCCAGCTACACTGAGCACACAGGCTGGTTGGAAATGAGAGAGACCAGTGGAGATTGGTCCCTAGGGAATGTATCCTCCTCACAGCTCCCAGGGAGGATCAGCAACAGGGATGAAGTCAATTCTCCATTACCCGCAGCAGGGGGAAGGCAGCCGGGGCTTGCGGGGAGCTGGCAGGAAGATGGAGGAGTTGAAGAGATGCAGCAGAGTTTGCACTGCATTTACTAATCATGCCTAAAACATGAGGCCAAGCCATTTGTTTATGGTCTGGCTGATGTGCAGCATTTTGATCACAGTGACTGCTGCTAGAGAGAGACCAGACGCCCTGAGAAAGGCCGTCAGCCTCTCACAATCCTCCTACACCGGTGTAAAAGGCCACCACAGCCTTAGAAGAGCAGCACTGCTGCACACAAAAGCATGGTGCAGCAGCACGAGGATGCAAGCATCAGCAAAAGGAAACTGTGCTTGGAGAATTACTCTCAGCTATTTCACAGCAGCTTGAGCCTGTATGTGTGTCCTGCCCCAAAACATCGTTGCTTATTCCCAAATACCTGTGGAGCGCCATGCCTGGCCACTGCACTGAGCAGCTCACTCGAAGGCAGGAGAGGATGATCAGTGTACAGGGGTATGTGGATAGAATGAAGTAGTCAAAAAACACGACCACCACCACCAGCAGCAACATGAATCTTGCTAATTTTACTAAGTCCCTATATTTATTCACTAATCCATAAGGCCTTGATTAGAGATTGGCTAGTGAGATGTTTGTTTTAGATTATACACAGGTAAATTCTTGTGCTTCTGAGAAGGCTCTTCTGTGTATCATGCCCAGGTGTTCAAACACTGTGAATCAGAACACTTAATATTCTTGTGTTTGGCTCAAAATAAGAAAAAATAATACCAGCTCCTTTCCGTTTATCTTCTGCTCTTTCAGCCTCAGAGGTGCCTCAGATAGCTTCTCCAGGTGGTTCTTTGCAACCTCCTTGGCCCAGAGATCCCAGAAAAGCTAAAGGATCTCAGCAGGGGGGATGCAGCCAAGGGACATCACTTCCTCACCCTTCTCCCCAGCTTATCAATTTTCCCCATCCCACTGACACTAACTGCAACTTCACCAGGCCTGAGCTTGTTCTGTCCTTAAGGCATCTGTGGTATTTTGGACAGATGTATGTTCCTCCCACCCTCCAGTTCCTGTGACCCATCTAAGGCACTCGGGAGGGGGCTGGCAGTAGCTCCTACAGCTGCTACTTGGCCCTGGCAGGACAAGAGCTTCCCCATGGCACCAGCACATCTGCTCAGCCTTTGCTGTGAGTAACGGGCTTCACATGAGTGATGTGGCAGCCGTGGGGAATTCCAACTAAAAGTGAACCATGGAACATCCCTCTGCATCCCCACCAGCTGCAGCCAGGGAAGCAGAGGCTGGGGAAGACCTTTTTAAATAGAGTCCAGTGATCCCTCCTCAGTTTGAAGGAAAGCTCCACCAACATCCAAAAGCTGTCTGCTTTCACGTGCAAGGATTGTTCACTACAGGAAAAACAGGTTTAAATAAGTAAAAAGAAAAATAAAAGAGCACTTGAAAGGGAAATAGTTCTGCAAATTGAGACCCAAAGAATCCCTGTGGTATTTGATGCTTGAAAGGCTGAATGAGATGCCATTCTGCAAGGCGAAGCATTCAGACTCATTTATTTATTTAAATTGGCATGGAGATGCTGCTCAAATTTGCTGCCTGCAGCTATCCATCAGCCAGGATCCAGTGGACTGACAAGGGAACCTCAGGCACAGGGGAGAGGGGAGGCGACTTGCAGCGGGGATGCAGAGCCCTCCTCACTCCCCACCTTCCTCGGGAAGGATTTCTTGTATGTGGTGGTCACAGCAGCAAGAGTAGATGAAGCAGGGTACAGTTTACCCTCCAGCACCCCAGAAATACACTGCCCCCTACTCCAGCCCTGATTTCCTAAGTAAGATGCCATTGCATGAGCTGTGCTTGGACACCCCTGGGGATGGGGGATGGGGCCATCCTTCACTCCCCCAGGCTGTGACACTTCTGATAACAGGTCAGATGGTGTTAAAACAGCCCAGCGGTTTGGCCCTTGGCTGACAGTGTGTAAGCACACCAGGGAAACCCAGCTCTGGGGCACAGGCAAGATGGGGCAGCCCATGGCAAGTTGCCCAAAGTGGTTTGAGAGCAGGAATTAGCAAAAGGCAGGAGCAGCCTGTCAAACCAGTACCTCTTAAACACCTGTATGTGCCTGGACAAGTCGTCAGCAGGCTCCAGGATGGGATGGAGACCCCATACAGCAATGCAAAGCTTAGGCTGATGGTCCAAACATGCTGCTGTCTCCTTAGAGGGAGCACACACAACTTGTATTACTGCCTTTTCCACTCTGTGGTAAGCAGGAACAGAGCAGTTTTGGCCCTGGCATGGGACAACAGCTGAGGGAAGAAGTCAACGGCTCTCCTGAGCATCCTTGTCTCCCAGGTGCAAGACCCCTTGCAAAGTAGGAGGGCTTCCAACACCAACCCACAGATGGAAAAGGTGCTGGCTTTGAGGGACAGGTCCTCCAAATACAGGATCCCCTTTGTAGGTACCTTCCAGCCCCTCTCCTGCTCCACGACCCCAGCAGAACTACTGCAACTGGTGGGAACAAATGGCTGTTGGCGCAGGAAGCAGCAGGAAATGGGAATTCATTGTATGAGGTTTGACAAAGTCCACATAGGATCAGACCATCTCATTTTTGTCCACCAGCCTCTTCCTGGCCCCTCATGGCTCAGGATGTATGAAAGAGCCCATGGGTTAAGGCAGCAGGAGTGATTCAAAAAAAATGGGGCAGTTAGGAAAACAAGGGGAATTTTGTTTCCCATCATCAGCAGGACCTGAGCTCAGCTGCATTCAGAGGAGAGGTTTGTTGGTTGAAGATGGAAATAAAGGTGAGCTATACTCAATCCAGGCTTTGTTTAACCATGTTACAGTCCTCTCTCTAGGGCTCTGCTGACATTGTACGTTGTTTTCTGGACTAGTGCCAGACATTTTCTGTGGACACATTCCCAGTGGCTTTCCAGATGAAGAGCTGTGATAAAAATCTAACCTATTATGTTGTAGGGCACTTCCTCTTCACCCTCACATAATCCAGGAATGGGATTTATTTGGGATATTTACAGCTGCAAAGGACGGCACCTGGATCGAACATCTCAACAAACAAAAAGGAAAACCCCACAATTAAAATGCAGCTAAAGAAAACATGTGAAACCCGAGATATGGAACAAATCCCAGCTTGAATCATCTGGTTCCAAGACCTGCGTGAAGCCCATTGAGCTTAAGCTAATATCTATTCACAACATGCAAGAAGCAAAGACAAATAGGAATGGTCTGGAGCTAAAGTTACATCCAGAGATGATACCAGCCCCCTTTTCTGCTCTGACACCCGGTCAGGGCACCCACCCCACTCCCCCTGTGTGTGCCTCTGTGGTGCTGTCACCATGCTCTCCTCAAGCCTTAAAGCCCTCCTAAGGGCGGGCAGGAACACCACGAACAGGAGCACACAGCCCTCTGCAAACTCACGACCTAAAGTCTGGAAAGTGCCTCCATGTACTCGGACCCCTATGGCAGCCTGGCAGTGCCAGTGCATGTTGCACCTGGAGGGCAAGTTGGATGAACTGCCTGCTGTTGTCCTGATTCCCAGCTCAACCCCACCAGGGAGCTGGTTGGGGACCCGGCAGCTCCCAGCCAGATATTCCTCCCACAGGAACTAGTCTAAGGGGTAACATGCAGCACCCTCTTTGGTGTCTTCCCATGGAGGTGCTCTAAGCACAACATTTATTTCTGGGACTGCATCTAGAAGGTGAGACGGAGTGAGACCTGGATAGCACTTTGGAGCATGCAGACCTACTGAAGCCTTCTCTGCAACCCTAACTGACCCACAGGGATACATCTGTTGGCAGCTGCACCCTGACATAAAGCCAGTGCTTCCTCCCTCTCTGCTGCTCCTGGCCAGCCACCCCATGTGAAGCCCTGCTTGCACTGGCACAGGCGACACGATCTGGGCAAGCGAAGGCTGGCCATGAAATGGTTGTGGTTAACCTGAGCCACTTTGGCAAAATGGGTTATGGAGACGCTCACCCAGTAATTTTGAGAGTGCCTGGGAGGAGGCCAAGCCTGCTAGTGAGGAGGCTTGTGGTGACAGCTCGTCAGGCTCAGTTACCTTTTAACCCTGCTCAGCTGCAGGCAGCTCAGATGCAATCAGGCCTTTTGGTGTAATTTCCTTTCCAGGTCTCGTTTTGCTTTCAGTGTGTTTTCCTAATTTTGTATTTCTGGGCTATTGGGAATCTGTCCTGGCTTGGAAGATGAGTAAATCTCCATCGAGGGCTCTGGGGGGGCTGTGAGCCCCCCGTGCAGGCATGGACTGTGGGTCTCCACAGGAGTGTGCCAGGCTGGGCAGAGCAAGCAGCTCGCTGCAGCATAACCACGTTAGCCCTACAATAAACCATCGCCCCGAGCAGGGCTTAAGAGTTTAGCTAGATTAATGAGCCTGGTTCATGCCTCAGACGCGGTTCACTCTCTGCAGTCCGGGTGAGTTAAGACAATGCAGCCAAATTTTGCCAAATAAAAGGCTGCAGGGTCAGGGCAGTCCTGCTGACGGTGACCCCGCTGACTTTCCTGCCTGCACCCGTCACTGTCTCAAGACAGTTTAAATGTTTCTCTCTGGGATGCTTTGATAAGCCTCTGTATCTCACAAATACTTCAGAAAAGAGCAATAAAACAAGATGAGAGGTTGACAGGACAGGCACACGAGGAGAGCAAATGGCCCACGTGTTGTAGTTGCCAGTTTCCACATGTAGACAACAGCCCTCTCCTTGGGGTCCCCTTTGAAGAGACAGGCACCTACTGTACTTCCAGGATGTTGCTCTGCTCCAAGTCTCCATCTTCTCCAAAAGCGGAAGAGATGTGAGTGAGTTAATACGCCCAAGGTGCAAGCAGGGAGGAGCAAGCAGCTTGCCAGCACAGTGTGAGACAGGCTGAGATCTCCCTCCTTGTCCTGATCATTGCCCCAGCCCAGCCATAGGGCATGGGGCTGCCCTGGCTGCTCACTACTTGCAAGGGATGTTTTTTGGGTGCTGTAAGCTCCCCTCTGCCAGCAGTGAAGGAGCTGTGCCTTCCTGTCCAGCATCTGTAACACCTCTCCACAATGTCATCAAAGGCCTTATCAACACATGCTGGTTGCAATGAAATTGTTTTCAGACCTATTTTCTTTATAATTCCCTGGATGGATATGCTTGTCACAGGGGCTGGGGAAATCGATCTGGCCCCAGTCAAAGCGGATTCATGCAGCAGCATTTTAACTCGTTTGGCCACAAATCCCAATTGTGCCTTTGCCTGTGTCAGAAGCTGGATGAGGGAACAGCACCTGCTGTGCTCCCAGGGGAGGTCAGCCACAATGTGAAACAGCCTCACCTTGCATGGGGTTGTGTTTATAGGGGGCTGCAGGGCTTCTGACCCTACCCTCATCCCCTCCCCAAATCCACTTGCCATGTCTCTCCATGGCTGGGTGGGTTAAAGTCCAGCCTGTGGCTCTTTGATAGATGTATTCCCACCAAGACAAGAAAAGATGCTGAGAAAGATGCCAAATCAAAGAAGCCTCAGATCAGCATCAAGAGCTAAGAGGTGAGGGCAAGGGAAAGTAAAAGGGATAACTGGACTGGCGCCTCACCTGAGACCATCAAGGCAAGGACATGCTTTCAGGGAGGCTGCGGTGGAAACCACACCATGAGGAATGTTTCAAAGCAAACTCTGGAAAACACTGTCCCAGGAGCAATTCTGCAAGTGCACGAGGGTGGCTGTGGTTTAATGTGTCTCTCCCACCTTTTACTTTTGGGAGCAAAAGTCACAATTCAGAGGTGTTGGGGCCATCCCCAAGCAACAGGCAGCCAAAGGAAGCCCACCAGTTGAGGTGAGCCCACCTGGTCCCGGCTAACAGCCCCAACTCCCACAGAAAATGCCCAGCATACCTTCCTGGATGCCCCAAGGCAAATCTCTCCTGCCCCCTGTGCTGCTGATGAACACTTTAGGCCCCCACAGCATGCACCAAGGAGTTAACTCCTGCTTCACCATACCCACAGCGAGCTTCCTGTTTGCCATCCATCCCTTCACCACAAGCTGAGAGCACCAGGCTCTGGGTCAGAGGCACATGGTACTACAGTACTGTGGCACCAGGGCTTTTCCTTCTCTGTGGATGGATGTAGGCAGCATCAGACACATCGGGGGGCACCACAGAAGCTTATGGAGGTTGAGATTCATCTGGAGTGAATGCAAACAACAAAGTAAAACACCTCCAGGTTACGGCAACCAGACAAAACACACCAGCATGCCATTTTCCTTCCTTACTGTGCTGGTAAAGTGACTCTAGGATGCATCTCAGTATGCCCAAGCAAATGGCTGCTACTGCGCTGGATGGGCCTTCAGAAGAAGAAGGTGTTTCTCAACATATCCTTGTTTTGGCTGTAATTATTGCCTGGGACAATGCTCGGAGGGAATGGTGTGCCTGGAGACACTGTGACTGGTGAGTAACTTGACATATAGATACTGGAATTCAGGTTTGGAAGGGTGGCAAGGCTGCGGAGAGCCTGTGATGGTCTTGTCCTCTCCCTCAGCATCCCTATGGAACCAGCCCTTCCTTCTCTGATGGCACAGCTTCATTTTAGGGGATTTGGAAACTATACCCAAGTGGCAAATGTGAAAAACCCCTTTGCTGCACCGTGCTGCCCCTGCTTTCCCCATGGTGCTTCTCAGCTGTCCCTCAGATCTCCCAGCAGGTCAGAACTGTGTTGCAGGGAGATATGAGGAGCACATAAGATGGGCAGGCAGCAGGCTCAGAGAAGCAGGGAGGTGGGTCGGCTTGAGTCTGCTCAAGCGAGGAGAAATACAGTGTAGCTGTCTGCAACATTGTGAAGTGGGGACTGGAGAGGGGTGACAGGTGATAGCTGGGGGTGCTATGTGTGAAGAGGAGAGAGAAGTGTGGTTCACTTCTCTCAAGGCTTTTTTCTCCTCATGTTGTGATAATTATGTTTGCAGAAGCAAATTAATGCTCTTAAGTGTGAAGAGCAAAACTCAGCTCTGGGAAGGAGCAAACTGCCTCCCTCCAGAAGGTCATCTGCTTCTCCTTGACCGCAGCAACAGCTCTGTCTATCCCCAGCTGAGGGCTGCTGCACCTGGGCATCCCTTGGGGGTGCTTCCAGCATATGCTTCCACCATATTCCCAGAGCCCTTCTACCCCCTGCTGTTGCATCATTCATACACATGCCTTCCTTTTGACTTCACCTTTATCTTTGTTTTGTTCAATTCTGCACACTGAAAAAAACCCCAAGGCCAAATGGGAATTACTTATTGGCTCATGCGTCCATCACTGGGAGAGCTGGCAGGTACTGGCCCCAGCACTCTGGAGGGTGCAGGCTGACCTCAGTTCATGCAGTGACAAGAGCTAGAGAAATGAAGGCAGACAACATTCTCCTTTTCTGTTTGCTGTTGTTCCTGAGGGGAAGACACCAGAAAACACCCAGCCAGGCAGCATTTCTTCCGCAAGAAGGGTTTTCTGTCATACTGAGAACAGGTGATTCAGAACAGGAGCATGAAGTGCTTTCAGGATTCTCAGTGCCCTGTGCTGCTTATATGTGACTGCTGTTAAAAACTTCCTCTGCCTAGCGGTAGAGCCTCTGAAGACACTTTTCCTTCTGTTTTTTGTTGACTGCGTGATGGAACTTTTTATCAAACTTATGTTGAAACATACTCAGTTGCTGCCAGGCCAATTTTTTACTCAACTTTTCGTTCACCCTTCTAAGAAGCCACCCCTGACTTGCTATTACTTGTATTTTCGTTGTTCTTAGAGGCAGTGTTGGAAACTCTGATATATCAATTGGTCTAAAACCATACCACAAAATACAGCTCCACGCTAAAGAGTTTGCAGGCTGGAGAGGCACAGTGTTAGCAGGTACCTGTGTGAACTGGACCAGTCAGGATGCTGGTGGCAGACACCCTTGCCTCCATGTCCACTGCCTTCCTTTGCCCTCCCAGCTGCAGAAAGACTGGATTTTTCATGCTGCCCAGAATCATTCTGTAGTAGGAGATGAAGATGAAACTCGATCTCTTTGCCTTTAAGATCACAAACTGAAAAAGAGCCGAATGCATTTCAGCAAATAATACAAGGAGCAGGGCTGCCAGAAACCCCAAAGTGAGAGCAAACAATCCTTATCTGGCAAAGTTTTACGTTACTTAATACCAGTGCAAGTTTAAAGGCATTTGTTTGTTTCTGTTGCACACAAGGCATCTTTTCTGGGCGGATCCTGCTATTAGGGTTAGTCTCTGAGCACTTGTACCAGCACTTGTTCATCTTCCCACTTGCTCAACTACAGCCTGATTGCTGGAAAGGTGATTGCCAGTTACTGTAATTTTCTTCAGATACAAGGTCTTAGAACACTCAAGGAGGAGATAAATATCATTGTCTTATGCCGTTTGCCTTGTGACCGACAGAAATGTCACTTTGTTGTTTCCGTCCCTGCCACCAGCAGTGCAAAATGAACAAGGGCATCGGATTTCAAGACTGGTTGGCTCAAAGGAGGACTTTGTTTGCAGAGTCTAGCTCCAAAGGGCATTAAAAAGACTAATCCCGAAGGGGGGGGGGGAAGTGGTGACCTTTTGGTGATCTTCTGAAGAAAGAGTGACAGTGAAAGTTTGGCCCTGCCACCATTAACCCTACTCTGTAACTCTGAACGAGTTAACCAAATGTCAATGACTTGCACACAGAGGGACCAAGAATCAGTTATCAGCACAAGCCATAGGGTGAAAAAAAGTTACCTAACAGCAACTGAGCACAGCCTCTTGCATGAGAGCTGGGTTCCCCCAGAAGTGATGGAGAAGGGCCTTTCCATCCCCTGCCTTTGGCTGGCAGATTGGAGCTACCAACTCCACCAGAGTTTGTAAAGCCCAGCACATGTCTGACACCCCGCCTGGAGGCTCTTGGCCATACCATCCACTTTTGGCACTGGCCAAGAGGAAGAAAATAGGTCATGTCACAGATCCTGGCCACCAAAAAAACACCAAAAAGCCCCCCACAGAACAATATTTTGCTTCAAAGCGTTGCACCTGGCAAGGCAGTAGCATGGGGTGGGGAGGTGCAAATCATCACAGGATTGAGAGCACCACCATGGCTTCAGCTGCAAACACAGAAGTGTCTTGGTTAGCAAACAGGCTTGGTTGTGGCTGGGTGGTGGTTTATCTTGCTTCTTCCATCAGAATTCATTTGCATGCAGAGGTTTGGATTTTTAGACCATTTAAGGTTAACTCATTGCAATATGTTAATCGGATGTTTTCCCGGAGGAGCAGCCAGCGGGGGTTAGGGAGCACGGAGAACAGAAGCTGCTCTGCCAGCGGCAGGATGAACATCTCTGCTACATTCAAGTCTGGGGTTGCTGCACACCCGGGACATCCCTGCAGTGTGCTCAGCTCCTTCCTGGCCTCACCAGCCCCACATATCTACCTGAGTCAATCCCTCCCTCTTGCCCCGGAGAGGGGCTGGAAGCATCATATGCCATGCCAGAAGTGGTGTTTGGACACTGTGCAGCCCGCAGGCACACATGGGCACTCTCTTTCTCCCTCTCTTCCCTCCCCACTTTCTGCTTATCATGGAGCTCATCCGGATTGTTCTGCAGTAAAATTCCTTCCTTGCTGCTGGGTATGGTTGAAATTGGCCGGTGAATTCAAACTGTGCTGTGGGCGGCTGATAGACAGGCAGATAGACAACATGATTGTGAGAGCTTCATTTCTGTAAGGAATCGGGCTAAAAATGACTCCTTATCCCAAGGGAGTTTGTCCAGCATGTCTCAAACTGAAGTATGCAAAACATAGAGAAAACACTACACAGACGGCAATGGTTAGGGTGCTAATTTGAGATCCACAGTCAAGTTTCTACCCCACCACAGCCTCTCTGTTTGGCCTCCGGCAAATCACATAACTTCTAATCCTCTGTTTCTTTTACGTAAAACAGAGCAAAAGGTTTTGGGGTTTTACCTTTAGGAGAGAGGATGATGACTGAGTAAATTAGAAATCATGAGGTGCTCGGATACTACATGTAAGACTATACAACTTCTGTGTCTGGACTCACAAATCCAGAACTACATGTGTTTGGAAACAAGTTCCCACTTGGGAGGAGGTACAGATGCAGCTGGACTGGGGTGAAGGAGGTACCAGCATGATATTACATTCAGCAATGTAGTAGCGTACGCTGAAACAGCAGCCTTCTGCATCATTCTGCTCTGGGCTTACCTCGGGAAAGAAGAGCAAAGTCTTGTCTTTCCTCACTCAAAGATTGAAAGGCAAGGCTAAAATCCCACCCCTCCTCCACATTCTTGCACAGTAACAGAGGAGCAAACAATTTGGGGAGGCTGCAGGAGCCTGTCTCTCTAGGTAGGAGTGCTCAGTGTGGCAAACACTGTTTGTCACAGGACCGGGGAGCTGTGGTATTGCAGCTGCCTCTCCGTGAGCAGGATGTTATTCTGCTTCTAGATTTGTGGTCTGATGTTCTTGAACATTTGCACTTGCTGGGTAAGCCCGTAAGCCTTTAGTTTTATCACATTAACATGGAAAAGCATTAGCTGTCTCCAAATCACCCCAAGGATAATATTTGAAGCAAAGGGATAATGTTTTATGAGCGAAGGAGGTCCAAAATAGCAACGGTTTCTTCCTGTTAGTGCCAACCATCCCTTCTGTGATGGGTGTTCGCTGGCTGGGGGAAATGAATTGGTGATTGCTGCCCATCCCTAATAGGATTTATACTCCCAGAGCTGAAATCACCCAGACATTCAAGGCTCATGCTGTCACCTCCCAGCCCTTTGAAAAAAAGAAAAAAAAAGGCAGTCATGGATTCAGTGCAAGTTGAACCCCAGCTGCCAAATTCTCCATGGGGATGTAGGAGCTGAGGGTTCCCTTCAAGCCCAGTTTTCTGCTGGGGACCCATGACTGTCTTCAAGAGCATAGTCTTGGTGAGCAACTTTATCCTGGACCCATAGAGATGGGGATGTTGTTGTCTTGCCAGTGTGTTCCCACCAATATGCTATTGCTGTCATTGAGATGGAGCCTTTCAGTGTCCTCAAGGACTTGTGCTGGTGTGGTATTGTGTCTGCCGCAAAACAACCTCCCTCATACCGTGAGAACTTCCCTTGTTGGATCGTTGTCTTCCTCCTTCATCCTCATTCCTTTCCCTCAGTACTTCTACAATACTCTTGAGGCACTTCTGAATCCAGCTGACCTCTGGCTGTCTTTACTCATCCTTCTAGCTGAGTTTGCAGTGGGGAAAATTCCCCTTCAATTATGCTGTCTCTTTGCCTGAGCCCTGACTGTGCGATCTCCATCTTGGCCTTAAAACTACAAATTAGGACAGCATTTTTCCAAGGAAACCCTCTCTGGTGCTGGCCAGGCAGAAGATCAGTCCGTAGGGCACACTCTTGTGCATTCCCGTTGGGTTGCCTCAAGTGCTGCTCAACAGAACAGGCAGCTGCAGTTAAACAGAGCCACTTCTCACCTTCTCACCAGCAAACCGCCCAGCTCGCCCATCTGATAAATGGCAGGTTGGAAAGGCATTGGCACCAACGCTTTGTTTTTAATGTGCTGTTTTTCTAAATTCCCATCAAATGTCGAGGAAGGGTGTACCCTGGTTCTGCTTCCTTTTGACCTTTTGCTCGCTCTTGGCCGCAAGGGGTGAGGTCCCACGCTTGTGTTTCAGCATGTTTATAGCGGTGCCGTTCAGCCAAGGGGGGGCGGGGGGTGTGGCAGGGTGGTGGTGGTGGTGATGTTTTGGTTTGGCTTGGCTTTGTTTTCCTTTCCAAAGATGGGCCCAATGTGGAAGAAGGCAGGGAAAAGTTGAATTAAGAAAAGGCAGCTTTTGCGGTTGGGGCGCACGATCGGGAGTCAGCAGACGCAGGTTCTATTTCTGGCACCACAGCAAAACTTCCTGATGTCGCTGGGCAAGGCAGCTCACCTATCTCCACCTTGCCTTGCCTCCCTCCCGCCAAACGACGAGTGCTCCTGCCCTCGCTCGCCCGCCGGGGCGCGGACAGGGATGCGGTCGGGGCGGCTCTGCCGTGGGGCTGCGGGCGGCAGGGCGGTTCTGCCTCGGCCCCGCAGCATCCTTGGGGGGCACCGCCTGGCCCGGCACTCGCTACCGCAGCTCGCTCAATAAACCACCCTCGGCCTTGCTGCGTCCACCCGCAACCCCCCCCCCCCCCCCCCAAGAGACTCCTTTGTGCGGGAGGCGGGGGGCGGCAGGGCCGTGCCCCGGGGGGCGGGCGGCCCGCGGCGGCGGCGGCCCGGGGGGGCGGGCGGGCGCGCCGGGGGAGGAGACAGGCGGGGAGGGCGGCACAAAAGGGGCTGCTGCAGCCCTGCCCGCTGCTGCCGGCGGGGCTCCGCTCGCCGCGGCTCTGCAGCGCAGCGCATCCTTTCCCGCGGCCGGGAGGAGGTGCCGGGCCGCTCCGCGGCGGAGAAGGAGAAGGCGGAGGAAGGCGGCGGGGGGCTGCGGGCTCCGGGCTCGCCTCTCGCCTCGCCGCGGCCGGCGCCGAGCCATGCCGGGGGGCGGCGGGTGGGCCGGGGGCGAGCGGCAGCCTCGCCCCGCCGGGGGCCCGGCGGGCACCGACACTGCGCCGGCCGGGGGTGAGTGAGCGAGCGGGGGGCGGCGGCGCAGGGGGCGGCGGCGGGGGGCAGCGCACACCCCCCGCCCCGCGGCGGAGGGCGCTCAGGGCAGCGGCGGCGAGACCCCCATCGGTCCGTTCTCCCCCCCCCCCCCGCCGCTGCTGCCGCCACCTGCAAGTTGCGCCTCGGCCCGGGGGTGCGGCGTCATCCCTTGCGAGCGCTGCTGGAGAGGCTTCCCCCGCCGAGCCCCCACCTTCCCGCTCCTTATTTATTTATATTAGTGCTATTTTTTTATTTCTCTTTCCCCCTCCCCACGCCCCCCCTATAATCCCGGCATCCCCTGCTAGGGAGCATCGGCTGTGGGGAGGAGGGAGGTGATGCTGCCAGCCCCCTGCCCGCCGCGGAGGGCTCGCCGAGGGTGGAGGCACCATCCCTCCGGCCGGGGCACTGCAGCGAAGGCCCATCTGCTGCCCGGGCTCGACTTGCGAGGAGGGCACGGGCTGGGGATGCGTGCCAAGCCTGCAGCAAGCGAGAAGGAGTAACAGGAGTGCGTGCGTGGGAGGGGAAACATCCATACAAATATATGTGTATCATCATCACCATACTTCCCCTCTGCCCTGCTCTGTCTCCATGTCTGATGACTACAGTCCCCCCATTGGGGGCTGGCTGCAAAGGGTTGTGGGCACCCAAGCTCTCCACGCTGGTGCAGGGCTCTCGTGTTGTCTGCGGGCTGGAAATAGCTGTATGTCCTGCTGGAGTGACACAAGCTGGTGTAGCTCAGTCCTTGCAAGAGTTTTGCACCTTGGGTGAGTGTGACAAGGTTGATGGGGAACACAGCATCTGCTGCAGCTCTAGACTTCCTCAGACAGCTCAGCAAGGGAGAGAGTGTGGTGCGGGATGGAGTGCCTCAGCCCATGGTTTTCCTGTGGGGATTTCCACAGACTGCGTTTCTGTGAGCCGTGCCTGGGTTGTGCGGGAACCGTGCCTGTTTCCCAGAACTGAAGCTGTGGTCTTGCACCTTTCCCTTCCACCCTAGGGCAGACCTTGAGTAAGGAGCTAGCCTGCCCTGTCTCCTGCACACAGCGTGGGTGCTGAGCACCTCCCTTCCCATAGAATGGCCCTCCAGTTAACTCCAGATCCCTCCCCTTGAGTGGGAAGTTCAAGCCCGTGAAAACACTTGGTGGCACCACTGCTAACAAATATGACTTGAGTCACCAGGAACCCCCAGCCTCTCTGCAAACTGAATTTCAAATTCCTGCCTACTGCTTATGTACCTCTCACAGTAGCAAGGTACAAATCAGCAGGAACTTTTCGCATCCCTTCCCCAAAGGATGTCTCTTGTGCCCTGTGGATCCTACATGCAGAAGTGGTGTTGAGTCCAGCTGGAGCCTGTGATTTTGGAAGCACTTGCAAGTTCCTGTAGCTGCAGCCTGGTCGCTGTCAGCTCCTCAAGGGAAGAACTGAAATCAAGCGGGACACTCAGAGAGCAGAGAGCCATCTCAGAGGGGAGGGAAAACTATGGGTGTTCCCACCTTGCAGCTAACTTTCAGTTTCCAAAGCCCCCCTAAACAGAGCTGTAGCATCTGTGCTTGTGATTCAGCCTCAGTGGTAGTGCTAGGAATGTGTCTTCCAAGCCGGAGTGGGAGAAGAGCAGTCCTTTGAGCTGTTCCTGGGGAGCTTCTAGCCTCCCTGTACCATTATAAAACAAGCATTGAATGAAAGCTATTGCATACTGTGGAAAAGAAATGAAGCTGTGACTCTCTTCTACTGCATGTCATAAAAGTCCCTTGAAGATTTATAGCTCCTCTGTGCCCTCAGGTAATTTTGCAGAAGTGGTAAAAAATCCACTGCAAGGTATAACATTCCCTCCCTGTGAGGAGTCTGCTATACCTGTGTAGCTTGTTTATTAATGCCCTGTATATGGAAATTATATCCTTAGGAGAGGGGAGGGGTTCTGGCTAGCTGCAGGTGTGTTTTCTTGCCCGGTTTCTAATTTGGTGGCCCAGCCGCTGTCTTTTGGTTAGCATACCTTTGGCTGTACATGCTGCTGAGGCTCATCTCCATCACATGGGCCTGGAAAGTGAGGGACTGTTTCCAAACTGGGTTCAGGGGCTGAGCTGCCACCTGCCTCCCTCCCTCCCTGCAAGCGCAGGTAAGGTTGAGAAAAGAGAGAGTTGCCTGTGTGGCACACAGAGGTTGCCTTAGCAGGGAGGGGTGGAAAATAGTGTGTGTATTTGCATGGATGTTTGCTTTGGTGGATGCTCACAACTGTAAACTTATCTGGAGTACTTGTGCCCAACATGAGATGGGGATAACTGGTCTGGAGGGTTGCTGGGACTGTGCTGTGATCACAGAGCCTGTTTAACCTCTGCCGGCTGCATGGCAGGCACAGATATGCTCGGTGTACTTGCCTGAGGAGCATACCTATGGGGTTTGTGTGCTCGTGTATGTGCCTTATGTTTACCTTTCTCCTCCTCCTCCCACGTGCAACTGGTTAAGTGCAGTGTGACACTGTGGCCTGCCAGCTTGGTGTAACACGCTTATTGCATGTTTTTAAGGCATGGTTGTGTGACAAACGTGGGTGGCTGTTTGCTGGGTGCACTTACCATGGAACACCTTCACTCTTACAGAGTTTATGCCTGCAGTAAGTGTGGAGCATATAAGCAATCATGGACATGGCAGTTGTTCAGGACAGTGCACGTAGATGTTGTGCACGCTCAGTGTGTGAAGGGCACCTTAGGACAGACAAGTTTCTTTCTCTGTCCCTCCCTTGCTTTGACCTGTCAGCAAGGAGAGAGAAACTCAGTCTCATGGCAGGGTTTATAGCTGAGTTTTCAGCTTGGTGTGCCTGAGCTTGAGAGTAGCATCTTTAAGGTACATCTGCTATCGTAAGTTCACACACATACACACACGGCCCCTGCATCAGATGATAAAAGTGGAGGAAGGATATGGGGGAATTTGATAACTGAATGATAGGGCAAGCTGGTCCAACATTCATTCCTAAATGCTGATTAGGTTTTAGGTGGGGTTAGTTGCTCTAAAATGAGCCCTTTGTACATTGTTGGAATCTGTGACCCAATCAGTGGGATGTAGCTGGAGGAGGTGGTGCTAATGAACACTGGTACAGCTGACAGTAACTCTGGCAGAGAGGAAGGCGGAGGGTGTACTGACTGGCACAAGAGATGTCTTCATGTCTTTAGGTCAGTGAAAGGTGCCTCAAGGGGCTGGTTCATGTTATCAGCCCTGACTATAGAAGCAGAAGAGTGTGGGTAGTTGTCCCCACCTGTTTTTTCCTACTGTCACCCGTCAGTTCTGCACAAAAGGTCAGGCTGCATTGTACTTGGCACAAAATGCCATCACGTCATCAGGACACTACAATGAAGCATTACAGTGGAATCTGAAGTTTGGGGAAGGTGGGTGTGTGGAACAGTGCAATGCAAGGGGGCGTAGAGGGGTGTCTGAGGAATGCCTACTGTTCCCCACCTTGGATGTTCTTGGAAAGGCAGTGATATATCTGCAGTGCACGTGTGGACTGTGCTGTTGGGTCAGTGATGCAGGCTGGCCTTGAGGAACTGTGACAGAGCTGCATGGAGAGACCAAGCCCAGAATTGTGGGCAGCTCTGGGTCAGGTTTGGGGTGCTTTGGTAGTCAGAGGAGTGGGTTGCAAGGTCAGGGCTGTGCAGGTTGGGGCTGTGCCACTGTAGCAGTGCTGTGTGAGATGCCAGGACCAGCTGCTTGTGCCAGGGGCCAGGGCAGAGTTACCCTGCTAGTGAGTTCCCCCTTCTCCTGGGGGATGCGAAGAGAGATGCCATTTGCTGGAGCAGTGGTGTAGGATGCAGAAGAGCACTCCATGCCTGCATTTGTGTGAAATGAACTCTGAAGGAAAGGCAGAAACATGATTTCTTTACCTTCTTTTTCTAACTTCTTTGCATTCCTTGCAGTGCAGACCCTTTACTTCCCCCAAGCTCTTCCTGAAGCACAACAGGTACCTCCTGCTCTTCAAACCTCTGAACACTTGTAGCAGGGTGGGTGTATTTTTGTGCTCAGAAACTTGCCTGGTAGAGGGGATAGGTGAAAGTGAGTGCGGCACTGCACTTTGAGCTTTCATCAGGCAGGCTGAGGGAAGAAGCAGCATGAAGGGAACTGCCTTACAAACAGCAAGGGCTTGTTCTAGAGGTGTGACTTAGGAAGTGTTTATTCCCTGCTTTAGGAGACCAAAAGTTACATGAGCTGCTTGCTGTGGGGTCCTTGGTCTCTCACACTGAGATAACACTTCCCCCCCGGCTGAATAGGCAGCTGGATGAGCTCAGTTAAGGTTCCCTATTTCCCCAGCCAGAAGAGTGCCCAGGTCTATGTCTAAACAGGCTTTTTCAAAAGGTTGGCCATGGCTGTGGGATATGACCAAACAGAGCTCTGCCAGCAGTCTTTTTCAGCCCATAATGCACAAGCTGTAAGCAGCAGGAGAGGTGAGGAGAGGTGAATGTGGCTGACCAGAGGAAGAAAGGCAGCGGGGGCATTTCCTCTTTCTGGGGATCATTGGTGTCTCATGTTTTATGACAGGGTTTTTCTCCAAGAACCTCGAAGCAACCCATTAAGCTGCTTTTAATTAGGCAAGCCCTTGAAGTAGAAAAGTTTCTCATATTTCCCATACAGGGAAACTGAGGCATGGAGCAAGGCTGTGCCTTGCCCAGTGGTAAATGCAAGGGCTCGTCAGGAGAGCAGCAACTGGGGTGCAATGCTTCCCCAACTTGCTTTGCTGTTGCCTGTCTTGGGAACCCTGGAGAACAGCTAGGTGTGTGTGCTGAGCTAGGGGTTACCGATAACTTTCAAGTCACTGCTTGGATCCTGCAGCCCTTTTCTCCATAGACATCACCTCCTCCTTGATCTGCTGCCTAATCTATAATCCCAGTTCCCTGCTGTCTATTCCTTGGAGCATCGTTTTCCCCTCTGTGTGTAAATCCATACAGTTTGGGCTAGGGCTATTGAGCAGAATCAAAGTCCATGATCTCTTTAAGCTTTGGGGTAATTTTTATCTTAGGTTGTTGCTGCATGTGTCTTGCATGATAGCAAAGCTGCAGCAAGCAGATTTCAAGCATACCTGAAAGACTAATGCAAATCAGACCTGCTGCATAGCGGCTTTGCAACTGTGAAACCTGTGATCTAAGCACAGGTATCTGCTGTGCTGACTTTATCTGTGTTAGGATCCCCTGTTTTGGCATGCGGATACTGGAACTGAGCAGAAAGGAGAGAGACAGCATGGCAAAGAGACGTGAAAGGGAGTCTCTCTCCTAGATGCTGAGCCCTTTAAGAAAGAAGGGGAAGGTAAGCTAGAGCCCTGAGATTTTAAGCTGGTTGTGCTGAAGCTGAAGAGAGGGCTACAGTAGTGCTTTTAGTTCCTCTTTCCTCTGGCACAAATGCCTCTAGCTGGATAGCAGGGAAAAAGAGGAGGATGGAGGCCTGTGCAGACTGAGCATGTTGGGCACGGACAGATCTTGGAGGCTGCAGCAGCCAGGAAAGGTAGGGTTTTGGAAGAAAGCCTGTGTAAGGGCTGAGAGTGGATTGTGCTTGCTGTGTGAGGAAGTCGCGTTTTTCTGGAGCTTGTAGTGTGAGGGCTGGCTCTGAGGCAGAGCAAAGGGCAGGGCAAACAAGGAGAGCGGTGCCCTGGAGTGATCGGCGTGAGCTGCCCGCTGTTGCTTAATGACTCCATTTCCAAGGCAAACCTCGGTAGCCCTGATGTTCAGGGAGGCAATATCTCCCGAAAGCAGAGGAGTGGGGCAGAAAAACAGACTGTGATTCTCTCTGTTTTCAGCTCAGCCTTCCCCATACATTGTGCTAGCAAAACTGTTCCTTCTTTACTGCCTCCAGGACTGCCCCAGCAGTCCTGTCCTCCCCACCTTGCTCTGCGAGTGCTGGCCAGCTAACCCAATTGGTGGAGGCAAGACCAACCCAGCAGCCTTGCTTGAAAGGGACATAATTTTCTGCATTTTCTCCTAGGGCCGTGTGAGGCCTCTGGAGAAGAAGTGGATTAAAGGAATTGCTGTTTTCCCATCAGCCCTGTGTCCCCAAATACCTCCTGTCGTGCTGTTGTTCCGTGCGGGCCTGGCTGTGAGCAAGTGGCCATTGTGCTCTCGGATATTGGCACAGAGCCTCTGTGGCCTCAGAATCCCCATCTAGCAGCAACTTTTGGAGGAAAGGGTTGACCACACCTGCATTCAGCTTGGCCAGGGGGACGATGGGATTGCTTTTGCATAATTTAGCAGTCTCTTGAATTATTTATAGTGCAGTTGTGCTCTGGAACAGAGTCTTCTCGCTTCCCGTGAGCGCCTGGGGGGGAGGGAAAGGGAGTTCGTCAGGCATCCAGAGTCTATCACTTAGTGATGAGGAAGTGCTGTGGGTTTCCTTTCTGCCATGTTTTTTCACATGTGCCTCTGTGCAGCTGAACTGCCCTGAAAATCCCGTTCTGGTTTCTGCATCACTCAGGTGTGTGATACTGCTGAGCATCTTCATGGCTTGGGACTGTGCGAGATGTTCCTGAGTTCAGAGCCTTGTCTTTCCAGCAAGACTGTTGAGCTGGAGACAATGAATCTTGTGCTTGGATTTAGTCCCTCACTCAATTACTGTGCTGTTCTGTGGATCTGGGGCAGGGATCTTCGGGACTGTTCTCTGAAATATTCAGATGCTTGAAAGCATTTTTTTTCTTTTGAAGGCCCATCTTGTCTTGCCAAAGTGCTTTTTAGATTTGGTATGCCATGGTCCGTTGAACTTTACAAGAGATCATCAGAACCTGAGCATTTGATAGATCAGGTGGTTGAGCAGCAAACTGTGCAGCTGCAATTCCCATCACTTCTCAGTGATTAAACCCTGAAGAGAAACCGACTGAGGACAGAGGGAGACTGGGGCAGTTTGTTAAGGCTCTTGCAGCAGCAGAGCATCATGGAGATGAACTGGGTGGGCTGACTACCCACCCCAGCTATGTATGAGCTTAATGCTCTTTGTCCCTCTGCCTCACTCTGGCAGGTTGCTGTACCATTCAGATGGGCTGTCCCACTCTTGCCCTGCTTGTCCTGTTGATTTCAGCATGACCACAGCTCCCCTACCCGCACTGCACATCTTTCTTGTTCGTTACTGATTTTCATGGTGTGCTTACACATCAGTTTTGTCTTTCTCCTTTCCTTCCTTTTTGACCTGTCTGTGGCAGCTGACTTCTCAGAAACACAGTTCAATATAAATGTTTGTGTTACTGAAGACCTGAAAGGGGAGGAAAAGGGCTGAGGGTGGAGAAGGAAAGAAACTTGGCCTGTAATCAAGTGATTGTGGCAGTAAACTGCTCTGTCTGCTGTACAGTTGAGCAGAAATACTCAGCTTCCCTGTTTTTAACTGCACAGTGTGTTTGTGGCTTCTGCATTTGGGGAAGAGCTGGCCAGGCAAATACTAGTTGTTCCCTGGACAAGCTGCCCTGTCCTGGTTCTCAGATTCTGCAGCATGAAACAAAGCCCATTCTTTCATCGAATGTTTTACCTCTTGTCAGGGACATTGGCAATTTGGCTAAATGCAAAATTTCTCCTCATCCTTCTCAAGAAATAAGGCAATCTAAGGGAAGAATGTGAAGACAAATGGTCCCCAAATCTATGTAATATCCAGGATGCCATGTGATTTCACTGATGAAGACTAGCTTTCTCCCTCTTTTCCCTTAGACCTGCTCCCAGTCCTTTCCGCTTGATTTAATCTGGAGATCGAGGTACTGCTTTGCTTAATGAAAGGGAATGTTTGTGCAGAAGTAGTAAACATATTGTTGAGACCCAGGCCTGCTGCACTGTCTGTAAACAAGATCCAGTCGTCTGTGGGAGGCAGAAGAGAGATTTATGTGACCCTGAGTTAAGTGCATTAGGAGGCTTTTGATTTCATTCTGGGAAACTGCCCCTTTCCGTGGTACCATATGCCTGTTACCGGCACAGAGCCGTTACTGCAGAATTGATTTGTGTGGATTTAATCCGAGGGGCTGTGATGCTGCAGTCAGAAGGATAGCATAAGCAGGGGGTTGCCTCTGCAAGCCAGAGCCTGAGGTGCTCTGCAGAGCCCCTGAGCTCATACCCTTTGTCCACCCCAGAGGTGGGAGTCTGGGCTGACTTACTCCTGCCCCAGGGCAAGATATTGAAGAGCTCTCTGCCTATCAGCACTTTCTTTACCAAAATAATAACAAAATGAAGTGGCAGCGGGGGATCCAGGCAGCACTGTGTTGAGGTCTTGCCTAAGTCTTGAAAGAGGAAATGAAGAACAAAGGCAGAAGAGACAAATAAATAAGGGTCTGTTCATGGTCCAAGAAAAATTCCCATGGGCTTGTGTAACATTCTTGGGAAGATGTGACGCTCCCTGGGCTGGAGTTAGTTTTTGAGAAATGAAAGGAAAGGGGGGAAAAAGGCGAGAGAATTGAGGGGGGGGGTTGGGGAAGGGGAGGAGAGAAGGAGAGAGAGACACCCTGGAGAAGCCTCTCAGCATGGCGTCAGGTTTCTCTGGCTGTTCCTGGTGAAGAGGGGTTAATGCTCTTTGCATGGGATTGGCTGGTCACCAGACATTCAGAGAAGAGGGGGATTCGGGGGCTGCCAAGTGGGACCCCTGTGGCCTGAAAGAAGGGGAGGAGGGGGAGGAAGAGGCTGAGAATGCTCTTCCGAACAGTAATAGATCAGCTACTGTGGGAAAGTGAGCACACTGCCAAACCCCAAGTAGTTGGTGATGGATGGGGGAGGAAAGAGGGTGGGGATGGAGGGCCGGCTCTTCTCCGTGGCCACTAGGATCTTGCTGCTATTCCATGGCCTCTCTTTATTTATTGTCTTCTAAGGTTTTGATCTGTCTTGGAGAGCTTTTATCCTGGGGATGCACAAACAACTGCCACCCACTTCAAAAATAGCTGAAGGCAACGTGGTTTCTGCCTGCGTGGGTCTGTGCACTTTACCCATCACCATGGCATCATGTGCTTCTTGCCTTCTTCCTCCTTCAGCTGCCTTGCTCTGGGCCCACAGGGCACCTGCCTCACCTTCCTCTGGTCTGTTCAACTCGCATCTCCCTGTTGCTTGGGCTGTTACACAGTCCCCAGGGACTCTCCTGCTTTCTTTTGTACAGGGTTTATGTGACATTCCCTGGCCTGTCTGCCACACTGTCTTCATCCATGAACCCTCAGCTCTGAGCATAATCTGGACTGTTCACCTTGGAGCTATTCTCAGGATTTGTGACTTGTACTCCACTTGCTTGGCATGCATGGAGTGCCTGCCAGGATCTGCACTGAAAGCAGTTACCTGCTGCTGGTTCTTCTCCAGTTCCCTCCTTGAGATGTGCTCCTTCCCTGATGCTGCTGGGAGGAATTAGTGAGCTCATGGTGTTTGAATGGGGGCCTTGTTGGAGATCTAGTTAGATGAACAGTATCTAAAGTTCTGTAATTTTGACTGTCTGAGGATGTATCTACTTGATACCACGGTTTTTATGAGAAGCAAACTGGTGAAATAATTTAGAAAGTTTATGCTGGTCAGCTGCTTCTTCCCATGCCTAGGCGTTTTCTTGAAGTTTATTTTTAACCCAGTTAGATCTGCTGCTGATTTGGCTGTAAAAGCAGACTTCCATATGATTGACGACTTGAATTCATATAACTGACAACTGAGGGATGGGTGAGCTGTGAAGGTGGTGAGTGAGGGGAGAGAACCTCTGAAAAAACATCCTGTGTTGCCGCATGCCTCGCTTGTGGTGTCTGAAAGCATGATTTTCTTTTATCCTGGGACAACCTGTTTTTGTCCTGTCCATCTCTGCAAGGCACAAAGACTAGCTGGGAGGTCTCGCATACTTCTTTGATTACCCCATGGCCTGTCTGAGGACATAAGTTGCTTTTGTGTGCAGTTCTGTCCCTTTTTTCTTTCCTTTTCTTCATGATGGAGTATTCCTCCCTTGTAAGATACCACAATTAATAAGCAAAAAAATCTAGCCAACTTGGTTTTGCGCTGCTGTGACCACTGTGCTCTGGGAGCAGGGAGCAGAAGCAATACTGCGTTTGGCTGGGAGAGGGGCCTCACATCCTTGGTGCGTGTGTGCACTGCTGAGTGCAATCAGCAAAGCCTCAGCTCACCCTCTGATGTCCTGAGAGACCCAACCGTGGAGCCAAGTGGTGATGCAATCTCCAGGGCCATCACAGCAGACTTTGTGGAACCAGATGTTTTGAGGAGGCAGTAAGCAGGGTTGAGGAAGAGTCCTTCCAGGATATCAAGCGTAAGTGAAGGAGAGAGGTGCTGCTTCTCCTTTAGCAGAAAGAGCACTTAGACTAGTGGTGCTAAGAAATGAAAACTGGCTTCTGAGAGTATATGAAGGATTAGAGTGTGCAGAGGCATCTCTGAAGCCATGAAAATTCCTATGGTGAGACTGGATTTAGCTGGAGAGAGGGGATTAGCTACAAGGGAGCCCAGTACAGCTGAAGGATACTGAGAAGAATATTTGACAGATTCCAGTGGAGTTGGAAATCCAGCTTAGTTTTCCTTAGTATGCAGTACTGCACCCTTGTGATGTCCAAGTACTTCTTGGATAAAATTAAATTGGTGTCTTGTAGGCCATTACTGGATTTCACTAGTGTTTTCTAGTCTTCTCTGAGAAGATCTTCTTTTAAACTGGGGGTTGGAGAATTATATAATTATGCTGCTATTAGTTTTATGGTAGCTACGGTAAGAACAGTCTGTTCGAGTGGAGGGTTTTATAATGGACTCTGAAGGTGTTCGGATGCTGGTCTATTCTGCTGATTTCTGGAAGATCAGTCTTGAGCCAAAGTCTTGTCAGTAAAGACCACTTTATCTCCAGGTCCTGCGTGTTCTGTGGAGAGGGTTAAGAGCTGCTTTGTCCCACAGCGTGCAGCTGCCTTGCTGAGACTGGAGATGTGGCATCTAAAATAACCAAATAACTAAATATCAGGACAAGACACTTGAGAGAACAGTTGAAACAATGAAAGCCCATGGAAAGTGTGGAGTCCAAAGGTACTGTGCTTCTAGAGTTGAAGAGGTGAGCAGCCACAGACTGGAGGCTTTGTGTTGCATCCATCTTAGTTTCTGTACGCAGCAGATGGTAGCAGCTGGTGTGGAGCACTTGGGTTTCCTAGAAGAATGTGTAGAAGAGACATCTGATTTGTTTGTTTTTTGGCCATAGATGTTGCTGGTCTGTTGAGACCTAGCAAGGTCTTGTGGTTGACTTTTACATAATGTGTCTGCCTTCCCTGGGAAGGGGAAGGCAATGCCTTTGTTTGCACTGTGTTTTCAGCCTTCCCTGGCCAACCTCACCTTAGTCTTGTGTAGATGCGCCCTTTAGCTGTCTTTTTTTTTTTTTTCTTCTTCAATCGAGTTTTCTTCCTGGCTTGATGAGACCTACTAATGGTGTGTGGATGGCAGCTCTGGGAATTATGGTGGCACCCTGTTGAGTGGTCACCTTATATCTCCGCTCACCTCCCTGTGGAAATGGAGGGAAGGTGCTCACTACAGAGCCTCACTCTGCCTTAGTTGCTAAGTAAGGTCAGGCTGTGTTGGATGGCTTGCTCCAGCTGTTTGGGCTGTCAGCAAGTCAGTGGCACCTTGTGGTCAGTTGTCTCAAAGCTACAAAGGAAATACAGAGCACGAGGTATTGGTGTTTTGCATTAGTGCTGTGGGCAGCAGCTCTTGGTGAAGGTCACGGGAGAATGTTGTATCCCGTCCTTGAAACGTGAAGGGAAGCCGATATGGACCTGCTTACATTCAAACCACCTTGTGCTGTGACTCTGCCAGAACTTCTTGCTAACGTCCTCATAGCTTGCTGTCCCTGAAAACACCATGAGAGAAGTGCTGAGCCCTAGCTACCTTCTGGTACATCTTGCTCCTTTACGCTTTTTCTGCTGTTCAGCTTTGTATGATAATCTTCTCTTCCTACCATTAAGCAAAGCACAGTCCTGCTGTCCCTGAGCTTGCTTTGGTCATAGACAAATACAAGTTTTATAGTTTCTCCTTCAGTGAGTGTTTGCAGAACAAAAGTAACTTGATATTTTAAGAGCGTTTAGAGTACTGTGGCTCTGATGCCTGTTGAGATTTCTGTTCCCTGGGGATGGCAGATAGTGCTTCAGAAATGCAGAGCCTATCCCATTTGTCTCTAGCTGGAGAAAGCTGGGCCCTTGCTATGGAGGATGGAAGTCATACTGGATTTTAATCTGCCATGTGAAAGCAATTCACATTTGTGAATTGAGAGCTTTGTGTTGAAGTGTCTGAGTGATGGGCAAATATGTTACTGCATGGGTGTTATGGGATAACTTTAGGCTGAGGAGATGAGCATTTTGGTATTGGGGAAAAACAGAAGCTTCTGCTCTGATTTGTTCTCCACAGGAGCTGTGGAGAAGTCTAAGGAGTCTTGCATTCCATGCCCTAATGAGATGGAGTGTGGCATAGCATGCATCCAGCAGCTTGTTAGTGGCCTCTTGCCAGTGTTCTCCAGAAGAGAGCATTAGGACTGGTGAGCTGCCAGTACTTACCGGTGCATATCTTTCTCTCTGGCTTCCTGAAAAATAAGTATATGATTTCAGGATGGTATAAATCAGCCGGTCACTTGATAAAATGGCAAAGTAAAATGCTAACAGGTGCCTGGGGATAACTCATGTGCGTACGACCTCTAGCTTTCCTCCTTCTCTGAAAGCCCTTCACCTGCATGGTAGACACAGAACTTTAAACACGGAAATATCAAAGGGATCCCTTACAAAAAGAAGCTTTCAGCTTGTCTTGCCAGGACTGAGTGTTGCTGAAGCAGTTTGTGTTTCTTAAAGAAAGAGCTTTGTCTTAATAGAGCTGACTGTCCATACTCCTGGCTTTTTCTTCTACTTGAACATTAAAGCTTTTCTTATACTGCTGTTTTTAACCTGACAGCAACTTGATCACTCTCCTGGAGATCAAGTTGACTTTTTTTCCCTCTCCTCACTCAAAATTGTCTTGCTGTTTTCTGTGTTCCTGGTAACTGATGGCTGCTTTGTGTTAGAGCAGCTGGGCTCCTTTATGACAAACTGAGATGTCTCTCTGACTGGTACCTCCTTTCTCATTTCCACCACATGTAAATGTTTTGGTGAGGGGGAGTAATAACAGTTTCTCTGCTGGCCTTTGTCTCCAACTAGCTACCACTCAGACACATCTTTCATTGCAGGGCTGATCAGAAGATATGGGAAGGGATACGTGACTGATGTTATTTAGTTTCTTGACTCATGTAAGGGTGCGCGAGTGTTCTCCACTCCCTGGCAGAGGAATCCCTGGCATGTGAGAATGAAGGTGGTTCCCAGGGATGAGATTTTGAAGAGGACACACCTTGCTTCTTTGCTTCCCCCCCTTTTAGGAGGGGATAGGAAATATGTTCATGCTCCCACTCGAGCAGTGGAAATGGCCTCCTGGGACATGTCAGCAGTGGAACAGCAGAGGGTACTGCAGGGTCAGCTTGCTTTGGCAGAGCTGCAGGGGCTGTGCACACCAGCCTGGCTCTCCCAGGCAGAGGTGGCAATAGCGGGGGAGGCAGCACAGCTGTGCCCAGGGCTCATTGTGCCACTGGGTGAAGAGCTGCAGAGCCGTGTGCTGAGCCTGACAGATACTGATGTATGCAAATGTCAAGTGAGGAAAATGCTTTGCTTCCTAAAACCGTGTGTCCTGCTATGTTGACACGGTGCACTACGTCTCAGAAAATGGAGCAGTTTGTTGAATGTCAAGAGTTATGGCTTTTTGTCTGGGAGTTTACTGTGGCACGCAGAGCATTACAGCCATCTGAGAAAATGATGTGCCTTATGCAATTCCTTCAGCGCCTGCCCTCAGTCCTGGGCTGGCCCAGAGGAAGCTGGCTGCCCTGCATTTGTGCGTCCTGTAGGAACTGGAGCGAAACCAGCGTTACCTGGCAGCCATTGGGATTACCATATTGGAGCAGGTCAGCCATTTATCTTGCCTAGGTTTCAGCAACCTGATGTCTGGAAGTAGTGCCTTGGAGAAGGCACAGGACACCTGACTGGAGAAAGCTGTACTCATTTACCAGTGGCGGACACTTTCTCCTGACAGCCAGTCACGGCTAATTTAGTATTTTTGGCTTCTAGTGCCCTTCTCTTCCCCACACTTCAACACACAGAGCAAAAGCTGGTGACATGCAAGGGAAAGGCACTGAATACTCCTCTATCTTCCAAGTGATCTTGCTGCTTCTGTGAGACATTAGTAGAGACTTCAGGAAAAAAAAAATCCTGGACATGAGATGCTCTTGGGGTTTTCTGCAGCCCCTTATTTTTCTCCCATGAAGCTTGACAGCAAGCCCCAAGATGATTCTTTATGGCTTTTGACTGGAGAATATCCAGCCCCTTCATGGCTGGATCACCACAAAGGTGTGACCTCCCACCAGGTGGGTCATGACCAGGTGTGTGAGGTCAGGCTGTGGAGCTGTGTTGGGTGGGTGCAGGTGAGGCTCTGCCCTGGTGCAGCCCCCTGAGGAGAGCCACCATTTCCTCCCTACCCACCTGTCTGACAAGATGGTCTCCCGGGGGTACACAGAGCCAGCACCCTGCCCTGCCACTGACCTATGCTGTGTCAAACTATATCAAACCCAGTACTAAACATTAAACAATAGATTTAAGCTGTCTCTTTTTTCCTTGTTTATTTTTCTTTTCATTTTTAACTCTCCCATGGCCATGCTGTAACTTTACCACCAGCTTCAGGCTTGCAGTCCTTCTGTCAGAACTTGAGGTGGGACTCCTTGCCCTGCCACCCGAGTGCCAGGGACAATGTCAGTGGATGGTTGCTCTCACTAAAAACACGACTGCAAAGTGTCCAGAAATGCTTGTCGCTGAGCTGTGAGGTACAACTGTGGACAACCCCTCTACCCCTCTGTCAGAGCCATCTGTGGAGAGCCAGATGCCTTCCTTTGGGTGGTTCCTGTTTGTCTAAATGCTTTATGGCTTTTCACGTTAGTATTAAATTCCCCTCAGGTTAATCAGTAAACGTGCTCTGTGTCTTATTTAATACCCTCTGAAGCGATGGGAGCAGGCTGGGTGCTTCTTCCCTCTGCTCCCACAACCTGCCCATGTGCCAGCCTTGAGGAGCCCTTGGGCAGGGGAGCAGCCTGTGGGGCTGGGGGTGTGGGGCAGCTCCCCTGTGGCTCCCAGAAGCAGGGACTACCTCCTAGGAAGGCATTGCTGGCACCATTATGTGCCATGTGGAAGCTTTATAGGTGTGGTGCCTCTCAGGAACTTTGGCCCTAGAAAGGGAAACTGCTGGGGGCCAGAGAGCCACCATAGGGAGGAGCATGTTGTGGAGGGAGCAAAGTGGTACATGTTGTGTACATGGGGATCTCTGCCTCTGCCTGTCACTGCAGGGAGGGTTTCGTGCTCCAGTGAGCAAAGGACAGCCTGTAGATTGCAAAGGGCTCTTGGATGATCTTGCCATGCCTAGCTTCGCCCCAGGTTTCCTTTCCCTAAACAGCATATGGTGAGCACCTTTTCTCCTTTTTCCTTGGTGGAGCATTGTGTGAGATTAGATTTTTTTAATCTTATTTTTTTTATTTTTGTCCTTTTTCTGGATTGTAGTCTTCAATTGCTTCTCTGCCTGACAGCAGCTCTGCGTTCCTTGCCTGGGCTGGAGGTGGGGAGGTAGTGTAAGGAAGGATGAAGGCAATATTTTGTGGCGTTTGGAGGGAAGGATTATGCACTGCTGGCTTCTTCCTGGCCTGACACAAATCCATCATGATGGTACAGTAGTACCAGCAAAGACAGTGAGGTGTTTATTTTAGTCACCTTGAATCCAGATGCAAAAAAACCTCAGCATTTGGTGCACAGAAAATGAAAGGCAAAGGGCAACATTTGGAGATATAGAGGACTTGAGAAGGACGGTAGAAGAGTTAATGTGAGAGGATCTTAAACTTTTATTTTTGTTTTCCAATTCCCCATGTGAACTTGGGTAGCATTTCCTAGGAACAAGGGTGGGTTTTTAGGGCGTGTGTTGAGCAAACACTGAGAAAATCTGGGGAGCGTAGGCTGCCTCTGGCAGTCTGACTTAATGGTCTCGGTCCTTTAGAACTGCCTCTCTTATACTGGTCATGTTTCAACCATGCCCCCCCCCCCCCACACACTCTCACCCTTCCTCCTCTCTCTCCATTTTCCCCCAACCCTCTGGTGATGCACAGTCTGAGGAGGTCTATGTTCATTTTGTTTCTGTCATTGAATAGGGGACAAATCTGCCAAGTGCAGTGAGTTCACTGGATCATGAATTCCTGTTACTCTGCATTTCCTGTCTTTCTACCCCATTGCCAGTGCCTTTCTTGTTTCAGTGGATTTATGAGACTGTGACTGATCTAGCAGAGGTTCAGCTTGGTGTAATATAGCTGAGGCAAAAGACCCACTGAAGATGGCAGGGGGTGGGGGGAGTAGTTCCTGGATTCAAGTATCTGAAGATGCATGCTGAATTTGGACCAGCTTTCTGCCATCCCCAACCTGTTTTTCTAACGATGGCACTTCAGTAACTATTGAATGTGACTTTCCTTTTCATGGCTCTTCCACAGGATGAAGATGAGACGCCATAAGCTCTTTCTGACTCTCTGCATGGCTGGTCTCTGCCTCATCTCCTTCTTGCACTTCCTCAAGGCCCTTTCCTATGTCACCTTCCCCAGGGAGCTGGCTTCGCTTAGTCCCAATCTCGTCTCCAGCTTCTTCTGGAACAATGCCCCTGTCACACCTCAGGTCAGCCCTGAGCCAGGGGGTGCAGAGTTCCTCCGCACACCCTTGTACTCTCACTCCCCCTTGCTCCAGCCCCTGCCTCCCAGCAGAGCCAGCGAAGAGCTGCACAAAGTTGAGTTCGTGCTGCCAGAAGACACAACAGAATACTTTGTCCGTACCAAAGCTGGTGGCATTTGCTTTAAACCAGGCACCAAGGTGTTGGAGAAACCACCCGTGGGAGGTCGGCTGGAGGAGCGAGCGGATGGCGCGGCCTCGGGGCGGCCGGTTCGCAAGCCACTGAGCACCAGCGGAGCCAAGCGGCGCAAGTGGGTGGAGTGCATGTGCTTGCCGGGCTGGCACGGCCCCAGCTGCGGCGTCCCCACTGTGGTCCAGTACTCCAACCTGCCCACCAAGGACCGCCTCGTGCCTCGGGAGATCCCCCGGCGGGTCATCAACGCTATCAACGTCAACCACGAGTTTGACCTGCTGGACGTCCGCTTCCACGAGCTGGGTGACGTGGTGGATGCTTTCGTGGTGTGTGAGTCAAACTTCACAGCCTATGGAGAGCCACGGCCCCTCAAGTTCCGTGAGATGCTCCTCAACGGCTCCTTTGACTACATCCGCCACAAGGTGCTCTATGTCTTTCTGGACCACTTTCCCCCCGGCGGCCGCCAGGACGGCTGGATTGCTGACGACTACCTACGTACCTTTCTCACCCGGGATGGCGTCTCTCGCCTCCACAACCTGCGCCCGGATGACGTCTTCATCATTGATGATGCTGATGAGATCCCGGCCCGTGATGGCGTGCTCTTCCTCAAGCTCTATGACGGCTGGACAGAGCCCTTCGCCTTTCACATGCGCAAGTCACTCTATGGCTTCTTCTGGAAGCAGCCAGGCACCTTGGAGGTGGTCTCAGGCTGCACCATGGGGATGCTCCAGGCTGTCTATGCTACTGACGGGATACGATTGCGACGCCGTGAGTACTACACCATGCCTGGTTTTCGGCAGTATGAGAACAGCACAGGACATATCCTGGTGCAGTGGTCGCTGGGCAGCCCCCTCCACTTTGCTGGCTGGCACTGCTCCTGGTGTTTCACCCCTGAGGGGATCTACTTCAAACTGGTGTCAGCCCAGAATGGGGACTTCCCCCGCTGGGGTGACTATGAGGATAAACGAGACCTCAATTATATCCGGGAGCTGATCCGGACTGGTGGCTGGTTTGATGGTACTACGCAGGAGTATCCCCCTGCTGACCCCAAGGAGCAGATGTACGCTCCCAAGTACCTGCTGAAGAACTACCAGCGGTTCCGCTACTTGTTGGAGAACCCCTACCAAAAAGCAGAGGGTGCTGGGTGAGGCCACGAGGCTCAGGCTCATGTGGGAATTCAGAACTTCACAATAAAGGGAAAGAGTCAGGTGTTTTCGTCTGTTCCTTTTCTTTTTTTTGTTTCCTTTGTTTATGGGCAGGGTGTGCCATTTCTCTGGGGTCTCTGCCCTCCCTCCCTCCTTCTTCTTTTTCCCTTCATCCCAGGGTGATGCCTGGGAACCTGAATTCCTCAGTCACATGGGCAGGAGGAGGAGAGATGTTGGGGACCTACTCTGATAGTAGCATAAAGACTTTATTGCATCCTCCAAACCTCTCCTGCTACCTGGAGAGAATCTCTGCAGCCAGCTGGCAGATTTTCCTCCAGGAGAGGCTGGGAGGGTACTGTGGGGAGAGTGGGCAACTGTTCCCATCCACCCTCATCCTTCATGGATTGGAGCAAGCACAGATGCAAGCCTGGGCTATTCAGTGAGCGTGTGAGTCAGCAGACACAAACTGATGCAAGTGGCCATGTCTGATGTGTGTCACTAGCATTTTTTGGATGAGTGAATGTGCAGAAACATCTCAGAATGCTTTTTTTGTTTTGTTTTGTTGTATACCTCTATATTCAGAGAGTATTTTGGGGAAGGGAAATCCTTTGCTTCTAAGGTGTCCTCCCCAAAATGCATCCCCCTCTACAGGTTTAATGCATCTGGGCTGTACGTTGCCCCAACGCTCTACCAATCCCGGAGCAGGCAGATGGGAAGCAGAGGAGAAAGCCGGCTTTTGTTGTTTGCTTTTTTCCACTCATTTTCTGCCCCTGCCCCCATGACACTGCACTGGCTTGTCCCACAGAAGCCAAAGTGTTTTCCCCTGCAGTATGTGCTTCAGTTGGGGCTGGGATAAGCTGCAGGGCGCTCAACCAGATGGTGAGAGTGTGTGTTTGCAAGTGCATGGTTTCCTATGTGCATGAGTGCTAACATGCATGGGTTTGATGTGCACGTGGGCGTTCGTTACCAGTACTGGGGGGGAAGGGGGCATAGTTGGGCTTGGCTGTGTGTGCTTTCAGGAAATAGTGGGATCCAGAAGCTGCAAACTCAGTCTTGGCAAGGATGACTTCTTGAGGAAGTCATACAAGAGGACCAGGGACAGCATTGGCTCTGCATAGCAGTACTGTACATGTCGGACTGTTGCATACCTCTCTGGCTGCCTCTGCAATCCCACAGGCAGTGCCTGCTGCAGAGTTGCTGCTTACACGTGCTGGCTATTCCTTCTTACCATGGGGTAGTAAAAGGGAGAAGATGAAGGGCAAACTTCTGAGTTTGTTGTGGGGGAAACAGAGCTGGTCAAGGCACAGGATCCATCTGTCTGCTCTTAGGGTGTGAGTGAGCTCATGAAGAAACAGGCCATGGGCAGATTCTCATGGGGCCAAGAGACTGTTTTGGGACTACCATGCAATCCAGAGAGTGTGTGCAGCCCACATCTCCAGCCTGGACCATGCAGAGGGGAGGGGATCTAGGAGGACGCTAGTTGCAGCTCTCTGGGCTGGTGTCAGCTCAGTTTGCCAGGGATGGGTAGTGAGGATCTGGCTTGTTGTGTTGGATTGATTCAGTTCATTGAAGAGGCAGATTCATGTCTCCACCCTTCCTTAGCAGATGGCTTGACAGGGTGCCCAGACCCTGGGCCGTAGCAGGTAGAGGGTGAAAAACATGATGAACTTGCTCTCTTAGCCTTGCAGTGGAAAGACTGACTCATGTTCCAAGCAGAGATCATATGGAGGAGGAGAAAGAGGAAATGTTGGCATAAAGAAGTGGCCCTTTTGGCCAGCTGTTCTAAAGCAGGGGGTTTCCTTTGCCCTTAACTCCACCAGGGCTCTGCGTTCTTGTGTTGTCCAGCATGTGCCACCCTTGTGCTTCATTCCTATCCACGACTCTCTTTTTCCCTCCTAATCCCTCTCTAGAGAAGGGAAAAATGTCAGCAAAAGTAACTTGGTTGCCTAATAAGGCTGAGACTGGAACAGAGCAAAGATGAACGTCTTTTTCTGATCAAATTGAGATGCAGTTCATCTTAGCTCCTTTCATGTCTTGTGTGCCATAATGCCTGCTTATAAGAACTGAAGGAACCTCTTTTCTTGTTATTGGGTTTTTTTTGTCTTTTTAGATCACTGTTCTCACTTTTGTTGTGTCTTCCCCTCAGGCAGAAAGCCCCCTTGGGAACTGGGTGGAGTGAGAAGCTTTGCTAGGCGGAATGCTCTTCTCCCACAATGAAGTTGTGGCTCTTCTAAGTCCAGACTTGTTGATGCAGCAGGAGGGACTCTTGTCATAGTCACGGGGTCCTGGTGCCGAGCAACTGTGTGGAGGTCTTGGGTGCAGAAAGATTGTAGAGAAATGGGGACCCAGCTGAGAAAGAAGGAGCCTGTGTTGAGCAAGATGAAAGCTGTACCACTGAGGCTGTAGCACAAGGGGAATGTGCTTTCCCTGGGGACAGCAGGAGGAGAGCAGGTGTGTTAGCTCATAGTATTCAGCAGCTGAAAAGTATAGCAGGAAGAAGCTATTTCTCATTTTTACTCATAGGAGGGAGCCTGAGATCTGCTCTTGGACCTTTGGCATTGCCTTGTCTTAGTGATTGTAACACAAGGCCAATGCCAGGTTTTGCTGGAGACAGAAGAGAAAGACAAGTCAGTCTTTGCATGGGTGCTTTGGCATCACTGGAGCCCTGTGAAGCAGGGGCTGAAGTGCCTGTGTGCTGGGACTGCACCTTATTATCTTCCACAGTGGGAGCAGCTTCTTGTCTAATACCAGCCCTTCTCATGCATGGCCATCCTCAGGGATTTTTAGTGCACTGCAAATCATGTTTTCAGTGTTGAGGTATGGCCCTTGTCTCTTGGGAGTTTCAGATAAGTCTACAGCTGCAGTATCTGCAACTCCTATTCCTGAAGTACAGCCTGTTGTCTTCTCCATTATTTGCTCCATCATTTCCCTCTTCTTCCTCTGATTTGTCTTTCCCTTTTGCCCCCTTAGGCTGGTGGAGAAGGTCCTACTGGAACAGCAATGCTCAGGTTCTTCTGTAGGACTCTGGCCCTGTCTGCCTTCTGGACTTACTCACTTCCTTACTCTAAGGAAATTAAATTTAAACCAGACTTCTGTTGTGGTGGAAGGAAGGGGCTTTACAGATGAAATGCATTCTTTTTTGTTTCTCAAGAATTGTTTAAACATTTTTTTGATATAAGGCCAAACTAGTCAATGTTTCTGTCTAATTTGTCTGGCTAGCCCTGTGTTTATTATCCTTAGGGAGCTAGAATGCTTGTCATTAAAAATCTTCCTTTTTGTCCCTGGAGGAACAGACACCAGCAAGCTGACTTTTGCACAGTAATTTTCCAAGGTAGTGGCTTGCCCTCTGTTCAGCCTTGCCTGTACTGCTGTGCTAGGACCTCTGCAACCAGTGCATGGAGGGGACAGCCACCCCCCAGACAACCACCACAAGAGGGAACCCAAAAGCATGTGGGTGTATGAGGCGGGAGAAGGGAGAAGCAATAGGCAGGTTTCTGTTAGATCTTTGTTTCCCAGTGCTGAACTCTGAGTATTGGGACTCCTTCATCTTATCTGAACCAGGTACTGAGGCTTGAGAAGGACCAATAACCCTGTCCTGCCTCTAGGCTGGATAAAACCAGAGCCTGACGTCTGTGGGTTGTTGCAGCCATAAACAGTGAAACTTGCTGTCTCTCTGGGAGCAAACTCTCTGGTGGAAGGAGGGAATGCATCGCCAGCCTTTCCTGCAGCCCTCTTCAGCCCTGTGCTTTTTCTTTCCCTAGATGTTTCTACCTTCAAATTGGTGCAAAGGAAGGCCAGGTAGTAGGTGAAGTAGTGAGTGGCACACCCAAGCCTTGCATTTCTTTCTGCCTGCCTATCTTCTGTTGTCTGTCTTAGTGCTTCCCACCTGAAAAAGGAATTGCGTGCCCATGCATGGCTTTAGTCGGAGAACCCATCTTCCTCCTGTGCCCTGAGTGAAGGGAAGGACCTGCAGCAATTGAGTTTGCTAAAGCAGGGGGAGTAGGGCAGGTTAGACATCTTTGCCCCTTTGTGTGTAATGCCATGCCCAAGTGACAGACAGAAAAGAAAGGGTGATTTTGTGCCTGTGTGGTTGGTATGAAGGATGACACGCTCAAGCCCACTCTTGCTGTTGCTTTCTCTGATCCCTGTATCCTGCTAAGGTGTTTGCTGTTGTGCTGCTCAGGCCAGCCTGTTCTTTGTGTCTCTGTGACAGGTAAACAAGGAAACTTTGTGTCCTCCAGGTAACGTGAGTTGTGATGGAGGGAGGGTATTCATTCCCCTCCGCTCACCTTGGTGTGTCCTTGTGGGCTGTTAGTGTCTCTTCCCCTCTTCAATATCCCCCAGGCTCTCTCCCTGTCTCCCAGCTCCTGCCAGCAATCTCCATGGCTGCTATGCCTCTGCACTGTGAAGACACGTGTCCAGGGTCACTCCTGGTGCGATTAGTGAACACTGGTGGTGAAGAGGAAGGGATGACTAATCCTGGCTTCATTGATCTCTAACCTTAGCGAGAAAGGAGGGAAACGAGTGGGAAAATGGATCCTGTATCCCTCCATTATTGTGTTCTCCCTACCCTCCCCAAACCCCTCCTTTCTGATATCTGAGACATTGGACAAACTCACGTTATGGAAAGAGAAGGAAGAGAAGGGGAGCTGGAGAGTAAGGGGGTAACAGGAGGGGCTCAGATCCAATACCAAGAAAGAAGAGCCATTTCTAATGCAATACACTGTAATTTTAAAGCTTTGGGGACTATATACATTGGATTAAGAAGGGATCTGAAATGCTCTGAGACTCTAAGAATTCGAACCACTGTTTTTTCCTTCCTGTGAGGATAATGATGCAGTATCGTCCTGGAGGTGGTCTAGCAGCACTTCTGAGCCTGGGATCGACCTGGACCTACTGGTGGTGTTGCCCCTGGAGTGGCTCCAGAACACCCTGCTTTGGAAAAAGAATGTGTGGACTTGCCAAAAAAACAAAAAGAAAAGAAAAAATAAGAGCATCTGCGAATCTCCTTTCCACTCTGTAATTTATAAACAGCAAGTAATAATGAACTTTTTGTAAGGATAAATCAAATGTACATTCTGAAATCATTTTCTCTGTAAATGGTTGGATTTCATTTCACCCTTAAAGGGATGCTTAAAAGGAGGAGATAATAATAAAAATAAAAAAATTTACAAAGTATGAAAGGATGTGTGTGACACCTTTTATTTCTGATTGCCTCGTGGAGGGGCTGTTGGAAAATAGAGTGAGGGAGCCTCCCAATCTTAGTGGAACACTGTTCCCAAGAAGGGAGATTAAGGGGGAGCCTAGCCGGTTTGGGGACTGATTGCTGATTTTGTGGGCCCAGGTCAGACCTAATCTTCTGCATGTTAAGTGAATATAAACATGTAAAGGCATAAGAGTGGGGAACAATAGCTGCTAAGTGGCTCTCAGAAGAGCTGGTGGATGGGAGAACCAACGTCACCTGCTCATGAAGTGGTATTTTGACACCATCTTTGCTCCCTTGGATACGTCCCTTTTTCTAAGTAAAGCACTGGAAATCCTGAAGCCCCAAATTAAACCTCCCCATTGCAGAAATACCTCTCTGGCACATGACCTCCTTGTTTTAGTTTATTTTTAAACCTGTCTAACATAGTTTTGGCTGTTCCCATTACTTGGTATCAAAGCCTGATCCTGCTCTGAATCCTTCTAAACATCCAGCTTCTAAAGTGGCTTTGGTAAGGGCCTTTTGTAAGCTCATGTGCCATCTACTGCCATTTCATTTCTTACCTTTTAAGTGTCTTAGACTTCAGGTTCTAAGATAGTGACTGTAAACATCATAGGTTAGTTTCCTCATAAACATTAGCTCCAGTGCATTCCCCTCTTCTTTCTGCCTTCCATGTCAGCCTAATGTTTTCAATTCTCCTCTTGTGGAAGGGTCTCTTACCAAACTAGTGGCTTGTGTTGAGCATTGCTGAAAGGGCCTGAAATAAACATGCCACCCAAAATTAACAAAATTTCCTATTAAGAATTTTTAGCATTCACAGCAATGACTGTATTTTTGTGCCTGAACAGGGAATAATCTAAAAATAGATAATGGCCAACGTGCCTGAAATTCAGTTTTTCAAGAGGGAAAGTATAGACCAATGGCAGTTTAGTGAGACAGTTTAAGAAATGAGACATGACTAGGTCAAAGGTTCTCCCACGTTATTTTAATTGCCTCCAACACAAAATCTTCACTGACATTTATATTATTTTAAGAAGTAACCTAGATGGCATTTCTTTCATTTCTTGCAAGGTTTTAAAAGAAGGCATTGACTGAACCCAGGACTTTTTTCCCCAGAAAGCACAAGCTTTTGCTGCAGGAGTCTTTGAGAGAAGGGTTGACTCTTGGGCAAACAGTCTGCTGTGGAGACCCTCATTTGCAGGAGCAGTGCTGACGGTCTGCAGAGTGCAGGGAGCGTGTGGCTCCACCACCAGCCCTATATACCATCTCTCAGAGGGTCCTTCAACATACCAAAAGGGATCTAGATGCATCCTAGATATGGATATGGAGCCTTAAGCACCAAATTGAACCAGGAGCGTGCAAACCATCCTGTGTTTTGCAGAATTGCAGTGCCCCAAAAGATGTCAGATGGGGCGATGGATCATGGAGGAGCTCTGGCGTGACCTGCCTTGGAAATAAGTTGTTCCCCTGAAGCTCTCACCGTTGTTCAGAGATTTGTGGTGCTCATCACGGGCACCATGCGACACTGCTTGATGGGAACCGAGGCTGTGGCGGACTCTCCATCCCTGGCTCCTGGAGGGTCTGGCTCCAGCTGACTCTCAGTCGATGCCTGCAGCAGGTTAGCTAGTACAGAAATTGATGTGCTGTTTCCAAACACCAGGGTGCTTGGAAAAAAAGTGACTTCAATATAAACTTACCCTTTCAGAAAGCTGGAAAGGAGATGCTAGATCCTGGCTTGCTGGTTGTTTGCTTTTGTTGCTCGGAGACATTTGTTCCCTGTGTAAGGATACATTTTAATATGCTGTTTAGCAGGGACAGTTAATTTTTAATTATTAGTCCAGTTTTATATTATGTTTTTAAATCTTGCTGCTTTAGTGGCTCAGCTGGGGCAGCAGTGAGGTCTCAGCTGGCTGGCAGGCAGCCCGTGGAGCAGCCAGGGAGAGTCATCCCAGCCCCAGAGAGCGTCACCAGCAAATGGCTTCATGCTCACATGCCCGCAGCTGCAGGCACTGGCTGCCCTGCTTTCCAGAGCACTGTGACAGAGGGGATTTGGCCACAGCCATGGCAGAAGGGAGGCACATTCTTGCTCCCTGGCAGTGGCACATTTTCTTGTGGCTCATGGGCACCGTGTGCCAAACTTTCACCTGGGAGTGAGCTTTGCAGGGCTTTGCTCTGTTGCTGCAAAACAACCTCAGAGGAGCTGTGCAAAACTGTCCCATCTGGAGAAGGATCTCTGGGTCACTGAAATGAGAGGCTGACATAAGGAATATAATCCACGGACGCTAGGGAGAGGAGCCTGGCTTGGGGCCAGGCTGCTGCAAGCTCTGCCTTGGTAGCTGCAGCAGGGACAAGCACATCAGCAAAAGGGTAGAGGATCAACCCACTTCAGCTAATATTTGGGATGTTACTGTAAGCATCTCCGAGATCTCCAAACACAAACCTTTTCTCGGAACTAAGGAGAATCTGGCAATCCCACATTTCTAGCATTTCTGGGTGTGCTTATTTTTTTTAAGCGAAGTGAGAAGTGAAAGTAGTCCTTACTGTCTTTTGAAATATACTATAGCTATGTAAGACTGCAAATTTTTCAAGGCCATATCTCTCCTCACCCTGCCAAATGAAACACAATATAAAACTCCATTGTTTTACTCTTATGTTTCCTGTGCCTTACGGCTTGAACCATGGATCCTCTTGGCTGAGGTCCATCCCAGAAACGATTTAATTTGGGAACATGCTTCACCTTTCTAAAAATAAGGAAAACTGAGAAGAAGAGCAAATAAGCTGTGTTAAAAAAGATCTAAAATGACTTCTCCAGGATCTCAAATTAAAGAAAATATGTTACCCAGGGAATGTATAAAATCAAATAATATAAGCCTGCCTCTATGCAGCAAACTCTTTCCTGGCATTTTAGCTCTGTTCTATAGTCTGGACCTTTTCCAAAGAAAGAGCAACAAATCATCAGTCATATCTTTCTTTTTTTTCCCCCTCAGACACTTACTAAGAACCAGGCACACACAAAAAAATAAAAGAAGGTAGAAAACATCTACCCATTTCTGTTTGCTTCACAGTGTTTTTAAAGCATTTGACTCAAACTGTTACCCAGAAGTAAAATATCAGACTACTGCAAAACCAAAACCAGGTAGATTTCCCAAAATGGGGCAGAAATAAATCTGTCTAAGGACCCGTGACTTAATGAGATAAGATGTGCAATAGGTGCCTTTAACCTGGAAAAAGAAGAGGAGCAGCAGGATATAGTAGCTGTGCCCTTCTCAGGTTGTAGGTCTGTACAAAGGGGGGGTATAGCTCAGTGGTAGAGCATTTGACTGCAGATCAAGAGGTCCCTGGCTCAAATCCGGGTGCCCCCTTCTTTGCTACCTGAGATTAGCTCAGCTGGCTAGAGTGAGGAGCCAATAACACCAAGGTCATGTGTTCAATCCCTGTACAGGCCATTCCCTTAAGAGTTGGATGCAGATCCCTTCCAGCTCAGAATAATCTGTGAAACGGGACCAAACCCCATGTGATACTGGGAGTCCAGATAACACCTTACACAAACCAAAGTCCCATGTTCATACTGGGAGAACCTCATTGCAGCATGTGAAGGAGCACAAGAAAGCCTGAGGTGGTACCACCAGCTGCAAGCTCTCTGATCTCTGCAGACACTTACACTGTAGAAGGCCCACGAGGCTGTTGGAGTGACACAGAATTGCGAGGATAACAGCACTCTCAAAAGCAGGGTCTCTGAATGGCTCTGTAAATCTCCTGCAGCATGCAGCTGGTGCAAAGTGAAAAATGGGGTTAGAATTTTATTAGTTGGGGGTAATGAGAAAAATCCCCAACAAACCCAGCCATGGGGAAATTTGGTTGAAGAAACAGAAACATGAGCTGTGGTAAGAATGAAGGTGGGCACAGACCAATAGTAAAAATATCACAGCAGCAATTTCAATTTGTTGGGTAATAAAACTGAGCCTCCTCAGTGACTTTGTGCAGCCCCTTGCAGGGGCAGCAGCTCTGCATCACACAGACCACTTGCTGCTGGCAGTGTTCGAGCACCTTGGGCTGCAGGGCTGGAATCTGGGGAGCTGAAAAGACCCACTTCAGCTGGAGGAAGGCTAGGACTTCTCCCTTCTTTGCCCTGTCTAAAACATACCATGAGCATGGCTCCCCAGGGTGGATAGTTACTGTCTGTACTAAAATCTGGATCTCGGCTGTAAATCAGGAATGCTCTTTGAAAGGTGGCTGCGTACCAGCGATCTCTCCTCCCTCACCATCCATCTTCCTTTCCACATGCACTCAGCATCAAAGCTGCTGGGGGTTCAGGAAATGAAGCCATGTGGCCATCCTTGGCCCTCTGCCCCTCCTGGCTTGTTGCAGCTGGAGAGCAGGAGCCCAAATGTCATTAATCCTTGCGACTTCTCGAGAAAGTGAAGAAATAGGGCTGCAATGAAAGAGAAGACTGTTGAACAGGGTGAGACTGCCAAAAGGCCTCCTGCAAGGTCCATTTACTAAAAGCTATTAAGGATGTTAAGCCCAAGTTTAGATGGAATTGGTGGGTCACTACCCATCTTCCCTCTCGCATCTTAGAACTGTTTTCAGTCTCCTCTAGGAGGCCAGCCTTCTATTTCCAAGCACGGTTTGTTTTCCATCCCTGCAGAGCCCCTCCAAGATGCCATTTGCAGCTCTGAGGGTCACATTCACCTCTCTGCTGCCAAGGGAGGTGGTAGGCAGCTCAGGGATGTCTCCCTGGCTGGTAATGGTCCTGCCCTTGCAAAATGGGTGATGGGAAGCCCTAGGCATGGCACTTGTCTCCCAGAAGCAGAGGCTGCAAACCAGGCTCGGGGCCATCCATTTGCTGCTTTTGGTGGCCATTAAAGCCTGTGGCAGTGGCTGCTTGAGTGGCAGGACTGCCTGCAATCATGAGAAGACTGTCAGAGGAGTGGCAACTCTGGAGACTTCCAAGGAGGCAGGGTCTGGGGGAATGTCAGCTTTATCCCAAGTACCAGCATGGGTTACTGTGCCCTGTCACACATGCTGCTTTTGATATTTCACAAACTCAGTCATTTGGGGAAACAAAGGTCATTACTGTTCTCCAGGAGCACAGTGGAGGTGTGCCCCTCCCTCTCTGCACTTTGCCCCACTGGGGCAAGTAAATTCCCTTTCTTACAGGGACACAGGCTGGAATCACAGGGGGAACCCCATTCCCAGTGAGTCCATGGGCAAAGAAGCCACCAAGCAACAGGGTTCTGGAGGCAATGGGGCGCTAGGGCCAGTATCTCATCAGGGCAGCACAAGTTTTGGGGGTGCTGGGTGTGTCACCACTGGCACAGCTGCATGTAGTGGGTCAGCAGAGAAGCTGACTGGGTTGGGAAACACTGGAGAGAGTGGGGATGTTGCTTCATTGTCTCAAGGCATAGTTCAAGTTTACAATGCCCACCGTGTCACCAGAGGTCTGGCGCTCTCAGGCAGCTGGGATGGCGTTGGTCATGCGCTGCTCTGCTGTTGCACTCACCCTCCTCCTTACAAGGCAGGAGGGGCAGGTTGAACACTTGTAGGCGTGGGGAGTCCACATCGGGCAGTGGGCACGGAGAGTGACCTCCATGGAGGGGCTGGGGCAGTTTTGTGTGGGTGGAGTAGTTCACAACACGCGCATGCAGCTGCTGGCAAGGGGCCCGGGAGCTGGCAGACAGCCTGAGGGGGAAAAGAACGGAGAAAAACACCAGAATAAGCACAAGCCAAGGGGGCCAGGCTGGGGAGGGGGCACTTATGGAGGCCCATGGTCCTTGGCTGCAGGGCAGCAAGGAGGGCAGCAAGGGAAGTCCATCACTGAGCAGCCTGATCCAGCAGATCCCATTTGTAGTACATCAGGGGGTTGCCACATGGAGCTGCTCCAGTTTTGATCCATACTTGGGAGTTTTGGAGACTGGGCTCATCAGCACACCTGTCCAGAGGTGACAGAACCCTGTTGTGTTGAGTGAAGTATTTCTGTGGATTAACAACCCAAGGAGGAGGCCAGAAGCTGGGAGGAAAGTTCAAAGATTGATTTTCATTCTGGCAGCAGGTTAAGGGTAGGGAATATGAATGCTGCCTCTGAGGCCCTGGAATGCCCAGTATATGAACTGATGATCTGGAAACAAAGATGAGCAATATACCAAACATTTTTGAAGAATGACTCAAAGCTATTTACTCTTGAGGAGATCAGAAAGGACTGAGTAAAATGCAAATGTGGCAAATGGGCAACACCACACGTTTGCCAAGGTTTAACTGGGCACGTGCAAAGTCAGAAAACAAATTGTGTGTAAGAATTACAAAGCTCCAGATGTTCTCTAGCAACTCAAGAAAGAATCTGGATGTCACACAACCCCTGATTCTGTGAGTAGCTGCAGGTTAAAAAAAAGCACACACAAAATATTAGCATGCAGAAAGAAGAAGGGGAGAATAATATGGAAAATATGATAATGCTATTATGTAAATCACTAGCATGGCCTCTCTGGGAATACTGTCTGCAGTTCAAGTAAGCCTTTCTCAGAAAGAGCTGATTAGGGGCATGGCAAATTTGCTCACAAAGAGAGATCAAAATGATTGGGGTTGTTTATCTCAGAAAGGAAATGAACAAGAGGAGATTGGCACAGAGTGAGCCAGTCCGGAGATTCTGGTTTTCTTCCTGTTCAGTTCTATCACTGCCATATCTGGTGTCGCTGAGAAGTGTGTGAAGTGATGTGGCTCTCCTCTGTCACACATGGTTTGCTCTTTCTCTCACCCTCTCTCCCAGAGGAGGCATGGCATATGTGGTAATGTTTTATAATTTGGTAGGACCTGGGGAGGAGGAGACAGCTAAGGAGGAATAGATACATGCCTCAGGGTAGGCATATAGTAGAAAATATGAGAACGGAAAAGGGAGATTTGCACCCAGACAGAGGGGGCAAAGGTTCTGGCTTCAGGAGGCTCCTTCTATTAGTTCAGGCAGACCCCAGAGAGGCTGCCAGCTACTGCTCTTCTCCTAGAGCCCTTGAGACTTCCAGGCTAGGCCTTGGGGTTCCTTGGAGATAAAGATAAGGAGCTTGAATTAGATAAATTATTCTCTAGAAAGCATCAGGGTAGTCAGAGGTACCTTGAGACACACAGCATTAACCCTGCTCTCTGCCAGGGGAGGTTTAGGCTGGACATCAGGAGAAATTTCTTCACAGAAAGGGTGATCAGACATTGGAATGGGCTGCCCAGGGAGGCGGTGGAGTCACCATCCCTGGAGGTGTTTAAGGAAAGACCGGATGTGGCATTGAGTGCCATGGTCTAGTTGACATGGTGTTGTTTGGTCGTGGGTTGGACTCGATGGTCTCAGAGGTCTTTTCCAGCCTAACTGATTCTGTGGTTCTGTGACCCTGGAGCACCAAAGGAATCTTCTCCCCCTGCGCTCCCCTGGCAGCCGGCACGCTCAGCCCTGGCGCTCTGTGCTCTGGGTGTCACTCGCTGCGGCGCGACCAGCGCTCCCCTTTCTCACACGAACATTTGATGGCATTCAGGCGCGTCTCAGCCAGAACGACAAAAGGAAAACCCTCTTGATGCTCCGGCTGCCCCGGACACGGGAACCGGCCGGGCCGACATTCCGGGGAGCCCGTGCTGCCAGCGGGCCCTTCCCGGCGGGAGCGGCGCTGCCCGCGGGTGCCCCCCGCCCGCAGTTCCCTCCCCGCCGCCAGGGGGCGACAGCGCCGCGCGGCACGGGCGGCCCGGCCCCTGCGGGGCTCGCGCTGCGATTGGCGCGCGCGGGGCCGCGGCCCCGGAAGCGGAAGGGCCGCGCTGCCGGGTGACCCCGAGAGCGGCGCCGGGAGGCACCGGAGCGACCCCTGCCCGGGGCCCGGGCCCGCTCGATGATTGCGGCGCCGCCGCCCGCCTCCCCCGGCCGGGACCAGGTGCTGCGAGCGGACCCCTCGGCGAGCCCGTTACCGCGGCGTCGTTAGAGAGGCGGCCCCGGCCCTTCCCGGGGCCTGGCACGAAGCGGGAGGCGGCGGCCGGTGCCTCTCGGGGGAAGGGAAGAGCTGACTGGGATCCCTCCTCGGTCCTTCCTCCACAGGTCGCCCGCCCGCGCCGCACGGTTGCCCCGATGGCCGCGTGGTCCCGCGGGGCGGTGCTGGCGCTGTACCGGGCCCTGCTGCGCCGCGGCCGCGCCCTGCGCTACACCGACCGCGACTTCTACCTGGCCACCGTCCGCCGCGAGTTCCGCCGCAACCAGGGGCTGCAGCGCCCGGAGGACAAGGAAAGGCAGCTGGAGAAGGGGCAGGCGTTCCTGCAGAGCGGGCTTGGCGGCCTGGTGTAGAGATTCCCTGTAGCAGCTCCCACTGACCCCACTTACTTCCCTCTTCTTTCCAAAACAACCTCGCCAAGCAGAAGAGATGATTAACACTCACTGCACACCACTGTCTTGAAGAAGTCTGGAAGGTGCTTCCACGGGCACATCAGGAGGGCTCTCCTGTTCTTTTCACAAATGCATTAGGTCACAGGTAGGTCATTTACAATGATATCACTGTGTTCTTCATGCTGCTGTTACAGCGAGCTTTGTGAAGGTGCATTATCTTTTCTGCCTGGCAATCACAAGTGACTGTATTCCTGGTTCATTCAGGCAGGAACATTCCTCCTGAGATTGTAGCTTGGATTTGGAAAAACCAAGAGGCAGTTTTAAACCACCCAAGTCAGGCAAGCAGGCAGGCTGAGAACCTTTGGAACTGACTCAGAAAATAGATCTCAAGTCATGTTGGAAGAGTTTCCTGGTTGTTTTCATGTAGGTTGACTGGGGATCCACCTACAGGTACAGTGGTGCCAAGGTGGGTTTTACAGAATCAGTTAGGCTGTAAAAGACCTCTGAGACCATCAAGTCCAACAAATGACCGAACACGGTCAGTGCCACATCCAGTCCTTCCTTAAACACCTCTAGGGACGGTGATTCTGCCACCTCCCTGGGCAGCCCATTCCAATGTCTGATCACCCTTTCTGTGAAGAAATTTCTCTTGATGTCCAGCCTGAACCTTCCTTGCTGCAGCTTGAGGCTGTGTTGGCCAGAGAGACTCTTTAATTAAATCTCAAGGTTAGGTGAAATGGGAATCAAAGAATACAAAAGTACATGTGTAAGAAAATATTAGTGTTAATGTTATACGTTGCTTGTCTGAGAGTCAAAACCCACCAGCCTTAAGGGCAGGAATAAATGTCCAGTGAAAGCAAGGGAGTTGTTCCCTTTATGGTGCATTATGGTCTCTATTGTTGTTTCTTGGGTGTTTTTGAAGTATCAGAGATCAGCCATTATCCAGAAATTAATCTGAGACCACCTGTCAGCTCTTGGGAAGATTCTGATTTGTTATAGACAAGCAGGTAACCATCCCTGTATCTCCCTGTCTGGGAGCAAAATTACACTCAGAGAATTAGTAAATAAATTGGCCATGCTTTGGTTGAGAAGTCCAAACTAGAAGGAAAATAGAGTTCTCCATAATATGCAGGATTTTATTATAAAATATTGTGGAATTAAGCCCTACATTCTTTTATTAAACCTGCTTCAATGATTAGAAACCCCATATCAAATTTGAATGTTTTTCTTCAGGTAATGAATGTTACTGGAAGCAAAGAAATGCTGTCATTGCAGGGCTTGGTCACTACTGTCCTGGCATGACTGGGAACAAGCTACTTCTTGAGGGAACATGATTAAAGAGGCTGCAGGGTTAGGTGGTCTCTTCCTATGGCTCTGTGCTGAGACCCCAAGAGCCGTGGGTGTGAGGTGGGGGAGAAGGGAGTGAACTGTCAGGGCTGCGTGTTTTGACCCATCTGTTTAACGTTCCTGCTCCCTCCAGGTAAAATGGCAGGCGCTGGGCAGCGCAAAGGGAAAAAGGATGACAACGGGATCGGCACAGCCATCGACTTCGTGCTGTCCAACGCCCGGCTGGTGCTGGGCGTGGGCGGAGCAGCCATGCTGGGCATCGCCACGCTGGCCGTCAAGCGGGTGAGTGGGCAGGGCAGCGCGCTGGGGCCGGAGCACGGGGCACAGGGAGGAAGGAGTGGGAAATAAAAAGACACGGTATGGGGTAAAATGCAGGTGCTGGGCCCTGAGAGACTCAAACTGTTCCTGGTAATGTTGGTTTAGATGTACGACCGGGCAATCAGCGCTCCCAGCAGCCCCACTCGCTTGAGCCAGTCGGGAAAGAGAAGCTGGGAAGAGCCAAACTGGCTGGGCTCCTCCTCACGCTTGCTGACCCAGGACATGAAGACCAGCCTCAGCCGCTCCCTGCAGACTCTTCCCACTGATCCTTCAGCTGCTGATGCAGGTACGGAGCACGGTCATACTCCTGCGGTACAGAACCATCCAGGCCCATAAATCCTGTATTTGTTTAAAGGAATGCAGGAAAGAAAATATTCTGTCTGTCCCAGGATTTTGACACTTTTCTTTTAAGCAGCTCCTCTGGTAACTTCAGGAATCAGGAGTCACATTAGCAACTAGTGAATAATAATCATTTATTTGCATTCTTCATTTCTCTCATGACTTCATGTTGTTAAGCTTTACTCTCTCTCTGGTTTTAATTTTTGAATCTGAATACTAGTCTGTTCAATCTTTGCTGATAAAAAGCCATTCCATTCCTTTCAAGCTCTTCGTTGCCTTTCTTTGGGCCGTTCCAGTTTGTTTGTTTCTTTTTAAGGGGGAAATATTCCCATTGTGAATGTACTAGCAATTTATAAGAGTATTTCCTATATTATTTCTACCATCTTTCAAATAACTTCCGTAATGGCATTTCCCTGTTTACTGCTGCTCATCAATGAGTTGGTCTTCATCAGGCTATAAAAAGTCTTCTTTCTGAGTGGAATAATAAGTCATTTAGAGTCCAACAGTGTTTGTTATATATTTGGTTGGTTTTTCTCACCAGTTTTACTTTCTATCCCTGGTCACTTCAAGAGATTTACACTTGCAGATTTAAACTAAAAATCAGAATCTAGCTTTTAGCTTGATTTTCAGATTCTCTGTGAGCAAGTCAGCTTCAAGACAGTAATAGATTTTCTGCTGAAGAAACATTAAATAACTGTGTTAAGTGAGGTCTAGATAATTTGATTGGAGTCCCTAAAGCATTGCGGAATAAAAACATTGATGGTGGTGTCTTGCATTCTTAAATTAAAAGTAAAGTAAAATTCCTTATTGAAAAATAATTTTTTTCAGGCAATGAAATCCATTTTCCTGTGGTTTTGTGGGCTGTTTCCTTTTCACAGGAAAGCTCAAATCTTTCCAAAAGAACTCAGTGGGACAAGAGGCAGCAGCTGCTGAGGTTGGGCGAGATGGGTCTGTGTTCAGCTTAGTCAGCATTCCACTTGTGCTGTGTGGCCAAACACCCATTGCCAAATGAATCTGCAACAGCTGGTTGCCTTAGTGGGGCCACTGACTTGGGGGTTTTCTTCTGAACCCTTTAAGTACCACAGTCCTTCCAAAGACCTCTTAGATCTTCCTTAACTCTCATGGATAACTTCTGAAACTCTTGGTCCATACTAAGAGAAATCTGAAAGACAGATAGAAAGCATTGTCTTATTTCTTTGGGAAAGCAGTCAGAAAAAAAGGGTCTTAGAGTCTCTGTGCAGGTCAGACATTGCTTAATAACTCAGATGGCAGCATAAAGCCTTGTGTAGCTGTACTGTGCCTCAGAGTGGGCTCTTGGTTCTTTGGCCATTGAAGGTTTGAGGGAGGTTTTCATTGGAGCTATGATTGCCTGAGCTGGGATGGCCCCAAGATCTGATAGCTGTGCTGATCAGACTCCCAACAACTATTTCATTTCCAGGTGGCATGATCTTCTCTGATCTGATACCCTTTCAGGACTGGGGTTTGCTGGTAATTTGTGATAGTCTCTTACAATGTTAAAAACTTAAAGAGATTGTGATGGTTGTTCAAGAGTGTTTTGTCCACTGGTTTGGCATCATGTTAAAAGCTTCTGAACTGGTAATAGCACTGAATTTTTGAAATTGAGCTGAGATGCTGCCCACATGGCCATTAAAATTACTTCCTTGTGCACAATATTAATCTTATTCTGGTGAAATTCCAAATCTAGTAATTTGTTTTATCTGTTTTGATGCTCATAGTACTATCTTTTGAAGTTTCTCAGCACCTCCCTTTTGACTGGTACCTGTGTAAAGCATGCAAAGTGTCCTCTGAGAGCTTTTTGAGACCTAGGAGGCTGCACTTCCACGCTGCAGATTTCCCTCTGCGAAACGCTTCACAGTGAAATACTGCAGATGATCAACAGTTTTCCTTCTGTCTTGCAGACTTCTTTCAACCTACAAAGCCCAAGCCATCTGCCCGGAGGAGTCAGCTGGAGCTGAAAAAGTCCCGCCTTCGTCTGTCTCTGCAAGAAAAGCTCTTTGCCTATTACCGGAGGAAGGTGGCTATCCCAGCGGATGAGCAGGCTCGGGCCAAGCAGGCAGCCGTGGATATCTGTGCGGAGCTGCGCAGCTTCCTCCGTGCCAAGCTGCCGGACATGCCCCTGCGGGACATGTACCTCAGCGGCAGCCTCTACGATGACCTGCAGGTAATTCCTAGGCCCTGTGCTGGGTCCTTATTCAGAAGGCTGACTAAGCAGGAGCATTTCAGGCTTCCCAGTCGGCAGTGCTGGCTCAGCATAGCATTTCTCAGTAATAAGGCCCCTGAATAAGGTTGCCTTTCCCACTGTGGAGCCAAGCGTTGATTTCTGCAGTGCTGTTTGAACCGGCACGACCAGGCTGCTCTGGTGTTGTCTTTCCTACTCTTTTTTTCCTTTTTTTTTTTTTTTTTAAAATGCATGACAGACTAGATTGGCCAGCAGTCCCTGCTACAATATCTCCAAGATGCCCATAGCTGTAGTGAGTGATTTAGAGGCACACTTCTTTGTATGAGTCAGAGCTCTGGAATGGAGTGTCGAGGGGCCAGTGAAACTTAAATCTGAGATCTTAATCACATTGGTAAAAAGGGATCTTTAATGACCTATTTCCGAACAATGTGGCAGACCAGGTGAGGGCAGTGTACCTAGCTGTAGCATGGCATCATTAAACCATGGCAACCTAAGCTTGTCTAGAAACTTAATACTTCATGCCTCCTGTTTTAAATTGTCATGTAGCGTTGCTGTGCCCTAGGCCAGCTGCATCTCACATCCAAGCAGCTGACTTAGGCAGCATATGAGGCAAAATGATTCATCTTTATGCAGTCCATGTCAGGTCTCTAAATAGTACATACCACGTAAGCACTAGCTTGGGTTATATTATTATATTATCCCACTGATAGTCCAAAATAGTCCTTCAGAATGCCTTTTAACAAAGGGAGGATGTGAATCCCACACAGAGAGGAGAATGAGACAGCTGAATCCTTATTCCAAGTTCTTTCGGACAGAAGGCTGTCTAAACATAGTGAATAAAATGACTGTGGAGGGAGAAAGCTTGTTCTTACTGACTTTTCTCTCTTGTGAAAGGTAGTGACAGCTGACCACATCCAGCTCATTGTGCCTCTGATGCTGGAGCAGAACCTGTGGTCGTGTATCCCTGGGGAGGACACTATCATGAACATTCCTGGCTTCTACTTGGTGCGTCGAGAAAACCCAGAGTACTTTCCCCGTGGGAGCAGCTACTGGGACCGCTGTGTGGTGGGAGGTTACCTTTCTCCCAAAACTGTAGCAGACACCTTTGAGAAAGTTGTAGCTGGCTCCATCAACTGGCCAGCAATTGGGAGTCTCTTGGACTATGTGATCCGTCCAGCAGCTCCCCCAGCAGATTTGACGCTGGAAGTTCAATATGATCCAGATCGTCATCTTTTTATTGACTTTCTACCATCCCTGACACTGGGTGACATCGTCCTTGTTGCCAAACCTCATCGATTGGCCCAGAATGACAATTTGTGGCGACTGAGCCTGCGGCCAGCAGAAACGGCTCGCCTCCGGGCCCTGGACCAGGGGGATTCTGGCTGCCGTTGCTTGTGCCTGAAGATCTTCAAAGCAGTATGCAAGTTAAACCCAGCTCTGGGTCACCTCACTGCCAGCCAGCTCACCAATGTCATCCTGCACCTATCCCAGGAGGAGTCTGACTGGTCCCAGGACATGCTGGCTGATCGCTTCTTGCAGGCACTGAAGGGGTTGATCCGCTACTTGGAGGCAGGTGTCCTCCCTAGTGCTCTGAACCCCAAGGTGAACTTGTTTTCAGAGCTCACCCCTGAAGAAGTGGATGAGTTGGGCTACACCCTCTACAGCTCTCTGTCAGAGCCAGAGGTCTTGCTGCAGACGTAATGGGGCCTTACCTAGGGAAGTGTTGATAGGGTTTAGCCAATGCAGACTTTGATTACTACGAATTATGTCTTCTCCACTTCTCCCTATCTTCTCTCTCTCCACCACTCCCTCCTTTTGGTTCATTAGTAATTCCTGCTGTGGAGTTGGTGCTCCCACTGAATTTATTGGTGCTACTGGTCCATTTCCACCATCTCTGCCCCAACAGGTACCCATTGGCTAGGAAAGAGAGGCTAAAACTGCAGCTCTAAGATCTTCACATAAATTCTGCTGAAGTGTCTACCAAAAAAATAAACCGAACTATGCACTTCTTTCTTCTGTAGTACACTTACTGCAGCGAGTCCCTTTTGGTCTGAAGAAGGTGGAACTGGGCTGGTAAATCCAATGACAATTTTAGCAGACTTGCATTGAGGTCATTTAATTTCCTCCAGCGTGACTTTGCCCCATGTTTCTTTTTCTCTGCTGTCCCAAACTGTCTCACTTTCCTTTCTTTTTTGTCCCTTTGACCCAGTCATGCAGGGCAGACTGAGTGAGATGTTTTGAATAGGGTTGTGTTTTGTATTTCTGAGTGGATCATAATTACACTGGCAGTATTTAGGGCTGTAGAGCTTGGAGTAGGAGAATTCCCACACCTCCTGCTCCTACGGAGCCTTCTCATCCTTTGCAAGCTGGGTTCAGGATTAAGGGCTAAGGCTTGTCCGGTATGCTGCAACACAACCTCCAGTATGGGCAATTCTCATCGAAGCTGTCATAGGGGAGGAAGGAACCTTTGTGGTCTGGCTGTGTGATGAGGCCAAAGGAGCAGGGCTTGCCATTCCTGCCTAGCCAGATCTGCTGGGAATGGCCTCGGGAGTGGAGAACAAGGCAACTCCTTCGCTGTCTCTGGCATAAAGGAAGAGAGGATGGGTTTTGGCGGAGGGGTGGGAGAGACACATATGGGAATGGGGATTGGTTTTTTTCATCGTTTCCCCAGGAGCTCGTGGCTGTTCTGATTTACAGGAGGTGGAAACAAGACTGCATGCCTCAACGGGCTTTGTGATAAGCACACACAAGCCAGATTCTCACCAGCTACAAGTCTGTGAAGGTGATAGAACTGAACTGATGTCATCAGCAAGGTTTTATCCCATACACTGGTATTAGGGTACATATACAGAGCTGGCATTTAGAGATATATTAGGTTTGCCATCTGCTCTGTGTGTGTTTTAGTCTCCTCCCCAGAACTGTGGCTGTCCACTCCCTTCCTCATTCCCATGTGCTGACTTTCCAGTGCTCCCAATTTACAATACTCTTAGAAAGCTGGTGAGAGCACACCTTCTGCCCACTCTTGTTTATGGCTACTGTCAGGCCGTCGACTCTGTATCCTCTGCATTAAGCTGTCTGCAAAACGGGGGAGAGATGGTGTCCCCCCGAGTCTGGGCTCTGTGTGTATCTCAAAAGACCAGCATAGCTATCGTTACAGAAACATACTTTCCCCAACTTTATCAGCTTTTTTCCCCCCTTACTGTCCAGCCTCCTTAGCCAATGGAGAGAGCTACTGCAACATTAGGGCTTGGAGGGAGCAGGAATCCCTTTATCCTTTTCTCCTCCCTTCTTCTCAGGACTTCCCCCTTCTTTGACAGAGAAGTTTCAAGGTGAATTTCAGGAGTTGAACCACAGAGGGAAGTCTTCTGCCCTTGGTTTTTTTTAGAGGCAGTGCTGGTGAGATGAGGGAGGGAGCATCTTTCTCGGACAATCCGTCCATTTTAGCCAATGTGTCAGATACTATTCTGTAAACAGTGATAACACAACATTGCATTTTAAATTATTTAATCCTTAGGGTACTGGTATTTTCTAGACTGCCAGATGTGTACTTTGAAGTTTGTGTGTGTATATAAAGTCTATAGTCTATCAGAGGTTAACAGAAATCCCATTTGTATGACTGTGTGTTTTGTAAGTTTTGCAGGAGTCAGTGTTGGTCAACTGTTGATTGCTCTTCACTCTGGTTCCCAGATTTTTTCCCCCTCTTCCTTTCCTTGGCCTCCATTGCCTTTCTGATGTCAGCCTTCCTACCCTAAAAGCAGACAGATGGGACTTGGAGCTTATAGGCTACTGGGGGAAATTCCCCTTTTTTAATTACTTGAAGGTCAACAAAAATATTAAAATATCTGGGTTGTCAGGAGTTCCCCCAAAGTTCATTTCTTCAGCATGATGTCACTGCTCTCTTGGTGCTGATTCCAGTACCATGGTCTTCACACAGAAATGAGCAGCAATGTGGTTGGAAGTGATCCAAACTCTAGATACAAAAAAAAGGTGAGATATGAACAGGGAGACACCACTGTCTGAGCTGACTTGAGAACAGTTGTCACACATATATCTGTACATAGAATTTTTTACATGAAAGCTTTTACTTCTTCCTGGCAACCTAATGAATTAATATTTTATGGCCATTTTTTGCTGCTATTGAGCTCAATTTGTGTATCAAATCGAGACTGAAGCTGCCTTTTTGCCTTTTCTGTAGACTCTACTCAACTTCACTTGAATTCAATCACTTCCATCATATCTTCCCTTCATTTTGCCCTCCTCTGAGCTATCCACAAGCCTGTTCTCAGGAGGCAAATGCTCACTTCCCTACACGCAGCCACCACAGCAGGCAATAGCTGCCCTGGTAGTGACAGTCTCAACAAAGGCCAAAGATGTGATGGGTCATAGGGACACACTGCAACTAGGAATCTTTTAAAAGCAGGGTCAGGCATAAGGGGTAGGGAAGAAGGTGTAGGGTAAGAATGCGGGAAACTTACAGTAATGCTGTACCCAGCCTGTGGGTCAAACAGAATGTTGCAAAGTCTAACTGGCACCTTTCAGTATTAAATGCAGTGCACATGTTTATGTACAGCCTGGAGGGCTGTCTTACCTATAGGTAGGCTCCTTCCTAGTCAAATCTGTAGCACAGAGCAGGAGAACCTAAAGCTGAATGTAAAAAGGGCAGCTCCAGGCCACCTTCCTGGCAGAGTGGCTCAGAGACAGATTGATTGTAAGAGACCCAGGGCATGTGTTGAGCTGGTTACTGCCTTGGCTCCAAGAATGTCTTGGTGTGTTCTGCTATAGCTTAGCTCACACAAGCTTCCTGTGAGCTTGTCGTCTTATTCCCTGTAACCACAGGATGAGGACCAACATGCTCAGCTGTGGGGTTTCACTGCTGCTGAGCTCCACTGCTATTCGTTCAAGTCAGATGGATTTATTTTCCCCTGTGGGAAACAGGAGGCTGCTTTCTGCCCCCTGGCGAGGTGCCATCAGGGCCCTCGCTCTTAGTATGTGGGCAACTCGCAGTGAGAATGAAGAGATGATGCCCCATCTCTCCCAGGCCTGGAGGCTGTGGATTTGCAAAGGGGAAAGTCCAAGTGCATGGTCTCTGACAGAGCGCGTGGAATTCTGAAATAAAATGACTTTCCACAGTAACCTGATTGTCTCTGGTGTGTTTATAAACAAAGGAGCATCTCTCTCTGCTTTCATCTCTATGCATCATCTTCATGCTGATATGATTCTGCACCTAACCAGTGCTTGGGGACTGACATGCCCCTTGCTGATTCACTTGCTTTCCCTTTGCAGCTCTGGGCATGCTTTGCAGCTTGTCTTGAGGGAGCAGTCAGCTCGGTACTGCAGCATCCCAGCTCCTGGCAGCATTTGCACCAGTCACAAGATGATGCGCAATTATGGCGCGGTGCTTCCTATCCTTTCCCTGATAGCCCGCGTGCCCAGGCAGGCACCTGCTTTTCATGTGGCTCCCCAGACTTCAGAGGCTTCCGTGCCTCTGTAATATTAAACTTTCCTGTGCAGACTCCCCCGCCCTTGTTCAAGTCACACCTTGGTTTTTATGTGCCAATCCTCTGTCCTGCCAAATACACTCCTCTTTTATCCAGGCATCAGCCTTGAGGCAGTGAGGAAACCTCTTTGCCAGGGGCCTGTGTCTGATGTATTGAAGCTCTTTGCAGTAAGACCCAGTGCCCGCTTGGGAAGGTGTGGCAGAAATGCTGGACATCAAATAAAGCATGAAGTGATGCTGCTTTTAATGGGTCCCAGGCTCCTTAAATCTGGGCAGATAAGCTACAGTGACAACATTGTCCTGTGAGACTTGTTTTAATGAGGACTGTCATTAACATTTAATTATTTTGGAAGATATTTTATGATACAAAGGGAATCTACAGTTCTTTTTTTTCCTGATACTCCTTGGTTGTGTTGTTTTGGTTTTTTTCCTATAATCTGTCCCGTTGTAGAAACAGCTCAGATGAGATCAAGCACATTTCATGCCGTACAGACTCTTACAGGAACATCTAAAATCAGCTGCCTGTGGAATCTGCAACAAGTATTACCCCCTCAAGTCAAAGCCCCTGGAATGCCTGGAGCCTACAATACATGCTTAATATATGCAGCGGTTTGCATCTTTGCATACAAGCTGTTCTGGCATGAATAGGGAGGAAAGATCAGAAGATAAGTGACTGATGGAGAGAAGAAATAATTGAGCAGAGTGATGATAATTATTTCAAGTGTCCACAAAGAAGAAAAGCATAAACAGAACTCCAGGCTGCAAAGACTCAGAATCTCTTTTGTTCTTAGCCTAAGGAACAGTTTAGGAGGAAAGTGAATTTTGAAAAAAGTATAATATTTTTCCTGCTCTGTTATATAACCACAGTCCTGTCCTGGATATTAATGAAATTGATCTTACATTTTACTTATTTATTTTTGCATCTCCTAATTTTAAAAATGAATAAATAAATTCCAGCCTGCCTATTTTGTAGCTAATCTTAAGATGGGGAGAAAAGGATGACTGAACCCCAAATTTGAGATTATCATGCTAAACTGTGTGATGAATGTTTTTGTTTTTTTTTTTTTCCTAAGTACTTAATCGCATCCATGTCTTTTTAAGTTTTAAGATTTTAAACTCCAGGAAAGCTGCAGACCACTGCCGTGCCGTTTTTTACATTTAGTCTCATGGAAAAAAAGAGGAGCCTCTTCTAAATGAGGAGTTTCTCTTTCAGATAAGATAAAATATGTTTACCCACTACCTGCACTAGGTATGATTCAGTGGCTCCAGCATGGCTCACTGAATCTGGGACTGGATTTTGAAATGCTGGGCTTTGCCCACAGATGAAGCAAGCAAGGAATGGGAAATTCTCTCTCCTTTCAGTGAAACCCAGTATTGGCTTCCAGCCCTAGGAGAACTGCTGAAGTCTAGACACTTGGGGAACTGTTTGAGGTATCTGGATTTTGTCTTCTTTATTCTTGTCAGGCTCAGTTATGATCTGAGTTTATGATCTAAGGGATTCAAGAAATGTCCTCCCTCTCAGGTTTTGTTGTTTTGGTTTTTTTTTAGATTCAACACCTTCTTGAAATAGCTCTCATTTAACAAGTGTGTCCCCTACACAGTCAGGGATAGCACAGTCTAAAATTTTTACTAGCATACGCTGAGAAGGAGCGCATTATTCACAAGTCATGGAGCCAGAAATGTTGTGGTGAGCAGGCTATTCATATCTTTATAGTATGTGATCTGGTGGAATAATCTTGCAAATAGATAAGGCAAAAGAGAGTGATGAGACCAAAGGCAGGGAATATCTGAAATCATTCTGTAGATAGAAAGGGTTCTTGTCATTTTATGAAGAGTAGGAGAGTGGGAGACAAACTTCTCATGATCTCAACCTTTCCTAAGTCCTCACACAGAAGTCAGTTCTAAACAAAATCACATTAAACACACTAAAAGCCAGATTGATTTTTATTTTGCTGCCCTGGTTCAGTTTCCCTGGCTCCTGTGGCTAAGTAGCTCTTTGATCTGTCTATTAACACTCAGTGCTAAGCTTCTCAGGGGAAATATATATATATATATATCTCAATGCTAACCACATTCTTCATGAAAAGCCTTCTCCATACAAATAATGGGCAAAAGTTGCTTGCTTGTGTTTTGGATTTTGTTTCGGATTTTATTTTTTTAGGCAACAGTTCCTTTGGTTCAGTGCAAATCCACCCCTTCCCCTGCCTTTCACTGTGGTAGAATTGTTGTTGTTCCACAGAAGCATGGGGTGATATAGTGCCCCATAAAACATCCCACTACAATGATCCCAGTTCTGTAAGACTCTCCTCTCATTCTGCTTAGCATTGCAAAGGAAAGGCCTAACAGACAACAGACAAGAGGGCATAGATGGCAAATGATGGACTGTGTTGGCTCTTTACCTGTCCCGTGACAGATGTTACTTCAAAACCTGTAATGCCCTGGCAGGCTCCTTACCCCCTTTGAAAGGCAAGAAGCAATCATTCCTGGAGGCAGTATGGCAGAAAGACATTTTTGCCTTCAAAGTCTTGAATTTATTTAGCACAGAGTATTGTTATGTACGGCCTTGGAGACAATAACTACTGCCACTTATCTGGATAATATAATGTGACTCTTTCAACTGCTGATTGTTTACAGCAGCAGTGATACACTGTCAGAGGGCTGAGATACACTGAAGCAAAGGTAGTACAAGACACAGTGGTCCCGCAGGCTGCAGAGCCGCAGCTCCCACGTTGCTTGTTAGAGAGCAGGCTGGCAGGGGCCCAGCTCCCCGGCATTCACAGAGAGGGTGGTTTTTTCTGAGGCAAGAGCGAAACCAAGGCACAGACCTTCTCTTTTCAAAATCTCTGCCTGTGGTCATGAGAGAGACAGTAGAAAGCATCTAGTCTGGTGCCTTTTCTTGAACAATGAGCTAATGTTTTGGGTTAGTAGTCTTTCTCCTCTCTCTCTCTCTCTTTTTTTTTTTTTTTTTTTTTTTTAATATATATTTAATTTTGTAGTTTCTTTCTTATGTAAAAAAAAAAAAATTAATAAAGTGTGATCCATCTTCAGTCCATCACTTTGCACTGCAAAGGAGGGTGCTTGGTGTCACCAGCAGACTGGTAGCTCCCAAGCTTTGTGTCCTGGGACAGACCTACCCTTTTGTGGTCAGACAGAGCCTGTCTGAGACCTGTGTTCCTGATAAGTCCATCCAAATCAGTCTCACTGAAACTGGGTGACTAAGGTGAATGGCTCAAATGTTACCTTCCTGAATAACACCTGTGTTGCCTCAGACCCAGAGGAGATGTGTCCCATCATCACAATGCCAGGACAAGGCCTCAACAAAGTCTCACCCTGTGAGTGCCAAAAAAGCAGGCCAACAGTACTTCCCCAACAGAGCTGGTTTACTTTGGATGGTTCCTCAGACAGATCAGACAGATCTGGGGTTAGTCTCAAACCAGTTCTCTTAGCAGTCAAGCACAGAAACCTCCTCCTGTCACAAGAGCTGCACCACCTCCCTCACCAAGCACCACAGTAATAGCAGTAAGAGGGTCAGTGGGTTAAGAAGCCACAGCACCTACTCAGTATGATACTTTGGCTGCAAAGTCTCTTTGGGAACTATTCTCCAGCTTGCCCATGGCCAGCTCCCCTGTAGTGCATCTGAGGAGGCTCTGCTGAGGCCACCCACAAGCCCATGTACGAGCATAGGGAGAAGAACAGTTTCAGAGTCCTCTGAAAGAATATTCTTTTTGACAATGTTTGCCAAATCCTCTAACATAGAGAGCTTAGGAGAAAAAATTACATTCCTTCAGGAAAAAGCTATAAACTTAATGGTATCACAACTGTGTCAACATCCACCAGGAATTTCTCTCTCCCCCTTTGTAAACAAGTATATATGAAAACAGAACAAAGTGTTCTTGTAAATCACTGAGCAGTTGTTGCCTATGAAGAGTGGAAAATTATTACTGAATAATGGCTGCAGTGTTCATCCCCAGGGACTTGGGCAGCTACAGCCTCAACAGTGATTTATCCCCAAAAGAGTTTCAGAGCTTCATCTGAACTACCTGGTTTATCAGAGTTCTTGCTGAAGCTGCCTGCCAGCATCAGAATAAAAGAGACCTCATGCACACCCCAAAGATCCCCAGAACTCTGTTTTACTTCGTTCATAGAGTATACCCACTCACAGTCTCTCTTCCTGGCCTCATCAAAACACTCTGAATTGATGTGAAGTTAAAAACAAATCCCCAGATGGGGCTCACAGAGCATAGTCTGATATTATCAGCCCTTGATTGTGTGCCCTCCCCCCCTCAGTGAACACAGAGGCTGAAATAACTCAGCTCAAATAACTTTTCCAGACGAAGCTGCCAGTTTAGAGGCCAGGTTCAGGAGTGCAACTGCCACTGGGCTGATGCAGCAAGAAGTCCTCATGCTGTCAAGTCTAAGAGGCACTGACACAGTGAAAGAGAAATCCACTGAAATGGTGATGAGCTATTAACTCGCCCACTGCTGTCTGTGGCTGGCCAAGATGCTGCAGTCTCATAGTCCAAACCTGATTGTCAGGCCTCAGCTCTTGCTAACTTCACACTGCTAGAAAAAAATCAACATGCATTGTCAGTCTCCTCTTCATCTTTTTGCACAAAATGGCACAAAACACCTGGCACGTGTGACTCCAGCAGGTGTTGGTAACATACAGATACACACATTTCGATAGGCACTGAGCACACAGTTTGCAGGGGGCTCACATCAGCTACAGACCCATGAAGAACAATAGTTGCCATGAAATTTGTTTCTGTTCATTTGTTGCTTGGACAACGGGAAGGCTTTTGTGTCTGTGCTAAACTGAGTCCACGTGTGCTAATACACATGAGGGATTATTTTTGACCCCCAAATCCATTCATCATAATAAAACAAGGCTGGACAACGAGAAAACTAAAAATATCCCCCATGGTCTGAACAAAAGCCAGCACCCCCTCCTCCCCCTCCTTCACACATATTTTTTGCTAAACATCATTTTCAACCAGTTGTAGCTTTGCTCAGGAAATTCATGCTTGGGCAAGTTGCAAGTTAAAACTCACCTCACTCTTACCAGATTTACACAATGTTTTTACTTGTGGCAGCTGGCCACATCCTGGCTGATTCTGAGTAACTAAGCCTTTGGAGAGACATATTTTGTGAGCTATCAGCATGTGCTTGGCATGCCCATGTTTGTTCAGTAAGAAAAATGTAGGAAACCAGAATTGTTTCCATATCTGTCTAAAATAATTGAACTGTAAGTTACAAATGTAAATTGCAGATTTAATCCTCTTTTTTATTAGTCTCATTTCTAATGTCAGGGATATTTACATTACAGGATGGAAACAGAAGACAGTGAAGGGGTGAGTGGGTATGTAATGAATGATTTATTAGGGATTCCGTTTGGTGTACCAGTCCAAAACAAATGAGGCAGAGCATACGGATAACTTATTTTCTGTTTGTATGTAATAAAAGATGGACGCTAATACCTCCCAGCCTGATCTTTAATCACATATATTTGCTTTTCAATCTAGTTTCAAAATGGATTGTCTATAAAGGAATCTCTAAAGAGCTTACAATGAGAATCTGGCAGAAAAGATCCTTCAGATATCTGTTTGTGGCATTGAGGACAGAAGCAACTGAGCACTGCAAATTAGCCTGTGCCATAGAGGTTGTAGGTAATTCTCCCTCAAAATTGCTCAAAATGTCTATCTGCTTTGCCTCATTCCTCCCTTATGTTTCCCTCAACACTCCTGTCTCCCAGAAAGATTCCTGCTGGTCTCTGGAAATGCTTTGTTCATTGAAGTGTGGGATAAGGCTTCCTGTCCCTTCTGATGAAAGGTTCAAAGGATTCAAGTTACCACTCACGAGAATTCCCTTGGGGACTTGCTCTCACACTCACCCCTCCTCCCCAGCCACCCCAGCAGGACCCAGGACCAGCAGGAAGCCCATCTGCCCCTTCTCTGGGGCACTGAGGCTCACTGGGGGCCCAAAGCTGCCTGCCCAGTGCCACTGTAGGGGTCATACTCCCTCCTGATGCAGTGTCAGCCAGCCTTTCTCCCTGGCTGCAGCTTTCCCAGCACTCCAGGGAACAGCAAACATCTCTGTCTCAGTTACTCTTGCTGGTTCCCCTCCTGACCCCAGCAATATCCACTGCTCCCCACCTTCCTTGCTCCCCTGCTACGGAGGCCTGTTTCCCTGCCACTGACAGTCCCCGAGAGCATCCTATGCAGACTGTGCAAGGGGATGTTGCTATGGAAACATTTACGTCCTCCTGGTCTTTGGTGTACTTGCTAACAGCATTCAGAATGTTTGTTTCCTGTATACTTGGTGGTGGAAGAAGAAAGCCTCTTTTCCTTTGCAATGTTTACTTTAAAAAAAAAAAAGAAAAATAATTAAAGAACATACATTGACCTTCCATCTTAATGAAGGAGGAGGGTGAATGGAGGAGTAATAGTTTTCCACCTCCTGGTGATGCTGTTTGGCCAGAGCTGGCTCTCTGCCGTGCTGTATTTATCAGGGCAGTTCATCGCTTCCCAGCCAGGTCTTTGGCTTCTCTCCTGCAGTGAGCTCTGCACGAGCAGCTCCTTTCCCCTGCAGCTGGCCCCTCGCTTCTGGGTCGGGATGGATCTCGCTTATCACAGGAGCTCTCTTTGCCGTGGTACAGTATCCAGGGCAGCAAAATAACATCCATGGTGCTGAAGCTGTTAATGTGACAGCAGGAGTTACTGACTCCCACACAAATTGATCTTCCTTCAGATGCCACCTTTTTGTGCTGTAAATTAAATTTTCTTCAGAGCTGCCAGACTTCTCTCCTCTGTCTCTGAGCCACAAATATATTGTCATACTGTAAAGGAACTCTTTTTAGACATTTTTTAGTTAGTAGTGGGTAGCTAGTAGTTCTCTAGAAAATACTTGTAATTTTTTTTGTGGAAAAATTCGCAAGAAATTGTTACTTGTGCTTAAAGAAGTATCTTTTACCTTGGTCAAAAAACTCTAACCACAGTGGAGACATCTCTGACACAATATGTGCAAAAGAAGAAAGATCATTTATAAAGGAATTGGGGATGTAGCTCATGAAATTATGGAACAACAGTAATTCTGCAGTCTTGCAGGAAAAATATGCTTGTCTCTAAGTGGCTGGTTTCTTGTTACTTGATTTCACTTTCTGGGTTGGGCATTGTTACAAAGTATCTGTCTAGAACTAGTAATGCAGTCAAATTTCCACGTTACTTCACACACAAAATGGAGCTAGGCAACAGGCAGATCTGGGTTAAGTCCCTCATTGCATATTTTATTTTTGCTTACGTGATTCTTGCGCACACATACCCACAGTCCTTTCAGAGAAATCTATAATTATCTTTTCATGATGAAGGATTGGGTGTGTATAGCACTACTGTTTATTTAGCTATGGTTATGGTCATAAAATCACCCTTTTCACTTAAAGCAGGGGAAAGCAGGCACAGCAGGGGATGTGAGAGCTCTCCCTTAGCCAGTGAGGACATAGAGGTGCTGTCCACCCAGCCAATCACCCACCTGGCTTCTTTAAAAGCTGATGCATCCTCTCAGTTTTTCTTTGAAGCAAGATCTGCCTCCTCTGTAGCATATTTATCAGAGCAGTCATCTTAGATCAATCGATTGCTACTGTGGTGTTTTTTGGCATTGGAGGACATTTTTCTTTGCCTCCTCTATTTTAATGAGTCATTACAAAATATGTGCTTGCTTCTACACACAAAAAAAAGGAAACAAACAAAAACCCAAAAACTCAACAACACCCCCTCCCACCAAACCAAATACAGATGTGGAGTGACATACTCTGCTTGTAGCAGTGATGGTAACATCAGACTTCTAAAAGTAGAAATTGTGTCACATCACATCCTTGCCAATTATCAGTCAAGCTGCTTAAGAGGTTCCAGGCAGTTAGACCTGAGCAAATGTGGCTATGGCTTTACACAAATACTGTCGAGATCGTAACTGGAAAATAGTGGAGCCTTTTGTAGAAGTAGCTGAGAGCAAGTTGACCCACAGGACTATGATGTTTGAACAAATGAGGACCCACCAGAGCTGATGGTGCTGTGAGGCTGGCAATGTGGAAAACCAACATTTTGAAGCCAGATAACTGAGAGGAAGGACACAGTACTGAACCTCCCAGCTCACCAGAGCTGGCCAATGCTCGTCTGACCAGAATGAAATGATGATGGAGGAACTGAAACCAGTGGAAAACTGTTGACCCCTGTGAGTCTCCTGCTAGCTGTGAGCTGTCTCAGAGAGGGGCAGGCCAGCTGGTGGAATTGTTAAGCAGGAATAGGGTGGGGGAAGATGTCTCACTTTTTTCCTAGCAGCAAGTTGATTTGGATCAGATAAAACATAACATGAAACTGCACTTTAAAAACTATCCAAGGTGACACTGCCCTTTACAGCAGCGAGGCTCTGTGGGTGATCCAGTAATGCTCACACTACTCAGAGTAACATCTGCACAGAGAACAGAGAATCTACTTCATCAGCATGAAACCGCATGGCAGGAGAGGACGTTCTCATTTCTCAGGTGGGGAATAACAATTTCATTTCAGCCCTTGCATAGGTTGAAGGCACTAATTAGACTGGTGGTCTCGGCTGCCCGGCTCTCCAGCCGAGAACCTCTGCGGGTCGGTGCGGCGCCATGGCCGCTGTAAGGACGGCAGGCCCCGGGCAGACGTCCCCACACACACAGTGCCAGAGCAGCTGTAATCTAAGCGCTGCATGTGTGGGGCAGGCAGGCAGGCAGGCAAGCAGGGAGGGAGGGAAGACAGCGCTGCCCTGGGCTGACGCGTTATCTGAGGGAGCAGAAGGCCATGGCGGGCCGCCTCAGCCCGTTCTGCGCGCCATTGCCGCCGCCGCCGCCAGCGCCCGCCCGACCTCAGCGGGCCTTTGTGCAGAGAACAAAAGGGGCCGTTGGAAATCAAAGTGGGGAACACACGCTGCTTCGAGAGGGGCATGTCAGAGAAGGCGCGGGGCTGCGGGGACAGGACCACTTCCCTGCCCAACTCCTCCTTCCCGCCCCATCTCCATCCCGCTCCCCCCTCCCGGCCCGGCGCCATTTCCCTGCCCAGCTGCTCCTTCTCCTCTCCCCCTCCTCAGCGTTGGTCTCCTCCGTGCCTTGGCCAATGACAGCTCACGGTGCAGGTTAACGACTCGGCAGTAGCCAATGAGCGCCGCCCTTCCCACGTGGAGAGGCGCGTGATGCCTTCCTCGCGAGCGCCGCGTCCTTGTTGGCGGGTGAACCTCCCGCAACGCTCCCCGCGGGGGGGGCGGGGGGAGCGTCCTGAGCCGCTCCGGTCACGTGGTGCGGCTGCGCCCGCCGAGGGGGGGCGGCCGCGGCGGATATACACCATATAGTCCCTCCGTAGCTGTGCACCATAGAGTCCTTCCGTGGCTACTCCGTCTTGGAGCCGTGGTTTTGTGTCGGCGGCTCCTGGGTTTAACCCGTAGGAGAACGACAGGAGAGAAGCCCAGAAAGACAGGACATAGGCCGATAGGCGCTGGCGAGAGGCAGGTGACGCTTGGCGGAAGGACACCTCACTATCGCGTCTGGTCTGCCTTAAGGCGGATCCTATATAAGGGCGGCGCGCGGGCGGTGCCACCTCATTGTGTGCTTGTCTCCGGTCGTAGAGGTTGTGTCGTTGTGTCGAGTGTGCGGAGCACCTCCCCACGCGGCGCGGACCCGAGCAGTCCCCCTCCCCTGGCCGCCATGGCTCTTTAAGGCGGCAGGGCCAGCGGCGGCATCGGCCAGTGCAGCAGGCGCAGCAGCAGCGGCGGCGGCCCCAGCACATCCCCGGCATCTGTAACCATGGCGTGAGTATTGTGTGTGAGGGATGGCTGCTCCCTCTCCTTCGTGTTGATAGTCGCCCTCTTCTTATCCCCTCTAAATGGGCTTCTGGGGCGGGTTTATCACCTCTGTGGTATCTCACGGAGGGCGGGGGGAGATACCTGGGTATACCGAATAATATATAAAACACTTGCGTATACCAAAATGGGTGCGGGGAGAAGGGATCTTTGTGGAGCTCAACATCCCGAGGGCGGCGGGTGTCAGAAATGGCAGGAAATGCCATTTCGGAATAAGTTACGAAGAACGTCCATGTCTCCTTTCGTTCAAGAAACCTCGATTCCAAAATACTTAACTTTTTATTCATGGGGGCTTCGTGGGAAATTAAGTAAAAGCAGTGCATTCCTAGGGAGGGTTTTTTCCCGCCCGCGAGGGGAAATGCTGTACCTGGTGGGAAATGGGGCACTGGAGGTTTTGGGGTTTTGAGTATCAGTGCCACTCTGGTTTATAGTCAGGAGTAGATAAACGAGGGCTGTTAACAAGCTGGCAGCAGTACTAATACCAAATAACTGAGTACTGTAGCGTAAAGCCTGCCCTGGTCACGGGGCACGAGTGAGCCCTGTGCAGGGTGGGCGGCTGCCTGCGGTCGGTGCTGGAGCCGCGGTGGAAACGTGGCACGGCACAAAATGGCGGCCGGATCGCGAAATGGCGACGGGTGGGCGGGGCCCGTTCCTGCCCGGGCATGAGGGAGGCGGGGGACGCGCAGCTGGAGCCCGCGCCCGGCTGTGCTTAGCCTGCTGCACGGGAAGTACCGCCGCGTTTCCGAAGCGTCACAGCTTTAAAAGGCTACTATGTTGGTCAAACCCAGTACTCATGATTTTAAGTTCTGTTGGCAGGTTTTTCACGGCATCGCACAGCAGCATTGCTGTAGTCGACGAAAAGACCCTCTACTTGACCACATCCTTTGACGTCAAAGCGTTAAAAACTGACGAAGATGAGCTTCTTGAACAACGAGATGCTGTTGGGGGATTCAATATCCCCCTTCAGCCAGCCGTGTTCGGTGGCTGAGGAAAGTCTGGGACTCCTAGATGACTACCTGGAGGTGGCCGAGCCCCTCGGTTCGCATGGGTTCTCCAGCGACAAGGCTAAGGCAGTCTCCTCCAATTGGCTTGCTGTGGACAGTTTAGGCAACACCATAGATAGCAGCCAGGGTAAGATATTATTTATTTGCATGAAGTGCATCAGTTACAGTGGTACATAATAGTTTATTAATGTCCAGGTTAAAAATAAATTGCTAGGTTTTCATAAATGTGAAGGCAAACTCACGTGCATTACCTCTGCTTGGAAAGCGCATTTACTGCGCTGCTTACACAATACAGAATTGCTGGTTATGGTAAAGTGACACTTCTGTTACCCTTTTAGTAACATACCAGTTGCTAATGGTACTGTTTCCTGGCAGATGTCACAAGAAAAAAGCATGGTTGTGTGTTTCAAATGTCCCTGAATTCTTCTGGTCTTTGAGTAAGAGGGTTGGAATGTCGCAACAGCTGACTTCTTACATTGTACCCTGTAGTCTTTGGCAGTTCAGTGGCAGGGTATTTTCTTCTGATGGTTTTCTCAATATAAGAGAGAAGATGCTAAATAATGATGAGCTGCTAGGTGATTTTCAAAAGCTTGAGTTGCGTTGGTTGATAGTTTACCAAGGTGATTTTTTTTTTTCTTGTGCAGAGGATGCCTTCTCTGGCATGGAGTGGATGGTGGAGAAGATGGATCTGAAGGAATTTGATTTTGATGCCCTGTTAGGTGTGGAACATCTGGAAGCCACCGTCTCACCAGACGAGCTGATGGCCACGTTGGAAGACACGTGTGATCTCCTATTTAATGCTACCATCCAGGAATTTCACAACAAAGAACTTCCACTGATAAATGACCTAATCACCCATGTCCCCGAATCTCCAATTGCAGCAGATCCAATGATCCCATTGGCTTCTGCTTCCCTTTGGTCTTTTCCCCTCTCCCCAGGGTCTCTGACTTCCACTCCAGACCACTCATTTAGTTTAGAATTAGGTAGTGAAGTGGATGTTCTGGAAGGAGAAAGAAAACAGGAGTGCCCTGCTGTTGTGGTAGTGATCACCAAGTCTGAGAAAGAGGAGGAGAACCATTCCGATGATAGCGGAATATGCATGAGCCCAGACTCCTACCTGGGAACCCCCCAACATAGCCCCACCAATTCAGTCGGATCCCCCAATGGCAACCAGTTGCCTGCAGATGCCACCTGTGGCTCTGTGCGGTCCAAACCATACGATCATCCTGCAGAGAAGGTAGTGTCAGCAAAGGTGAAAGGAGAAAAGAAAATAGATAAGAAACTGAAAAAGATGGAGCAGAATAAGACTGCTGCCACACGTTACCGGCAGAAGAAGAGGGCAGAACAGGAGGCACTGTCTGGGGAGTGCAGAGAGTTGGAGCAGAAGAACCAGGCCCTGAAGGAGAAAGCAGATTCCCTTAGTAAGGAAATTCAGTACTTAAAAGATCTGATAGAAGAGGTCCGCAAGGCCAAGGGCAGAAGAGCTAGGGTCCCTGAATAGAGTAGTCAGCAGTGTTGATGTGCATGTATATAAGCTTAATGCTAAAGCTGTGTATTGCTGTCTAATAAATAATTTTATAGTAAATGTGCAATGATGTGAGATTAATGGGTACCTGTAAAACAAGATTTGCACCACACCTGGATGCAGGTACAAGCACAATCATCTATTAGGTGTCTAGCAGAGAATGCAGTGTGACACCTCTGCTGCTCGTTCTGCTGAGCGGTGGATGTTGTACAAGTGCACAAAAGTGCTTTGAATGCTTAATAAAGTGTCTCAGTTTAACTGCCACCCTCTAATTTCCATATATACTAAAATAAAGGATCATACTGGGGTACCTTGGGTTTTTCAGCAGCAAACTTAAAAGCCTGCTTAAAGAATTGAGCTGGGGGAGTCACTGGAAGATAAACCTAGGTAATACAAAACATAAGGTCAGTGATGTTGCATGGTTGGGGGGAGGAATGTTTTCAGACTTGAAGTGTGTCAGAAAAATAGTCCAGGGTCCGAAACTGGAAACATGAAATATGCAGCTTGCTGGGAGACAAGTCCAGAGCAAGCAGAGGTGGTGTTCAAATGCACTTTGGTTTGTCCTGTCTCTGTTGGTCTCGGAATGCCCTAAGTGGCAGGAGGTATTTCCTTGCCCCAGCTGGTGGGGTTGGCGTAGGAGCTCCTGTCATACTGGTGTGGGCCAGGTAGGCAGGGTTACTGTAGCACTCTTATCAATGGAAGACGCTGGTGTACCAAGTAAAGATTTGGAGTTTTCTTCAGCTGCCCACTGACAAGTCAAATTTTAAGGTCTAAGCATAAATTTGATTCTTCTACCAAGGCTGCAACTTGAGTTGAGCTCTAGTCCTGACTAAGCTGGTGCAGTGAAGGTGCTGGTGTGCTGGAGCAGCACCTGTGTGTGTGGGGTCAGGGTTCCTTCAGATTTGGGGTGTGCCATTTTCAGCTATTTTTTTGTTCAGTTTTTTTTTTTGGCCACTGATACCCCCATTTAACAGCACCTAGTCCATCTGGCACATGGACGTGCACATCCTTTCCCAAGGAGTTGATTCCTTCTTACTTGCACTGACATGGCTCAGTGAGCTACCCAGCTGGGGCACCTGGACATCCCAGCCTGGCTGGCACATACACACAGGGTTCCAGCCAGTGTTGGGAGTGGGGAGGGAGAAGGTCTTTAAAGGCGTTAGAAAATGGCTTGTCCAGTTGCAGCTTGGTGGGGGTCCTGGTTTCTGACACTTGAGCTTGTTATGTCCTTGAGTTGGGCTGCAGTCCTCCAGCCCTACTTGTCCAAGCCATTAGCTGACCATGGGATAACAGCCATGTGCTCAGGGACCTTCTATGTAAAGGCTCCTCCAGCAGGCAGGTGAGGCAGGTAACTGCTGGCAGCAGGCAGCTGCCTGCTGGCTTGGAGGGAGGAATGAGCCAGGCCCTCTGTGGTGTCTTTACCTGTCCGTGCTCACAGCTGGTGCCCAGGTGATGTGGATGCCATTTAAATTAAAGCGAGAAGGCTCCGTGTCAGGAGTTAGGGCTCATGCCACGCTGAAAGTGGTTTGAGTAACTAAGACCCTCCCCTTGGGTTTTATGAGACAATGAGTTCCCTGTGTTTGAGTAGTCTCTCACCTGGGAGAGGGCACTGACTACCGTGTGCTGTATGGGATGCACTGCAAACTGGCAGGCACACCAAGGTCTTGCTTTAAGTGCTGCTTTGTTCTCCAGAGCTTACTGGAGACTGCATGCAGGGGCAAGGGACTGTTGCGTTTTGAGAGTTAGACAGATGTAATAGGTTTTTTTCAGATCAGCTGGACCTGCCAGGCTGGGGATGGGGATAATTAGAGGCAGAAAAGCCCAATAAGCAGGATAGGCTTTGCCTTGATGGGTCAAATCTGCACCTGAGGTGATAATGTGCTTAGTCTCAGCTGAGCCACAGAAAATATGATAACTGGTATGAGTGCAGGGAAAACCTCTCCTCTCCATACTGATAACCGTTTCCCACCACAGGGCAACCACTTCCCTTAGAGCCATAGCAACACCTGCTTAAACTTGGCAGCAGCCAGGGCTGCAGGGACGGTGGGTGTATTTTGTAGCCCTTACTCAGTTCTTCAAAAGCCTGAAAAGATTGTCAGCACATAGGCAGTGCTGTCTGTGAGCCCCCCCTGGCTAAAATCAATTTTTCTTTGAGTCCATACTCTGCAGGCAGATGAGACAGTGTCTGTGCTGGCCAGTAAATACACGATTCTGGTTTCTACAGCCCTCCAGAGAGCATGTAGCTCCAATTTACCAAATTACATTCACTCTAGGGAAGGAAGATCAGAGCTGGAACAGGCAAGTAGGAATGCGTGACACATCCACGCTGCTTTGCTCTCTGTAGCCGTGTGTGCGTTTTATAGAACTCCTTGCAGGAGAATCAGGAACCTGCCTTTGAAGAGCAGTCAGCATCATCCCTGCTTGCTGAGCCTCCGAGCTCGTGGCTTTGCAGATGCAGCCAATATGGCAACCTTATGCAATGCCTGCTGAAATGACGCCGTGTTTCCATACTTAGAAACTTATTTAAGATTTTACACGGGCTAGAGATTAGAGCTGACTCTTCCTCTGTGTTTTTTATCTAGACTTTTCCTCCAGGCTTGCGTTAGGCACAGCCAGCATCACACCACTGGGCTCTGCAGCCCAGCAGCTTGTCCAGCCTGCAGCAGGAGCCGAGGAACACTGAGGACACCGTCACATAAACTCCAGCCCACAGAATAAAAATTCTGATAGCCTCCTGGCTTGTGACTGATTTTACATTTTGCAAACTGCAGGGGTTGTCTCCTTTCTCTCACAGCCTCGCAGAACAAATGTGCCTCATTGAATCCTTGTGGCTTGCATACAGCATGATACCATGTCCAGAAATATATTGTAGTGCATGAAATGCAGGCTTTACCCATCCCTGGAGGAGCCCAGTTCTTCTACATCCTTGGAAACAGCAGAATTCCCCCAATCTACATTATAAAAAAGCTATTTGAATCTGAAGTTGGCACAGCTGATGGGATTTCTGCCTCAGTTATTTTTCCTCTAAATTAAGAGCAGTGAAGTAGAGTTCACACACACAGCATGTGTGACCCTCAGGCTCCCGATCCCTTAGCAAATTTTGTGCTTCATGGTAAACAGGAGTCCAATATTCCCCCACGTAACCAAACAAGCCCTGGCGATTCACTGCTCACTGAGCTGCTCTGACAACCTACAGCCCCTTCTCAGGAGCTGGTTTCTGCTGTTGTCGTGATATTTATAACCATCTTCCTCTTCACCCTGCCTTTAGTGAGAGCCAGGCACTTGCACTTCTCTTTCAAAATGAAAAGAGGAAACCATGACCGCTGACAACTTCTTCACATGCCTGTGTGGAGGATCAGATACACCTTTGCAGCACGCTTACAGAAACAAATCCACAGCTGCAGCGTTGGAGAATGAAGAAAGAATGATGATAAAATCTTCCAAATAGCTTTTGCTCTGGCAGAAGGCCCAGAAATAGCTGCAAGGACAGCCTGTCCTTTGGGAAATGAATGCTCCTCCAGTGCTCCCAAGCTGGACTATAGAAAGAAAATATGGGTTATACTGATTGAAACAATTTCACACAGTGGTAGTCCATTCATAGCCTTTTTTTTGGGGTGGAATATCTATAAATTTTTGGCCAGAAGAATACCTGCTTTCTTTATCTTTCTATAGACTTAGGCCTTCAGGAAAAAAATGAGTATCTATATTATCCTTCCTACAAGCATAATTTCCATCTTGTGCATACTAATTTTTTTTAGTATGGTTCAAGTAGTGTCTGGAGATACCCTACCTTCCTCCGTCCTCTTCCTATGTTCACAGCCTTGCCGTGCAGTCCAGCACATAAACTCCTGTTACACTTCATTTCTAGCACAAAGGTAGTCTTGGGGTCTTACCATGAACGTCCCTTGCTGGGCCAGAAATGCTCACTTTTGCTGACTCTCCCATTGAAATGCTTCAGGCCCTGTGAATTAACAGAGGAGTTCGGTCCCCTGACCTAGGCAACACTATTTTGGCTCCTCAGGTATCCTAGGTATGCTGCCTTTGCATTATTTTTGGTGCACTCATGCAGCGTCACAAGCCACCGAATGAAGCTAGCTCTACCCACAAGCTCCAATTTCCCTATTACAGAGGTACATGTTCTCCAAGCAATGCCTAGCTGCCTCTCATTTCTCCTTCAATTGCTCTTTTTCTCTCTTTTACACGTACACACCCTGTTAAGAAATGGCAGGGAGCGAGTTCCAGGCACAGCAGATGCGTCAGCTTAATTTATATAGGGCAGAGAGCCTCCTAGTTCTGTAACTTCTCTGCATCTCCGTTGCAGTGTACAGGCAGGCAGAGAAAGAGCCCTAGTCTTTGCCTCCCATTAAAGGAGATAAATGATCTTGCTGGCACGCAAGCAGTGCAGCTCAGGACAGACCAGCTTGGCTGGATCACTGGTTAACCCTGCCAAAAGCTTATTCCTTCAGAAAAAGGTGTGTGTAGCTCTGTAGACAGCTGAGAGCAACCTTCATGCTTTTTATGTCCCCTGCCCCCATTGGTTAGTGGTTGGCACTGTTAATCCTATTTAACGTAACTATGGATAGACATGCAAACCTTTAAGCTGTCTCAAACCTACTAACCCTTCAGTCTGCCTTGGCTGCAGTTCCACATTTTGGGCTGTAAGCAGACATTAGGCAGCCTGCCTTCTTTCATTTTTAGTTGAATTGATGAGTCTTTGTGTCTCAAAATGAGAAACTTCCTTAGCTGTAACTTTTATTTTCTGGGTTATTTAGGACCCTGCTGCTGTGAACCGTTTCTACAATAACTAGGCCCCTACCTGAGTGTTCAGGAGCCTGTCTGTGCTGCAGGTGCTGGTGCTGTGTTGATCATCAGCAAGACTGAAATTGAAGGCAGTCATGGAAAACAAACCAGAGGGTGAGATTGCCAAAGGTTTTTAGGACCCTTCCCCCCTCCTTGGTTTTCCACCACAGCTTTTTCAGTGTTTTAAATCTCATTTGCCTGAGCAAGTTTTACAGTCTGTCTTTGTTCATTGGTGGCCAGGTTTGTTACCACTTTGTCATTTCAGAGGCAAGAAATTGGTTAGTGCCCTGAGCAAACATGTTTTCTTGGTTTACAGTTGCAGTCATCCCCCCTCCTGATGCACATATAGCACTGGTAGTAGCTGTTGTTGCTTTCTATGGTAAGGAAGTGAAGACTTGCCGGTACAGCAGAGGCTGTATGGGCTTACATTAGCTTGTACCCGTTGGAACAAATTGCCTTTTTTGCTTTCCATTCACATAATGAGGGAGCAATAGGCCATTAACAGGCTTGATGAATCTTATTCACACTAAGCTAGCTCAAGACTGAGCATCTGGGAACTATTCTGCTTCCTCTAAACAGTTTCCCTGGAAAGGTTCTACCACATTAATAACACTCCAGAGCTTTTATTTGCATTTATATTAAAGCTGCTGCCGCCACCTCCCATTCTGACTCCCTGCTGCATGTGGGTGGAGATACACTGTAAGATGGCAACCTCCTCCTTCTTCTCCAGCTCAGCTACCTCTATTTTCTGCTGCAGGATGCTCAGCTGGTGTCGCAGAGCTGGGAAGAGAGCCAGCAGCCTGATGAGCTCAGCCAGCACGCAGCCCTCGTCCCACAGCAGTGGGACACATCCCTGTGCTGCTGTTCACAGATGCGTGGGAATGAAATGCTGTCCAGCAGGTCCAAAGGTTATGGGCTGCAGCCTGTCAGCTTCCAGCGTGGGAAACTGAGGCTGGAGGACAACCAGAAAAAGAAGCTATGGCAGCTGCTCCTTCCCTAACTCCCTCTTCTCTCTTCCACTGGGCAGAAAAATCTGGCTGCAAAGAACTGATAGATCACAGAATCATAGAATGGGTTGGGTTGGAAGGGACCTTAAAGGTCATCTCTTTCCAATCCCCCTATGATGGACAGGGACATCTTCCAGTAGACCAGGTTCCTCAGAGCCCCATCCAGCCTGGCCTTGAACACTGCCAGGGATGAGTAGGTTGCTCCAAGGTAGCCACCTACTGGGGTTCCAGCATAACAAAGGAGCTGGCATGCCCTGGGCATGGCTAGACCATAACATAAGACAGCTGGGAGTACAAGAAGGTGCTCAGCTTTAGCTCACCACCAAGCATGTGCCTCAGGCTGATTCCTGTTCTCCCTTCTCACTTGAAGACATTTCCCTCAGGGGCCAACACCCATCCTTATCTACCCAGTATGCAGATGGCACTGCTCTTCTTTCCTAGGAGCTCATGTCCTGCCAGACAGGGGGAAAGTCAAGGCTGGAACGTTTGCTCTTTGCCCTTGCAGATCTAGAGCCACCCATTCACTTCTGCTTACTTTTCCTTCCTCCTACTAAATAATTTATTGGAGGATATTGTTGGCTGTACAACCAAGTTTGGTTTCAAATGGCAAAATTCAGTCTGTCAGGCAGCTTCACCCTCCTCAACAACATAATGCCTCATGGCAAAAACCTTGAGAAGTATGTTGATCACTTGTGTTGGCCCTAATAGTCTTTCCAGAGAGTAATGAGAGCTACCATCCAACTTTTAAACTTCACTGATCTGGGTGTTATTATCCTCAGGGAGAACTGCTCTGGGCCTCACTTTAAAGTTCCTCATTGACTCTGAAAGGAGAGCTTTCCTGTTTGTTTATGTTTGCAAGCAAACAAGCTGAGTTTTGTACAAAGAATGAACTTCATTACCCTCCTGCTCTTTTCTGGAGCAAGGATGGTTTTGCTTTCCTCAGCCTGCAGAAGGGCCCAGGAGCCAAACAACCACAGAAATAAGAGTGTGTAGGAGACACTGGTAGAGGAGGTGCAGGAGATGACATGAAGGACATCTGTAAGGCCACAGGAAATCCCAAATACTGAAGACAAAGGCTCAAAACAAAATAATACCCCAGAAATCTACCTCTTTTGATGAAGTTGTGGCACAATCAGCTTTTAAGAAGTTGTAGTTCTTTTTTTTTTCTTACACTTTTTAAATTTTGGGAGCAAGAACAGACTGAAAAAAAGGGAATTGCTCTTTGAACTGTTCTATATTTACTACTTTTGGCTGCAGATAGTTGAACTTGATCCTATTACAAGAAATCCCCTCCCATGTGCTATTGCACAATTTCCAGTACATACACTTCAGTATGTTCACTCTTTCCCCTGTCTGGACCTCATACATCTGAGTGACCTTCCCTCTCATGCAGACAAGTGGGAAAGAACTCAACAGAGGAGGCACAGATTTAAGAGGACAGTGCCAGGATTCAAGAGGGCAGGGAAGGGATAATGAATTCTTGCCAGTGCTGACATCAAGCAGCTGCTGCTCAGGTCAGCCAAGCCCCTTGTAAAGCCTGGCATTAGCCCTTCTCCTTACCTGTTTTTTTCTGAAGGAAACACACTTTCAATCTTCTTAGGTAAGGGGCAGGAAAGGGCAGTGGCAGGAGCTCCCCAGAAGCACACTTAGTGGTTTAGTGAGGAAGCTTCTGTAACAACACTCCCACCTGCTGGGCCTTGTTTGTTACAACTGGGAATTTGGCAGTAGTTTGAGAGAATACAACTTCCCTTCAACCCAGCACCACAGCCTCAGGTTCAGATTTTAACTTGATGCCGAGACTAACATTTTGGTCACAAGCCCTCCTGGCTACAAGCTCTGCAACATTCAGCAGGGGAGCCCTCCTGGCATGGCTACATCTCGGTGGGATGCTCTGGTATAAGCATCCAAAGGACAACTTTGTCTGACAGCTCTTCCTTGGAAAGAGGGGAGACCGTAAGTAGGCAAAATGGAGAAGTCATCTCCATTCCACTGCACTCTTTGAAGGCCTCAGCATGTCAGAGAGAAGATTAAATATATGTGTCAACATGAATCAGAGAGGCCATTCACACAACTGAGTCATCCTAAAGACAGGAATGCTTGGATCAGAACAGTGACACAGTTTGTCTTCATCAACTGTAGCTTGTCATAATAATTGCTATTACAAAGGCAAAGAGAGACAGCGTCTGCAACAATTATTTGATCAAATGACATATAAAAAGTTTTTGCAATGACTGAAAGACCTGACAGGGGTTGTAATAAGAACAGAAACTGCAGGGCTTCTCAGGTTTAACAGTCTTTCAGAGCATCCTACCCTTCCAGGGATTTATTAGTGCTGGTCCAAACACTTCTCCATTCAGATACACTACTTTAAATACCCCCTGCCAAATAACACAGATAGCAGAAGCCTTACATCCTGAGGAAGGGGGACAAGATTTGTATTTGGCTTGGTCCGCCCTTCAACATTAAGAATGCAAGACTTGCTGGCTGCAGGAAGATAATTATAAGGTCAACACATCTCAGAGCCAAGAGAACCTCCGTGGCTTTAGCTGGCCAGTAACAAGTTCTGCACAGATGCAGAGCTGCCCTGCAAGTCTGACATGGAAGTCCTCGCTGGCAGAAGGGCATCTCTGATGTCCCATCTCAAACACGATGAGGAAATGTCCAGTCCTGTGTGCTGAGCACTTAGCTGCAGAAAGACCGGAGCTGCAAGAATTCCCGTCACGTTGTTTACGGTATCCCAAAGTATTCTCTCTCAAATTTACGGAAATCTTCCTCAGTAAAGACAGTGCTTTCGGGCTTCTTCTTTTCTGCCTTCTCTGGAGGCTGATCTTTGGACTTCCTGCCTCTGTTCTGAGCAAGAACCTTCAGTCGATACAGAAATGGAAAAAACAGCAGTCATTGTTATCCAGACCAAACCACAAAATAGCAATTTTCAAGCTCACCTGCAGCATCTCTGCTATTCTACAAGTACCCTGCTATATCCTGGAGTGCCTCCAAAGAAAAGTGAGAGGCAATCACCGATGTTAACCAAAGCAGGTCACTGGGACAACAGTACATATCAATTTGGTATTTGGAGTCAAATATGAAAACTTCTCTCTGTAGTAACAGTCACAGAGATAGAAATACTGATTTCAATTCAGATCTTTTCTGAAACTATGACCTTCTTTTATCATCTCTCTCCAGGAGACAACTGGAAAACTGAACAAGGTGGTGGAATTCCCTCAGCATTTTCTAATACACCATCACCTCCTTTCACAATCTCCAGCTTTAGAAACACTGGCCTAAACCACCTGATTTGTTTATGTAAGTTAACAGCCTGTATCTCATAAAAATAGCCCAACACTAGCAGTGTCAGCTATCCTCCTCTTCAAATACTGGCATGGGACTACCTTTTGGGAAAGATCACTGGCTTTCCCAAAAATTCTCAAGTTATGAGAAACACCATTCAAGATGCTACAAAATTCCTATTACCTGAGCCAGCAGTACACCTGGTTCCTCATCAAACAGCCTCCAGCTACAGAGAGGGCCAGTTTGATTGACAGTAAGGAGAAGGTCTGAACCACGGCTTCTTTGCCACAGGAAGCTATGAAATCTTTGGTAATTAAGAAAAGCCAACAGTTGTCAGTACATTTGAGGAACCTAATCTAGCGGGTGGCATCCCTGTTCGTGGTGGTGCAGTTGGAACTGGATGATCTTTAAGATCATTCTATGAACTTAACTAGTATCAGAGAACAAAACAGGGGACAACATATCAACAGGAGTTTAAAGCTTACTAAGTTATTTTTCCAGTGCACACAGAAATTCCTCAAGGCAACTTGTAAACAGAAAATTGACTCCCATTCACGTCTGTTCCTTAGTGGAAACAGATCCCCAAATAGAAGTTGGTCTTACTTTTTCTGTGATGGCTTTGTCTGCAACAAGTCGTCCCTTCAACATGTACTGCAGGTTTTCTCTCAAGTGATTCACAGGCTTCTTCTTATGATACTCCTCTGGGACAAAGCAGAGCGGGACAAAACACATCAGCTGCTCATCCAGGCAGCTCACAAGGAGACACACAGGCGGATCAACGAGGCACCGGGATAAAGACACCGCTACAGCTCGGGGATAGGGGTGCGCCCTCAAATCAGGCTGTGTTTAAATGACACCAAAAGGGCATCCGGGAGGATGGGAAGGGATGGGATACAGCGACCGGCAGGGTGGCTGCGGGACATCACAAGGGGACCCGGTGCGAGGGCTGTGGAGAGGCCGGGACTCACCTATTGCCGACTTCACGACTCTCCCCTTGACCGTGGCCTTGTTCCTGCCGGGCTCCGGCGCCCTCTTCCTCCGCCTCGCAGCGCCCGCGACCCTGGCGCCATCCCGGCCCCGCTGGGCTCCAGGAGGCACCTTTCCCTGCCCTGCAGCGGGAATAGGGACGGAGTTACTCCAGCCGGGAACCACCCGCTCCCCGCCCTCACAGCCCCCGGCCCCCGCGGGCTCACCCGGCGGCTCCAGCAGCTCCAGCCCCCGCCGCAGCAGCGCCGCCGACATGGCCGCGCCTCGGCCGCGCTTCCGCCCGGTCCTGGCAGCGCTCCGCCGCCTGCCGGCCCCCACAGCGCCCCGCTCCGGCCCGGAGGGACAGAACGAGCTCTAGGGATGCAGGAAATCCCGGTGTTGATGGATGTCTAGGTACCACACTGCTAACTTGGCAAAAATAGGTGCCAAGAGGATGGTGCCAGACTCCTTTCGGTGGTGCCCCGCGACGAGACGATGAGCAAGGGCCATAAACTAAAGCACAAGAACTTTCACCTCAACATGAGGGAGAATTTCTTTACTTTGAGGGTGGCAGAGCAGTGGAAGAGGCTGCCTGGGGAGGCTGTGGAGTCCCCCTCTCTGGAGACATTCCAAACCCACCTGGCCACGTTCCTGTGTCACCTGTTCGAGGTGACCCTGCCTTGGCAGGGGGATTGGACTGGATGATCTCCAGAGGTCCCTTCCAACCCTAACAATTCTGCGATTCTGTGAGTATGTCAAGATTATCTCAAGTCAGGATGTTCTTTGATGTAAGATTTTTGTATACTTTCAAGCCTAATCAACAAGAAAAGAGACCTAATCAGTGGAAGAGGTGGCAGTGAGTATCCCTTAATCAAGAATGTCCTGGAATTAACAACCTTTAAGGAGTAGTAAATCACAATGTTGTTGTATGTCATTAGAACAGATAGCAATTGGCATCGAGGACATCCTGGAACTAACGAGCTTCAAAGATGAGGTATGTCTATGTATACATTGCTAACTTGGCAAAATGCTCAAGTACAACTCAAGTATGTTCACTGTAATACTAAAAGCCTTGCCTAGAGGTCAAAAAGAAAGTGCCCAAGTGAAAGCCCTTCCCTTAAGCATACATAAAAGTTAGCTGGGCTTATGTAACTTATATGGAAATTACTGACAGCAGAGGGTTTGTACATGTAAAGTTACTAACTCTGAACATCTGTGTATAAATAATGGTGTGGATAGTCCAGTGGGTGTGCTTGATCTGTGGAATACCAGCAAGCACCCAGGCTTGTGTAACTCTGAAATGTGCTTGTTGCACACCGGGTAACAAATCCTATTTTGTGGACAATACAAGAGGCAATCGCCACCACAGGGATAATAAAAGGCCAGGAAGAAAGGGAATGGTGCCATGTTTTTTCTCAATGAGGTCCCAAAATCCAGGTGTAACTTTGTGCTAGACTCATCAGGTAGAAAGGCTTGCTCTGCCATAAATTGCATCTACTATTCAGGGTTACTTTAGTCTATTTGTTTAATGCTTCCTTCTCCAGTTTTCACCCCTTTAGAGACTTGATGCTAATGTCTGCTAAATTTAGCTATCATTTGAATAAAGCTTATTCAATTATAGCCAGTGCTGGCAGTAACAAGCTGACATTGGAGGAGAGAGGTTTGTTCTCCCTCAGACGGGTCCTGCAGGGAGAAAGTTAATACAAATGGCTCTCATTGTTTCTCATGGTAATGATTTTTAACGGGCACTGATAACAGTTAAACCTCAGTTTATTAAAAGGCAGTCATTCTCTGGAAATTGGTATCCAGCTCCTGCAGATGTCACCTCCATGCCTATCTTTTGTTGTTCATTCTCTTCTGAATCCCTGCTTGGATGGGTCCCAGCATCCTGTGTCAGTTTCTGCTGATGGTGCTGACACACCTTTCTAGACAGGACTTACTTGGTGTTTATTCCTGGCTTCAAAACTGGAGAACATTAACTGCTTGTCACTTTTCACTCTTAATTTTCCTTTTACAGTAATCTGAGCCTTTTTTTTTTTTGATTGATTTGGAGGGCCAGTCACTGGGTATGTAAAGCAGAGCACTCCTCCATTTTCTTGTTTTCTTTTTGTATCTGGTGGAACATAGAGCTTGCTCAGCTCTTATTCCCTGACAGGTTTGTACTTCCAGTTTTGTGAAAGCTCATAAAGTTACAAAGAGGTTATTGTAGTTTTGCAACGGAGAAGCTGAACAAACCATGAGTTAATAGCCCATTGGTGAAATTGAAGAAAGCAATAGAGAGTATTCTAGTCAGCAGAAAAGTTGTTATTGGTTGTATACTCAGTTTATCTTTATCTTGGTCAGAGCGAGATAAATGACAGCTGCCAGTGCTCTCACCATGGAGAAATCGATTTCAAAAATACCTCCTCAGTCAAATGCTCTCTTTTAGCCCCTAAAATACAATTTACAGGTTCTTTGTAAGCTGGTCATGGTTACATATTGCACAGAATATTCAAGATAGCTTATTCTACCGATTAAACACTACGTTTGTATCATTTATTAGGATTAGCTAATACATTTTTACACATGCTTTGTGTCAGAATGGTGCAACCTCATAATTGCCTTATGCGAGTACCTGATGCAAAAACATCTTTGCTACCAACACTGCAAAACATGTTTAACAAATTAGTGTGGTAGAAGGTGCACTGATTTATTATTCTGTTGATGGAAAATATGTGCCCTTTTCTACCTCAAAAGTAAACCATTACCAGTACCACCTCATTTCCATTTCTGTTGTGCCAATTAATAAAGATCTCAGTTATATAAGACTCTCAGAAAGTCTGACTCCCTTCTTATTAAATACCTTCAGTAGGAAGGAATCGTAATACAGGCAATGCCTCCTTTGACCAGCAGACTTGCAGTGATTTTAGTCAGCAATTACCTGCAGAATAAAGTTTAATGAGCGCACAGGGGTCACTTTGCTGAGGAGGGAGGGAAAGGAACTTCCTTTAACTGCATTCGAAGACTCCTGCCTCAGTCTGGTCAGGCTCTTGGAGCTGGTTGGTTCACCAAGAAGTTAAATGTATGCATGCTTTGTGGTGTGACTCATTCCCGAGGTTTGGATCTGTTACCAAAGACCGTGGTCTAACATAGGCTATGGGTTTTTTAACACTTTGTGAAATCATGTACATATTATTAATACATTATATTTCTTCAGCTCCTTTTAACAGGATCTGGCAGCTTTTCCCAGGGCATGATCAATGTCTCTCCTAACTGTGTTCTGGCTGCAGTTGTGCTTGGCCTTGCCAGACATGGTGATTGTAGCATCTGTCATGTCTCTGTCCAGGTGACTTTGGTACAACCAAGACCTGTCACATTCCTTCAGGCAGAGGCACAAAGTCTTCCCTTGCTCTTTGGCTTCATTAGAGAATTATGCTCACATCTTTTCCCTGCACTGCTAAACAAGACAAGTTTATTGACTTACTTATATTAGGAATGTATTGAAGCCAGGCAAGGCCTAGAAAGCAAATGTAATATAGCAATACGAAAAGTAGAAAGTTAAATTCAGAATATAGATTTTAAGCAAAGCACAGAAAACTTGGTCTTAGAAACAGCGGAGGCAATAACTCATTAAGGTATGCAGAACACAGTGACACAGGAGAACAGAAGCATATGTACTCAGAAAAACAGAAAGAACTAGGAGGCTAAATTAAGTATAAAGAAGAAAAACAAGGACTGATAGAGAAGGAAAGAGAGTCAAAACATAGGTACACCTTGCCAAGATATCAGGAACTTCTGCCAAATACGCTAGAAAGGTAGCCAAGATAGGAAAGTTCACAAAGTTCATGAAGAGGATGATAGGGTGGCCGGGGACTTATGAGGCTGAAGAACAGGAACGACCCTCCTAGATTCTCCCCAAATTGAAGACCACACCTCTAACTCCACCTGAACGCCACCCGTGATGAATATTAAAAATGTATGTTGCGATATCATGAATATTCATATTGTATTATGCAATTACTTGCCAAAAATTGTATAAAAAGACCAGCTGTGAGTTGTTGGATTGAAGCGGTCTTCCCAGGGCAATCTGGCCGCCTCCTGGCACACCGAGAATAAAGTACCTCCTGCTTAAAGGCTACAAACTTTGTCTCTGAGCAGTTTCTCCATTCGTGCCTTGTTGGGGTATAAAATTGTCATCAGTATAATCATCTCTTGATATGAACTGACTTTGCCTGTGTATTATATGTTACTTTAAGTCTGTATATATGTTGAATTTAGGCATTTGGATCACGTAGTCTCTTCTATGTGTCATAAACTGTAAAATATCCTCTGCTGACCTTAGAATAAGTCAACTACCTGTATTTGACAAATCTGCTTTATGCTGAGCACAGCATAAAGCATGAGCTTCTATGGCTTTATCACTCTCTCAGTGATGATATACTCCTTATGCTGTCATGATATATATATTTAACTATCCCTTTCTTTTACTGAGCCACTGTTGAAAGTAGTTGAGCAGACACTACAAATACCTTTTTCCAGACCAATACATACTATTAAAAATTTAATGTTAGGAGACCTTGTGTCTATACAAAACCAAAAAAATTAAAAAATCAGGATTTTATTATACTGTTTTAAAGCCTCTACTCAAATTAGAATTTCATTCAAGATGAATAAAATTAAAATTTCATCACTTTGTAATTCCTCAAAAATCAGTTCAGTTAGCTCTTTGAAGTGCTTTGGGGACAGAACAAATGTCAAATGATCTTCATTTAAATGTAAAACATCCAAATAAATCACCATCTTAGAGCCTGAATAATCTAAGTTTGGATGGCAAAATCCACAGGTGCTGCATTTCAGATTGAGAATGTCTTTCTTGCTGAGAGTTAAGCTATCTTTGGAAGCTTTCTGACACTAATGTCCATGTTCTATAGCTTTCTTTAAATCTCACTCCTCAGCGGGTAGCCAGCTTTTCAATTACAAATAACCCAGCACACAGATCAGTTGGAGTTTTAAGTAACTTCCATACGTGAATATTATCAGTTCACTTTCTGCTTGCTTTCTTATGGCATCAGAAAATGGGAATTTTTCCTGTTTGAATATGTTGATAGAGTTTCTGGTTAATCTTGGAGTGACTTCTACTCCCTGTTATTCTTGGTTTTGGAAGATGTCTGATTGGTTTGTTCCACTTTATCACTCTGTACTGTATGCTAATAAAGATGTAACTGATGTTCATGTCTAATCATATTGCTGTCAATGGCAGTTCATAATAGCTGTTTGTTTGCTCTTACTTTATGTTCCAGCTTCTCGATTCAGGAGGTTACATAGGAGTCTCAGTCTGAAGGAATACTGTGAAGAATGTGAGAAAACAGAAGCTGAGGGCAGCATTAGAAGTAAAATATAACAGTCACAAGCATTTATTTAGTTTAGGGCTTTTTTAAAAAGCAGTCTTATGATTTGGGGAAATGGGATCCTGATGTTTAAACACTTTGTATTGTCCACATTGACACATATATCTGTATATTCTCTTTCAAAATGAATCAGACCAATTTTTGAGCTGATTTATAACAGATTTTCACTTCAGCATGTTTCTTCATATGTGGATTATGGAATCTGCTTTGCTTTAAGCAGCTGTCCAATTTTACCACTTTCCACATTCTGTATTTTCTCTTGAGCAGCAATATCTAAAGTTGCTGTCATTAATATTTAGCTGTGTTTGCTGACTTGAAGCAGTTTGTGTTGCGGTCACTCTTCCTACAAAGAGCCATGGGTCACTGCCTGCCCTGTACCTCGAGTGCACAGGAACCTTTGTCCTTTAACTATGTGACATGCCTTTGAAAAGCAATTTGACTTTCTGGCCTACTGAATTCGAACAAGGGCTGAAGAATGCTTTGGTTCACACACTTGCATGGATAAGTGTCTAGTTACTTTAGACTGACAGAAAATCTTTTACTCTGATTTTTTTTTTTTTTAAATCCAGTGCAGATACCAACCTCTTTCATTCACTTTTCAGTGACCTCTTCCAGATCACCAAGAGTCTGGCTCTGACTTGCACAGCTTCTGCAGATAAGGTTGAGATTAAATCAGCTTCCCACCACACTAAACGCTGCAGTAAGAAATGAACTCTGACCCTGAATGAGACAAGAGTTAGTGTCCTCCTACACAGATGAGATAAGAAGGCACAAAGATTAAGCAACTCTCAACATATACTTGTTCTCCATCTGTTTTTTTTGCTTCAAATGGGAAGAGAACAAGCATCAGTAGCTCTGCTGATGCTCTAGGAGCCCACTTCATAGACAGAGGTAATATTTTTAAGAACATAAATGTTTTATTTGGAAAAAACCAAACAAGTCTTCTTCAGGGCTTAGAATACCAAAAGAAAGCATTTTGCCAGTAATATTTTTGCATATAATACAGAGTTGGTGTCACAAGGTTTTTGTGCCCAGAAAATTGGGCATCCAGACTCACAAAAATGCCTGAACATTCAGTGTCCTCATACTTTCTATTGTTCCCTGAAGGGAAAATTATTTTAAGAAGGGCGTCTGCTGGTCTTGTATACCTCCTAGAGTGGAGCACGCAAAATGGGTCTGCAGATGAAGGGGAACGATTTCCCTCTCTGTTTCCCACCACTATCCTTAAATGCTCAAAGCAATAAGTACTAGAAGGATCTCAGGGCTCCGAGTAATTGACTTTTCCCTGTTCCTTCTGTGGGCCACAGACATGGGTCTTCCTCCTGACCTCCTCACCTACTTCATTCCTACAGAACAGGCTCAGGGAGACAGACCTTACTGCCACTGTTTCCCTCAGTCTAGAAGGTCAAAAGCTATCCCGCTGTAGTTGCTTTTCCTTTTCCCTAAAAAACTTGGAAAAGAGGATAAAGATCCTTTGGTGGAGCAGGGATGGGCCTGAGTGAACAAAAGGCAGGGGAGCTGCAGACCAGGAACTGCTAAATGCTGGAGAATGGGTGTAACAGATGGTGGACAGGGGAAAGAGTCGCAGACAGGGCTTGAAGAGAATACAAGTTTGCTTTAGGGATTGCCAGGCTGAATGAAATGCATTGTAAAAAGGTGGGTAAAGCATGGACAACACCTACTGCCATACGTACACACTGGGGGTTATGGAATAACTTGAGAGCTTTGGGCCCCTCTCTTGCTTTTTAGGGGATCCAACTTGGGTTTTTTTGTCATTGTTGTTGGGGTTTTTGTTTGTTTGGATTTTTGTATGTTTTGTTTTGGTTTTTTTTTTTTTTTTTTTTTGGTTGGTTGGTTTTTTGTGGTTTTTTTTTTTATGGTTTGGTCACCGGCAGTGCTGGATCAGCACAACTTCCAGAAGTTATGAACTGTTTGGTGGAAGCCTTTTAAGACTCTTCCAGGACATCTTCTCTTGTTATTTTGGAATTTTACAGTTAGTGATAAGCTTGATGAGATTCACAGCTCAGTTACCAGCATCTGAGCCTCCAAGCTTACCAGGACCCTTGTTTTCCTTTCAAATCAGCTTCAAGCAGGTGGACTGTTACCTGTTGACTTTAGGTTTTTTCCTTTTATTGCCTATATGTTTAAGCCTGTCATTTTTTTTTTTCCTTTTGTGCTTCTAGAATTCGTCTTTCCCTTTTCAATTGCACACTGACCTCCCCGGCTTGACATTTGACCTTCTTTTGTTTCATTTTTGGCTTTCAAGTTACTCTTTATTCCTCTCTTATGTTGTTTGGTTTGCTCTTTGTGGCTTTCTTTTGTGTTTAAGTCAGAAATATAGGTATTCCATGTCAGAATCTGAGAAATTCGCCCTGAAAAATATTCCTCTGCTGAATACACAGAAAATGGACAAAAACAGAAACCAGGATTTTGAGACAAGGTTTGGTGCATAACATTCTTTAACTAGAGGGATTTGTAAAAAGGCAGTGGTAGTTCTCAGTTCTGAAGGTATTGTGGCCTTTGATGAAATAAAGCCTTGTTTCTTTCAGGAAAGATGTATTTTATCCTGGTTATGATGCAATTAATGATTTCTCAAGTAAAGAGCTTGGAAATCCACAGAGAGGAGGGTGCATTAGAGCTGAGAGCTTATGTGTCCCCATGTTGTGTAGATGTGAAATTGGGGAATGTCAGTGGCTGTTGAACATGGCTGCTTTCAAAGCAGGGACAATGAGGTGGAATGCTTTATGTTTTGTTCCCAGCCTCTCTGCCCCTTAAAATGTTTATAAGCCCCAGAGCTGGCTCAGAGTGCAGCAAAGTTTAGCTAGTTATGCTTGTCACCAGCCATCAAGGGTTTGGAGACAGACAGGAGCTGGGCTGGGGCCCTCACGGGTTTGCTGCCTTAGGCAGGCCTTGTTAGTGGATGTCTGTGCTGCTTGGTGCAGAGCAGAGTCGGTGGAGCTGGGGGCATCATTCCTGCTGCCGCCGCAGCTTCTGCCTGCTCTGATCTGTGTTGGCACCAGTGCAATCTTCCCATGGCTAAAGGTGTGTCATGCCCATGCTTCGGTTGCTAAAGGTGTAACGTGTCCCCTCCAGTTCCCTAGTCCCTTCAGACTTGGAGGGGAGCCATTTGAAGACAGTGGGAAAACAAAGGGAGCAGAAGTGGAACAGGGTCATGAAGGAGTTTCAGGGGATGGGATGGCTGGGTCACCAGCATGCATTACAAAGGAGTGAGCCACATTAGCTGATCCCCTCCCCACTTGTTTCTGATGTGGGAATTGAGAGCAAGGTGGCATCATGGATGCTGCAAACAGTAGGCAGGCTGGATGCTTATTGCCACAATGCACACTTCATGGTTTTTAATTTGTGAAATTATATTTTTCAGAATTGCTCAGAACTACAAAGAATAACATGTGAGGCTTCCCAGATCACAGAGATATTCTGTCCTGTGGCTGGCATGCCGCATTTGTTAATGTAGTGCCAGACCTCCCTCCATGCACTCTGCTTTTGTAATTTTTTCTCCCTCCCTTCTTTTTCCTTTCCTTCCTTTGCTCTCTCTCTCCCTACTAGCTGCATTTTGTCTTTCCTTGTCTTATTCCCTGTTTGCTTGACTGCCGTCTCTTTTTGCAGCCCTTGCTTCTCCAACAAGGATCTGCAATTTCTGAGGCTGTGGGAGCGTGACAGTTCAACCTGACCTTTTATCATTTTGTCTTGAATCTCAGCAGTTGAGTCCATCTGAATTGTATGTTTGGCTCTCCCTTTTTCTCCCTTCCCTTTCTCTGCCTTTCCTTTCCCTCTGTTTCTCTCCCTTTCCATCTATCTCTCCTCAGCACAGTGTAGAAAACACACCGAGACAACACTGAAAATCCACTGGCATGTATTCGGGAGACCCCCACTGTCTTGGGATGCAGGGACAGCCCTGGAGGTGCTGGGTACCAGGCACCCATACGCTCACTACGTGACACCCACCATGGGCCAGGCTACCTTCTCCTTAAGGGTCACATCTCCTGCTCTGCCCTGTCTCCTGAATTCCAGAAAACAAATGCCAGCAGGAGAGGAGTCCAGGCTGCCATTACTAGCACGGGTGCCTAGTGCCACTAGGGCTCTCCTCACTAGATGTCACTGTAAGGCTGGGTTTCACCTGCCACAAGCACAGCAGCCAGGAGAGACGGGTGTTGAGATGGGTGTTGAGTTTTAGGAAGGCACTGCCAGAAGCAGGGGAGGGCATGGAAGAGGTTTGCAGGATAAACATAAAGTTGCTGTAGGTTTTACCTGGCAAATTTTGGGAACAGAACCAGCAAGATGCAGGAGGAGTTTGGGGTGCAACTCCATACCACTGCCTCTGAACACCCCAGCCTATATTTGACAGTCATCAGGGCCTTAGGGTGGACCAGCCACCATGGCTTTGGTCTGAGTCGCGCTTATCTGCTGATTGTGATGTCAGTTTGGCAGCAAGTCTCTTGCTAGTTAATGTTCAGCCCTGGATCACTGTTCACTGTCCCCATCTGCCATCACCCATCCAGGGCCCTGGCTGCAGCACATCTAAGTGGCCATAGCATTGCCTCTCTGACAGGGCTACTGTGGAGAGAGCCCTTGGGGACAGACTGTGGTAGCCCCCAAAGCCGATGGGGTGAGTGGTGGAGGGAGGCTTGCCAGGGGCTGGCCTTTTCTCTTACGAAGGAAGCCAAGTGACAAACCAGCCACGCAGTCCCTGCTACTGTGGGGCATGGGTGAGGGTGGGAGCTGGCAGACCCCGTCACTGTCGAGTGGCTTGTGTGACACCTCCCTGTACAGTGAATGAGATGATCTTCTGTCCCACAGTTGGCATGCACATTTTGCATGGTGTCAGATGCTTTTATAATTTCTTTTTACTTGATCAATTTTATTGCTCTTTCCTTCTTACATTTTGCTTTCCATTCTTCACTCCCTTTCTCTTTCGATAGCTGTCTTTTCACTTGCATTGCCTCTTTTCCTCTCTTTGTCCTCTCTTTCTTCTTCTTGCCCTTGCTTCTCCAACCAGGGTCAGCAATTTCTGGGAGGATGACAGTTTGACCTGGCCTTTCATCTCTTGATCTTGACTCCCAGCATTTGAGTTCCTCTAAATTACAAGACCAACTCTTTCTTCCTTATTTTCCTCCCTTACTCCGCTCTTTGTTCCTAAAACTTTTTATTGGGAATTGGATCATGCCTCCAACCTCTGAGGGGTCCCTACTGTGCAAAACCTGTAAACTGTATCCCAAGGGACAGGAACTGGCTAATAAATTCCCCATGAACCACCAGATCTGTGGCACAAATGGTCCTTAAGAGAGTTAGGTTGTTTTATCTTTAAGTTAATCAACTGCAACTCAGAAATAAGGGAACAAGTATTATGTGGAAAGCCATCAACTCCAGGGAAGTGTTTTGCTCTGGTTGTGTGTAGGTGTACGGCCTCCTGTCTTACTGGGTACACCGTGATTTACATTGGTATAAGAGCCCACCCCATTTACATGTTAACATCCAATACAAGTTTCTACCTGGGTTTACTTACATGAATGAAAACAATGCCATGGCCTGCACAGCATATGAACTCCTCAGCTTGCATCCATGCTGATTTTATACAACCAGTTCACTGTGTGGGGTTTGGGTGGCTGTAGGTAAATGTGTGTTTTTGTGTGCAGTCTGGCTATGTGCATTTACATGTGCACGTGCATCAGTGCTAAAGAGGATTTGAAAGTGACTGGATGCAAATCACCAGGACCTGCAGTCTTTAGGGCTGGCCAAAGTGGTGGGGAGCCCCAGAGACTCCTCCACTGGGCTCACCTTGCCACGCTCTTCCAGCTGCATGCTGCACTGGAGGCTGAATCCAGCTCCACTTGTTCATGTGGCAAGGCACATTAACATTCACTCTATCACAGCGCAGTCCAATTAACATTTGATTCTGGCACATGAAGGAGGGCAGAGAGATTAAATGGGGTTGCTAGCTGTGGTGGTGGGAGTGGTGAGAGAGAGGTATGCTCTTTTTAGTGCAGCCCAGAGCAGTAGGACTAAAAGACTTTCTTGGAGAAGGAATCAGGATTCCACCAGGCTGACCACTGTGGAGGAGGAGCAGGAAGTTGCTTGAACCCTCTGGGCCCTAATCACACAGATCCAGTGGAGTGGACATGTCTGTTCAGCCAGTGCTGATAGAAGGTGCAGGACTGAAACAGACCCCTTGGAAAGCTCTCCACAGGAATAAATGGGCAGATCCAGGCCACAGAGTTCTGAGGAGCAACTTCTGTGTCATTTAGTTGATGCATTGGCAGATAGCAGCCCAGTATTGGTGGTGTCCTGTCAGTGCTGCTCTGCAGGACATGTACCTTTGCTTCCACATCCCAGGCAGGCGGGATGAGGCAGATGGACTCTATCTCATGGCAGAGGTGAATTCTGTGCCCTCCCCTTCTTCACAGAGCTGCCTGAAGTCCCCTGAGGACTGGGTGGCCCAGGAGGGTTCAGCGGGGTCAGGAGAAGCTGGTCTGGGCTGCAGGTACTTTAAGCCTCTCCCAGATGTGATTGTCCCTTCCCAAGTATGCATCGTGTCACTTCTCAACTGAAAAGCCAAATGAAATTTCCAGGCAGTTTGCAGCTTTTATGATTCACTTGTTTGCTTTTCTCCTGTTCTCTCCTTTTTTTTTTTCCTTTCTCTCTTCTGTCTCTATTCACTGCTGCCAGCTGCCTGCTATGAGTTTAGTTTGTTTCAAGGGCAGAAGAAATTAATTTTCTGCTTTCCTATTCAGTGCAGAATAGCTTCTTCCCCCACCCCCTATTCCTCTTCCCTGACTTTTGCTGAAGTACAGAGAGATTACTTGGAAACATTTCCTTTTTAAAATCTCCTTCTGTCCTTTTGTAGCTACTTGGCCTCTCTGCTGACAGCGTGGGACAGGTGCTAACACAGTACTCCTTTCCTGATCCAAGAGCTGGAGAATAAACTCTTGGGCATATTGCAGATAACCAAGTGAGAACACATCTCGCTGCAAATTTAGCTAAAAACAAAAGGAAAATAAATATTAGGACAGTTGGGGAGGGACAGGTTTTTCATCATCTCTGATGAGCTCCTAGTGAGCTCTTTAGAGCTGTCAGCATTGTTGCAGAGAGCAACTCAGGGTTCAGTGTTGGGACAACAGGCCTGATCCTGCTTGGACCTGGGAGGGGAAGCATGGCATGGGAGGATAGCAGCCAGGAGGTGATACAATCAGTTTGCAGCAGACATCTGGTAAATTTAATGTTTTATTCTGGAAATTGTGTCTTTGTGTGGCAGATATAAAACTTCCTAGCTAGGCATAAAGGAACTGAAAGCAACTTCCCAGCTCCCACAGCCCAGCGATGTATAGACTCTGTGTGTGTGCGTGTGTGTATGTGCAATACTTGCTGGCAGAGCATATTTGTGAGATGTGGCATTTATGTTACCTTTTAGTGGGGAAGAATCGTTTATCTCAGCATTCTAATTATGATCCATTAAAATGCAAATTTGGGTTTATGCATTGAAATTGTCAGTACCATTGCCATGGCAACAGGAGCTTGAGGGAGGGGAATTGGAATAGGTGGGACTGTGCATCTCTCTTGAAATCCCTCTCAAATACCTTCAGGTAATTGAAATCACAGTGCCCTTCCCCAGGAACTGTGGCACTTTCCCACTAGTTAATTTGGGGCCTCACTGAAGTTCTCCTTGGAGTTGTTACCATAGGGCAACCCACCATGTGTGTAGGTCACCAGGTAACTCCCACCAAAGTGGAAGAGCCACTGCACAGGTCTTTCAGAAGGAAGTGAATCCTTCCTGTTTGATTCCTCCTGTAATGCTTCCTTTGAGGTGTCTGGTGGGGAAGAAGGAATCCCTGATGACTTCACAAATATCGACCTGGAAGCCGTTAGGTACTGCCACAGTTATTGGAAGATGTAAGTGCCGTCTACGCTTTTAAACCCACTCACCCTCATTTAAACACCCAGTCAAGCTGTCTGCTCCTTCAGCAGTGAGTTCCCCTGGTCAGTCAGAGTGAGTAGACCTTGTCTGTGTCACTGTCTTGGGGCCCAGCTCCTTTCTCTGCTTGTTTTGTATGGCAAGACAGTGTGACTCTGTATCTTCTTCCTCCCTTTACCAAGTACAACTGGGACACCTGAAGCTTGTCACACTCCTGTTTAAGAATCAAGTGGAGGGGTTTTAGGATGCTGGTTTGAAGCTAATGCTGAGGGAGATTGTGATATGGCTGAGCAGATTTTACAGGGGAAAAATGTGCCTCTCTGTTTTGACTGTTGACTGAAAATTTTGATGATAAATAAAGCATGATGAGTTAATTCCCAAACCACACTGATAGCTGGGCAGGAAAGACAAGACTAAGTCTGTTTTCTGACTCCCCATCCCTGTTAAGAGGTTTACAAAATCATCTGATACCTCATCCTGGTTTTGTCAGGGGACTGTTTTTTCCTGCGCACTGGGAATCTGATTTGCTAATAGTAAAATCTGGATACAGTCTTATGAACCTGGTAATGCAAACTGCAGTTTCTGTTGAGAATAATTGATTTGAGTTGCCTGGAGCCTGGTTACCATCCATTTAACAGTGAAATAGGGAGGAAACATTCAGAGCAGGCTGTAGTTCAGCCTGGGGAGATCCCGAGCAAGGAGAGAGAGAGTCAGGCACTGCCCTGCCCTGCCTCCCCTACCCAAGACAGAGAGTGGGAAACTAGTTTAGTGGAAGGCCATGAAGATGCTGAGTACTGACTTTGTTTAGCCTGGAGAGCAATTTAAGGGGGATCTGACTGATAAGGTAAGGGGGGATGTGTGCAGAGAAAATGGAACTGGATTCTTCCCAGAGATGTGCACCAAGGGCAACAGGCAGTAGAGACAAGTTGCAGCTAGGGAAATTCCAATTCCATATAAAGTAAAAACATAACCATGAGGGTGGATCAGATGTGAGATGGTAATTCACAGATGTCTTGGAGTCAGCCCCCTTTGAAATACTCAAAACTCAAGCAGACAAGGCACTAAGCAACCTACTATGGCTTTAAAGTTAGCCCTGCTTTGAACAGAGATTTGGACTGGAGGCCTCCAGAGATACCTTTCAACACCAGTCAATCTGTGGGCTCCCACTGGGGGCAGGTTCTGTGATGCACATTGAAATGGGGAGCCCACACTGTTCTTTGCTGTAGGATGAATCATGGCAGAAGTGATGTGTTGGCTTCTTTTGCTGGAAAATGCATGACCCTACCACAGACTCTCAGCTTCTGTTTTGGGGGGGGGTTATGTCTATGCAGTGAGCACAGAAGTGATGGGGATGGGGGCTGGGCAGAGATCTAGATGCCATGAGGACAAGGAACATATCACTTGCTACTTCCACACTAGACAAGCCACTAACTTGAGGAGATTGGCTTCCCCAAGAATGACATCTGTCTGGGAATGAGGGATAGGACTAAAATAGTCCATTTCACATCTCAAGCTTTCTCAAAGAGCAGATTAAAAATATATGATGGAGAATGTCCTTCTCTTCCAAATGGAGAAGATGGTAAGGAAAAAAAAAGGATGATATTTGAGTTTCTGCATCTGTTGTGACAAGGAAAGGCATGAAAATGGCTGATACCTGAAAGCACAGCAAGGAATAACTGGTTTTGGTGTGAAATAAGCCATTTCACCATGTTCAATATTATCATCATTAAGCTGATCAGCTTCACCAACAAGGAAGATACTGAGAATGAGAGAGCAAATATTGTAAGGGATGTAGAGGAACACACATTCAAAATAACTGTTCTGGAGAAGACTTGCCAATAAGTGCTTACAGAGGGAAAGACAGAAGGTGAGACGCAGACCAGAAGAGAGAGTGGAGAAGAGAAAATGACAGGGTGGAGGAGAGTGGGAGAAAAGAAAATTTCTAAAATTTCTGTAAATCTCTCTATCCTGCTCCCTCACTGTTCCTTCACACACATGAGTACCCTCCCTTTCCTCAGCTGTGCTGAGAAACTTGAATTCCCCCTGTACCATCCTGTGGCACTCCTGTTTCCTCTGAGGATGAGCTGAAGGGCTTCAGCCCAGAACCTCTGCAATTCCTCATCTCTGTCCCACATCCCTGCCTGCAATTTCAGACTCTCACCCTCCCCTCCATCTCCCCAGCCAAGCACTCTACTTTAGAACAGAGAGCTTGTGCCACATCTCCTGAAAGGCATACCAAGGTGCAGCAGAGGCTTCCTCTCTTACTGGGCTGAGGTTTCACTGACTGCGAAGATTTAACCCTGTGTCAGCTGATATGAAGGGCTTTCCAAATAAGGAGTAAATACCTACTTTGCTAACATTAGTAAAAGGTGATTTTTGTCTCACTGACTTTGGGAAGAGCGGACAGACGCACTGACCCCGTGTAGTCCCTTGTCATCCCACACTTCTGTAGTGATTCATGTGATACTGTGTGAAAACAGCCAGTGAGCCTTGACCTTGCTGGACAGGTTGGCATTGTAAAAAGGTCATATTTAAGCTTGCCTTTCCCAAATGAGGTCTTCTAGTGGAAACCATGGCAGAGATGCTGAGACCTCTAGCAGACGTGTCAGAGCCAGGTGATGCTTTCCCTCCACATGGCATATGCTATGTCCTTTCACCTCCAAACCCAGGCTGCCCGCATCCATCCAGCCTGTTGGAGATGGCAGCACATGTACCCTCCCGCAGCCATTCCCTCATCCTCCCTTCCCTCAGCCTGCCAGAAACACATCCCCATGGGCTGCTTTCCTCTCACACCCTTGACTGTACTAACATATCCTCGGGGAAGGTGTAAGACTGGCTATGGCGATGAGATTGTGATCTTTCTCTTTCCTTTTTTTTTTTTTTCAATTGACAGTGGAGTTTCCCTTGCCATTTTCAGCACATCTAAAAAAACCCCTTTCATCGAATATTCAGCATCTTCCTGGAGCTCAGCAGTAGCCAGCGGGGGCTGTGGGTATGTGCTTGCAGAGGGGATGACTCATGAGTCCTATTTTGTTCTAGGGCCCCCAAGATTCTTCTGTTTCTCTCCCTTTCCCTCTGACAGCAGTTTGTGCTGATGGGCTGGTGGCTGCCAGCTCTGACAGGGCTGTGGTCGCAGCAGTGCTGACAGCAGAGAGGATAAGGGCAGGAAAGAGACACCTTTCTCCTTGCAGGCTTCAGGAATGGGATGGGAAGAGGGGTTTTCACTGGAGCATGTAGATTATTGAAGGAGATTGCCTGGGGGCTTTACATGTAGTGCTATGGATGGGCTACATGAGAAATCTGGCTGGGAGGTGCAGTGATCTGAGAGACCCTGACTCAAAACCTCTTGTACAGATCCCCCTCAGCTAACCCAGGCAACACCCCCGTCCCCTCCCACAGCTCTTAGTTCAGGCTCTTTCCTGATGGAACCTAAGCCAACGCTGGCTCATTTTCACACACTGTCACTTGGTCATTGACTAAATTAAATTTCAATTACTATTTTCTTATTAAAAAAACAGTGAGAACAGCAGCTTTTAATTGGAAGCAGCTACTTGGCCTCTTGCAGCAGTGAAGGGTGTGCGGGTGGTTTGATGATGATGTGGAGGAGGCAGAGGAAGGTGCTGAGTCACAGGTGGCACCTTTGTGTGGACATGTGGGAGGGTGCAGGAGCGGGTTAATGGCTGGGTGTCTCACCAGGAGATGCAGGGTGACCTGCTCTGCTCCTTCCCAAGAAGGGAGGCCAAAAAAACCAACTAGTGGCCCCTCATTTTGGGATTGTCCATGAGCTGCCAGTCCTGGGGAAGGGGGCCATGCCGTAGGGTGAAATTCTTCAAGTGATCCGCTATGAGTCCCTTGTGGTCGAACATGAACAGCTGGATTTGATCCCCTTGTTCTGATGGGCTGCTGAGAGTGTAGCTTGCCTGTTAGGAGACCTGGCTCAGTTTGACCTTCCCTCTCTGGGAGTATGTCCTGCATGGCCCTATAACAAGCTGGCAAGCTGAGGAAAGACAGTGAATGTCTTCCCTTGTGCATCTGCTGGGACTTGGAGAAGAAGAAATGTGTCTGTCTGAAGGCACACACTCTTTGGCTGCTCCCTGGCCCCTCAGATGAGCAGAACAGGAGGTGTGCAGGAGGCAAAACTGTCTTGAATCCTCTGGGAACAGCAGGAATCCTGGCAAGAGCATCTCTTTGGATCTCTGGTTACCACTGTTGCTCAGTTTTTCTTCTTTTCCCTCTATGCTCCTTACCAGTCTTCTCTGGGAAATGTAACCTTTGACTTCAGCCATCATAACTGTGTCAGTCATGTGGGTCAGGACCACCTGGGACCCCTTTTCTACTGGTGACATCTCCTGGGTGCACGCTGACAGGTAGTCAGGACTCATTGTCCCTTGAAGAAACCAGAAAAATAAGCTTATGTTTGAATCCCAGGTGCAGAGAGAGTCTGTCTGTCACAGCCAATTCAGCTGCTGCTCTGCCTGGCAGTGTTATTTTCTATTCTACAGGTTCCTGCTCATCTTGCTCTCTTCTTTTTCTTGCTTTCCCCTTCGATTTTCTCTTTCTCTTTCCCTCTCCTCCCTAAGCTGCCTCCCAGAAGAGATTGGCTATTAAACCAACTGTGCCAAGGTTGTGAGATGCACACAAACACTAGGAACAAATGACACTGAACACTTGCCTCTGTTGCAGCAGTAGGATGTCAGGAATCTCCAGGAGCAGCATCTGCCAGAGACCATGTGTTTGCTGGGAGAGTGTGGGAACAACACATAAACAAGAGATGTGATCACCCTTGATTTTTGATGAGCTGCCCCTTGCATGGTGCAGGCTGTGATATGAGTCTGTACTGCTTGAGCTGCCAACACATGAGCACACAAATTTCTAATATGGTGTGTTGGCAGCTCAAGCAGTACAGACTCATATCACAGCCTGCACCATGCAAGGGGCAGTCATCAAAAATCAAGGGTGCTCACAGCTCTTGTTCTATGTGTTGTTCCCACACTCCTCCCAGCAAACACTGTGTGAGCAGCTCTAGGTTCCCCTCACCTGTGGCCAAAATGTAAATGCAGATGCACTTGTGGTATTTTCTGGCATTATGAAAGCAGTGGTTTTGGAAGGGCAATGGGGTAGAAGAAGCACTATAGATATGGCTGTGTCTGTCACATGGAGGAGGTTTAGAAGTGCTGGAATTTGTACAGCTTAGAGCAGCACCCTTTGAAGGGGAAGAAGGACGAGAGTGAGGTTTTGGTGTAGCGTCTTTTTCCCCTTGAGAAGTTTATTTTACTTTCATGATGGCAATTTCTCAGGTGTCTGGATTCTGAAGGGCATATGGTGGCATCCTTCTGTGTAGTGGTGATGGTGGGGGCAATATGGGTGAGACGGGTGAAAGTCAGGGTGCCGGGCAAATATGGACATTATCCTGGAGGCAGAGGATAGAATAGAGAAGCAAGTCATCAGAAGAACAGACTCAAATGGATTTTATGAATTAATTTTTATCTGAAGGAAATTAAATGCCTTTCCCAGATAGGCACCGATGACTTGGTCATGTCTGTGTTTGGAAACTGTGTTGAGGTGGCCATGGCTGGCATGCCTTCTCAGGCTGCTTGATGCAGGGAGAGCTGGGGAGAGTGATATGGTTAGTGCTCAGCAACCCATGCTGGTGGCAGGCAGGCCTTTGCAGGGGACAGAATCAGCTGAAGGGGGATCATTCTTCATACACCGAAGGGTCGGTGCCTGCTTGGAGTCTGTCTCACTTTATGACAGTTTCCCTCACAGACTGGTTCTCCCTCTAACTTGTTTGACTTTCAGAGGTTTGCCCAGGAGTGGGTTAAACTTCCTCATTAATAACCAGACAGATAAAAATCACTGGAAAAGGTAAATGAAATGCTGCTCTGACACATCTGATGCAGCTGGGGGAGGCAAATTCTCCAGACTGGAAAGCCATTGCGTCCCAGGGGTTTTCAGATATCACATCCTCGATGGAAGCGAATAGGACATACTCAGCTCCTTGAGAGCATCTGGTAATGTAGCATGGAGTGAAAACACAGGGACAGATTGGGGCCAACACTGCTTTTTGATTTTATTTTGGGAGAGAGCTTTATGAGAGGCAGGCACTGTTTTAATCCCTGAGCTGAAGAATAAAGCACAAGGGGCAGAAACAAGACCAGCTGCAGTGTTTCTAGGGGGGAGACTGTGAGCAATGAGCAATGCAAGGGAAGAATGAATCAGCCCCTGCAGGAAGGGGTGACAGACTCAGGCCTGGAGAGATCAGCAGTGACCAGTGCCAGGACACTCAGAATTTTCCTTAGCATGAGCAGTGTCTCCAGAGACTTATTTCCCTGTGACACAGCCTACAGTATTAAAATAAATTAAAAAATGGTTAGGGAGGTATTTCAGCTACCTCTTGCTGTTGTCAAGGAAGCTTTGTAGCAGGCGGTGGTGAGGATGGGAAGCAGAGACTGGCCGGCTGCTGCTGGGCAGAACATCCCAGCGGGAGATCATGCAGAAAGGAGTAGGGGGCCAGGGTTTGGAGCAGGTGCTCCTGCTATGAGCTCCTGAATCTTCATCCTAATGCTCACCTTTGCCAGTGGCAGGCAGGCAGTCTGCAGCACATCCCTCCCTTTCTCCAGTGCCTCTCTGCTAAATCTGTTCAGAAATAAAAAAGGTGTTGAAGGAGGGAAGATGTGGGAAAACTGCCTTGGAAAAATAACTCTGGTGTAATATAGGAAAAATTGTAACTTATTTTGTTGAAACAGACTCAGTTTAGAGGAGGAACATTTAGGAATACTTTAGAGAAATCTTTAAGCAGCATCCAAGAGAAACAGTGTAGGAGAAAAAGATCTGAGGTAGATGTAGATATGGAGATGCATTAGCTGATAAATAGCATGTAGCAGGCTCTGGGCACTTCCCCATAACTGTGCCTTGGAAGGACAACCTGAGTCTTCCTTTCAGCAATTCCAAATCTATGGTAGAGGAAGAGAGGGATGCGTGGCTTAGCTCTCCCTGTCCTCAGCTTATCAGAAGCTTTCCATTGGCCTGATGTTTAATTCTAATATCCAGAGCTTGTTCCTTTAAGCATTTATACCTCCAGTCAGGCCTCTAGTCCCACTGCCATGTGGAGCCATAAACAAGGATAAACATTAATTAGTATGGTAAATAGCTTGGCCTTGTGTTTTCTGGTTACAGTATCGTGGTAATTATTTCCGGCTCCCTGCCTGTGTACTCCTGCTGCCTGATTTTGTGCTCTGTACATCCTTGCCAGCCTGATTATCACTGGACACATTAAAATTGGCAACTGCTCTCTCCTGTCTCCCATCTACTTCTCCCATCCACTTCTTGGTGGGGGGACTGGCCTAAGGCCATTTCACCAAGGTGATCAGGGATGATTGAGGGGTGATGGGTAATATCAGACAGCTTTCTGTCTTTGAGGGGCTGTAACTTAATGGGCAAAATGCAAGGCCATGCTGAGATGACATAGCACAGTGTTTTCAGGGAACTCACCAGTGGTCACCAGGGCTTTGTAAAATATGGAAAGAGAAATGACCAGATGAAACAACTGGGCAGCTCCTACCTGTGTTTCCCATTGTTGAGGTTTTTTTCTCTCTCCCTTTTGGCTGCCTTGCTGCAGCAAACAGCTTTGTCTCTGACAGAGGGTCTGATTTCATTCTGGATTTTGGCCCTGTAGGGATGGATGTGCACATGCACTTGAGCATACATGAGGTTGCTTAAGGTCCTGCTTACTGGTGAGGGACAGATCCTCATCTTGGTCTCTGGGCCAAGATCCCAAGCTTAGCTTCTCCACATGCAGTATGGTTGCTTTGGCATCTATATACACAAGCTGCAGCCAGTTGAGAGCCTATGGGTTCAGGGGCCTGAGACCTTCCGACCAGCTGTGTGGAGCCTGTTCCAACTTGTGAGACAGGACTCATTTCTCTCTAAACTCCCTCCAGTTAAAAGAGTGCATGTTTTGCTATGTGCTGTGCTTTTATCTTGTCTCTGCTCTTCTCCAACATTCCTGACTCACTTTTTCCTTCTGAATGTCCTTCCTCAGCCGCCCTCCTCCATACTACAGTTAAATATGTGTCTCTGGCTTCATTTGCATCCTACCCTTTCTGATGAGTACACAGGAAGATCAGGAGCACTGGAGGCAGTTTCTGGAGCTGGGGTAATTGCACATGCACTCCCTCTCTTCCAGTGGCCAGGAGTAGCGTGAGCAGTTTGTTAGAACTCTCTCTCAGGTCCTGTTTTATTCATGGTTTCACCTGTTAAATGTCACCAAAATGGTTGCGTTTTCCCAGTTATAGCTGAACTCTCCCCTCTTTCCCCCACACAGGTACACTGCCTTATAACCCCCGTGGGCCTGGTTGGTTATATTTTGCAGCACTGTAGGGTTCATTGCCAGATGCACTGGCTGCTCCTGATGTACACAGGCGTGTGCCTTAGCTGACCCAGTTTTTTAGTTTGCTGGAGATATATGAGTGTTATTATTCACAAAGTGTTGCAAACACATGCTGGGCTCTGTGAGACTCTCAGGAAGACAAAATAAATGGGTATTGCTCAGGAAGAAATGGCCAGGGGAGAGACAGCTGCTGTTTCTCCCTGAAAAGAACCACAATAGCAACGCCTGGTTGTGGTGGTGGCCACAGGCATTTGGGATTAGACATCCACAGAAGACAGGCCTGGCAGTATCCTCAGGATGTCACTGATTTCATATTCGTGTCAGGATGATCAATGCATGCATTGTTCCCAAGAGGTTTTGGCTGGCCTGGTTTCGAAGCCACAAAGTGCAGGCCATCCCCCTGCATCCTCAGGCAGTCTGTGTGTTGTACACCTTGTCTTCCTTACCACTATGTGCCCTGTACTGCAATGTAAGCCTCTTATTGCTTCTGTCCACTGTGGATGCTAAGAACTGAGAACTCTTCTCCTTTTATAGCAAACTTGCAAGTATTTGAAGACTGTTATTGTGCCCCTTCTCAATCTTCTGTAGTCTAAACAGCTTCATTTTGCTCAGTACTGGTGGGTCATGCTTTCTGCATCTCTTATCATGCTGGCATGATTCTCCTAGCTATTTGGAGGAGTGCTGTGCTCTCCTCCCCCATCACTCTGAAGCTGATGGAAGAAAAACTGTCCATCACTTTAAGTCCTTACAGAGAGGCATACTATCCTTCACTCCTCAAGTATGACTTTGATGCATGTCATTTTCCAAGACAACTGAAGTAATTCATCAGATTTTCCTCACAAGGCTTGGATTGGAGTGCATTGCTGTTCACTAAGGCAATTAATTCTAGCTAAATCTGTCCTCAGATGTGAGCCAAAAGGGTGTCTAGAGGCAAACTGATTTTGTGTGTGTGTGTGTCGCCTTTCGAAATTCTCTGTAGTGCTGATCTAAGGGGTGGAGAACCTTTCTATTCATTCCTTGTAGCTCCCATGCTTCTTGGAAAACCATCTCAGCAGTGGAAAACCACTTTACTGCTTAGAGAGTTTTGCAGTCTGTAAGCAGATGAGTTTTCCCTGGGTGGCTGCCCTTGAAGTCAACCTTCAGGTCCCCTCAGCTAACACACCCGTGGGGCTGTGATTTGTTTCCTCCATCCAGGGTGCAAAATAGCTCACGAAAATGATTATAGCAAAATTCTGCCAATCTCTCCTTTCCCCAGTTTTTTATCTCCTACAGCTAGAAGATCAGGAGGTCTGTCTTGCCCATAGATTATCAGGAGCTCCTTCTCCTCTGATTTCTTGTTTTCTTCCAGCACCTGTCACCTGGTCCTCATCTTTTTTCCACCCACCTATAGAATCATAGAATTATAGGACGGTTTGTGTTGCAAGGACCCTTAAAGATTGTCTAGTTCCACGGGCAGGGAGTCCTTCTAGTAGACTACGTTGCTGTGAGCCCCCCCCAGCCTGGCCTTGAACACTCACAGGGATGGGGCATCCCCAGCTTCTCTTAGCAACCCTGTTCCAGTGCCTCACAGCCTCATAGTGAAGAATTTCTTCTTAATATCTCATCTAAATCCATCCTCTTTCTATTTAAAGCCATCCCCTTTGTCCTTTCACTACATGCCCTGATAAAGAGTCCCTCCTCATCTTTTCTGTAGGACCAATTTAAGTACTGGAAGACCGATGCAAGTTCTCCCCAAAACCTCTTCTCTTGTCTAGGCTGAACAACCCCAACTCTCTCAGCCTTTCCTCAAAAGGGAGTGCTCCAGCCCTTGGATCATCTTCGTGGCCTTTCTCTGAACCTGCTTGAGTGAATTTTTGCCTTTTTTTGGGCTGGGGGCCTCAGAGCTGATCACAATATTCCAGTTCTTACGGCTACAGGCTCTGCCTATCTGCCTTGGCTGAAGTCTTCTCCTCAGCCTTGGTCTCATCTCCTTCTGGCTGCTGTAGTTCCCATTCACCCTCTCAGCTTTAAAAATGTTTTCTTCCCTGCTTGCTTTTGCTGCTTTGCTCCCTTGCAATTTCACCTGAGTGGCTGCAAGAGCCCTAATTGGCGCCCATGTTTTGGGAGCCACCTGCCTTTACCTCTTCACCACTCCCCCTCCTGCTGAATGCAGCTGAAATGTCACCTGTCCTCTCCCCTCCCTCCCATGCCCTCCCTCCCTCCCTCGTTTCTCACTCTACCAAAGGTCAACTCACATGCAATGATGCATCCAGAAGCAGTAAGTGTGTGCTCAGGACATATAATAAGCACTTGGCTCCTACAGGCTGCATTTCAGCCTTGAGCTTCAATACACTTCAGCAAAATGATGGAGATACTACCTTCCCTGTGCAGAGGGGCAAGGTGACTCACACAGGGATGCCCAGCCTGCCTCTGCCCAAGCTGGGGGAAAGTGCAAGCAGTCTAATCCCCACCTGATCCTTCTCCTTACTTAGACAGGCAGTCCTGCCTGTCTCTGGGTGTGTTTGCCTGAGAGACATCCCCCTACAGGTGATGTATGTGCATGTGAAGATGCAGATGTGTGGGCACAGGCTGACCTTGTTTTGGCTGTGAGAGCTTGTGCACACGTGTAGGCAGATGTGTGAGTGCTGGAGGGCATTTCTAGGCATTTCTTGGCCATAGTGCCTTTCCCAGCAGCTGGGCTGTCTGCTTGGCTACTTTTCACACTCCTGTGTGGCCAGGGAAGGGGGATATGGACGGTCACCAGGGGCTGATCCAGCACAGAGTCCGGGAGTTACTGGGAGACAGAACATGTGACTGCTATGTCACAGCAGCTTGCTGGCTAATGATGGCTCTGTCTCAGCTCAGTGCTGGCTCCTGAGAGTTGTTGGGCTCGGAGTGTCCAGGTTAGCTTGGCAGCCAGCCCACTTAACAGACACATGTCTTAGACAAGCAGCCTTCTCCCAGGAATTTTGTGTGGCAGCCTTTTTGATAAGGTTGGTGTTGCACTGGCCTGAATTGCAGATGAGAGGGAATCATTCTGAAATGCTCGTGACCAATTTGGGACCTTCACCTGAGCCCTGCTCCTCAGTTGACATCAAGGCAGCTCCATTTGGTGGCTCTGGAGTACTGATGGTGACAAGAAGCCACATATCTTTCTTACCCTCATGTACACAGAGTATTTTATGAGTCTCTTCTTGCTGTGTTGTTGTGAGGAGCTGTTCCACATAGGACTCTTCCTCCTCTTCATCTCCCATTTGCTAATGCTGGAGTCCTTTCCTTCCTGTCCAACCCACTAGCACCTGCTTGCTCTGCACGTTGCTGGGCCCTACCCTATGTGTCCCAGTGGGCTGCATACAGAGCAGGAGAAGGAGAACACTTTTTCCCTCAAAGCCTGTACAGCAGAGGGGGTAGGATAAGGAGACATGGAGCCTGCTTGTGCTGCAAGCTTGTGAAAACTCCTGCTCTTCTTGCCCAGGCCTCCTGAGCAGCCCTTGGGGATGCATAAGGCACACTGCAGTGCCATGCAGATATTAGCTGGTTACCACCACTGTGTCAGCAGGACAGATTGGTTTGGCCAAGTGTGGTGGCTCCATGGATCTCCTTCAGCTCCAGCTGTACTGTGTGGCCCTCAGTGCTCAGACAGATCATTCTTCTTGCTCCATCCTCAGCAAATGGAGAACTCTTCCCCTGCAATTTTGGTATGCTCCGAGCACTCTCTTCCCACCCTCTGGCAGAGGGCTGGCAGGGGAGCCTGGGGAGCAGGTGTGCCCATGCTGATGGCTGGGTCAGTGGTGTGAAGCCATGGGAAGAGGCAGACACCCTGCATCAAATTCCCAGCCTGACTCGAAGTGATGGAGCAGAAAGAGTGAGCGACAGGGAGGGCGGGAGGCAGGATGGGAGTGATGAAGGAGCTGGGGGAGGGGAGTGAGAGACTGGGCTGTAGCCTGGGAGCAGAACAACAAATTGGCTTATTATTAACCATAACCCCCGTCCCTTCCTAACCTTGCATCTGATAAACTGTTCTCTGATTCTTCTTTTTTTATTTTTGTGTTCCTTTTTTTTTTTTTATTCTCCCTCAGGCGCTGCTTTAGCTCAAATTTAGCCTCCAATATTTATATCTTTCTGTCTCTTCTATTTTCTTTCTTATTTGGAAAATATACTCAAGAGGACTGTGGGACTTAGGAAGAGTTAGAAGCACAGTGTATGCCACATTAGATCAGTTGATCTGTTCCAAGATCTTAATTTCTGCCTATACTTCACCTTCATGGAAAAATTAAACTGCCCATCCCAGTGAAAAATACAGCTCTGTGATGGGAGGTTTGATGAGAAACACCTTCCTTACTCTCCCCATGGCAGTGCACACCTTGAAGTGTCAGGTTTGTTTTCCATTTGATGATATTTGGTATCCAGGAGATTTTCCAGCTGGGTGCTGGTACAGGATGACCCACTGTGTGGATGTTGAGCTGGGACCAGGCAGACCTCGATTTGCATCCACTCTGCAGGGTGATATTGAATGGATCACCTTCTTTCTCTGGACCTCAGTTTCCTTGTCTCTAGAATGAGAATTAATAAGATGTTCCCTTTCATCAAGTGCTTATATAACATCTCTCCAGCTGAAAAATGCTGGAGGAGATGCCTTGTTTTGTACAATAAAACAGAAAGTACCTCAGCTGTCTCTAGACCTGGAAAATTCCTCACTGATAGCATCAAGTACGTGGAAGGGCATATTCGTCCTGATGAGGGGGAAATCAGTATGCACCATGCTTCAGATAGACCTGGGAAGAGATAATGTTGGGGAAATAATCACCCCAATGGGAAAGGTTCCTCTCAGCTTATATCATGGGGATTTGATCTTGTTTCATCTTGCTCCAGAGCCTAGACTAAGGACTGTTGGATGAAATAAATTTTCAGTTATGTTAGAGGGCAGGTGAATCTCAAATCTTTCATGTTGTGCCAGTTTATGCTTTTGATTCAGGAAAAGGCATCATTGCAGCCACCCCTCTACTGCAGTGGTGAGTCCTGTAATAAAAAGCAAATTTTCCTTTTCAGTCCCATATTGTTTTTTGCCTTTAGTCCACAAGCTTCCCTGCCAGAGGGTACAGTATAATGGAAAAAGGTTGAATCTATCCACATTTTAGGTGTCCTTTACCATTTGAGCTGGAAATTATCTGCTGCCTTTTCTGTGCTTGTGATGCTCTCAGGAAAAGCAGTGTCTCAGTCAAAGTGATGTTTTTCCTGAGCCATAGCAAACACGAACATCTCACCTTTTTGTCGATCTTACTGCATATAGACTTTAATCTCAGTACTTTTCCACTTCTGCCCCTGGTCCCAGGACTTCTTGGCCCAGGCTATGCTGTGCAAACCCATCACGAGGTGGCACCACAAGACTGCCTTTCTTGTTATTTTGTCTTTGTTAAATCTCCCTCATTTTCTCTTACTAGCCCCAGTTGTCCTCTTGTTTTTCAACCTGTTGCTGCTCCATGCCACGCAGCTGACTGCAGACATTTGTCTGGTTTTCCTGGAGGCTCCCCTGGATCCAAGGCCAGCTGAGATAAAGCAGCTGTTCAAAACATGGCACAGAGCCTCAAAGAGTTAAGGCCAAAGTGATGGATGGGTGATGAGAAGGACTATCTGTTATTTGAGGTCCAGGTTTGCTCTCTCTTTTTTTAAGGAGCGGTGAACATGCCTGACAGGAGACACCAGTCTACTCTGGGGTGCTCAATAACCCTTTGCTGCCTTTGTCTCAGCTCCCTGGAGTAGCTGCTGATTGGAGGATGCCTCTTGCCTGCTCTGGCCTCCCTCCCTGTGAGGGCAGGCAGGGGCTGCCTGAAAGAGCCAGGGAGCACAACTGTGCCAAGAGGGTAACAGATCTCTTGGAGGCTGTTGACCTCAACCTAGATAGAGCCTGTCCTTCTGCAACAGGCATTTTGCAAGCGCTTGCACACTTGAGGTTAGCTTGCTTATGCTCTCCAAATGAAGTGCTGGTCCTTCTTGCTTAGAGGATGATCATGCTGCTCTATGCAGGCTCTGCGTGTTGTCCTTTGGATGATCAGGGGGGTGAAGCAGGTCAAGATGGCTCAACTTTGCTGCTTGCCCACCAGCTGGAAAACCAGCTCACTAATATTTTGAGTGAAGATGAGAAGGTTTTGAGCAAGATGACATACAGATACTGTATGAGACAGTCTCCTAGAGATGGGTGTACCTCAGTCCGGGTCCAAACCCAAGGGATGCCTTGGGGAACCTCAGATCCAAGTTTCATCATTGGGTCTCACAGACCTACATCTAGAGAAGATTCATACAGGACCTTTGAAGACAATGTTCCCCTTCCCAGCAGCAGCTAAGCGAACTGCAAAGGTGATCTTCCTTTCCTAGACTGAGCTGTTGGGTTAAATTAAATTCCATTGCTTGGAGACCTCTCCCTTGAATGCACACCCTCTCATTATGCTTTTCTTTTCCATTGTTGTTTTTCATAGCAAATCACCTTTTTGTAAATGGTTTTTGTCTCCCGTCTAGAAACCTGTCTGCCACCATAGCTCAGAGATGCCCTTTGGGGGCAGAGATTCCTTTTTCCCTTGCACTCTCTTTGTTTCTCTCCTCTGCTGTAGGGATTAATTTATATTTTCCCCTCTTGCCTCTTGCTGAGCTCTTCTTTTTTTACCATCTCCTTCTCCACTGTTTCGGATGAGGAGGGGGGAACTCAGGGAATCTCACAGCTTGCAGATATTATGGATCTGAGGTGGCTTTCAGTGTAACCAGAAATGGTCCTTGTGTGCTCAACCATCTATTTCAGCTCTGCTACACCACTCTGGGCTTGTAATTTTGGGAAGCCCAGACAGGTTTGTGCATGTCCTGCAGTCTCATGTGTGTGTGCACTCCCTGTCTCCAATGTTAAACTTTTAGAGGGGCTTCTTTTCCAATGTGTAAGATGATGCTGTGTTTATCAGGTGGTGTGAAAGGAAGGCAGGACCAGGCAGAGAGGAGGAATGGATGTGTGGGACTCCTCTCTATGGGCGCTTGGACCTCCTGTGCAGCTGATGGACAGGTTGCAGCCCATGTCTGAAACATGATGACTGACAAATGGGAAAGCAACCATGGCATCATTATGCCATCAATGTGCAAGACACAGGCACAGGTGTGAGGGAGGGTGCTGTGGGGTGCCAGCCATGTGGGTCCCCTGTGTGAATCCCTAGCTCTGGCAGATCACAGGTGAAAAGAATTGTGCAGGTCTCATCCGGATATCTTCTGCTGATAACAAAATCCTTTTTCTGGTAGCAAAAGAGGAGAATAGCTGGCAGTGGCTATCAGCTCTTCCTCGTTGAGCACCTGATGCCCAAGTGTGACAGGTAGGTCCTAAGGCATATCAGCAAAATGGTGTTGTGCCCCAGCGCGGTGGGCTGGAGAAGGCAGGGATGCTCTCTGCCAGCCCTGGGACACATGGATGGGCTCCAGAGAGGACCTTCATGCTGAAACAATGGCACAAGGGACCTCTGGGAGGGAAAAAATATCCATCCTGAGAGCTGTGTAACTATCAGGATCAGTGGACTAGGAGGCGGCATGGGATCTGTTTGCCAGCATGGAATGGTTGCTGGGAGCACCAGGCCAGGTCTGAAACGCATCGGCAGCTCTGTGAGAGGAGCTGTGCTTAAGAGGCACAACACTGAATCATTTTCCAGAAATCCCCTGTCAATCTAACCATAAACACTGGGGAGAGTGGAAGGTGGGGACGTGTTTCTTCAATTTCCTACAACAAAGCAAACATAAAGGGGATTATGAAGGCAATGCTGGGGAAAAAGAGAGGAAGATTTAGAAGGGAAGGGAACATTAAGATTTAGAGGGATAAAATCCAGATTGAAGTTGTTGGGCCAGAACAGAAGAACTTCTCAGTCTATATATTTAGCTCGGTGAGGTATATAAACAGAAACCTACAGCCAGCTCAGCCACTTCTCCCCCAGTGGAGTGAGTCATCAGCCCTTGGATCTAAACTTAGGTTCACGTCAGAGCTTGCACTCTCTCATTTTATTTTTCTCTTTCTATTTTGAAGGGTGTGGGAAAAGCTGAGCACCATCTTCTGGAAGCAGCAAATATAAACCCACAACAGCAACAGATGCCAGACCTGATGCCCTACCTGGGAGCACTGTGACAAAGCCTGATTTCTGTCTGGCTGCTCTTCTTTGTTGCTGCATGCCTGGGGATGAGCTCAGCCAACATGTAGCCGTGGCTAACCTGGGCATGCAGTGGACCGAGCTCTGAGGGATCTGTGCACTGTGCAGATGAGCTGGAGAGTGGGATGGGCTGCACAGTCATTCCTGGGGGCAACAGCAACATGATTCTCAGCGATGGTCAGTGTTTGGCTCCCGTATGCTGTGCAGGAGAACAGGATTTGCCATCAGGGCTGGCAAGAAGGACTGGGCTGGGTCAGCCTGGCAGGAGGCAGGATGATGCCTGTGAGACCCAGTTAGAGGCTGCCTATAAATCCAGTGTAGGTTGCTGCCTGGTAAGCTCAGCCCACAGCCACCTGCAAACCTGCAGAAGAGAGGGCTGCATCTCCCCAGGCTATTCCTGCAGTCTCTATGCTTTGATATGGCTCCCCCTTTTGTGTTTGTTCCCTCTCCCCTGGTCTAACCTCTGAAACAGTTGCAGTGAATCACATACTTTCCCTATTAACCCACCAGCCAGTGCTGCTGGCTCAGATAGTGGCAGGGACAATGTGAACTTTCCAGTTCCTCTCAAAATCACAGAGGACAGTGAGGGACCCCTGGAAATGCTCTGGATGCATCTGTAGGACCAGCTTGTGCCATGCTCACCTCTGGTGTGATCTACCCCCAGATCTCTCCCAAGAGAGCCCACCTGTATCACTCAGGGCAGATGACAAAGCTCTTTGAAAGTGCCTTGGGGTTGAAGATGGAGCCCTGTGACTCCTGTGAGCTGCAGAACAAGGAGACATTCATCTTCAGTCTCTTCCCTTGCGGATGGTGGAGAGGAGGGTCTTGTTCAGGAAGGGCAGTGGCTTCCCAACCCAAGGCTTGAAATTGCTGCTGTGGGGAATGCCTGTGGTGTAGGTACCAGCAAGCCCATGGAAATCCTCCTCAGTATGTACAGATGCGGAGGCGTGTGGAGATGAGGGGGCTCTGCTCTGGAGCATTAGCTGCCCTGGGCTTGGTTTTTTCACCAGCTCCAAATTTGTGAAGTGATGAGTGGCATGGCTCCATTTCCCCACACGGCCCCTTTCCCTCTCCCCTCCTTCCAGGCTTGTTGTGTGTCTTTATTGATTTGGATGGTTTGTCTGAGTGAGAGTTCAAATGTCTCACTATCCCCATGAGTGGGCAAGCAAACAGACAAACAGATATGATCCTGGAATGTAGACATGAGTGATGACCCACAGATTATCCTGAGTGTGTGTTTGTATGCCTCTGTTCTTCTGTGCCCCTCTGCATGTACTCTTCCTCTTCCTTTACCATTTTAGTTTTTTCGCCTCTCCTTGCTGCTCTGTTTCTCCATCCTGCTTCACCCTCTCCCTCTCTCTCCTGCCCTCCTCCTCATTCTCTTTTTCTCATTTGATATTCATGCATGAATAAATTCAATTGCATTTTTCCCTGTTCCCCCTGAAGGGGCTTGTTGGTGAATTGCCAGCATCTGAAATCATATAATGCTCAGATTCATCATTTTGGGGACAGAATTGAAACCCTTCTATTTCTCAGGAAGGAATAACAGATGCTTTTCATGAAGAGAGGGAGTAGCGAGTGTCTTGTGTCTCGTGGCTGGTGAGGAAGAAGCCAAGGGAATTAACTTTGGCAGCACAGGGTGGACTTGCTAGCAGAGGGGACTAGAAGGTCAACCAGCCCCTCTGGTGTGAGGCACACATAGGTGTGTGCATATGGAGTGTGAGTGCCTATGTTTGCTGGCATGTTTGCTACGTGTGGTGCTAGTGGTGCACTTAGGGATGGGTAATATCTCTTAGCGGGCTGCCCAGAATTGGTTGCAGCAGGAGCTGTCTCGGTGGGGTGTCAGCAGTCTGGCACCAGGGTATTTAGAGCCATTGTCTAGAGATCTGCCTGGGCATCTGCCTCAGGCGACTTTTGGGACACTTACATGGCTCTGGTATCACCCCAAACTACTGTGGGTCTGGAGTTGTGCCCAGCAGCACATCTCCATCACACTGAGAAGCTGAGGTTGTTATGTCACAAAATCATGCCCATCCTGCACATTGAGGGGCTTCCTGATGTGGATGGGCACTTGTTGTCTCCCTGCTTCGACATGGGAGCCTTCCAGCTCATGCAGGACAGTGAACCCAGGGGCCCAAAGTGATCAGATCCTGCACAGCTTCAATACAAACAGGCTCTGACCCATTGTGGGAAGAAGTCTGACCACCACAAAAATTTTTTTTCCTTGGAAAAAAATCTCTTTCCATCTTGTGGAAGATGCATAAGTTCACCATGGAACTGCAGCCCTGGTCAGAAGACATGGAAAAAGAAAGGCTGTACTTATCTGAGGAAGGGCTGTTTTTCATGAGAGCTGTTAATCAGGTAAATTTGATGCTCACAACATTCCCATTATTTACAACATAACTATTTTTTTTTTTTAGCAGTCCTGGTATAGCCTGAGGATCCTCTGAGGACTGTGTTTGCCTTTCAGGAGAGGTAACAAGATTAGACACTTTATTAAGCACAAAAGTGTTATGCTAAAAGCGGACAGCAGCCATCGTCTTTGTTCAAAAGACTTTTAAGGGCCTCATGAGAGAGAGTGACATGCCAACCACCTTGCTCCAAGGCTCCAAGGAGCTTGGCTGATGTGATGTAAATGGCTAGAGGCTCCTTGACATCTGCCTCACATCCCTGGCATGACAAAGCCAAGCCACACAGACATGAATGGCAGAGGAGAGGATACCTACTGGGTGTTTTTCACCCTAAATGGTGAAGGCATGTGAGCTACCTTGAGCTAAAACCAGAGTGGTTCTGACTTTACCAGAAGGTGGGCTTGCTCCATTGGCTTCCCACAGAGAGTTAACCGTCCGAGGGTTTCACAGTATGACTAAAGTGCTTGGTTTCCCAGCCATTTGTAGTTTAGATGTGTTAATTACTCTGACCCAGCTATTCCAGCCATGCACGAACAGCTGTGATAGTTGGTGCAGATATCGTCGTGGCAAGGAAGGTTTGGTTTGGAGAGGCTTTGTGTATCCCCGCAAGGAAGCCGAGGTGCTTTTGGGCTGTAGTGCGTGTTGTACCATACCTCAACTGGTAACTTGGCAATTTTTAGCTCCTTATTTACAATATATGCCCACAGCAGAAGCAGGAATGTCTACTTCTCATAACACCAGGGGTTTTATTGTCTGAACAGGCAAAATCCGTGAAAAGCCTTGAGGACTGTGATGGCTTCATCTCTTTCCCAGACCTGACTCAGGGGTCCCCAGCAGAAAAATGTTCCAAGAATTAGGGCCCTGTGCTGACACAGGGTAGGGCTGCTCAGCCTTGGAATGGGACCTGCGGAGGAGATGCTGGGCTAGCCATCCATTGGATGAGGCTGAGGGCAGCTCTACTCTGTTTAGGCACTGGAAGGTGGGATCCCTGCATATTATCCATCCCCCTCATTTCCCCCTGGATATATTGTTCCCACCGTCTGAGTTCCCGTAACAGATCTAGTAGTAGGATAGGGGGAAAGAAGAGACTGGTTTTGAGGAAAGGACTTTGGGGGGGGATCGTTAGTTTATTTTTTTAACTCTTCCCAAGGGATAATTCTCTAACCTGCTTGATCTGTGACTTGTGGAGGGACAGATGTTTACAAGTTCAGGGAAAGGCAGGCACACTGAAAGCCTGTGTCCATCAGAAAAGGAATGATGAGTGGGCTGAAGGCAAGGACAAATCAGCTGTCCTGAGACCCCACCACGGATGTGAGTGTGTGATGGTGTACAAGGAGATTTCTTCCTTTCCCCCAGTGTTGTTAGAATTCCTGCATTCTCTACCTCTAATTGTAGGTTTCCCCAGAAGACATTTGGTGTCACTGTAAGGACGGCGTTTCACTCTCCCTCTCTGCCTGTACAGTTATTCTCGCTCTCTCACTGTGCAGTTTGCTCCATAAGCTGTTGGTGAACATATCATGAGACAGAGAGAGAGAGACAGACAGGCAGAAACCACATACCAGCCCTTCCTCCTCACTTTCCCATCATGGAATAGCTAACCTTGCCCTCACCCACACCTCCATCACCTCTCAGCATCCCACAAATATTTTGACCCTCTCTGGTCTTTTTGGCAGGAAGCTTCAGTCACTTCTTAACACCACCTGCCTGGAAAAACATACAGACAAAGCCTCCCCAAACCCTTCTGAGAAGGAATAGGTCCTTTTTTAAACCTCTTTTCATTTGCTCTGACCCTGGAGCTTCAGACTCCAGCCTGAGCAGCTACAATTTCTTACCATGTATTCCCCTTTTAAACCGTCTCCTTCCTGCACACGCTCAGTCCTTGCAGGCACGGATCTAACACAACTCCTCGCTTCTCGCCGGCAGGTTCTTTGCTCCCCATCACTCAGCTGATCCTGATCTTTTTTTTCCTATCCTCCCCTCCCCGGGCACTGAGGTGTGTGTATCTGTGTGTGAGTGTGCCTGTGTGCAAGGGGGGAGGTGGGGGGCCTTTTTTTTTCTTGGTAGAGGGATTTTTTCAGCGCATCCTCATTATTATTTTATTTTGATTCTCTGACTTGGACACTTCTCTCCTGGAGACTGCTTTTCCATGCAAAGGTAGGTGAGACGCATGCACACCTGTCTAACCTTGTGTCTGTCTCATTTTGCTTGGTTTTGCTGTCCTTTTAATAGAAAACTTGTGCCCACCCATGTACCTGCATCATTCCTGTTTTGTTTCATACCTGTTTTCTCTCTGGCAGAAGTAAAAGCTGAGGGTAGACATGTCTGTAATGTTAATAATTCTGCTGTCTTTCCGGAGAGGAAAGTTATTTCTCTGTGCATGTTTGGTGCCCATATATGTGAGACTGCTTCTGTTTACCCAACAAGTAGCAATAATTGATTTTGGTGTGTGTTTTGGGCAGCAGTGGTGGTGGAGAGGGAACAACTGTATGTCCAGCAGTTCATGTCCAAGAGCGATTGCAGCAGGGAACGTGTATCTCACAGATAATCAGCAGCTCTTTATATACAACTATAAATGATACAGGGAGTGTGAATAATGGCAAGAATTTCAATTTAGCCCTGGCTAGTTGGTTCTGTTATGATAGGGAAGAGTAGTGGGAAAGGGGAAGGGTTACAAAATCTCCTCCTTGGAGAGATAACTGCCTGAGACTTGTAAATATGTAACTTTTCTTTAAACCCTCTCACTGTTTACAGTTTTCTTGGGTTTGGGGTATTTTTTTGCTTTGCAAAGCAAGACTAGGGTCTTGGATTCAGGTTTCATAAACTGTCCTTTCTTGTTTTGTTTATGGTTATTATTGCATGTGCAACATCCGAAGTGTCTGAAAAGGGACAGGGAATAGGAGGTACTTTAATATAGCAAATGCATCATCTTCTGTACATCACTGGAAGCTGTTGGCTGGAGTCAGGGGGTGGATGGGGGAAGAAATAGAAGAATTAAAAAAAAAAAAGAGAGAAACAGAAATAGTATTAGACACTGTTAACCAGCAGTTATCTGGCATATTTTCTGCCAATATTGGTTTTCGTAACACTCTTGATGGATACATTTTGCTTCTGTAACAGCAGCTGTGTGAAAAGTAACAGAACCTTTAAAAATATAAAAAACCAGAAAGAAAAAATAGCAATATGTATCAAAAATGGTAAACATCAAAAAGCAGAACTTGTTCTGCATTTTCTCTCTGCTAATAGAATTTTTCTTATTCATCTGGGGGTTGTTGGTGGTTCTCTGTCGCTTAGAAGACTGCTATGTTAATTGTCAGTTGTTTCCATGTGCTATTGCAGAGCTCTTGGTCTTAAATTTGGGCTTAAATTTGGAGGATTTATTGTCTCAAAGAAGGAAGGGACTTTCTGTCCCTCCACCCCCTGTTCCCTCAATGTTTTAACTCTGACACAACTTCTCTATCAGTGGAATAAAATCTGCAAGCACATTATCTTCTCAATGCCCTATATGCAAAGAAACTTCTTATTCAGAGCACTGGGAAGGGAATCCAAGAGCCCTGTTTCTGCCCACCTTTCCCTTTATATTTTAAGGATATCTTCTGAGCATCTCTCCTCTAGCCAGCACTGCCCCAACCCTGAGATCTGGGCAGGTCCACAGCCTCAGGCAAGAGGCAGCTCCCCGCTGCCTGCAAGGGACTGAGAGCTGAGAGCATTTACTCCTCTCTCCATTAAATAACATAATAGTTTCATGGTGTTGGCATTGGATGTGAGCTTCCTCATAAGGGCAGCAGTGTATGCCTGTCAGCGAAGGCCTAGTGCCACAATCTTCTCCCAGGTGAGCTGGGATGCAGGCAGGGATGGAATCTGGGCATCACACTGGATTCCCTGCTGACTGGCGGGGTGTATGCATCAGGCTGGCTGGGTGAGGGTGCAGTACCTGTTTGGCAAAACCTTGGCCCTGGCTGCAGCAGGAAGGTGGGGAAAGCAGTTTTTCTGCAGATCTTACTGAAAAGCATGTATCTAAGCACTGGCCACCTCGATGCACCAGGAGATGCACACGTGCCTTGCCAGGAGATTTGGTAGTGAATATCTCAGATGAGAGTCAGGGGGACAAGGAAGGAGCTTTGATCTGCCACATCTAAGGGGTTTGCCTTGTGAAGCCTGGATCAATCTGACAGTGCCTATTATAAAGAGGGGTTATGCCAACCTCTCTCATGTTTTATCTTTCAAAATCTCCTTTTGTTGCTGCTTCAGGAGAGTTTTCAGGCAGTGGACCTGGCTGAAGCACGGCCAGTGCATCCACAGCCGTCAAGAGAGCAAGGGGAAGCGTTATGGGAGGGGGATGCTGATTCACAAGAGCTCACTGCTTGCCTGTGGTGTTTCTGGGTAAGCGCAGTGGCCTTAGTTGTGATATGAGAAGATGAGAAGGGCTCCCTGGGGTCTATCAGAGTGCACCTACCATGCTGGGTGGGCTTTCCCATGTCTCCACTCTTGTCTCCACCAAGAGCAGCACCTTCCTTGCTGATCCAGTCCTGAGCATTTTCAAAGTGCCAATAATGCACCTGTATCCCAGGCTGCAGCTCTGGCATCTCCTCTACTCCTGGGCTCCCTTGAGTCCTTCCTTCCTTCATTCCTTCCACCAACACACTTCACACCTGGCTGCATTACTGCTGCTTGATGTGATTTTGGAGAACACATGTCCATGCCCAGTGTGACATGGTCCCAACCTACAGGTCCCAACCTCTAACCTTAATGTTAGAGCCCTGCCCTGTCCTATCCAAAGCAGGGCACACCAAGAAGGATGTCTCAGACCAGAGTGGCTTATGCTGAGCCCTTGGCCACTTCTGATTTTTGGAAAACCCTGCAATTCTGGGCTGTGCTACAAGGAAGCCGTATGCTTGGTCAGCTTTTTTCCTAGGGAAAAAACCCCATTGAAACCAAGGTTTTTTTCATTTTTCTCAAAGAGAACAAGTATTTGCAGCTGTAGACTCATGAAATGCACACACAGTGTTAGGAATCTTTAAAAGAGCAGACTACTGATTTAAAATGAATTTGATTTTTTATTAAATCGAAGTCCTAAACTTGCACATTCAAACAAGCAGATGAAGGTCTGCAGTTGCCCAGAGCCTTAGTAAAACTGCTGTGTCCACGGATAAGCTTAGAAATCAAGTGGTACAGGTGAATCTGCAAGATCATGTAGTCCCATTTCCTAGCTTTTTCAAGAAATCAATTAGATGGGATAATGTAGGGCTGATTTTGAGAGTGTTCAAGAGCTACAAACCCCTAAACTGCTATTGGAAAGTAGAGGTTTCTTCCCAGTTATGCAGAGGTACATCACTGTTTATTATGACCTAATATAGGCTGCTTATTTAGTTTATTCATCTGTCTCTGAAGTGCATACCTTGAAGCTCTTAGAAATCACATAGTGGTTTGAAAAATGTCTTATACTGATACAAAATTTATTTAAGCCCTCTAATCATAACTGAGACAGCATAAATCAACCCACTAACTTGGTAACAAACTCCTCACTCTCCCAGTACTTGTCAGGTGCCTGTGTTTGAAGCACCGCAGTGTGCCCTGAAGAGCAATCAGCCCGGTGTATCAGGGAGTAATTGCAATGAGAAGATCTCAGAAAATGCCTTATCACTTGCCTTGAACTGGAGGTGTGTGCTGCTGTGGTGGTGCAGGAGGGAGGTGGTTTCTTGGCTAAGCTAGGCTCAGTCTTTGGGCCTTTTCAGGTCAATACCAGTCCTTGCAGTCTGTAGGCAAGTGGACATGCTGTGGGGTCTTGGTGTGAAATGCTGCTTGTTGGTGGTTTCTGCAGTAGCTTGTGCTTCCCAGCACCCACAGAGTGCAGTACAGAAGCCCTATTTCCGTGTGACCAAGGCAAGATCAGAAGGGTGCCTGCAAAAGGAAAGGTTCCCCTCTTAGCTAGTATGTGTGTGTACCCCAAACCAAGGGCAGTTGGTCTCTGCTTCTGACATAATTGCTGTCTGCAGCACAGGCACCACATTCTGTTCCATCGTGCCTCCATGTAAACCTCCACAGGGGCATCCTGGGAGGTGTAGCAAGGGGCATGTCCGTGTGAAACTACTGGAGTTGGACTTATGGCAGTGGAGTTAAACAAGATGGAGAGGAGCTGCTGACCTGCATCGTTGGTAGCTGGTGAAGTGGCAAGTGCCAGGGATTTTGCTGCTGTGATGTGACTGCTGAAAGTATTTGTCTAGTATGATCATTGCGGGGGGGGGGGGGGGGGACAGACAGAGGGGAGAAGGTTTTTATTGCCTTTCTCTGAAGTGTCAGAGTTTGACCATGGCTAGAGGAACAGCACTGTACGGAGAGTGCAGGCAGGGTTAGTGGTGTTAAACATTTCTCAGATGTTGGGTTAGCGTGTCTGGCTGACAGGCTCAATTAAGTTGCTTTCCAGGACAGAGGTTAGGAATGGATTTTTCTACAGATCAAACTGTCAGAAATTGATGGGATCCTGTTTCTGCTGCTGTATGTGTGTGTGCAAGTATGTGCATGTGTGCCTAGCATCATCTTAGGTCTCCTCCCAGAGCGGTGACTTTCAGCAGCAATGATCACTTCAATTGTTTATCTTCCTTGGGTTTTTCCCTGTATTTTGCCTTCAGAACTTACTATGAGTTTACCTGTGGGGGTGGTGGGAGATGGGGGGGTATGGTAATTGTTTATGGACTCCTTCAAACTGAGGTATTGTGCCAGGTTGCAAGGATTTGGCTTGAACTATAGGAGTCCATTTCAGGTCTGTGGTCAGATACACTTGGTGTCTTTGCTGCTTTTCAGTGATCTTTATTCTAAGAACTGTCCAGGCTTTGATTTCTTTTCCTGGTGGCAGCAGGGACAGAAGAGTACTTATGTAAACGAGTAGCAGTGTCAGTAGTCAAATCATGTGTGATGCAGTGAGCCATCACAATGTCCTGGTCTATCTATTGACCTGAGATTGAAGAGCATGTAGGCCTTTGGTGCAGAGCTAGAAACATTGTCTCCTCTCTGCTTCTAGATGATTCCCATCTTCATAGCTACATTTCTTTCCCATATCCCCTCTCCTTTCTAAAGGCAGAGCCTGGGACATCACCACACTCCACATCACTTCTCCTGTTTTTGTTTTTGCTAAGAGTTAGCTTGCTCCAAATGTGTAGCTGGGTTTATGCAGATTATCTCTTTTGGAGGGATGGAGGGGAGAGCAGTAAATTACAGGGAGAGGAGAGGTGTTAGCTACAACTCTTGATGCTCCCCAAAGCTCTGTTCCCCCAGTGTGGGCTTCTCTGGCAGGCACAACTGAGTCATTTGCATGTTTTGCCTTTCCTGCAAGCCCTTCATATTCCAGCTTGAGGGCTATGGATGTAAGGAAAGCCCCAAAGCCATCATTGCTAGTAGCCTACAACACGACTCTCTTTCTCTTCATCATCCTCATCTGACCCATCTTAATTGTCATCTCCATTGCTGATCTGGAGGAGGGAGTAAACAGCACATTAATGACTTTCCTGGATGAAGACAAACCAGGTTTTTGCCTGTCAGTGGGAATGCAGCAAATAACACAAAGGGGACTAGCGAGGTCAGAAAGATGGGCAGAAAATAGCTTCATGAGATTAATCTTAGGAAAAGTGCAAGCTGGGGGCAATGCAGTCTGAAACATGGGATCTGAGGACCTGCTGAGGGATGAAGAAGGGGCAGCACGGGCCACAAGACCGAGGTGTGACAGTAAATAGCATATCAGATGTGGACTCTCAGTGTGACAGGGCCACCAACAGAGACATCACGATGGCAGCTCGCCTCTGCGGCCGGCCCAGGCGCCAGCCCTGCGGGAAGGCGGCACTTGGCACATCATTATCAGCAGAGCACTGGTAGGCGAGAGGCGGCTTTCAGTGCGGATCTGCACGAAGGGACCACGGGGCTGGGGAGATTAATTTATGAGCAAGGATTAAGTGCTAAAGATGTGTAGCTTGGCTAAGCGGTGGTTTAAGTGAGAGGACATGACAGGAATCCACTTAAGCGAAAGGTGTCCCTGTGCCTGAGAAGGAAGCATCACTGCGAGCAGTGCAGACCAAAGAGGGCCACAGGGAGCGAGTGGGGCAGGTTTGAAAGGGAAAACACTGACTCTGGGGCAGAATCTCCACATAGATGGGTCTATTAAAGTATGGAGTCATCCCCAAAAGGAGACTTTTTGTGTCTGTTTATTTGGGACACCAAAAATGCTTTGTTGAAAACAAGTATGCACATTCTCTGGGGAGCAGTGGGATAAGGCAAGGTCTTCAGTAGCACTCACCTCTGAGTCTCAAATGCCCCACATAGTTAAGGCCAGGTAATGATTTTCCAGTGGGAAACTTCCTTCTCCTCTGTACCTCCTACACCCAAAGTGACCATATTTCTCCTATTCTTTTTCTTCTCTCATTACCTTTTCTCCATCTCTCCAGCAACATCTTTACTGGTCTCCAAAACATCTCCTTCCCGCTTGGCGTGAGGACCAGAGGCATGGACAGGATGGGGGTATCCGAGACACACGAGAGGGAAGTGATAGAGTGGACATTGGCTGTGATGATGAGGATGGGAGTGTTCAGGAGATCTGGGCTTACTCTTCCTAGAGTTGCAGAGTGCTTCCTGCAGTACAGGTCTAAGGCAGGGTATTGTTAAGGCTTCAGGACAGATAGTTTGCTTATTTTGTCCTGTGCTGGCTGGACTACTCCTTTCCCTGCTCAGTGGGATGCAAGAATTTCTTCTGCTCCCTGTCCTGAGCAGGAGGACAGATAGAAAACCACCAGGCTGAAAAAGGTGAGGCTGTGAGCAAATTTGGCAGAGCTTAATAACATGTGTGGAGATAAGGCACAGCAACCAACCAGCATGCAGCTGAAAGGCAACAGAGCATTTGACCAGGGCAGGGCAGCTGGGAGACCCTGGTTCTGGTGCAGGCCATGGATGGTGGCACACCACCACCTATGAGCAGTGGATTTGGGCATTATTTGAAACACCATCTGCTTTGTTTCTGCCGTGTTCCTTTGCATTTGGAGGTGCTGAGATGACGGAGTTGTAAAAGATGGTCTTTCAGACTACCTGCTAATAAAAGTGACCCTGTTCCTTACTGGCACTTGTACAACTCCACACACACACAAGCAGATGAGAACAGGCGCTGCTTCACATGAACAGGCAGAGAAACATGCCGATGCCAGATGAACACAAACACAGAGGGAGCCATGTACCACTAATTATATTGTACCACGACAAACACTCAGAATGTGAAACCTGTATGACTAACACATCCCCACAGCCAGACACACACATCAAAGCTAACGCTTGCCATTTATAGCAACAAACAAGTGGGGCCTCACAGCCGTGTACAGCAGACCACTCTGGGAGGCACATGCACACACGCAGCCACCGAATGGGGTCACCCACATGCATTTATCAATATACCACGCAGTCAGAGACCTCCTTAAATGAGTCTGGGTCTGTACAAAGATGTCCACAAGAACCATGCCCCAAGATGCTTGTCGACTTTCAGATGGATGTTTGGAGATGAAAAATTAATACGTGTGCCTCAGATGCTGCTCCGATTGATGGGGCTATCTTACCCTCCCCCGCGATGCCAGCCAGAGTTTGTCATTTTTGTTTCTCTTCTGCAAGGGTGTTAGCAGGATAGAGTGGCTGCTGTGCTTCCTGCTGCTTCTGAGTAACGGCTGACTGATGGTGAGGGATGGTCTGTAAAGAGCTTGTGTGCCCTCAGGATGGGAGGTGCTGTATGTACATAGGTCGGCTCGTAAAGGAACTATACTCTGCACTTTCATTTCCGATGTGGACTCCAGTGTTACCTCTGTGAACAGTGTGCAGGGAGGAAGAGACTGCTCCAGGGCAGTGTAGGCTGGCAAGGGATACAGGTTAGGGATGGTGGTGAGGAAGATGATCTCTGAGGATGTTACCACATGGGAGGGGAGTCATCATCCCACTGGACCCTGAGTGGATTGCCTCCAGCACAGGAATGGTACTCTGGGGACCTCTCTCTGGTATTTCCCTCTCCTGGCTGGCTGCAAAAGGCTCTTTCACTGTCAAGAAGCAATAGTCCGGAAAGGTCTGCATGAGCACTGTAAAGGTCCCATCAGCCCTCCCTCACCCATGGGCCTTGTTGGCCCCTCTCTGACCAAAGTCCTGCCAAGAAGCGGTAGCTTCTTGGAGGAGCCAGAAAGCTGCTTCAGCGGGGGTGTGATGCCTGCAGGACACCTTGGGCTGGCTTGCTTATGGCAGGTCATGGCATAAACAGCCCTGGGATGCCAGTTGCAGCTCTGGAGGGGAGCATGTCTGAGCAGGGACCTCTCTGAGCAGTGCACACCAGGAGGTGACATTGACCTTTGGGGACAGACACTTCTCATTTGTAGAACTTCTCTTGAATTGTGACACCTTCTCTTTTTTCTCCTAACCAATTTCCACTGCTTATTTAGTCCACAACTTTCCTTACTGTTTCAGAGCATCCTTCTCCCTTCCTCCTCAGTAGAGTCTGGCAGGACCAGGTGCTTTTGGGGAAAGGCTGAGCCAGAGGCTGTCAGCTTCTCCTGTACTTGCCAAGTCACTAAGCTCCCTGCCAGCACACATGTCCAGGGCAGGTGTGTGTGCCAGATGCAGGACCAGTGGGCGCTCAGCTTGGGATGGTGGTGGTTTTAAATGGCCCTTGGAGATGGACGGAGGTGGGAGGAGGGGTGCAGTCTTGAGACCTGGCTCCACACAAGGTTTTGGCACAGGCTGTGCAGAGAGAGAAGCAGGAGCTGCCAGCCCATAAATAACTTCCTTTCCCCTGAGAGGGAGGTGCAGCTGGTGTAGCATCGCTCCTCCAGTAGTATGTGACTTTTGCAAGGGAATGTTTTTGTGTATTTGGGGGGCATTTGGCCAGAAAAGTCTGAGGTGGGGAGGATTTGATTTTCACTGATGCGTCTGGCCTGCCACCAACCAGCTGGAGTTAGGCTCATCTGGGTAAAAGACTGAGTGAGAAGAATGTGCTTCTGGCCACCCGAAAAATATTTAATTGTCCTGTTGTATTGCCCTCATTGCGGTAAGGTGCACTTGCACAAAGGGGAGGTTAGAGACATCCCAAAGGTAAGTTCTGGAGATTTTTAATTCTCTCCGGTCTTACTATTACTGTCTTTTATCTGAGTAGGAACCCTCTCCATTCATGCAGGTTTTTCTGTGTATGCAGATGTGTATGTGTGCCAAGCTCATTCTCTTGGTCATTTTGATTTAAATAGGGCTTCCCTGGGTTGACATATTGTAACAGGCTGACTTCAACCAAGTTACACAGCAATGCTACAGCATAGGAAGGCCAGTGATTGCAATCTCAGAGAAAATAGCAGCATTGCATGACTTGCAGCCTGACCAAAACAGGGGAAATAGCTCATTCCAACCTCCATATCTGAGACGGTAGCAGTGAGGACCCTGGGCCTGTCTCTGGCAATTAAACCACTCTTCTTTTTTGAAGATGAGACGGGAGGGCTGACTGCATAAAGAGCTTGGAAGTACCCCACTGCTTGATTTTCCCCTCTCTCTTTTTTGACACAGAATATTAATCCTGCTTAATGTAGGAAATACATCGTTATCACAGCCTTGGGGCTTTTTTGGGAGGCAGAATGGGATTTAATCTCAGGAACGTAAGGGGTATTACTCACATCTCCAGTGGGGCAGCTGTCATTCAAGGACTGTATTTAGCTTTAGGACTTCTGAAGGGATTCACCTGGCTCTGTGTCCGTACAACCCCTAATGAGTCAATTTGAGCTGCCCAAACTGGAGCGATAAACTGTTCATGGTGCAGCCACTACCCAGTTTGTGCATAAGTGTTTGACATGGGCAGAGTAGCATCCCAAAGTCCCAGCTGCATCTGGCAGTGGTGAGATGGAGAAGAGGCCCTGGATGCTTGCTTGAAGGGAAAGCAGGGAAATGCTGATGAGGTTGTTTCTCCCATTCCTTTGCTCAATTGTACTGTTAATTACGAAGCTTTGTACGTCGCAGTTTGGAATTGCCATGCCCTCGTCAGGGTGCATGCTCTGAGCACTGTAATAAGTAATTCCTCCTGGCTGTCCCTGCTAATCTTTCTCCTCTGTGCTGTTATGGGAGGGAAGCTGGGCTCAGCCACTGCATGTTAATAGCCTGGGAGCCAGCAATGGAGCAGCCCAGAGCAGGCAATGGGGAGCTGGTGGGAACAGGGGATGGAAAAGGTGGTACAAGTAGCTCTCTGGGTGCCTAGAGTCAAAAACCTGGTGAAAGAGAAAACAGAGCTGCTGGGTGGTGAGAAGGATACACTGGCAATTTTTTCACAGAGCTTAAAAAATTAAGAACAGCATCCCAAAGCCAGTCAGGAGACATAGTACTTGTTACTTTCCAATAGCTTCTGGCCTTTGAGATAATGAATTCAAAGAGTCTCTCTGCTATCCCCCAAGGGACACTATGTCTGCTTTTTAAACCCCTGTGCTTGCTGCTCTTTCTTCTGACAAATACCAAGCCTCGAAGAACAAGCAAAGCTTTGGATCAAAGTGTGTGTTGTAAGCAGGAGGCTGAGAGAACAGGATGGATAGGCAGAGTTTTCAAGGTCTTAGCTGGGAATGATGGGACACTGCAACTCAAGGTGGGAAGGCTGGCGAACGCCTGACAGATGTGTGCTATGGAGAGCATTGGAGATCATGGGTCCAGCAGTGTGGGCATCAAAAGGATCTCGAGCTGAAATGTCAAGGGTGCAGCCATTCCAAGGCAAAGCAGTGTCAACAGAGGTGCGTGTAGGCTTTGTGATCCTAAAGTGAAGAGAACTGAGACAAGTGTCTGGGTTCTGGTACAGCCAGTATGGAAGAAGATGAGGTGCCACGGACAGACACATTCTTTCCCACTGCTGATCATCCCCTTCTGTATTGCAGAGTGTCTGAGAGCGCTTGTGTTGCTTTTAAACCTGTATTTGTAGGAAGGACACTCCAGATGATTGAGCCAACAGGGTGAAGGGAAGAAAGTGGGCAGTCTTTGACCAAGCACTCTTTCCTTAGACTGTCACTGTAACACCCCTCCAAAATCAGGCCTTGGAGTTTATTTCACTTCCCTCACTTTGACAAGCATCTTCCACTCTGTAATTTAATTGGCAACACTGGCTTTGCATTTTCCCAGAACAAGGCTGCTGTTAAGTGCACCCAGGCAGCAAAGGGACATTCTTTAGCAAAAGCATGGTACTGTGCAGTGCTCAGGTGCGTTGTGGTTTAACCCTAGATGGCAGCTAAGCCACACACAACCTCTTCCTCACTACCCCCCAGGTGGGATGGGGGAAAATCAAAAGAGTAAAACAGGTAGAAAGGTAGAAAAATGAGATAAAGCAAAAGTCATGCACTCAATTAAATCAAAACAAGGAATTCATTCATCATTTCCCATGGACAGGCTGGTGTTCAGTCATCTTCAGGAAAACAGGACTCCATTATGCTTAACACTGACTTGGGAATACAAACTCTTGTCACTCTGAATGCTCCCCCCTTTCCTTCTTCTTCCCCCAACTTTATATGCTGATCATGATGCCATATGGTATGGAATATCTCTTGGGCCATTTAGGGTCAGGGCCATTTAGGTCTCCTGGATGTGTCCCTTCCCAGCTTCCTGTGCACCACCAGCCTACCAGGTGGTGTGGTGATATGAGAAAAAGAGGCCTTGATGCTGTGTGACCGTAGTGTCAGGAGTAACTAAACTACCTCTATTATCAACATTGTTTCCAGCATAGATCTAAAACACAGGGCTATACTAGTTACTAAGAAGAAAATTAACTCTACTCCAGCCAAAGCCAGCACGGGGTGCCACTGAGTCTGAGACCTGCTCTTCCTGTGGCCGCCCAGAGCACCTCTGACCATTCCATTTAATCGAATAACTTTTGCCACCTGTGTTCATGGCATGTCCACAGCCCCAGCATAGGAGAGCTCAACAAACTCTGGGGAAGGGTGCTTAGTATTTAATCCCACTTCTGGCTTGCTTCCCCCTGTTTGAGTGGGTGACTGCTGTGCCTGGGTTTGGCGTGCATTTGCCAGTGTCAGCCTGAAGGAGCCTGTGCAATGGTGTGACACAGGGCCAGCCCACGCATGCCCTTGGATGGGAGAGCTGGGGCAGCAGAGCTGAACCCAGAGTTGGTAGGACCATGTAAGGGACAGTGAGGGCAGGGTTGCTCTGTTGTGTCAGGATGGGGCAATGCCACTCAAAACACAGTGCTCCATTAAGGAGCTCAGGCTGTCTCCAGAAAAGCTGGCACCATCCCCTGAGATGGTGCAGCACTGTGACAGGGTGTCTTAAGGGCTACAGGGATGGTTTAAATAGTGATGGAGAGGACTAGCCAGAGGAATCTTGATGGAGAGAGCAACTGGCAGAAAAGAGTTTAACTTAAAAATTGCTTCAGCACAACTTGTAAATGTGGTTTATCATTTGTCAGAGCTGTCAGTCCTGCAGCTCTTCCCTGCTCCAGACTCTCTAAGAGGGCATGGATGTGCTGTGCTTTTGCTGCTGATTCCTCATGGGATTTAATTTCTCTTTCTCTCCTTCTTTTCAGGGGTTATCACTTGCGGCGGGCATGGCAGAGTACATCCCCCAGCCTCCTTCCACCTGGCCTGCAGGCCCACAGCCCCCTCACACTTCTGCCCTCTGCCCTCTGGAGCCTGTGGATCTGGGGATCTCAGAACAACAAACACCACCGGAGCAGCCGCCGTCCTCCCCAGAGCTGGGTGAGGATGAAGAAGCCACCTCCCCACCAGATCCTGATGTTCCCTACCCTGACTTGGCCCCAGTTGTCTTCTTCTGCTTGAAGCAGACCACAAGCCCACGGAGCTGGTGCATCAAAATGGTGTGCAACCCATATCCTTTTTGAGCTGCCCCTTCTCCCTCCCCACCTCTGGCTCCCTCCTGCCCCATCATGTCTTCACACTGCCCTTCTAGGGCACCTGGCAGGCAAGGAATGACATTTCCTACATATTTAATGACCTTCTTTGTTCGTTCATCAGTTGCACTTTAACAGAATGTCTGCTGTTTTAGTGTATGTTCAAAAGAAACTCATTATGAAAGAAGGACTTCAGAGAGAGCTGCTGACAGTCCCAGGCACAGGGTACAGGGTGAGACGAGAGTGGAGATGTGAAGAGAGGAATATTAGAAAGGCCTGTTCTTCCCCTTCCCAGCTCCCTTTTTGCCAGGGACAGAGCAGGAGTTGCTAGCCCAGGAGCTTGTCAGAGACTGCCATGAATGGCAGGGGTGTCTGACCATACAGGTTTTAGTGAGATCATCTTGCCCTTGGTGAGGGAACCACCACTCCTCCTGTACCTCGATTGGAGGGATACCTAGGCAACCCCTTGCCTTTCCGTCTAGCACATGTCACTGTCCTGCCAGTGCCTCGTCATGATGTCTGACTGGGAACAAATGGGAGAATCTATTCAGAGTCTGATGCTGAGCTTCATACACCCAGTGAGAGATCCCTAGGACATAAGCACATCCTTCCTTTCCATGGGTCAGCAACCACATACATGTGTCACCATTCATACTCAGTGCCTTGATTGCAGGGAGGCCCCTTGCAACCCATCACTGCAAATGATGGCCACCTGCATGGCTCGTTAGCTCTGAGCCTGCCAGGAGGGCAACGGCCTTTGTGGCTCCTCAGCGCGATGCCATATGAAGACCAGGTGGAGAGCATTTGCTATTCTTTGGACTGTGGAACCATTCGTGGTGGGGAGAAAGTGGAGAAGATGAGTCATCAGAGAGGTTGGTCTGAAGTTTTATGTGACCCTTTTTCTGGCCAGAAATCTCAAGTGATGGTGCTTTCTACCTGGAAGTTTCTTAGTTCCTGGTTAGGTGAAAATTATTGATAAAGGTGATTGTTCTGGTTTTGATGCATTGGCTTCTAGATTAAATTTGAGTGTCTGGGCACAAAGCAGAGACTAGCAAAGTGTTTCTAAGAGTATTTTCAGCTTCAAGAGCTGAACCCCGGCTGAAGTCTTGGGGTGGTGTCAGCAGTAACAGATGACCTTAGATGGCTCATGAATCTGGAGATTTGTTTTGATTTCAAGTGTGAGTCAAGGTTTGCATTTGAGCTCAAGGATCTTGTCTTAAAGTTCAAAAATCCTTAAAGAGGTGTTTCAATCTCAAAACCAGGTTATGGCTGAGAACACATTGGAGATTTAAATTTTCTGCTTTCCTTTCTACTGGCTGCTCCATAAAATTTTAAAATTTTGTATTGAATTATGCATTGCTTTTCTATCACTGTGTGTCTCACTGTGTGTCTGTGCTAGTTATTATGTCTTGGGAATCTTGTCTCAGCATGCCGTAGGCTCAGAGTAAAGCACCAGACATTTGTGTCTCAATAAAAAGACTAGATTTGGGAAACTAAAGATAAGTAATAACTTGGGTTTGGGATGAAGATTTGCCCTTGAATGGGGGAAGGAGGTTATGGGGGAAGACGAGAGGAGCCTGTCCCTATTTCTAGCTAAAAAGTCAGTCAAAATATTCCCTCCAATTTGGTATTTTGCAGGGAGTTTGATTTTAAGTTGTTGGAGCTGTTATTCAAGGAGTTGGGCACTATATAGCCATTTTAGTGTTAAAACGTTGCTTCGGTTCTAATCCTCGGACATGTGCTCTTTAACTCAGAAAAGAAGTTTTTCCTGTTAAGAACTATAGCAAGAAGGGAAAAGCCACATTTGATCACCTGTTGATGATACATCTGGCTACATGTGACACCAGGGGGTGAAGGTCAATGGTGGGGATGCTGGAAACCATTTGAAAGGGTGGTTTCAGACCTGAGATTTCAGCTCAGCTGCATGAAGTTGGGAGATTGTATGACAAATGGAGACTGAGTGGAGTGGATTCAGCTCCTCCTTTGATTTCCCCTTAACCTCTTGTGGTCCTCATTTTGAATGAATCATGCAATAAGTAGTTCCCATAATTTATTTTTTTTTTAAGATGTCGGTTTGTTTCTGCACCTCGAAGGCTTCTTGCAGGTTCTTGGCATCACACTTTTTTTTTTTTTAACAGCACCATAGAAAGGATACATTTCCATGGCCTGGTGGCAGATCACTTGCTGTGGACTCATCCCTGGCTAGGAATGAGACCCTTTATAAAAGATGCTTCTGTGAAAGTCAAATTGTGTCTTCTAAGAATTGATATGCTTGCCTGCTGTTCCCTTGTCTGAAGTCTTTAATTCTTGTCATACTGAGCTATTGGGTCTCCAATGTGCTTAAGCTAAGCAGGGACAGGCTGAGTCACTGTCATAGGTCAACCCCTGGCATTTCCTGAAGATTCAGCAAAAAAGATAGGGCATTAATTAAATGCCTATTAATCTTCTCATTGACTTTTTACTAGGCTAGAGCTTCGTGATCACTGTTATGGAAGTACTGCCAATGAGACTTAAAATGGATGCTCTGATAGTTAAGGACTATGTAGCAATTTTTCTAAGCATGAGGTCATTAACCAGCAAATTTCAATTTAGGCAATTGCATTCTACCTATTTAAATCTCCCTCCCCTGAAGCTTATTTTTTCTTTCATGAGCGGTCCTGCAATTTTGTTATGTGCTATTAAACAGCTGCCATATTGCTTTGCTGCAGTGCAGTAAGAGGAGAAAGAACCACTTGTTTCTGTACTTTAAAATCACTTCTAGAAACATATTAGCATATAAAGGTGTAATGCTGTCATTGCAAAAATTGTATATCTTAACTCCCTTCTAAGATAGGGACTATGTTCCATGTGAAACTTAGAGGAGTTGTCCCCACGAGGAGAATTTACTGTGCCTTTTGCTATTGTGGCGTGTGGTGAAAAGGAGCCTGATACTTTGAAGTTTGGTGATTGTGAGTTTCTGAGATGGCTTTACATACAGTGTGAATGAATGCTTGAATCACCTTAGTTTACTGGGGAGCAGATTTTGTTAGATGCAGGTAAGTGCTGTGTAATCAGCTGGTTATGCAATGCAATGCACACCTGGAGCCTGGCTTGTCTGCTGAGTAGTGTGCCTGTTGGAAAGGAGCTGGTGTGATGCAGCATGTGAACAACCTGCTCTCTGGTTTGCTTAGGTTGATTTCTGTTTTGATGAACCGAAGGCTGGACCACTCTGAGTTACAGACCATGGGGTTGTTGCAGCTACAATGTTAACACAGTCAATATCTGAGATATGGTTGTGAGAATGGCTGTAAGATTTTTTTTTTCCTTTTATAAACCCTAAACTCTGTCAAACAGGATTTAAAATCAAGCTTGGATGGGGAATAAGGTGGAAAGCGTGAATGTTTCCAAAACAACTGCATAGCATTTATTTATGAATTTATAAAGCGTTTGGGATTAAATAATGGGTATGCCACATGGCACCTTACAAATTGATCCTCATGCACTTTGCAAATTATGAGAAGATTATGGCAGAGATGTCTGGATGTCTTCAATGCTGTTTGACTCCTTGGGGTTCCATAAAGACTTTACACTTCGTCCATCCCCAGGGTCAAATGCGATGGATTTGGGTTGTCCTTTGAGCCTTTCTTTAAAAGAAACTCTTCCCAGGAGGCCCAGACCTCCCTTTGCTGTTGTATCTATAATATTGACATGACAGTGAGAGCTGGAGTGAAGTGTGCCATTAAAAAAAAATCAATGCTAAAACTGGAGCAGTAATGAGATAGGCTCTGCAGTTCACCATTCTGTCGTTTTCTTGCTTTTTGTTATATACCAACCCCTTGGTGAAGTGTGTTGGCCATTTGGGCTTCTGTTTTGGTCTCAGGCAGTGAAGTGTTGCATTTCCAGTTGATTTCAGAGGTGTAGGAGCAGCAGGTCAGATCCCAGTTGTGCAAAAGCTTATATATGCACTTAAGTTTTAGTGCTGGGAGCTGTATTTTATAGAGTGTTAAGCAGGGTGACTTTTTAATGCTGGTATGATGGCGTGTACTGAGGAGCTGCCTTGCAGCTCATTGGCTTTAAAGATCCACTTTGACAACATACATACCTCTAAAAGTACCTACCTTCTGGAGGTACCTTCACTATAACTTTTACTGGCAGCATTATCAGTTTGGACTATGTGCTTGGTGCATGAGGAAACAGGACTGGCCTAGGGCATTTTTAATGGGAAACCGAGAAAGCCTACAGATTTATTCCCCACCTACCCCCGTCTGGTGCCACAGACATCATTTACGTATGAGTCAATGCAGGATAGGATGGCTGCTGATGACGGCGGTGTTTCATGCTGGCACTGCCCTATGAGAGCTGAGTGGAGAATCAAATGCTGGAGGAACAAAGTAAACAACATGTGTGTGGATTGGTAATTGATACTTCTCTCGGTGACATTGGGTAGGTGATGCCATGGTATATGGGGACTGTGGGCTGCCAAACCCACTGCTTTTCAAGTGACATGTGGTTAAGGGGCCAACGAATCTTATGCACATTAATAAGCTTTGGGTGAATAACTGTGTTATTTATTGTGCCCTGGTCAAATACCAGTTTGGGTAATTTGTTTTTGTCCAAGTGGAATTTTATGTGCAGATTCTGTAGCATGTTGTACTTGTTTCTGCCTTAAGCTGTTGCCTTGTGTACTATTATACCCTGGACATGGTTTTCAAAACAACCGGATGTAGTTATTTAATAAGCAAACATGATCTGGAAATTTATTGCAAGTCTTGTAGTAATTGATGACTGTCTTAAACTTTGAGCTCCTGTAATCCTCTGAATCTTTCATTTGTTTTTCGCATGTGTATATTTATTTGTGTGTGTGTATAAATAAAAATAATAGTTCTCGCATCTCTAGGAGGTAGCAAGAAGTTTGAAAATGGGATCAGAAGGTGTAATAATACATCAAAAATTGAGTCACTTATGGATTTTAAGCAACATTTATCAATCTTGAGAACCCAGGGATCACGGCTTTCTGCTCTTGGGGTCATCAGTCTCAGCTTTTATGTGCATACCTGAAAAACAGTAAAACATATGCTATTCTTGTGTTTCCATTTTAAAGGCAGATCTCTCCTGTCTCTCTTAGAAAATCTATCTCAGATGACACATGAAGAGTCTGGCACTTATCTGAGGACTTGTGACAGCTTTGTATCATTCTAGGTAATCAGGCAGATGTTGTTGCTGTGGCCTTAGTAATTTATTGATTTCTGTTGATTATGCAACTCTGTAGACCTCCTTCCAACCAAGGAAGATATACCTAAGATCCACCAAGGGCAAGATGATTTTTTTTTTCCCTGTAAGAGGTTATCTAACCCCTCTGGACTCCACAATATGTTAAATCAACTTTGAAGTTGCTCCTGTTGCAAAGGGAAACTGCACTGGTCCAGAGCTCTCCAATGGACATGCAGTGTCAGTGGTATTGGTGTTCCCCTGCGCGTGTGCCAGATGATTTTCAAGCTTTAAAAGGGAGCAAGACTGCTTTAGGTCCTGCTGGGTTTTTTGCCACTCTGTCAAGCTCCCTACTGGTGGAATGAAGTTTGCTATTAGCAAATAAGGGTGACTTCTAATAAGTCAATTGACCATTATTTTGATTAATATTTGAAGGCACTGAATGCAGTGGACCAGTGTGGTCATTTTCCCAGGAGCAATCTATCATCAACTCCTGTTTTATGTTAGCAGTGTGCCTGAAAGCAGACATTTCCTATGGTTGTGAACTGACTCTTAATTTCCCTGTTAATTCTCCTCTTGGAAAGCTGGTTGGGCTTCACCCCATCTAACTCCACCTGTCTGAAAACCAGCTATCCAGACTTTCTCTGGATACACTTGACCGACTGCCACTGTAGCAGGAAATTCAGCATGCTTAATTTAACTTCTCTGTTCAGAGGTCAAAGGAGCTCTCAGAAAGTGGCTATCCTTCCTTCTTTAGCAAAGAAGGAGTTTCTGGATAGCAGGCTGGAGGGCTTGCTGGCTAGCATCCTGGGCTGCATTTAGGGTTGTAATGCCTTTTGGTTTCCCAGATGCTCTGGATGGAGGCAAATGGAAAAGTAGGGAGCAGGTTTAGTTTTGGAAATCATGCAGACTGAACCTTTTAGTGTTTCCATAATGAAATACTGGGAAATTGCATTTTTATGGGAGGAAAGACACACTATCCACCTGGACTCTGTATTGGGAAAAAGTAATTCTGTAAATTCCAGCTTTTTTTAGGATAGCAACCCTGTTTCCTGGTTATAATTGGTTGGCAGGGGGATCAGTATAGTTCTCAGAACCCACATAAGTAGTTGGTAAGGAAGCTGTCTCTGAAAAGCTAGTGACAAGGAAGTGCCATTTGTGTGGGTCATTTGATGTGCAAATTTACAATAGGAAATTTAGAGGAATCATTTGAAGAATCAAATGTGGTCTAAATGGAATTTAAACTCATGAATTGTCGTTAGTAGCACACAAGGGATGGACCTGTTTGAAGGGGATTTGCATGCTTGAGATCTGTAAGAAACTGGCTGGGTTGTGTGTATGTGAGATGTATGCATTCCAGGGAAGTGGGTAGATATAAAGGGATGAGGTCTAAATTTGGCTATCTTGCAAGCTGGCCCTGTGCATCTAAGCACAAATGCTGAAATACGATAAATCCCTGCCTTCCATCCATGCTTATTCCCTGGAGGCTTTTTTTATAGTGAGAAGTCAAAGACTATGGTTTGGAAATGAAGCAGGATAATAGCACAGACAAAACCAGGGCTTTGACTCTCTGAAGATTTAACGTCCATAGGGTCTACCCAATTTGGAAATAAGGCTGAAAATTTGTGATGTCTCCTTACTGTCTTCAGCCAAAGCTCTGAGCATTTTTCCTGTTACTGAAGGATAGATTCCTGCTGTTGGAGGAAGAGCTAACCACAAAATACTGAGAGGAGCCTGTGGTTTAGTAGAGGGGTATTTCTGCTGTGTGCTTGTTTTACTGCCCTGTTTACCCAATATGTTTCAAAACCAATAAAAGATCTTCTAGACCTCAATGCCCTGATGCTTCAGGAAAGTGGAAGTAGGACTCACTTTTGATGGGGTGTCTTAATACAGTCCCTGGATTTATTGTCAATGAATGTGAAAGGTGCGGGGAAGCAGGTGGGAGAGAGTAGAGGATGAAAGTCATCTTTCTCTGGTGTAAATCAGTGTTGTTCTGCCATACCTAGTGAAAACAGACCTATATGCACCAGCCATTGCTCTTTAGGCAAGGTTGGGGAGATTGGTCTTGTCATACAGCAACATGTTATCCAGTGCAGACAGTGTGGTTTGTGGCGGCCTGGGGGTATCTGGTAGTGCTAGACCAGAAGAGGAGGATGATGTGCTCAGCCAAATGCAGGGATGGCAGCGGTGCCTGCTCTGGGGGACCTTCCCATCCCTCTGCAAAGTGCATTGCTGAACTGAAACAAATGCTGAAAAACCTTTCTGGAGCATATTGTGTTTATTCACTGGAATATATTTTGCCTTGGAGATGAGAACCATTTATTCTTTGGAAAATGGTCAGTTTGCCTTTTTCAGCCTTTGTGAACACTGGAGCAGGGTGTGTGAGAGAGCCAGAGGGGCTCTTGTAGGAATAGAAAGGGCAATAAAAGTACTCATTTTGAGTTCAAGACCTATAGAATACTCTGACCAGACCTCTAATTGCATATCCTGCTATAAAAATGTGAATTAATGCAATTAACCACTAACAAATCAACCAGGTGCCTATTTGAGGACTTGACACTCTTCCCATCCCAGACCATGGGAAAGGGGCCTGGAGCTTTGCTCTGTGAGCATAATGCTTGACAGGAGCTGCTTCAGGTGAGGAATAGTTAACAGAGCTGCAGCTCTTCTGCAGCAAATGGCCTGCAGCTCATCCCAGGATGGTTAAGAGAGGAGTGTATGAAAAACTTGGCCCATTCCAACCTCTAGGCTGGAAAGATCTTTATCGTCCTAGAGAAACAGTGTCTTTGGATGATGGTGGGGGAAGGCTCTTGCCTGGTGTAAGATGGACCAGGCTCAAGCTTGCATCCATTTCTGCCCTGTGCTTGCTTTGCCCGCTGGTTCTGCTTGGCCCAGGACAACTTGGTCAGCCCCTTCCTGGAGTGCATCTCTGCCACTGCCTCTCCTGTGCCTCACTGTCTGCTGAGGGGCAGGGCTGAAGGAGGTCCACGCGTTTCTCTGAAATGGGATTTGCGGCCTCTTGCTGGCAGGGGCAAATGGATGAGAGCTGAGCAGTGGTGGGAAGGGCTACCGGTCTAGGCTGCCTGTTCTAAAGGACAGATCCAATGGTTGATTGGGCCTGCCTTGCTCTTGGTTGTTGTCTCTACTTGGGCTATGAGTTTGTGCTGTGCTACCTCCTGTCAGCTGTGCTTCTCCATCAGGAAGGGACTGCTGCTGGCTTTGCTGCCCTATCTGCCTTCCCTCCCTGGAGGGGTATGCTGGGTTCTGCTGTGGAAATGAGCAGGAATCATCTCTGTAAAAGCTTTGGAGGGGACAAGCTAGCTGATGGGGATGGGTTTGTTTATTCCATCTGGAGAAGACATTGAAGTTGACACCAGCAGCCAGGGCAGGAGGCTGAGATGCGCAAGGAAGGCAGATGAGAGTGCAGCTGGACTTGTAAAAGAAGAGATGAAGTGTGATGATGAAGATGTAAGGCAAACTGATGGGGGTTTATTAGTGGGGGATATTTAGGTTGGGAACAGATGATGCAAAACCCTGCTGAGCTTGGTAGGCACCTCCACAAACCCTTGCAATCAATAGTATCAAAGGCAGCTGAGACAATCAACATGAGTGCTTGATCTTTGACTGCCATCAAGAGCTGGTGAAATAAGAAGGTGGTGTGATGGCAGTGTAAGTCTTCTGGTAGAAGACCTGCATAAGTGTTTGGATCGGTTGGCTAGTCTGGGGGCTGGAGTTTGAGTGCAGTGCTGTGGCTGGAAAAGCTTTCACATGCCCAAATCTGATTGCAAAGTCAGCTGGTGGGGATGGAGATGGAAAGCTTAGCTTGGACTTTCTGCCTGAAAGATGTCCATCCTTGCCTTTCCCTTCTCCAGCTTTCTCCATGTCCGTTGCATCAGAGCAGACTGGGGAGGGGAACAACTGCCTCAGGAGGGACAGGGGATGCACAGGGCTGTGATGTAGGGGACCATCTGTCCCCTGAGACAATGGTGCCATTTACACTCACATACTGCAATTCATCCAAGAGGAAATATAAATCTGTCCTCTCTAATGATACAACAGCACACTCTTTGTTTATCCTTTCTTCCTTTAGCTTTCTCTCCTTGTCATCACCTACTGTGCTTGAGTCTATAAAAGAAGCCATTGCTCCTCCTCCTCAAGTGTGATTTGGAGCTTCTGAGTCCCTGTAATTCCTCTAACAGACTCTACTGTGACTAGCCACCCTGTCTCTCCCCTCTCCTCTCTGTCTGTGGCCATCTGTCATTTTCCCCTCTTTTTTTTTTTTTATTTTTTTTATTTCCTTTGCTGTCATTCCCAGGTTTTGCTGCCAGAAGCCTCTCTGCTTTGATTGCTCCTGCCCTTGAATTGGCTCTTTCTGCAAGGTGCATCTCTTGGCCAGTATTGTGGACAACAAGCTTCCTGGGGTCAGGCTTCCTGGAAGGTCAGGAGTTATAGGGAAGATCTGGAGGTATGATTTCAACAGAAGACATCACTCATTGGCTTAATTAGAATAAGGGAAAAGGCCCGGGCTCTGCAGAGATGTCAGAGCTTATCTGCAGAAAGCACAGATATTCCCATCTGTAGATGGGATTGCTATGTGGTAGGGTGGGATTGCTGCTTTCTTGTACTCACAGCTGCTTTTATCCCCATATAAAGCATTTTATTCCAAGACCAGGTCAGCCGCTATTGTCCTGTGCCCTCTAACATGCAAGTGGCACCCCTGACACCCCCATCCTGAGCTGTCAGTGTGTAGGAGCACTGTGCTTATCTCTGAGTGGCAGAGTCTGAGGGATGCATCTACCCTGGGAGCAGGGACAGGGTGCTGGTAGGTGTGCATTCCCTGAGCCAGCTTGGGTGAAACTTGCTGTTGGATCAGCTGGCCCTGGCCTTCTCTTGTGGTGTAGCTGACTCTCTGCTAATCCCCGCTCACCAAGGCGGGCTCTTGTTGGCAGATGCAGACAGATGTGAGCCCAGCATGCTGGCTGGGAGCTGTGTGGCTGTGATGATCTGGCCCTGCGCCCCAGCTTGAAAGCTGGGCAAGGTGTTCAAGGGTTTGCTTACAAAAGTTAAACCAACACTGCTGTCTCAGCCTTGTTCCTGACCCCTGAACCTTTTGTGAGAGCTGTTTCATCTTTACTTTAATAACTTGGTATATTGTTTATCACTACCTCCCCAGAGTAGCAAAAAATGCTTAAATACCATAAGGGCTTTCAGGTTGCTTGTAGCTTGAAGTAACTGGATGTCGTGAGAGGCAGAGTGAACCAAATGTACCTCTTGGGGGATTTCTCCTCTTAAAGAGTCACAGATGAAAAGGGCTAACATAAGTACAAATTCATCCAGGAGAAAGATACTGAATCCAGTGCTTATAATGCTAGCTATGAGATTTGCCTCAACAGGCAAGAAGGGAAGGAGGGAAAGAAAACATGTGTTAAAATATTAGCTTCCCTACTGAAGCAGGCAGTTCATAACAAACAGCAGCTGTTCTGATTCTCATGGAAGATGCAGGAGCTCAATATTTGAGGGTGGAGAAATATTTTCTTCCACGCAGAGGTTGATAGTCTCTCAAGACAAAGATCAAAAATATCTGCTTGTCTTCTAAGCCCTGCTTATTATTTGGAAGCATACTGAAACATCATGAAAGGTGTACTTGGCAAAACCATCTTGCTCCATAATTCACACAACCCAAAAAGATGCTTCCTGTCTTAACCTGTATCCTACATCTTACTTCTCAGTCAAGAACTCTGCACTCTAGTGTGACAGTAAGTCACCCTATGAATACATTGTCCTTATTTGCTACAAAATGTACTGCAGACTATTTACCAACCAGCTAGAAGATGCTGTTAACAAGAATTGTTAACAATAATCAAGCTAAAACATATTTGAGAAAAGTATACTTTGTGATATATTACAGTTTGTATGTAATTGTTCTTGTTCACATGTTTACCAGCTTGTGATGTAATTTTTGCTTTGAGTAAGTCTCCAGGTTTTGTGGGAGATTCTGGCAGGCTCTGCTTTGTCCATGTGTGAGATTCAGGCCAGGCCTTGAAAGTGTTTGTCATAAGTGAATTGTATTAAAAAAGACAGGCTTATAGGAATGCAACAGTAATAATATATTGCCTTTGGTACCACCTGATGTTCAGTGCCACTGGCCAACTGTGATATTTCTTAGTGAAGGATGGTTTTTTCCCTCAAGGCAATTTTTTACTTGCTTTTTTCTTTCCCTGTGGCTCCTTTCTGATTAATTTCCTGGATGGAGTGGGATCCTTCCTGGCTTTGGAGTTTGCTCCTCTCTTCTCTGTGCTTATTTACCTATTGTTTAGCAGTCTCTGTGCTGGCAACTTCTCTTGTCTTCCCATCTAGAGCCCTCTCTGGAAGTGGGATTTTAGCGAGTGGACGAGGCCCTAGACAATAGCCCTCTTGTTTTATACAGAAAATGCTTTTGGAGACAGCAGTCTTCTCACTGTTTCCTTGTAGCATTTTGTTTATACCATGCTAAAACCCCCCAGTTTTTTCCACTTTTTTTTCATAGGTTGGGCCCTGTTGTCTTTCCCTACATGGACAAACTCCTTATACTAATATACGTTTTCTTCTTTGCTGGGTGCTGGGTAGTGTTTTTCCTTCCTTTCCTGCCCATTGGGATTTCTGAAGTTGCACAGTTCATATGAGGGCCACACACACAAGGAATAAACCCACTGGGTCAGGCAGCCAGCAGGGATCTGAGGTGGAAAGCTCAATCACCAGGTATTTTGCCTTCAGAGTGAAGGGACTGGGGAGTGATGGCATGAGCCAGCAACCTGGAGAGTGGGCTGGGTGAGGCTAATGGAGGGGCAGGTAACCAGGGTGTGGGAGGTGAGGGTTTGGATGGGAAGAAACTGGCTGAGAAGGCAAAGGCTGGGGCAGTGAGCCTGAGTGGAGGCAGGCTGGCAGGGCTGGAGGGCTCAGCTTGCAGTGAGGAGGAGTGAGATGGGAGCATTTCATGTAGTGGGGTGAAGTCATGTCCCTACCCTAGAGCCTGCATGTTTTGCATTCCTGCTTATTTCTGTTTCCCTACTGTCAGCAAACTCCTGTAAGGCCCACTGGCTAAACAGGTTTCACATCACTGTCTTCACTTAATGCCATCCTTTCCTATGGGTCCAGGGATCCTGTGGAAAAAAACCCAAAACCTGATCACATGAGAATGCAATGAAAGGTTGTGTTGTGAAGGTGGTGTGGGGAGGGAGAAACTGAGATTCCACATTCATCCTTAATTCTGTCCTAATTTCTTGAATTGAGTCACATCAAAGGCTCTACTGAGCATACTCAAAGCACAGTTTTCTTTCTCCCATAGCAGCTGCTAATTTATCTCCATTTGGATGGGTTGTTAGAGGATGAGTGAAAGAGGCCTTGGGTTACCCTGCTGCCCAGTGTAAAGGCAGTGTTTAGAGTATCCAGCAACAAGAGCTACCCAAAAAAACAACTCTTGAATACTTATGCACAATTTTTTTTTTTTTTGCTACTGTTGAACTTCAACTTAGTTTTTCACCATACCAATCGTACCTGCTATGTAAGTTTCAGCTCAAGCTGCCAGTCAGATGAAGCTCTAAACAAATAAGACTGGTTGTTGGAAGGAAGTAGAGTTTGTGGTAGGATTAATTAAAATTAGTGTTATCAGTGTAGCTGCACTCAGCCTTCCACCATACAGGTCAGCTCTCGCTGAAGCCTCGAGTTTCCCCTACAATGCAATAATTAACTCTTAATGTAGATATTTTAAAAAAACATTCCTTCCTCAGAGAACCATAACCCAGGATTTTTTTCAAAGCAGAGAGTTAATTGTATCTCTCCACAGTATCTTTGAGGTGCTGTTATTTCTTTAAAATGCATTTACAGCATATTGTGATATGTCACACATCCTTTAAATATCCAGTAGCTTTTTAACTTTTAAAAATCTATTTCACACTTAGTGGCATGTCTGTAATGCATTTTTCTGGAATATGTGGCAGATGTCTGGGGAAACTGTGTTTTCTCCCATATGGGGGTTATTTTACTGGAAAATGAAAGAGGGTTGACACTTCATTTGATTTTCCTGAGCTGTCACATTAGGGATTCTCTGTCTGAGTGTGAGACATGAATCCAGATCATATGTAGACTGCACAAGGCAAGATGTGCTCCCTTCCCTGGGTGAAGGGGAACTTCCCGTGGAAGAACATCCTCTGAGGTCTATAAAGGGGGAAATCAGTCTAGGGAGGTCTGCTCTAGGATATCCTGACTCATGGGACTTTTCAGCATGCTCTGCAGATACAGAAATAGCATTAAGTGTGTACTTGGATCTTCCTCTGCAAGGAGGAAGAAGGTGGCAGCTTTGAGGTTACTCAAACCTTCGAGGAACTCCTGACACTTGTGACCCAGGTTCCTGAGCTCGTACTTCAGGGTTGTGTGTTGCTGGTTTTGACTCCTAGGGAGGAGTCATAAATGCCAGGGCTGCAGTCATTTTAGATATGTCAGGCCACCATCGAATGGCTGTGTTTTAGGGAATATGTAATCGCTGTATTGGCCAAAAATATGTGTTTGCAGGGGCCTGATCTCTGTTTTGACTCCTCTTCCTCTCTACCCTGTTTGAATGCAGCTTTTTGTCCCCTTGTCCTTATGCTGTGGTGGATCACATCCTTGCATTTTCTGTTTTTCCTGTTCCCAGATGGAGCATCGTGCTTGGGGCAGGCCCCTCTGTCATTTGCCCTGCAACATAGAAGAGAGGCAGGGGATGGAAGTCAAGCAGAGGAACTGCTGCAAGCTCCTGAAACTAATGCCTCTGCCAACATCTCCCCTTTGCTGAGACAGATGTAGAGGGGATAAATACCAGGTGTCTCTTGAAGAGTAGTTAGATGCATCAGCAATCCCTATTTTGTCCTGTTGGGACAGAAAAGTCTTTCTTTCAGCTTTACATTTCAAAAGATTGCCTGTGGCACTTGGCTCACCCTTCTTGCGCTCAACCTGGGAGTTACACTCCTCACTTTCTGTGGAATAAAAATGCCCAAGGCTTATTTGGCTGTAGTAGCAGCCAGAGTGTCCTCACTGCTGGTATGTGTGGGCACAGGCACGTTGTTGTCAAGGTGTTTCCAGGCAGAGTCTCTTAGGGACTGAGGAGCACAGCCCTGGGGTAAGTTGTCACTGAGGGCCTTGAGTGGGAAAACAGGAAGGTGCTGGACATCACTTGAAATAAAGATGTCGGCTTCAGCATGGAGGTGAGGGGATTGGTGGCTGAATGACCTGGGATGTCCTCCACAGGACTGAGGATGTCTGTGATCCAATCAGTGGAAGCAAAGGTGACAGGTTAGACAGTTCTAGCAACAGAGCACAAAAGTGATTGTTTCCTTCCCCAGCCACTTGACTTCTCTGGGTATTTCTTGAGTGTGATTAAGCTGATTAATGTCACACACTTGAGACTTTGGGAAATGCCATGGGTACAAGACATTCTTGTTTGTGTGTGTGAAGGATTTCCTCCTCCATTGCTGTGACACCTCTCCACACTGGATGGAGGATTATTCCTTTCTGACGATTAACATTTTCATGGGTCTTGGGTAGCTTTTTAGAAACATAGAGAGACATTCCCAATAGACGATCTGATGCAAAGTCTTTACTTAATGGATTTAGTAGCTACACCTGGATTATTTCATCCCACTGAATGACCTCTTCTGAGACCCTGCCACTTCCCCCTAACAGCACTGAAGCTTTGTACTTATAGGCTTATCTCTGCACCTCTTCCCTACCAACTATGCTGCTTATGCTTGGTGCCCTCAGGCACTTAGCTACATACTTGTGCTTAGAAATTGTTTGGAGGCCTCATCCACTGTCAGAAGATTGTTATGTCTTAGTCTTTCCCCCTCACTCCCAACCTGTGCATGCTGAGATGCATCCTGGGAGATAAATTTCATGGAGCCAGTATGGCTCTCAGCAGAAATGTGTGCAAGCAGTAGTCAGACCATCAAAATGCACTGAGAACTGGGCAGAAGAAAGTACAGGAACTGTTACTGTAGTGTATGTATTGCTTTTATACTATTAACTCTTATATAAATACACTATAAAGATATTTGACTAATAGTGATGCAATTACTACATAATAAATCATCTAAATGAATTCTTTATTACTCAAATTAATTTATATGCATCTTTATAAATCAGAGATGTACTCACCATTCCTTTGCCATCCCTGAAAGATACAGGAGGATTAGAAGACATTTGCATTGATGAGACTTTAATAAATATTTGACCTACTGGTGAGTTCCACTGCAATTATTCCTGGAAGAGACTTCTACCTTCCCCTGTCCATGTGTCTAGGTGGTGCCAGAGTGATATAGGGAAAAGAGGGACCCCTTTCACTGGTGTTTAAAATCCTGAGGGGACTGAAAAGCTTTCGACAGGAAGCTGAAGATTTAAACTTGTGGTTACTGTTCAAATTGTAGAGGGAAGAGTGGAGGAGAGAATAGGTCATGGTGGAGGAAATCTAGAGGGCTGTTGTATTTTGGGGCATCTGGAGGTCACTGAGGGGGAGGGTAATGACTGAAATGAATCAGACAGTTAAAATCAATGAGCTCCCAAATGTCATTCAAGTGTGTTGGAATCCCAACACACCAGTAAATCACCAGTGCAAGAAATTGTGTTGATGGTGGAAGTGGAGCCCTCCTGGCTCTTTATTAGGCACCTACCTGTGGGCTGACATATCCAGGCAGCAGGTGAGAGATGGGAGGTATGATTTGGTTGAAAAATTAGATGTGTTACAGGGACTGAAGTTCATACCCGGGCAATGGGCTGATAATAAGAGCCTGGGTTTGGTAGAGGTAGGCATGAGGCTGCCCCTACCTGCTGGCTGCATGCAAGGTGGGCTGAGCCTCCAAAGATGCTGGTGTCAGTGTAGGTAAGTGCTCAAGTGTTTGAGTCATGTGCTGTGGCATGACTGGCACCACTCCACTGAGTTCTGTTTGTCAACACCAGTTCAGGGCCTCTTGGGTTTCTCAAAGCAGTGTGTAAATTTTAGAGGAGAGAACAAGCTCTCTCTTGCAAGACTCTGGCCACCTTCCTTGTCTAGGTGAGGCTGAATATACTATAAAAAACAACCTTTTTGCTGTTTTCATGCTTCTGTTTGAACCAGGTGCTTACTGAAAGAAGATGAAATCTAAGCTGGAAAGCTGAGTTTGAATTTCAGCTTCACTTGGCTTGTGCTTTGTTCAGATAAATTCTCCTTTCCCCCAAACGCTCGTACCTCCCACTCCATCCCCCAGACAAGGAGGCAGCTGTTGAGTTGTCGTTTCTCTCTCTTTCACAAAGGCCCAGTGGGAAGAGGAGACAAAGCAGAACATCATCTGCCTTCTCCTCTGACGGCAGGCAGGGAGATGAGCTCCCAGAGGAGCCTGTGCCTCGCTGCTGCCTGTGCATTTGGTGGGATGTTGCTCTGTGGGGATGCTCACGCAGCAGGTCTTGCTGGAGGGAAAGAGGAGGAGGGTCCATGAGAGGAGGCGATAGCAAGTCCAAGTGTTGTGAAGATTTCCAGTTTGGGTACTTTACTAGTCCTCCGTGTATCTGTCTGAGTGAGAACTGCTAGGGAAGACCTCCTGGGATGCCCAGGCAGGCTGGAGCATGGAGACAGTGTGGGAAAGAGGACCTGAGGGATGAGAGGAAGAAGTGTGTTAGTGCTCCTAGGAGCTGGTATGTCTGTAAAGCTGATGTGTTGCCATGGTGTGCCTGGCAGTGAAGCTCCCTTGTTGCTTTTTTAATTCCATTCAGGCAGAGAAGAATGATGAGGAGATTAAAAACAATGCAGAGCAAAGGCACTCTGTTCTGCTGCAGCTCTCCTTGGCTTCTGCACTGTTCACCACCTGGGCTTCTCTACAACTCACTATCCCACATGGATTGGGTCAAACAGATTCCCTGGTACCTGCTGCCCTAGGCAAATATAGTGCTTTCCCACATTGTGGGAACCTGGGAGAACATCTGCCACAGCTTCTGGGTGTACAACAAAGCAAAGAGTGAGAAGGGACCTTTCTGGGAAGCCAAGAGTGTGGGTGCGACACCGAAGGCAGCAGAACTGATGGCAATACTCCCACTAAGGTAAATAGGACCAGAACTGTGTTAGTGGAGGTCTGGTATTACTTAGCTTCCTCTTCAGTTGTTACTGAGTAGTTAATGGTCCTGTAGTGGAAATGTCAAAAGATCCTTGACTACAGGATATTATAGGTAACATGGAGTAGGGATTAGTTAGCAAGGAAAAGACACAGGATGCCACTCTAACCCTGTCCATCTTGCTTAGCTCTGTGTCTCCTCTCTAAGCTTTTCTTGCCATCATCCACCTCACATTGCTTTGTGACCCACCCATCTTGCGACCTCCTACCTGCTGGTGTCTTTACTGTCCCTGCCTCGGCCCCTCAGCTGAGTAAGCCATGTTGTCTTTCACTGCAGGGTGCTGGCGACCAGCCTCATCAAATCTCACTGCCTTCACCCCTTGCCCTTCAACATTTTGCTCACTCCAGTCCCTCTGATTGTGGCCCAATGTCTTGCTCTACTACCTACCATGACCTTTTTGTTTCTGAGTTGCTGTGCTGCAGGATTCCCTGGGCCATAATGGCCCTTATTTGTCTGTGCCTATTGTCATCCTCCATGTGCAAAATGGCTTCCTTCTTTCACTCCCCTTGTTTTGATGGGGAGACAGCTGGGTCACTACTCCTTCAGTATCTGTTGGAGGGGAGGCAGTAATTTCTGAAGAAGAAACAGTGGTGACAGAGGAAGAAGCTGCTGCTGTTCCTCTACATGGGGATGACCATCCTGTGGTTCATGAGCAGTTCAGGTGAGGTGGGTTCCCTTCAGTGGCATGGAGCTGCCTCAGGGGCTCCTGAACAAGCCAAACCCCTGCTCCAGGAGGAAGCAACTCCAAATTGGTGAAGAAACAACCATGTTTCTCAGAGTACAGCATGCTGAGTCTCTCTTTTATTTAATAAGTTGTTTTTTTTTCGTGGAGATGTTCTCTGTCCATGCCAGGTCCCCTTTCACGATAGCCAGAAATACTCCTGTTTTAGCCAAAGGCACTTTCAGTGAAGAGAGACCTTTCACCTTTGTGCTGTCAGGGCTCAGTGACACTTTTGCTTGGTAAAATCTGGACTCAAGTCTTGTTAAAGTGACATCCCCCAGTGGAACCCTCCTACTGTTTTGCCCCAGGCTGACTTCCCCTTTGATCTCTGTCCCCCTTTTAGCTCTGTGGGGTCCTCAGGCCTCCATGTAGCTTTGCCAATGGGTCACCCTACTTCACAGAGGGCTACCAGACTTCTTGTGCCCGCACTTGATTACTGATGGATTAATGGGTGTCTGAAGTGCCAGTTATTAATCCTAACCTCAGGCAATGTCTCATTAAGAAGGAAAATAAAGCTGAAAACTAATAGAAGAGGAAATGAAGAGGCTTAAAGCTGAAGAAAAGGGAACTGTGAGGAAGAAACATGAAAACTATGAGGAAGAAATTCAGTTTGGGACTCGATTTCTCTGGAGACAGAGTAGAGAGAAGGAAAAATGAGAGGCTTAATAGGTAAGAGAGGACAGAGGTGGATTGAGTGGAAGGAGTGTCAAAGGAGCCCTCACCTAGGCAGTCATCCATGGGCCTGCTGAGATTTCAGCAGGGCCAGGCTGAAGCAGACATGAAGCAAAGTATTGAGAGTCTGAAGGCTGCATGAAATATTTAAGATGCTCCATCAAACTAACTTCTCAGTTGTGGTAAGATGCTGGGTGGGAGAGGACAAGAAAAATTTGGCTGATTAATAAGAAATTGAAAAACTATATTCTGACAACATGCAGCTGTTTTCTTTGTATCTCTCCTCTTATTTCTGGGGCCCTGGGCAGTGTGATGTAGTGAGTAGCATTCATGCAGGCAGAGAAGGGAGGGGGGTTGGAACTGCATGATCTTTAAGGTCCTTTCTATCTCAAGTCATTCTATGATCTTAGTTTCTCCAAAGGTGAGATGCTGTGTAGTTATGTTGGACATAAGGACAGGTTTCTTCAACCTTTGAAGCTTTAGTTTGCTTTTGGTTTATATTTCCTGACTTTCTTCCTCTTTTCCCCATTCCCCAAACTGATAGCCTCTGTCAGGCAGTAACCAACTTCAGACTAGCTGGGTCTTGCTCCCCTCTTCCTACTGCTGGGGTAGGATGTAGCCCCGTCCCCTTTAGGCACAAATGTGTCTTTTTCCATGTTGCTTTGCTGAAGCTGGGAACACCAGGTGGGGTGTCACCTCTCAGGCCCTTTTCTTCCCCCAGTCAGTGCCTGGTCCCTTTGACATCTGCTCTTGGGAGTGGGATGACTTGACCTGTGTCCAGTTCAGCAAAACGTTGAGCTCAATTGAGGTGATGCAGGAGCAGAATCCACAAGGATTTCTCTGACCTTATCCCATGTTGGCTGGCAGAAGCAAAGCTCTTGAAGTGTAATGAGTGTCACTGAGTGCCTAAGGATCCAGACACTGGCATAGCCCAGGAGAAGTCAGAAAGCTCAACTGTCTCAGCTCAATGAGTGTTAGACCAATGTGTACTAGCCTAGATATGAATACCATATCTGTCTAGATATGAATACCACTCTCACATGCAATACCATCACCCTTTGCTTCTCTTGCTTCCCTTCCCTCCCCTTCGTGCAAGCAACAGAGAGGTATTGCCTTCAGACTGGATATGTGTAATCACCATGACCTAGTTTGGGAACTAAATCTAGAAGGGAGAGAAACCCATGCCTACTAAGTTAACAAATGCAATAGATAACTACACTCACTCGCCACTTCTTCCCCGCTCCCCAATCAAGTGTTAACCAAAGCCTGATCTAAATTACTACGTAAATTTATTTTAAAATTCTCAACGCCTGTAGCAACTACTGTTTTCAAATGTAGAAAAGAAACCAGACTTAATTCTGAATCTTTTAGCTCTGGAGACCTCATTCAGAGGTGACAGGTACTGCATCTTTCTTTTGTGGTCTTCCTGTGTGTGTCCTGCCTTCTGTTTGCTGCCTCTCCCTCCTGGTGAACCATGCTTGATTTTTTTAAGGTAGTGGAATTGTCTGTTCTTCCTGCTGTCCCAGCTGAGGTCTGCAGTTGACAGGTTAGCAAGCACATGTTGGGGTTTTCTTGGAGGAGGCCAAGAATGGAAGGGAAGATAGGAAGTACATTTGTCATGGTTCACGAAGCAAGTGAGCCTGGGACTGGTGTCCAAGTTTTCTTGATTCCTCTCTGTCTGACATCAGAAAATATCACAAGACACAGACAAATATTACTGTATTTAAAGGCAGAATGTGCTACAGGGTTATACCAGCATGAGTTAATGAAAGTGAAGGAATGAATAAAAAGTAAATGTTATCTCAGATGACAAAATAACAGGCTTTCATAATGAACTAGCATCCCTCCCTAGGATTGATAGTGTCGAGTAAGCCTGAGCTGTTCTTTTCCACCCTTTGGTATTCACAGATAGAAAATGCTCAGAAAACCTTTTGGGTTTCTTTCCCCATCATTTTTATAATGGATGCCAGGTACTGAAAAGTGTGATTAAGGCTACTGATAAAACATCCGCAGTACAAGACAGCAGCATGTAATCCAATTTCTTCCAAAGATGTGAAACATGGATCTGCATTTGCAAAAGTAGTATGGCAGTTCACATCTGAGTAGATTACGCATGGGAAGCCTGCATGTTGATGCTGTCTTTCTGTAATCCTATATCAAGATTGATATCAAGCACTACCTTAGCTCTCCTCAAGTGTTATTATTCTCTGTTCTCATTCCTCCCTCATTAGGAGGAATCCATGAAGGAGGAGTGAAAAATAAAGAAACCTGATTTGGCTCAGGAAGCCCTCGAGCTGAGAGAGGTTGGCAGCTGGAAGAGTGCCTAAGAGAAATGTTGTGCCTGCTCATCCCATTTTTACACACTTCCCTGGGCAGCTTTGTTGTAGCCCAGTCTGGACAGATGTTTGGTCCAACTTGAGATGCTCATTTCTATTTGTTTTTGTTATGCTCCTCTGACTGTTCCCTGACTTGTGTAGGCTTTCTGATAGTCTGTAAACTCTTAGGTAACTTCTTTTTGTTTTTTAATATCCTTTCTGCTTATTCCTTATTACCTTCCTCTTTCTTTCAAGGTACTTGTCCTTTTGATGGGTGTTCCCATTTAGAGGGGCATGGGACCTCCAGCTCTGGAGGGAACAGGAGCTACTCTACTCAACACCTTTTGGTGGGGATTTCTTTTTGATGATCCATAACTGTTGGAGTGTGTTTGGAGACTACTGTCTCAGCACCTGCTGATGACCATCCATGTTTACCTGCTGACCAGAGCACTGAAGGAGCAGGCTGGCAAAATGTCCCTGCCCAGGCCCTGGGGTGTGCCATCCTCCACCTTTCCTGCTAAAAGCAGATCGGGAGTAACAGCTCCCCCAGAGGAGAGAGGTGAATACGGGTTCTAACTCTCTGCTATGAAAATAGATGCAACACAGAGATGAGATGTTTGCTTTGAGAGGATGGGATGCTCCCCAAGGGGGATATTATCTCTCCCTTGGTTGGACAGGTTAGCCTGGCTCTGATTAACCTGGACCCACTCAATTCTACTTCATGGTTTGCTTTACGTTCATCTTCCTCCTCTCCTCCTCGAGTGTATATGAGCCTTTGGTGTAAAAATTTAATTACAGTGACCTTTTCCTTCTAGGCTGTGATAATGACAGTCCCTAGTTACAAAGAAAGATCTAGACCAACTTACTGATTAGTTGGAGGCTCAACCATGTCTTGAAGATCATTTGAGGACAAACCTGTAGCACAGCAATCACAGGCAATTCAATAGCCTGAGGCTGCAGAAGGAAAGCACTGGCTGGGCAGAAGTTTTCATTTCACTGCACAAAGGCCCAGACCTGTTGCATTACTCTTGTATTTCCCATTTGTGGCTTCAAACCAGATCTGCACTCTTTTCTGTACTCTCACAACAGCTCAAGCTCCCACAGGTTGAAGTTCATATTTAGTCATAACACCAGTATTTGTCAGCAGGAGCTGCAGGTGATTTAAAGGGAACTGGTTTTGTTTCTGCTGTTGACTGGGTATTGGTGTGAGAGAAACTTCTTATTTCTCACTTCTCTTTTAAAATCATATTCAGAATAAGTTAAGTTTTATTTTATATGAAATACTCCTCCAACCCTCACAGCCCCATGTTTCTTTTATAAAGGCTTTAGCTGTGGGGGCTGTTCCCATGCCTATTTCTTTAGACTCAGCATAGTATGTGGTTTTAAGACTGAGTAAGCAATTTTCTAAAGCCATGCTTAATTTCCAAGACTACACCAAGTAAGTTACTGGAAGAATGAAGTAGTCTGAAAGGAAGGCACAAGAATTAACGAACTCAAGCTTTGATGGGCATACAAGAAACAACCTTGTAAAGGACTGAGGGTCATTCAGGAGTGATTATTTAACTTAATGAAAGGGTGAGAAAATACTATTTGCCTGGGTGAAGTCCACTTTCAAACCCTGGGAGCTGGTCCATGTTCACAGGTGTTATAATGACGGTAACACAGCCTAATGCTAATGGAGACAAAGATGATCAAGGCTTTGGAGGAGTGGATCATCAGTGGATCCGCTCCAACTTCTTAATAGAAGCACCCTGTGCATCTAAATAGGTAGAAAGGGAAAATGAAAAAATGTTTGGATACAGCGGATGTTAGCAGTTTTGGAGGAATTTAGGGTGGATGGGGGCAGGACAGATGTTGAAGGGAGAGATTGATTAGAATTGGTTAAAAATGCCTAATTTGCCTAAAAGATTGCTTAAAGAAAATGACAACTTGTAAAAATTCTCTCTAGCATTGGGCTAAATATTAGAGGGTGAAAATGATCGTTCAGCAGATGTTGAGAACACAGAGGGAGTTCAAGAGGTGGTTCACTTGCCAGTGGGTGGCGCAGCCTGATGGGCAATGGGGTAGGGACATTGTTGATTTATTTATTCAGCATCTGTTTGAGCTCTCCCTTGTGGGTATTCCTGTCTGGGCAGAAGGTAAGTTGACTGTATGAGAGAACCCTGATTAGAAGAGGAGGAAGGATGAATACTGTGTTCCTCAGAGAGAGAGGTTTGTAGATAGAGCACTCAGGTGTATGTGCAACATTACCTTGAAGTATCTCATAGTAGAATATAAATGTATTTGCCTTCTTCCCAAATCACACTCTCCATCTGTTTTATGTTTTAGGCACCTTGGTTCTTATCTAATGTTTTATCATCTTGATAGCTCTTACCTTATTAAGTATGTCTGCTTCTATCCATCTGATCTCTTCATATCACCTCCCCAGGGGGCTCTCCTTTGTCTCTTACTGTTCTCAGTGAATCCTTTACCTGATGGTATTTTTTTCCCGCCCCTCACTGATGCATTGCAACCTCAGTTGACATTTTTGCTTTCCCTTGGAGCAGTGGTGAGGAAGCGCTGTTTGGATACTGGAAAGGGATTAAAAGTATACAGCGTGTAGCTGTAGTACCCTGAGGAGCTGGACATCTGGTGTTCCCTGCATTAGGAACTGACCCCTCCAGGCTCCCTGTGTAACTTAAGTCAGCTCTGACCTTTGTTGGCAAAGACAAAACAGACGTGAAAACCTCCTCTCTGTGTTCATGCAAGGAAGGAATTTATGGGGGTCAGAAGCTTCCCACAACGTGGCAGGTTATGCCCAGAAATATTGCAGTAGTGTGCCTTTTGCTCCTGCACTGGCTCTCCCTGGGCATCTCCTCTTCCAGGTGCTGGCGCACAAGAGCAGTTTGAACGGCAGCTAAGGGACAAGGAAACGCTATGAGTCCAATGGAGAGAGGGCTTGATGACAAGAGCAGAAGTTTAGGCAAATTTGAACAAGCAGAGATTAAAGCTGTCTGGAGCCTGAGGACAGATTGATATTTCCTAAGTGGAGTGACCGGGAACTCGCCAGAGGAATGTGAAGCTGGCAGGAGGGCAGCTGATGATGGTGTTGCTCTGTAGAATGGTTTGCTATCCACCTACAGCAGGTGGCTTGTCTGAGCAGCCAGCCTCACCTCAGAGGCAGAGAGCAATTAGAGAGTCCTAGATGTCTCCAGCCCGAGCAAACCTCTTCTGCAGGGGCACCCCTCAGGAGAAGTGCTAACAAGAACTGCTTGTATAGAAAAGGGCTTGTGGTTGGCTGCAACCTCATTGCGGAACATCTACAGGCTTGATAGTGTGTGTGCCCTAAGCACCCTGGCATTACAGTGGCTCTTGAGCTTGGGTGAGCACTGTGCTGGTAGACTTGAGTCACTTCAGAGAGCCTGATCCCCTGGGAGCAGGTTTATTTGGCTGAAAGTTGATTTCTCAAATTCAGACAGGCCTGTCATGGGGTTTGAAACATAGAGGTGAGCTAAGAAAATAAATATCTTCCGTGAGCTGTCTAGTTGCTGATATCCAAGGCAGGTGAGTTGGATGGCCCGTGGAGGTGCCTGTACCCCATCAATGACTAGAAAGGGAGCCTGATTTACCAACTCAAACTGCATCCCTACCTTCTTGTGGGCTCCCTGTCCACTGGCTGTAGGGACATGAAGGGAATCTGAATCAAGGTGTGTGTGTGTGGGAGCTATCTTTGGGAAACTGCTAATTGCTGCTTATATGAAACAAGGGTTCTCTTTTGTCATTATCTGTGCTGAACGTGTATCATTTGGCTGTTATCCTGCTTTGCAGCAGGCAGCTCTGCTCTCATGGACTGCTAACAGCCATATCACATCCCTCTGTGCACATCAGTAATGGCACCCTGTCCTCATGGGATGCTCTCATCAGGGATGAGACTGGCATTTTGAGCACAGGCATCTGGGTGCTTTGCTCCCTTGTGCTGGTTTCTAGTAGATGATGGGGCTGTCAGTGGAGCAGTAGATGTGAACGTGTGGCTGCTCCTCAGGCGTAGGGACGTGAGGAACTCTGACTCCTGAGCTCTTTCTGCCACTGCCTTTTCTCTGCCTTCACTCCCCAGATTCTCTCTATTCTTTGCCTTGGCAGGAAGAGGTGTCCCAGTATGCTCAAGGCTTGAAAAAATGCAAGAAAAATTGGAAGTGTTTCAGCTTTTTTGTACATGTTTCAATTTTTCCTTGCAGTTTACAGTGCTAGACGCACTGGATCTTATTACATAAAGATGTTGTTTCTTGTCATTAATCCAAGGCACGGTGGCTGTTGGCACTTTCCTTCTAATTTGCGGTTCTCCTTGGTGAATAGCTATCTCATGGCACATACAGACTCACTCTACGTTATCCCTATTGAGAGTATTTGCTCCTCAACTCTAGGATCAAGGGAAATGTCCTTTCCTTTTTTGCTTTGTTTTATCCTCCTAATTTTATTCATGATATAAAAAACAACTCTGTCTGAAGCAATAGCAGCCCAGCAAAACCTGGACTACTCTTTTTGTGGAGCAAGACTTTCCAGATTTGCACATTCAGCTCAGGCAAGAGTTGCAGTGCTAAATTCTGGGTCCACTGGATTTGTGTATTGGACCTACGGACTCAGTTTTGTTTGGACATGCCACTTTAAAATCCCGTGAGGATGGTTTTCCACGGAAAGAAAACAACTATCAGTGCTCAGCTGTTCATTCTCTTATGACTTACTGGAATATGTCAGTATTAACGTTTTAACATTTCTTCCTTTTTGTCCAAATCAGGATGCAGAAAGCATCATCATTACAGCTTTTCTATGCGCAAGCATGGTCTTTCAGTCAAGGATCTGATTAGTGCATGAGCTTTGTTGTGGCTTAACCCCAGCTGGCAACTAAGTACCAGGCAGCTGCTTGCTCACTCTCCCCCCAACTCAGGGGACTGGGGAGGAGAATCAGGGAGGAGAGAGGTAGAACCTGTGGGTTGGGAAAGTAAAATATGATGACAATAATACTAATATTATTAATTATCACAATAACAATAATTGTAATGAGAGAGAGAGAGGATTAACACCTGAAAGAAGCAAGCAGTGCACAATACTACAGCTCACCACCTGCTAACCAATGCTCAGCCTGTCCCTGACCAGCAACTGGTGGCTCCTGACCAACTTCCTGCAGTTTATATACTGGGCATGATGTTCTATGGTATGGAATGTCCCTTTGGCCAGTTGGTCAGCTCCATGTTCCCTCCTGGCTTCTTGTGAAGCTTCTCACTGGCAGAGCATGAGAAATGGAAAAGTCCTTGACTTAGGGTAAGACACTACCTAGCAACAACTACAACATCTGTGTTATCAACACGATTCTCATGCCAAATCCAAAACAGCACTGTACCATCTACTAGGAAGAAAATTAACTATATTCGAGCCAAAACCAGGACAGCTGTCCTGCAGTGAAAGTTTAAAGCTGAAATCATCCAAATTCTTCCCTTACTTCCTCATGAGGTAGACCTCCTGCTTCTGGACTCCTCTATACTTCTTGCCCATTTGAAAATATGAATGACTGTGCTTCACCACCTGGGGAAGAAGCTGAGACAAAGGGGAGGATGGAAATAGGAGGAACAGTTGCAGAACTAAGTCTTCCACTGTTCACAAGTGCAGAATTAAGTTGGCCAGTGTGTTTTCTTACCTGTTCCCAGATCGTATTTTTTCCCATCAGTCTCTTGCTTCCGTCAGGTGCTTAAAGGATGGTGTTCATTGAATGAGCAGCCAGATTATACTTTGTTTTCCTGTGTTTGTTCAATGTGTGGCTCTGGGCCTTATTGACAACACACTGCTTAAGTCCTGCTCTGAAGATGGGATTATTGATTTTCTCATAGCCTGTGGTTTGGTTTTTTTTTTTTTGGTCACAGTAGTATCTGAGTGTTCATCACTATAGAACCCAGGTAATTCACAAACGTTAATTTATCTTTACAACACTCTTGGGAGGAAAGAGCTTTTCTTTGCTCCCTGCTTATGCAGAGGGGATGGCAGTGGGCACAGCTGAAATCAGTAATTTTGAAATCCTAATTAGAGATGCATGGGGCTAAGCATTTTTCATAGTCTGTGGAGTGTAGCACTTGCTGTGTTCAAGGTGTGGAGCCTTCAGATGCAGAAATGGGCTGTCAGGCATTCCTCAAGCTGGACTCGGGATTTCTGGTCTGCAGTGCATAATAAAAATAACAAAATTAGTGGCCACCTGCTTAAAGTGACTTATTTTAGAATCATAGAATCATTAAGGGTGGAAGAGACCTCCAAGGTCATCAAGTCCAACTTCTGATCAAACACTACCATGTCAACTACACTATAGCATTGAGCGCTATGTCCAGTTACTTCTTGAACACTTGCAGAGATGGTGGCTCCACCACTTCCCTGGGCAGCCCACTCCAATGCTTAACCACCCTTTCAGTGAAAAAAGTCTTCCTGATGTCCAACCTGAACCTCCTCTGGTACAGCTTGAGGCCATGTTCTCTTGTCCTGTCACTAGCTGTCTGGGAGAAGAGGCTGACCCCCGCCTGGCTACACCTTCCTTTCAGGGAGTTGTAGAGAGTGATAAGGTCTCCCCTGAGCTCCCTTTTCCCCAGACTAAACACCGCCAGCTTTATCAGCCACTCTTTATATGACTTAATCTCTAGACGCCTCACCAGCTTCATTCTACAGTCAAAGTTGGAATAAAGTCTTTCCAAGGTGCCCTTCTCATAGTATCAAAAGCCATTCCCAGAGGAGCAAGGACTTGGGCCTTGGGTCTTGATGCTTCTCACCACATTGGGATCATGTCAATGTTTTTCTCCAGGTGATGCCATGGCAGCTGCTCCCTCAGCTTGAAGTGGCATGAGACTCTTGGCTGTGTTGCTCTTGCTGAATTTCAGCAGGGCTGGAAGCTGCAGCTTCCTACGGGACAGCTGATCAGTGGGATCTGCCTTGGCACTTGGTGAGAGCATCCACCAATTAGTTGTTTTGGAGCCAAACACCTGTGTTAAACTCTTGCCAGTTTTGTAAGCAGGGAAATATGGGCTCTGCTTTTCCCATATGGGAAATACTTGGGAAATATGAGAATGTTCTGATAAGGTAAGTTTCCCGCGTGAGAAATATGGTTCCTCTAAGGGAACCTCATTTTGATCTAGCTACATGTTTGAACTTCTGACTGCTTTGTCTTGGGTATTTGAGGTAAATATTAGTTATTTACTCTTTTGTACCGTTGTATTTTGATCTCTTTCAGAGAGCTTCTCATCAAAACTGTCTTTCAACAGAAAATTGTTTTCTCAATTTCATGGAAGCTTTGCCATGGAAAGTGTCTCATTTTCACATAAAACGATTACTTGGGGCAACAAGCCTAACACCACAGGGCCTGCAATGCTTGCTCTAAGCCTTGAGCATCCAAGTTCTGGAGTATGTTCTGCCTTATTATAACAGAGCAGGTCAACTGCAAAGTATGACAGCAGCCAGACACCTGTTCTTATGATGCCTGGCTGTTAAAATTTGCTGCTTCTGGTTGCAAAAATAGCTTCCCTGCTTTACAAAAGGGGTATGAACAGGGAGTCCAATGCAGAGAGAAAAGTTTGAGTGCTGAGCAAGTGGCTAAGAGCTCCCCAGGGCAACATTTCAAACTTCAAACAGTTAATCTTTTTTTCTGTAATTGGTATTTTTATTTAATGCCAAAAGTACAGATTTTTCTGTGAGGAGGTGAGGAAATGTTTTTCTGACCTGCAGTATGTAATTGCATAGCTCTTGCAGGGCTAGCAGTTTTATTTTTTGACTTCCAGCTGTAATTGTTTGATCTCAGCCATACTGGATGATTGTCTAAATGATGGTTTTATATGTCATAGTAAAATTTTTTTTATTTTGCCTTTCTTCCAGCATGAAGGTACATTTGGTTTTTGCTTAGATTTGGATAACTGATGTGTTGTGGGGGATAAATGTACTTCTTTTTCTCCTTGTTGGCATCTGTAATAGGAAACCTAATCTTTCTAGTGGTGTCTTTCTAGGATCCAGCAGAGATGGACAGAGGTCTTTATTGTCAGTTTTAGCTTATTTTAGTCATGTATATTTGCTGTCCAGTGGGATGTCTGGTTCTCTGTGCGCATCTTGATGAAGAGGTAAAAGGGTAAAATGAGTGTTTTAGTGTTATTCTGAAATTTCACAGCTGAGAATTGGACTCCTGTGTTTGTATTTGCAGAAAACTATCTATTGTGCTATTTGAGCTTTTCTTCCCATTGCAAAATTAAACCATTGTTACCTGCATTTTTTTTTTTCCAAGGCAGTAGTGACCACTCTGAATTTGAGCAAGTGTCATCTTTCTTAGTGTTGCTGGAGTAATTGGTCTTGTTAAAAGAACATTCCCCTCACTGATTTCTTCCCTCAGTGGCCAACATCATCCCAATTTGCTTCTGCTGCAAGACATCTTTGGGAAACTGCTAATTGCTGCTTATATGAAACAAGGGTTCTCTTTTGTCATTCAACTTGAAATGTTGCACATCTGGATGTGGAGAGACAGATGCTTTGCTAAGGCTGTGACTGTGCCATCGTTTGGATGTAGCCACAAATTCTGATTGCCTGCACTTTGAATGGCATTACATGTGGCACTGCAATAAAGCCATAAAACAAGTGGAGGGCCAGAGCTGTTATGCTGGGCTTGGTGCCATGCTGGTGTGGTCACAGCTTCCTGCTGGTTTGCGCGCAAGTGTGGGGTGTGCACTGCTTGGTATGTGCATCACTTCTGTATGAAACTTCTCAGAGTTGAGCAAGAACAAGACCAGTGCAGGTTTTGGTCCTCACAAAGCTGTGAAAACATGCTTATGTAAGTGCTGTTGGTTCTGAGAAATGTAACATGCGTACGAGTAATAAACCCTAAAATCCACCTTATGCTTTGGAGAATGCAGATTCAGTTCTTGTTCCTTGGTTATAATGGTGCTGGTTTTCAAGACTTTACACTGAAATTGCTTGGAGGAGAAACTTCCTTTCAGATAGCAAGTTTTCTCATGAAAGCAGAGATGGCCAGTCATAACACTTGGATGAGAACTGCAAGTCCAAGCATTGCTGTGAAAGTGCTTTCACTCCCTCTGTGGGAGAAGTTGATCTGCTGTGATCTGCATATTGAAGGATGTCACTCTGGAGCAATGCTGGTGTGGTGTGCTCAGTTTTTCATAAAATCACAGAATGGTTTGGCTTGGAAGGGACCTTGAAGATCATCTAGTTCCAGCCCCCTTGTCATGTGCAGAAACACCTTCTAGTAGACCAGGTTACTCAGAGTCCTGTCCAACCTGGCCTTCAACACTTCTGGGATGGGGTATCCACCACTTCTCTGGGCAACCTGTGCCAGTGTCTCAACACCCTCACAGTACAGATTGTCTTCATAATATCTAATCTAAATATACCCTTTTCCAGTTTAAGGTCATTCCCACTTGTTCAATCACTACATGCCCTTGTAAAAAGTCCCTCTCCAGCTTTCTTCTAAAATCCCTTTTGGATACTGAAAGGCTACAATAAGATCTCCTCAGAGCCTTCTCTTGTCTAGGCTGAACCACCTCAAATCTCTCAGCCTGTCTTCACAGGAGAGGTGCTCCAGTCCCCTGATCATCTTTGTGCCCCTCCTCTGGACTCACTCCAACAGGTCCATGTTCTTATGTTGGGGGCCCCAGAGCTGTACACAGAACTCCTGGTGGGGTCTTATGAGAGGAGAGCAGAGGAGGACAATCCGTTTCCTCAACCTGGAATTTTCCCAGTTTGTATTCTACCTGGAAATAAAGGGAAACTTTTTGCTACCTCCAATGCACCACTACATAGTCACTTTTAGAAAAGCAAAGTGGATTTGATGGTGAAACAAGCTCCATCATCTTTTCAGCTTTGGCATCGTATATTGTAGTCTAGGTGCTGCTCCAAAGCATGCTCTTAAGAGGAGCTCATAGCCATCTGTTTGATATTTATGAGATTTGTAATTTTAGATCAGGGAATTTATTATTCTGTATTAAAAGGTAGGCATAAAATAAACCAAGCTAAAGGGCATACAGCCTTTCAAAAGGTTTTCATCTAGTTAAAGCTTTCTCTCTCTTTTCTATATAATACTATGTTTGAAAGCGAGATTACAAAACACCTGGATGTGGTTTCTGTTGGCTCTGTGTAGAAACTGCAATCCAAATGTAACTGGCTGTTGCTCTTGAAGGGGCAAAATGCCTTCTGCATCTTTTTTGGGGGGGTGGGGGGGAATTGCTGGCAGTACAGCTGACTTATTTAAGTAACAGTTTACAGTTGGCCTGTTGTTCAGTGTGTTTAACTGTTCTACACCCCTCAAAACAGCTGCTGGAGGCAAGCAATGTTCTGAAACTTTCCTGAAGCGGTTTTACTGCTTAATAGCAGATTTGCATTGTTTTTCATTAAATCTGTATCACTTACAGATCTTTGCAGATACATTTAGGTTCTGGTATGGCTGTTTCCCCATAGCTTTTATTTGTTAATTGTTGGGGTTTTTTTTAAGCCACTGCAAGTTGAATTCTCTACAAAAGGGGGATGATCCGGGGCTTGGAAGTTGCTTGGCTTCTAGATGGATACAGGTAAAAAATCCTCCTCTGTAGTATTTGCCTGTATTTTATCAGGAGCTTATGTGCGTGCAAGTTTGTCCTTAGCTGGGCTCTTGAAATTAAGATGAATTGTCATTTATATGCAGAGATGAACTGTTTGCCCTGCAGAGAACAACACTAACAAATGTCCATATTGTTACCAAGGTACTGCTGTATCTCTAATCTCTGGCAGATGTGAAATGTATGCTTAAAGCTTTGCATATAAATATTTGTCCATTTGTATTAGCTTTTCTGTGCACGTGACCATGAAATAGGATTGCTTTCGTGTATAGATGCACACTCTGTACACAAATATATCATGTGAAATACGCATTTCTTCACTTTGGTTTTTCGCATGGACGAGCACAGCTGTGATCAGCCCATAGCTCATGATTTTAGATGTGGGTTGCTTGAGTTGAACACAGGGAAAGACTTAAAAGCCTGTTTGTGACTATTGCAGCACAAAAACACATGCAGGCATGCTGAGGTTCTCTGCATTTAATGAGGCATGTGAGTGGTTATCCAGTTTTCCCCTAAAATCCTCTCCCCCACAGGTGAAGGTTCAACACCTCTTGGGACCAGGAAATTTCACCCCTCTGTAGTTTGAAGATAAATGGATAAGTGAAGTATGCTAAGCTAAAGCCACTGAGATTTGTTACTGTAGCAGAATACTTTGTCTGTGACCTTCATCTGAAAAGGTGAGGTTGAGTGACCTTAGAGAACAGCAGAAAACTTGTCTTTGGAAACCTGTGATATGGCTCGGAGTTGTGCAGTTGGCTGGCTTGCTGAAAGCTGCTTCATCTCAACTGTGGAGCACAGATGCTTTTTTCTATTATAATAGTGCTTTTAATACATTTACTAGTTAATGCATGTATATTTGCAGCAAAGCTTCTCTGTAGAGTGCTCTTCACCACTTGTTATGTCACGTTGTTTATGGCAGAATCTAGCAGAAGTGGAATAACATGGGGAGAATTAGGCCCTGTTCTCTAATTGTTCCTTTAATGGATTACTCTAATTAGAAATGCATTACTTAATAATTAAAATGCACTAATTTGTAATTCTGTAATGATCTAAGTAGTTAGTCTTTGCAAGACCTGAAGAGGAGATTTAAAACCAGGTAGAGAGCTCTTCCACAACATCTGAACATGCACACCATCGCTAATTTAAGCTTAATCCTTCCTTTTGGCAAAATGCTTGTATGTACCTGAATATATAATCTCCTGTGTCTTTTGCAAACTTGGCTTTTCTCTTCAGCAGTGGGTTTTCTCAGGCAATGTTCATACTTTATGGCTTTATATAAATCCTTTGTATTACTGGATAACCATTCTTAACACGGCCTTCAGTAACAGCCATAGACTCTGGTTTTATGGGAAACTACTTTTTCTACAAATCTCCAGATTATTATGATTTTTGCATATTAGGTTAAATCCAGATTTTACCTCTGTCTCCTTAAGGAAAGTGTCTAGGTGTTTGCACCATCTGTCTCTTGAACTCTTGAACCTCCTTTTGACAGAGGAGCAGAGGTCTCAAAGCAAAGCTATTACAGAGAAGTCATGTAGGCTTGAAAGGCCATACAAAGGCCTCTGCAGCAGAAATTCTGCAGTGTGCACTCACTGTTTATCAGATATCAGGGATTCCAGGTGGCTGTTCAGCCTTGACACATGCATTCAAGGGAGACCCCACTCCCTGCAGAGCCCCAGCCTGTGCCTTGGGAATTCACTACTTGTCCGCATTCACGTTGAGTCCTGTCAACAGACGGAAATCCTCACCCCTCAGTTGCTCATGCACCTTGGAAGATAAATATTTGGCCACAGTGGAGATGAGATTTTCTTCCAGTTTATTTTTAAAAACTATTTTTCCTGGGTGCTCTGCCTCTGAAATGGTTCTGACAGCTGACATCCAGCCTGAAGGTTGCTTCTGCCTCCTCTTCCTCCTGCTTGGAGTTTATTTTCCTGTCCCATCTGAATGACTCACCAGTGATTACCTTCCATGTTAATGCAGATCATGATGGGAGAGCAACTTGACAGAGGAGCTCTGTGTTTCTCTGCAGCGCCTTGGAGGCAGCCATGCTGTACCAGAAGACACTTGCAGCCAAACTCCCTGCATCTGGCATTGCAGTTAGGCAGGCCTTCAGCTACAATATATTAATCTGTGTGCACAGTATGGAGAGCTGTCACCAAGTGCCACTGTTGTTTTTTATTTTCTTCTTTCTTTTTGAGCAGGGTGGAAATAGTTATTTGCCCTTGTATGTCAAGTCCTGAATTATCAGCATACCTTGCCTTAGATTTCTGTGCATTTTCCTTAGCTATGCTATTTATTTTCTGGAATTAATCCTGCCCAGAACACCAGCATCTGGCATAACAAGTTAGAGCTCTGTCTCTATTCAGCTATAGCTGCAATCATAAAACCATAGAATATCCTGAGTTGGAAGGGACCCACAAGGATCATTGAAGTCCAACTCCTGAAGCAGTTTGTGCTGTGGTCAATGCAGTTAACAAAAGATGTGGATCATTATCCTGGTGCTGCTGAAGCATGCAGGAGGCTTTGTCTTTAGCTGTGATGTAACTTTGAAAAAGCATTTCTTGTGTGCAAGTGCTGATGATATAATTGACTAAATGTGAAGTGTTTTCTAGCTTTTATTTTCCTGTTTGTGTAAGGCTTGTTACAGCTGTAGCAGAGGCATCAGAGGATCTTTCTTGGCAGTGATGAGATGTGGAGTTGGCTCTTTGTACTTCTGGTTTGAGGATCTGGTTTGAGGTGATTGTTGCTTTAGTTTTCTGCATCTCTCAGCCCTGAGGATTTCTCTGTCTTTTTTTCCAATGATGTCACTTGGAATAGCTGCTTCTGCTGTCTCAAGTCTAAATTTGCATTTAATTGTAAAATTAATTTGCATTTCACAGAATCTGAAAAATTTCTCTGGCTTGGGTTAAGGTTAAATCAGCTTTTCACATGAGTCTGACTTGCTCAATCCTTTTGTATTCTGTGTACAAGCCTAATCTTTTCACTAAAGAACTGTATTTCCTCAAACAGACATATTTAAGCTTGAAGTCTGTCATATGTGTCTACTGATTCATCTTTCCATTGGTGAAGATTAAAGGAGGAAGGTTCTACACCAGTAACTCTCTTGCATGGAAGAGGTTCCTTGCCTTGGCATCTGTCTGTGCCCTGTGCACTGTTTTCTGTCATCCTCCCCTTCATCAAAAGCCTTGTATGCCTGCTATTCTTGGAGCCTGCTGCAAGGAGAAATTGTGTTGCTTGCCCTTAAAGGCTGCAGAGAAAGAGCCACCACCTCCATCCTAATTTCATATTGCTCCCTCAAATGCCATGTCTGCTGCGATTCCCTTGGTGATTTGTGGTGGATTGAAGATACTGTCTTGCTCTCTCTTTCCTTTGTCTGCGCAGTACCTGGCATATAGGCCCTGACTTGACTGGGGCATGGAACCACTGCAGTTGTGCGAACAATCGGTAGCATCAATTGCAAGCTCTCAGCCAGCAGAGGAACATGTTGGAGCCAGCTGGCTAGGCAGAGGAAGGCTTTTTGTGACAAGAAGTATCTAGAACTGAGTCTATCCTGAGTCCCATCAGCACAGATTTTGTGACGCTGTCAGCTTTCTTTTAAATTTGTGAGTGCTCTTGGTACTTCTGATCTGTGGCATAGGAGGAGCTAATTTGTTTTAGTCTGCTCATAGTCTTCATTATGTGCTGTCCCCAAAACTGGTGCTCTCCCTTCCTTGTGTCAGGGTGTCTCCAAATTAGGTCTGCACCTGTAGCAGAGCCAGCCCAGGGCCGTAGGGAGGGTGCTGGTCTCTTGATGCCAGATGGTCTCCGTATGGAACGGGCTCCTGTAGCCTCACATCACCTCTGCCCAGACCTCATTGCTGGCCTGTCACTGGCTGTGGGTCTCTCCCTACTTCCACCTCCCACCTCACTGGACAAGGATATGTACCAGACCTAGCACACATTGCCATTGCACCAAGTGTGACTACCTGGTCTTGCCAGGTGGCATCCAGTGGTACTGAGGGGACCTGCCCAGAGCAGCAGAAATGGTTTACAGTATCTGGGTTAGACTATTTGCTTTCTTACAGAAAATGTGTCCTCTCCCCCTTCTCTTTTTTGCTCCCTGCTTTTATGCTCACAGGTGTTTGCATTTTTTCCCTTTCAGGCTAACTCCTCTTTTTGAAAGGAGCTAAAAAAAAAATGACCTCGTAAAACCTTTGCTCATAATTGACAGAGCTGCCTCAACACTGAGGCACAGAGAATGAACCTGATTGAAGGAGGGAAAAACAAATGGTATTCCTGCTTGTCTGAGAAACAAAATTATTATTTCTTTTTCTTCTTTTAATAAGTCTGTGTGAAATGAAAAGGGGTAAAGGTAAAACAGAACAGTTTAAATTCTGCACCAGGGAAGATCTTGATGTGTTCAGTCCCTGTGCACAGTGTATAATTAAACCCAAAATAGACCGGTGAACTGAGGGAGGGAGGTGGGCTACAAGACCAAGCAGGGAGGGGGCAGGGTTACTCACTTCAGAAGCACTATCCAAAAATAAGTTTCCATTTCTTCCCTACTTAATTTGATAAATGGACTTGGTCTCATTTAATACCACTTCTGGTTTACTCTCTTTTCATCCTCATCTGCTCCCATTCTCTCTGCTATGTCACCATAACCACTTTTTGGAAGCATACTGGGACATGATGTCCCCAGCTGAGGCTGGATCTGCTGTGCCAAAGATGCATGTGCAGTGAAGGAGACCGGTGACTCTGTCTGGGGAGCACTGTGGGGTGTGGGCTGCAGGAACTCAATCTGTATTGACTGAGCTTGTAGCTTTCTTTGTCTTCTAATTAGCCCAGACCGGAGCCTTTTTCTTTTTGTCCTAATATATTTCAATACCTTTTTCTTCCGTCCACTGCATCTCCATGACTTTTCACCAACCTTAAGTACCTTTTTTTTTTTTTTTTGCTTCTGTGTCTTATTTAGCTTTAATGTCTCTTCACTTTCTTTTCTCTTTTTTCTCTTTGTTCTATTTGCACATCTTCCTGCTTCTTCTGTCTCTTTTTCTTCCCATTAGTGCTCTCTGTTGCTTTGTTTTTCTTTCATTGCATCACATTTTTCTAGGGCATCACACTTATAATATAGCCACAAGGTAAAGGCCAATGGGCTTGCTAAGGAAACTGCTTTGCAAGAAAGTGAGAAATTCAGGTTAATTGGATGCAATCAGGTCAAAATTTAGTTAATCTTTGAGTGGGTGGGTGTGTTAGCACAAGGCTGTGTATGCATGCCTGGTCTGGGGGCTGATCCAGGCATATTCGTTTCCAACTTTGTATGAATATGCACATTCCCTTGGAGACTGGAAGAGTGACGTGCATCTGGGGAAAATGACAGGAATACAAAAGTGACATCTCTTCATGTCACAGCAGAGAAATTTCTTCCTTCTCTGGCAAGAAAACAAGGCTGTCAATTCCTAGAGTAAGGGTAGCGATAGAACTGTAACCTAATAAACAAGAGTGAAAGATCAAATGGAACATTCATCCTCAGGAAAGGATGCTCTGTGTGGAGGACAGAGGGACACTGCCTGTGTGAAGGGTGAATGGAGAGAAGATTCTCTCAGATATCTCTATTGATTTTGTGTATGTGATTAAGGAACAGGTTTAGTTTTTCAAAACTGTCCCACTTTATTCAGCTGTTGAGATGTCCTTTGTACTTGAATGTCAGGAATAGGATTGGAAGGTTGAGGAAAATGGTGTTGTAGTTTTGAGGGGCAAAAACCCTCATTGAATCCTTCGGGAAGGATCCTTGGGAGGTCCCTCAGGAGTTCAATCTCCTGCTCAAAGCAAGGTCAGCATTGAACTCTGGCCAGGCTGCTCAGGGCTTTGTCCGGTTGGGTTTTGAAAATCTGGAAGTACAGAGTCTGCACCACACCTCTGGGCAATGACTGCTATAGCTGCACTACCTACATATGGAAAACTCTTTGCTTCTTTTTGATTTAAAGACTATTGTTTCTTTTTCTCCTGTTATGTATTGCAGTAAAGAGCCTGGCCTCGTCTCCTTTAGCGTACTGGATATAGGGCTATTAGGTCCCTCAAATCTTCTCTCTAGGCTGAACAAGCCCCTGTCCCTCGGCCTCTCCTTCCAGGGTGGGTCATTCAGACCCTTGAGCACCTTGTTTGGCCCCATGCTGAACCTGATCCAGTTTATCAATATCTTTCTTGTGCTAACAGATCCAAAGCTGAGACAAATATTCATGTATGGTCTAGTAAATACCATATGAACGAAAATAAACACTTTCCTTAATCTACTGGTTACAGTCGTGTTTATACAGCCCTATGTGTTCTTAGCTGCCTGTGCTGCTGGGGCAGAGCACATACTCCTGAACTTTTCTTTGGTTTAAAGCATGCTGTCCAATTTGGCCAGTTGTGGAGCTGAGTGGGGATCACCCTGCTTGACAGTTGACTGCTACCCATCTGGGTCCCAAAGGGAAGAGACATGGCTCATCATTTCTGTTATGAATTTGGCATGTGGGAGAGACAGTCTCCTGAGGGTGGTAAGGGCTCTGAAGGTAAGGTGGAACTGCTGACCTTGCCATCAGAAAAAAAAAGGGAGAATTTGATAGTGGGTGGAAGCTATTGTAAAGGGATCTGCTGCTTGGATAAGGACAAGCTTGCCTCTTCTAGGGAAAAGCAAACAAAAAACCCCACTTGTCATAATCATTTATTTAGAAATACTGATGTTTTAGCTTCTATCATTTAGCAGCATTAAATTAGACCCAATGGAAACAAAGCACTTTGAATTTCTATGGCCAGGTACTCATATGGAAGAACATGTGTTGCCAGGTACTGCTAGAAGACTAGGATCTTGTTTAGGTCTGGAAGGTAACTGTCATGTTGTCCATCTGTCACACAAGAAATCAGTTTAAATAATTTCAGTCGTCCAGCAGTCTTAGGCCTCTCTGAGTGTGGTCAAGGGCAGAAAACAGTCTGTGAAAGTGGTGCTCAAGTAATCTATTTGGACTCTGATGTGTACTTTAAATTCTGAGTCCCAGCGTGCTGTGATAGACCTTTCCATTAACATGGTAGACACTTTTCTTCATGCAAGCAGGTGTCCTCACCTACGTGGTTTGATGTGACCACTGAACTATGGGTTCATGAAAATATAACTTCCAGTAGATTGCTCAAAAGCTGTTTTGTTTCCGATGTTGATTTTATATGACCATGTGGTTATGGGTTAGAATTATTCACTTGTACATCTTTGCATCTATATAGCTGTAATATAGTATTAATGAATTACATGGCATTTCCTAAGCAATTTGAATATTCAGAAATACAGTAGAAAATCAGCAAAAGGAGTAACAGATAATTTTTAAGGAGAAGCCATTCAGAACTGTAAGCTGAGTCTCGTTTCTTTTGAATTTGGTTATAAATCATTCATGATTAGGGTCTGTAGGAGGATGCTAGAAAATGGAGATGTAGGAAACTTCTAGGAAGCTGAGAAGAGTGCACTGTCCTGGTGTAACCTGAAATCAATAAAAACTTTGCTTCAAACATGTGCTCTGTCTACATTTGGGGGAATCTCCAATGGAGCCAAGGATTTAGTGTTGTAGCAGAAAAGGGCCCAGTAATAAATCAGCTAGTCCAACTGATAGCCATGAACTGTATGGATGTTCACATGCTTAAAGTGATTTCCCTCTTGGGGTCTACATCAGAGGGCAGGGTTTGGATGACAGGAGAGCTTCTGGGCAAGTTGCGGTTTCAGGCTGGAGTAGGAGTTAGACTGGGGTGAATTGGACACCCTTTCAATGAGAAAGAGGGGTACATGGTGGCTCTTGGCTATCTGATGTGGCTGGTTGGCTTAGGAGCTTAGAGGTTGTCCATCTCCATGCTGCAAAGGAAAACACTCACTAGATACTTCAGGGCTGTGATGGACTTTGCTTTACAGAGTGTTTTAAGGTTGACTGCGTGGGTGATGGATTGTTGTTACTGGAGCCATTTTGGTAGCACTAGACCAGACAGTTCTAATGCACCACCATTGAGTGTAAATGGTGAAAGATCTTGGAGGCAGAGCCATGACTTCAGGGAATAATGATCTGCAGCAGGAAATGGGTGCTGTGGTTTCCTCTGCCTTTTGGTATCTCCTGCTCCATATCCTGTTGACGGAGAGTCTGGAGAGACTCCCTTATCCAGGATTGAGGTGACTGTATCATGGTGGGAGCTGAACTTTGCTGCTCAGGGAGTGGAGCCCTGGTACTCTCTGTGCCCTCCTAGTAGGGCTGTGAAGCCCCCAAGGAAGGTGGCAAAACATGGACACAGAAAGACGCAGGTGATGCAGAAAGGCTGCATTGACAGGGGACTGTACTTTTTATCCTGTAGCTATCCAAAGCCAGCCCAGAGGCCCCTGGCTGAAACACGTTTGAGCATCTTTATCTGTGGCACGCTAAACGCTTGTGATTAGTTTTAATTCCAGCTATTTTCAGCTATTAAAGCGCTGCTTTCTTTGTATGGCCTCGTGCTTCTAATTAGCCAAAGCAAACCCATATGCCACAAAATCCTTTCCTTCATCCAAAAGGAGGAGAGTGTTATCATTTCTGCCACAGCTCTTCTTTCAGACACACAAATCAGGACCCAGTAGCTGGGCAACCCCCAGAGCTGCCAGGAGCCTGTGCTGCTGCAGGCTGTTTCCTTGGCATAGGAAGGGAGGGGTGGAGGATCCCTTTTGCTGCATGTATCTGCTCTGTTCCGTGGTGAGCATCACCTGGGACGGTGGGAACTGAGGGTCTGTGACACACATGTGCCATCTCCCCCTGGCTATTTGCTATTGAGTGGCACATGCAGTGCCACGAGGCAGTGCCCACCTCGTTGCTCTAGTCGAAGTACCTTCACAGACCCCCCACCCACTTTTCCTGTAAGTGCCCTCTCTCCTCCTTTCTCCTCTGCTGTAAGCACAGATTTTCAGATAAGTGATACAATATCATCATATTTTGTGAGCTATCTACCATGCTAGCTGTATTCTCCGAACACAATAGCACAAATTACTTTACATAACAGAAGTAGGGAATTCAATAATAGCAACAGCGGAGGGAAGGGAGAAATCAACCACTGAAAAAATGAGATGTTTCCAGCTACGAGCTTTAATATTCACAGGAGTTAAATTCAATGCAAGGCAGATTCTTCTGTGCCGGTTCTGAAACAAGGGAAACAGTTTGGTAGAGAGTGACATGGGGGGAAATCCAGGTGACTGTTTTGCCTGAAATGCAGTGCAGAAGGTAGGGACATGTGGAATGGCCTTAGGCTAGATGGGTACTCTATCTACAAGAGCTGTCAGTGTTTCTCTTCCTAAATTTGTAGCGTGATCAGGGTCACAGCTTCGTTTTACCCACCCTCCCCATTTTAGGGTCTTTTGCCTTTTTTTTCCCCTTTGAGATGGTGACCAGCGCTGCATGTAATAATCCCAGTGTGATCCCAGCCCTGAACTATAGAGGTCTCAGCACAGTCTTTGTATGGCTTCATCCTGTTCCTCCTGTGTTCTGACATTAGTTGCGTTGGTTTTTTGGATTTGTTGGTTTGTTTTGTTGGGTTTGGTTTGTTGTTTTTTTTTTTCCCACAGCTGCACTGTAAGCTGAGCTCAGCATTCAGCTGTTCCTATTGCCATCTCAATTCCTTTCTTTGGTAAGAGAGTTATTTCATAAATTTGAAAGATGTGTGAATAATGTACAGTTTTCTCCTTTTTAGAGGTATTATTTGCATTTAGCAACATTGAATATAACTTATTATCACATTGTCTCTTTGCTTAGGTTTCACTCGGGTTCTACCTTCTTCCTTCTGGTCTTGGCTACCTCACATAACTTGGTGTTGTTTGCAATTTTGTCACTCACTGGGTGTCCTCATTTCCAGCTAACTGTGTTTAAGTATAATGTGACACAACCTAGAAATGAATCTTTATCCGTCTCAAAATTCACTGCCATAGTAAGGATTTAAACACTGGGATATATACATTGACTGATTTTATTCGTTCACCAGCTTGTCATGTTTGAAATATTCAAGGGGTGGCAAGACACAATCTTCTTTAGAGTATGCGTAAAAAAAAAAGCACAGAGTTTGTCATGGCATATTCTTCCAGATGTTTAGGTATTATACTTTTGGAGGTTATTTTATTCCAATTGCTGGACCTTAATTGAATAATTCCTTGTATAGAAACTTCTAGACTGGCTTCTTAAACGCTTTCCTGCTGCAAAGTGTTGCCTTGCTAATTCCCCAGTTTGGTTTATGCTACTGAATTATTAAGTGGTGCAGTTCCTGCATGCTGCAAGTCACTTAGAGATCATTGGTGTAATATTTGGGAGTAGAAGCTTTTTGCATTTTACCATATTGGTTTCTTCCTGAGCTGCTTCTCCTCCTGGCCCCTCAATCTTCACAGGTATTGTTTCACTTTTAGTGCAGAAAAGGATGGAAAAGAGGCCACAATTTTTTAAAAGGGGTAATATTAAACTAGTTTCTTCTAAATGCATTGGAGATTAGTGAAGCTATTCAAATGCAAGAAAGATGATAGTTTTTCCTTGTACAATGTGAACAGTAAGAGAGTGATACTAGGGACATGGTCAAGTAAAGTGGGACTTGAGGCAAAATAGGGAAATGGGTCAGGATAAGAAGAAATAAAAGTGTGGATCAAGGTTGCAGTGAAAGCAGACTTGAAAACTGTAATGATGATTAATTAGACTCCTCTCTAAATAACTGTTTTCACCTGTACATCTAAAAGCCATTCAGATGTGCAGCACACCTTTAGAAAGTCCTACAGATAATAAAAGTAAGTAAATTAGCTATGAAGTTGCAAATCAAAGTATCGGAGGAAAAGTTCAATGCAGTCTTGAACTGCACTGTTAATGTTATTACGACTGTTATTTTTAGCTCTGTTCCCTTAGGAAATGAAGTGGATGCGATCGATGTACCCCTGTAAGAACCTTTTGGCTGATTTGAGTCTCAGGTGGGTGGGTGGAAGAGAGCAGTCCTACTAATGCTCTCACCAAAGGAGAAGGATGGACAGGGCAGAGCAGAGATCTCATATAGTCTGCTTGGTACACCAACTGCGGAAAGGCAATGAGCACATGGACAGTCAGCCTGCCATGCCTGATGGCCAGCCAGCACTTGTGCAGTGCAGGTGCAGCCATGGTGGCTGCTGCCACTTGTTCTGCTGGTAGGGCACACTATGCTGAGTAGGTTGCACTGGTGGGAACAAGGAATGGACCTAAGCATAGTGGCAAACTGTTGAGAAGATGTTGGGAACACTGGGAGAAAGTAAAACACTGTGGTGTGATGCAGAGTGCACAGAGTTGTATGAGAAGTTGACCTGAGATGTGCTGGAAGGTGGGGAAACCCAAAGAGGATGAAGGAAATAGTTTTATGAGCAGGATAACCAATGATGCCTCATGTTTGTATCCCATCCCTTGAAACCCACTCTCCCTGAAGTAAGAAGGGTCACCCCCTGAAGCACTGGGAAAGAGACCTGTTCCTGAAAAGGGGACTTTTGGAGGGATAAGACATAAATCATAAAAGAAGCTTGAATTCTGCAGCTCAGAGCACCTTGCTCTCACTAGGATCCTAGTAGGATCAGGAACTGGTTGTAGTAAACCTTGTATAATCATAGGAGGAGAAAATGGTCCCTGCTTTAAAGAGTTTGTTTAGGTGTACAATAAGACATCATAGTGTAGACCTGGCATGTAGTTCTTTTTCCTGTGTGATTGGGGTCATTACATGTTAAGTACTCTGGACTCTGGGGGGATTTTGAAAAAAGTAAAATGGGAAGAGCAGTGAAAGAGAAAACAAGGAAAATACCAAAGGATCTGGAAGGATTGCTGGTGTTTTTGTTGGTGGTTTGTTTGTTTTTTTCCCATCAGGAGAGATTGAAAGTTCCACTTGTGGGTTGTTTGACTTAGCAACGAGTCAAAGGGAAACCTGGAAGGAATTTAGAACAATGGAAAAAGTTTCTGTGCCAGGGATAGAGAGAAGGCTGTAGAAATGCTGAAGGCTTACGGTGGAGGAAAAGGACAAAATATTTTGAATATTCAAAAGAGCTTCATGCCTGTGAAGGTGTTAAGCTGATGAATGCCCCATGGCTTGTGACACTTGCAACCCAGCTCAAATGCACTACAAACTGTGTTGCTAGGATCCTTCAAGTCAGAGCCCAGAGAAAAGGTCTGGCTGCTGCATGTGACTGTCACTGCTGACTCACATATTTCTAGGGAAAGAAGCATCAGCTCAAGCACAAAATTAAGAAGGAACATGGCAATTACTAATCAATCAGACTGGAAGCCCTATCACTGTTTCCCTGGTTCTAGCCAAACCCTACAGGCCTCAAGAGTGTCCTAGATTTTACTGGTTTATCAGGAGTGATAAAGGCCTGAAGCATCCCAATCCACAGTGGCAGCAGTCCCTAGTATTGCTGCAGTCTAAGAGGGACCATTTATGGTTTCCTTTTAAAAAGGGGATCAGAAGGCCACAGCAGGCAAGAGTGTGTATGAAGATAGCTCTGCAGAAAAGGAGTTACCTACAAAAAGAGGAAGAGCAGCTGCATGAGGAAAAATGAGGAGAAGCTGGGGAGGAACAAGAGATGTCAATGCTGAATTCCAGAAGGATGGAGCAGCTCAACATTTAAGGCTGTGCTAAGGCCAAAGAGAATGAGCAAAGAGAAAATCTCATGGTTTGCAAAAGATGAGATCATTAGCTATCCCAGGCAATTCCACTGCTCTAACTGTCAGAGCCTGATCTAAAAACAGGCTGGATTTATACTGTGTATAAAAATGAAAGTGGTGTGTGTGTGTCCCTCCCTTCCCCCCCCCCCCGCTTCCCTGAGAAGATAGAGGGCTGCAAAGTGAGAATATGTCAGGGCAAAGGTGGAATTGTGCAGGGAATATATGTAGTGACATGTAGCAAGGTGGCAGGAGAGTCATGGAGGAGAAGAAATTTGGAATTGTTACATGGGGTCATGGAAGTGGGAGGGGGGTGAAAGGAGTAGGAAGTGGTGCAAAAAGAACAAGAGATGAGGAATACCCTGAGTGATGTGAGAAGGAATAAATAATATCCTGGGAGCAGTAAAAAGCAGCAGCAGCAGGGAGCAACGTTATTGAGACTTAGACCATTCCTTACATTGAAAGGAAATTACATGCTCTAGCTGCTCCTAATACACGTGTGTAAGCTGCAATCCTGCATATATACACTCTTTCAGCAATAAGGAAATGAGTAGCAAATTAATTAGGAATAGGGAGCACTGTCCAGATTGTCTGGCAATACATAAAGAAAAGATTGTCAAGTGCCATGCCTGAAAAGGAGTTTGGAACACAGAGAATGCTTGGGCACTTGGCAGTCAGGCTAACTGAGCTAGATAAAGCATTGCAAAAAAAATTTGGCTGGCAAACCAAACTACTTATTCTGAAACTGGCTTGTGTCTCTTCAGCATTTCTCAGTGCAATACCATCTTGTAGCTGCATTTCTCTGGGCACTGAGTTAAGCAGACATTCCTCTGCCTGTTTACCTTACAGAAGAAGCTGTGAAGAGGATAAGGATATTGAGCATCTCTAGTGTTGGGTTAAGTCTGATATGTTGGTCTGGCTTTTCTCTGACAGTGAATGGTGGGGAAGGTAACAGCTGCCTGAAAGGTGTCTCTACATTCTGGGCTGTTAAATAGCATGAATCACAGCAGCTTGTACTAGTGCAAACAATTGTTTTTATAGATTGAAAATGGGGTGTTAAGGAGGGTTTGCTTGGTCTAATCTATGAAGGTCTGACTCAAAATGATGGGAGCAAACTGATCCTGGAAGGAGAAAAAACCCAGTTGATCATCACAGAAGTTAATGCTGATGCCCACTTATCTGCTGCCACTCATAGCTGCCCCTCACTTGCTCCATGCTCCAGCTTGGAGATGAAACCTGCTGCTTGTCTGCTTATGACTCCAATATGCTTAGGTACTTAAAAAAATCAAGAGTAAATTTGATTGCCTTGATTATAAATGTCATCCAGCCCAGATGAAAGAGGAATGGCTGAGCTGGGGCTGGTCCAGTACATAACTGCTGGTGATTAAGCACAGCAGGGAGCACCTCACAAGAAAGTGTCCAGACCTTGCTGCAGACAAGTGGGGATTTATGCGATGTGTATGGGTTAGAAATTGGTGTAAGTGCTGGGGCTTTGAGTCTCTCTAATGATAATTCTGCATTTGGTTTTATCTTCCTATGGATTACTTAGTTTGTATTGAATGAAGGTCTTGCTACCTTCTGTGACAGTGAGTTCTGCTGTTTAATCATATCTAGAAATTGGCGACAGGGAAGGGTAGGGGGAGGAGCAGAACAAAATTTCATATCTGACAGCTTTGGATTTGCTATTTGCTATAGTGACACGGAGTATCCTCTTGGCCCTGCTCTGGGGGCACAGAATGAGCTCGGGACCAAAAAGGATGGCTGGAGTTGTCTTACCAAGCACCCTGCAATCATGAGCCACTGTGCTGTTAAGTCCAGAATGAGCTGCCAAAAACATAATCTCCTATGTCAGAGGCTGTGAAATATTTTTGTGTGCTTTACAGCAGATGTAGGACCAATCCACTAGCAGATCAAAAATCTCAAACAGTAATATATTGTGGTGGTATCCCTGCCTGGCAGGAATCCAGGGTATTGCTAATGTAGTCGGTGCTTGTAGTGGGGAGGAGGATTTACTTGGTAAAAGGGACCAGAAACCAACCCAAAGTTTCCCCTGTTTGGAGACAACAGTATTCCTAGACTGTCCATTACTTCTGTCACCTTTCTCTGAACACCACCACCTCTCCCTAGGTTCTGCAAAAGCTTGCAACCTGAGATGACCAGTCCTACCTACTGCTATCTGTGGCTTTCTCCTTTTCAGTCCTTCTGTAGCTGGAGACATTGCCTGATGGCACTGTGCTTGGCTGAGGAGTGCTGAGTTGGTTACAGGGACCCCACTCCTGTGCATAGGCTGCTGCTGCTCAAAATCCCGTGAGATGACTTGTAGCAGCCTGAATGTGAGTTTTCCAAGAAAATCAGTTTGTTTTTATTGACAGTCACTTACCACTGTATTAACCATCCAACTTACTTTGGTTAAGACTCAGTCCAACATCCAAGACTCCTCTCTGGTCTTGAGAGGCTATTTTGAACTATCCAAAATAACTTGTATCCTGTGATGTAACCAAGAGGTTTCTTCCCACATCACTTATATATTATTCAAACCATCTACACAGCACTTGCTTCTTTTACTCTGAACTAATGTCCTTCTGAATGACTCCTGCTGTGCTCCAAACACTCTTCTAAAATCTAGTGTCATTCGTGCATCTCTTCATTCACTACCTCCTCCTAGGATATTGTACTTAATTACATTGTGAACCCTATTACTTAAGGGCTCAGATATTGTCACTTCTTGAATTAGCTCCTGCATGCTGCTGAAATTAAGTCAGGAATATCTGCTTTTGCTCGTGGGTGCTCGAATTAGCTGTTCCAATCAGCAATTGTTTAAAGCACCGAGGAGCTGTTGTGTCCTTTGTGCCAGTTTACAGGTGAATTTCCTCATATTCATTTTATTTAAATTGTGTGTTTCTTTCAAAACTGTACACCAGTTGTCTTTAGCTAGAGCCCTAATGATAGATGTGCAGCATGGAATTATAAATGTATTGCAGCTCCTGGGGTTGTGAATTCACGCAGAGTTGATGGTATGATCTTCTGCACGTAGTTTTCCCCCTTAAGAGTTTTAAGGTTTCTGAGTTAACTCCATGGAGGTATTGAAAAGACTGCATTCTTCCTCCAACCCTTTGGCTTCAACGCACTTTGCTATATAACTTGCAGCCAGGTATTATAATATCGCTTTTTAGTGTTCCACCAAGTTTCTGTCATTCATAGTGTATTAGTCATCATCCATTGCCAGGATTTCTTGTTCACCTTAAAATCAGCCCGTTTTGAGATGTTTAAAGCTAGGCTTGAAGGGGAGAGAGGGGAGTAAAGGAACAAAAATGAGGCAGTAGTAGAAATGCTAATGTTGAACCTTCCTCCTTATTTAAGTCTGTGTAAGATGTTACTTGTCTGTCTTTCCTGCTTGTCTCCTCTGAAACTGTGTGAGTTGCTGTGGGAATGTGATTTCTGGCCTTCGATTTGCCGACTAACTGGTTTATGTTTTTTTATCTGCTGTAATGAAAGCAAGCAAATTGGAGTCAGCAGGTGAGAAAGGACTGTCAGTAATTCCCTTACTTCACTCTGCTGTATAAACCTGATAGGTTTAAGGGGTGAGGGCTATTGGGCTTGATTCTCTGCCCCTACTAGCATGATACAAGGTGCTGGGAGCAAGGCTGCTAGCTCCAGGGTATGAAAAATGAGTGCAATCTCCTGCCCCATACCACTGCAAGCCTCCCATGTCCTTCTGGCTTGGCCCTTCCCTGAAGGTGAAGGCAGGCACTGCAAAGGGGCCAAGCCCAGTTTGGAGAACAGGATTGGGTGTCCTGGGGAATGTGGTGGCTTCCTCCTGGGTGGGGGGCACACAGCATAGGCTGTGAGATTATGCTGATTCTTCACTGTAGGGCTCTGCAGGGAAGGGGCTGAGGAGATCTCCTGCAGATTAATCCGGTTAAACCATTCTTCACAGGGCAGATAATCTGTGTCAGCATTTGTGAGTTCAGACCCACTGACGAAAGTTACTCTACAGCCAGCTGGGAGCTGGATAAATAGAGCAGATACTGCTGAATGTAATGACTTTCAGCACTCTGTGCAAACATCTGAAAGCCCCAAAAAAGAAGCTCATTGAAGAAAAAGGGGCCAAAGTTGAATGTTTGAATCTGTCCGGATGTGCGTAGTGTCTCAGATGAACACAGGGGACAGCATATGAGTTCCCGCTGATGCTCTGGAGAACTTTGTCCTGGAACTGGTTTCAGTTGGAAATTGTTGATTCAATGAAACCAGCATTAATTTACTGTCACCCTTCTACCCCCTGGAAACTATGTGCATGTTTTAATCAGCTCAGTGTGTTTCTTTTGGCTTTATATGCTAATGTAAAAGTCAACATGGTGATAGTCAAAACCCTTAGGTCAAAACAATGTACTTCAAACAAGTCAAAGCAAAATGTATTTTTGAATATATTGTTTTGGTCATTGTAAATTAAGACGACACAGGCTTACAGCACATGGCATGACATTTGGCTTCCAACAGCCTATTAGGAATCTGTGGCCTTAATTTCCAAACAAACTCAATGTTCAGTTTGTTTCTCTTATTTTTAATAGTTTAGTTTTGATAGTGGCTGTGGGGCTGACAGCTCTGAAGAACGAGCCTTAATGCATTTCTGCAAAGCATTTCTTTAAAGCTTGATGCGTCCTGGCAACTCCTCTGTTTCTGAAGCTATCTTTTATAATTTTTCTCTCAAAGCTTGTAATGTTTCACTACATATGTCAAAGCACAAGTTTAGCTGTGATGTGGACAGTGGGGTCTGCAATGCAGCCCATGTGGTTTCCCACACGTTGCTGGCTCTGAGCCCACCCCCTGTGCAGGCTTGGAGGGTTTGTACTGTGCTCAGGATGCCTGTGACAGCCCATCCAGACTGCACAAATGAGAAGAGGCAGTGCAGGGCTGAGAGTGCAGCACTTGGGCTGGCACAGAAACTTACTGTGGGCACTGGGCTTTGCAGGGGGGTTAAGGATGAAGCCCAGGAGGGATTGTGGCTTTCGGATTCCTGCTCAACCCACCTGTCCAAGACATTTGCTCTGCTTTCAGTTGGTTTTGGATAGTAATCTACTTGCAAGCTTATGTTAGAACTGGGACAACCCCGCAGGAAACAAGGAAGGGATGAGTCCTGAAGGGAGAGCTTCCTGCTTGTCCTCCTGCCATCCCTGCAAGAAGGGAGAAGGCAGGGGTAAGCATTCCTAGTCCTCCTTGCTCTTTTGTTGACAGTTTCTCGGGACAGGTGAGCAAGCAAGGGCCTGTGTAGGACACCAGGCAGGAGACAGGGCTGCTGCCTTCCCCCTTCATCACGGCATGGAGGAAGGGGTGAGATACAGGACCAAACATGTCAGTTGTCCTTGCTGAGCATAAGCAAAAGTATATCTCACTAGATACCATGACAGCACGAGCTTGTTCCTATAGAACAGAGCCTGCACCACCCCTACTCTTGTATCCTCCCCCATCCCACAGCAATGTGGGGCAGTGGGGGGAAACAGAGTACAAGCTCCCTTCCAGAGCTGGAGTGCTGCAGGGAGATGTACAAGTAATGGAAATCGAAATGCAAATTCTTTTTCTGAGTGGAGAAAAGGCCCCCATAAATCAAGAGTGACAAGAACACAAAGACACCATCAGGATGCATTTGCACAATCAAGGGATGTTTCATATATCTGAGAGAACGAAGGCACAACCTCCACTCCTGAAATAAACCAAATCCATTTTTTTCTCATCAGTGAAGCAGTCTGAAATTCCCTGTTTGAGGATCAACAAAAAAACAGAAAGGAGATTTGAGCTAAATTTTACTCAGACATGGCATGTTTTCTAATCCAGACAGGAAAACATTTGTTTTAAAGGGTCAGTGAAAAATAAACAGTTCTTCCCTTCCTACACATCCAGCAACATTACAGGGATCTGCATTTCTTTTTTTTCTCTAGATTTGATCATCTAATAATAAATAGTACTGCTGCTGAGAATGATGATATAATTGTGTAGTCTAGAAACAGAGTAACCTCATGGCAAAGAAAAAGAGCAGAAATGCTTGAACAGAGACCCTGTCCACAGGACACCAGCAAAATGAGCCTGGCAGCATAGAGAGCTCTTTCCAAAGCTTGCTCATACAACCACAGCTAAATGTTACACCAGCCTGTGCATAGGTCTAGGCGAGCTGGAGGTGCTGCTATAGCAAGAGGTGGAAGTTTTAATCTGAAATCAGAAGTGACATTTCTGAGTGATGGAATTTGGTCGTGCAAGTCCTGCCCTGGATTTTGGCTTCTCTCTTCATTATTCTGTCACAAGCACCAAATCCATCCATCTTTTACTGTAGTAACTGATAAAACCCCTGTGTCTCACTATCTTCCGTGTTAGACTTGAGACAGGTCTTTTCAGGCTTACCAACTGGCTTTCCTAACTAGACAATACATGCTGGGTGTTTGTCTACTTCCATTTAAACGTTCTTGCAGAGCCCAGCTCCCACGGGTGAGATATCTTTATCCCAGCCTTGCTATGAGGTTGCTTTTTCTGCAGTTTTTAGTGTGTCTCAAAAACAGGTTGATTGTCCAACGTTATCTCTGCATTGCAGAAAATGTGATTATTTATGTGCAAGTGGTCTAATAAATCAACTGTAACAAATCTGAGCTCTGCTTTTGACTATAATTGTGTGGTCCTGTCCCACATGTAGCACTGGATTACACTTGAAAGACTAAAGCAGTTGCCATCTTCTGTTCCCTGGTTTAAGGCTGGATTGGATGAGGCCCTGAGCAACCCAATCAAGTGGGTGGTATCCCTGCCCATGGCAGGGGGGTTGGAACTTACATGATCTTTAAGGTCCCTTCCAACCCAAACAGTCAACCAAGATATGATGCTATGTTGACAGGTAAATGGGTGTAGAGCTCCACTGACTGATGGAGTCACAGACAATTCCTGCTCCTGTACAAACCTGGCTGGAAAGCCACTGAGTGGTAAGCACTGGAGTTGTCCTAGTTTCTATTTCCTTCAGCTGAGCCACCATTCTCTGCTATTCCAGCTGTAGAATGGGGATTAGGCAGACAGGCTTTATTGACGTGATTTGGAATGGATTAAAACCTACAATTGAATTATGCAGGTTCTGTGTTAATAAAACCTTTCCATCACAGCATCACATCCTCTAAAGTGCATTAAAAAGCGGCTGCATTATGAAGGGCTTGGGGAATTCAGATCTGTTCTCCTGCAGCTGTTTTTCTGTCCCTGCCAGGGTCAGGTGTGTAATGTGCAGTCAGCTTCCATCTGCTGGGGTCGGAAAGAACCATCTCTGTTCCTAAAAGATAGCCCATGATAACTTTCTCCAATGCTAAACTGCTTTTTCTAGTTTTTTTGAGCCATTTCAAAACTAGAAGGGAAGCAGAAGAACTGCTAGAATGTGGGAGGCTCCTTCCTATGCAAGGGTGATTCCCCCTGGATCAGGAACAAAACTGGTTGCATTTCCATAGGAATGATGTGTTTCATGGGTTCCTGCTCTCCTCTGCCCTGATCACTTTATCCCAGTTTGTGCTGTGGTAGAACTGTCAGTGAGGACAGTGCTCTGGGAGGAGAAACAAGAAGCAAAAACCTGACCCAGAGTGGCCACAGTGTCTGGAGGGAAAGGGAATGTGTTAGTTCTACTCTTGCCCCAAACAAGCAGACAAACCTGAACATGCATGTCCATGCTGGTCCCGCTTTATGTATTATGTACCAAAATAAATATGAATTGCCAAATTTATGTGCTATTGAGATTAGAGGTGCAGTAGCTAAGATTTGATGGAGTCTGGGAAGGGGAGCTGGAAATGGTTGTCTGACCTTAACTCAAGCTGTTAAGGCTTAATCTGTGTTTGGAGAAATTCTCTAGGCTGTGGGCTGACAGATGGACCCTGTCTGTGTAGTGTGGAGGATTTTGCTGGCTTCAGTGTCTTTGTTTTGGACCTGGATGGTGGTAGTTACAGGAAAAGGTGCTAAAGGATCACAGCAGCTCCTTATGCAGAGCACAGGGTTTCAGTGCAATGAGGAGAGAGAATAATGATTTCTTATTTCTCTGTTTCTTTTAAACTAGGGTTAATTGGAAAACGTGGGGGAATTCTCAAACATGGGAAGAAAAGGCCTTCTCAAGAGATTTTTTCCAAATAGGTATGAGTGGTTTAAAATTGAGGATTTTGACAAATCGAATGTATCATCAAAACGCCTGGGCTTTCTATGGGAAGAAACAAAACACTTGATAGACCATTGAATCACCTGAATGTACATGACTCCCCAGTGAAAGAGCTCTATCAGCTGATGATTGTCCTTTGTACGTGGTCTCTATCCTTGCATGTTACACATGCCTGGGCATACTTCCTTTGAAAAACTGTAATGCAGCAGCCTGTAATGGGCCATTATTCTGTGAGTTTTTTTTAATGCACTTTCAAACAAAACTCTGTCAGGCAGCATATGGGAACCTGAAAGGAAGAGTGTGAGAGAGAAGTGTGACTGCTAACAGGAGAGGAAAGGATCAGCTGTGTGTGTGGAGTCTTCATGGAAATGGTCTTAAAGCCCAGTGAGACAGATAGGACCAGTAAAAGCTTTGTACATGACAGTGCAGCCTGTCATGACAATTGCCACTTGGAAATTTACGGCTCTGTGAGGCTGAAAAGTTTTTTTTGAAGGGTTGCTAGCACTAATTATCCTGGAGAAACGAAGCTAGATTTAAACAAAAAAAATTATAATAGGGGTCACCATACACAAAATATTAGCGCAAATTTGATTTTCCTTTGTACCCTCCACCCCAATTTTAGTGGTAGGTGGGTGGGAAGGGTGCAGAGTGAGGGAGAGTGGTGTGGGGGAAATTGCTTTATCAGCCTGGTGCAGCATGCAGGGGTTTGAGTGCATGGCTCGCTCCTGACCTGGCATGCTGTGGCTGCCCTGGCCCCTATCACTCCCTGGCAAGAGTCCCTTACCCCATGGGACCACAGGAACTCAGCTATCTTGCTGTTGGCTGATGATTTGTCATCCTCCTTGATGGCAGAGGGGTTGGGAATAGAAATGGCTTTAGGGACAGGCTGTTCTTTCTGGGAAAGTGATGGGAGCTCTTTTGGTTGCTTTTTGAGATTTACTGTGGGTTCACAGTGACTGTCTCTTCCAGGCGTGCCAAGACTGTTTTTACTATCCTGACCTACGCTCTGGTTTTTCTTTTCCCTCCACTCACTGTCATAAATATGAAAGCTTTTTAAATGTGATGAAGCTAAGTGGGCGCTCAAAGCGTGCCTAAGAGGAGGCTGTGCTTTACATGTTGTGGAGGCGCAGATGCCTTCTGCTTCAGCTTCCTGCCATAGGAACAGGTATGGCAACTCCTTCCAGAAAAATTTGGTGATGCAGAGGAGTTTTCTCCTTTTTCAAAGAGGTGCTATGGTAGGACCATCCTTTTATCTCCTTTCTGATAAATGGTCACTGCATCTATTTGAGGGAAAATGTTTCTGACCCTTATCTGACAGAGACCAAAACAGACATCCTTTCTACACAGCACAGCATCCCATGGGAATGGGCACATGAAGCAGTGTGTGTTCAGGTCCCAGCAATGACTTCTCACCCCTCAGGTCTCTATCTGCATCCTGACTCTCTAAGAAAACTCTTCTGCTTTTTTTTTTTTTTTTTTTTTTCACGTTCCTTGTCAAGTCCTGTCATTGCTGAGTTGTCATTTCCAGATAAGCTGAAGTGGGACAGGCCAAGGACTGTGCTCTACTTCTGCTTGGAGAAGCACATGTGGTCAGCAGAGTTATTAGACATGCAACTAGACAAAGGGACTTCTTCCCTCCAACTCCCAACTTTCCTCTCCAGAACTCCCATCCTTGCTGATTGTGATGAGGAGGATGAATTTGTTACTGTCAGTTTGCATCTGTGCTGCTTTCCCAGTCAGGTGTCATTCTGAGTTTAAGAGATGTTGGCTTTGCAGTAGTGCAGACAGCCTCTGGTTTGCCTTTGACAGTCACTATATAGGCTGTGTAAGCTGAGCAGGTGTGATGTGCAAACAGGTTATGAGGGGAGGAGATAATTCTGTTGTCTACCACGCAGACAGTTGGATGTGTGATGGCCATAAGATGTGTAAAGTGATTTGCCTTCTGGATACAAGGGTGTCAAATCACACAAGGTATATGAGTACATTAGAGACAGCTGTGGTTATGGTATAGCTTAGTGTCAGGCATATAAGAATCTGCAGGAAGTAAGTCTTGAAATATAAAGGTAGATTATTAGCAAGAAAGCCTAAAGCTAAAGCTTCTATGATAGTCTTTTCTAGTACACCTCTGGGTCCAAGTCTGATTGTATCTGGATGGGAAGAATCATTGTCAGCTGAAAAAAAAGATTATGTAGAGAAGATGAGCTTTGTTAAGTCACTGCTAAATCTGTTTGAAAAAGGATACTGCATGTAAGGGTTTGGAGAATAAATTTGCAGAAGTTGATGGGTCTGCCAGCTGCAGGTACCCTGAGTCTAGTAGTAGCTGGTGTGTTGTCTTGGAGAACAGCATACGAAGCTACTGCTCCTGATGGGCCCTTTGACAGAGCTGCACTGGGCATGAATCAGCCATTCTAATCTACAAAGAATTAATTTATCATGTATATCTGGTCCCTGGTGACAATGTCTCATCTTGCTCAGCTGGGCAGGTTATCAATAACTTGGTGTCTCTTTGCCTTGGTGATCTACTGATCCAGGGGCTGAAATGTCTGCATCATGATGCAGCCTTCCCTGCAGTAGACCTTTTCAGGCTGCTGAGACCCTACTTGAGCCCTCCTCTGGGGTAGGGGATGATGACTGGGTTTTGTACTCTGCTCACCAGCATTTTGTCCTAGCTATGTCCTAGCAAAACAATCATCTTTATTCCATCTTCATGGCAAAGTCTCTATTGCTATAAGTGAAAGGGAAGCATTCTGCTGGAACTTACATAGTTAAGTGTCATAGAATAGTTTGAGTTGAAAGGGACCTCACATCTCATCTTGTTCCAACACCTCTGCCATAGGCAGGGACACCTTTCACTAGATGAGGTTGCTCAGAGCCTCCTCCAACTTGTCCTTGAAGATTTCCAGGTTTGGGAGTCCTTCTCTGAGCAACCAGTTCCAGTGCCTCACCATCCTCAATAAAATCACAGAATGGTTCAGGTTGGAAGGGATCTTAAAGATCATCTAGTTTCAACCTGCCTGCTGTGGGAAGGGATACCTTTGCAGTGGGCAGTGTTGAATCAGTATGTACTATGGAGAGGACGCAGGAATCTGAGGATAGCTGACTAGGGAAGGTAATGGAACCTGTAGGACACAATGGAAATGCATATGATCCTTTGGTGCTCAGTAATTAATGTGACAGAAGACGGATGTCTGTGAGACAGTGAAGAGCAATCCAATAAGGGAGCAGGTCCTGTAGAATCACACAGAATTCGGGATGGTTGTTAAAAGTTAAAACAAAGCCAATACGCTCATAAGACTCTGAAGAGAGAAAGGGAAATACTTGGCATGGCTGGATAGGATGGGGTAATGGGCTAAGCTGCAACTGGTATGTCCAAAATAAAATGGGTTTAACACACGTCCATAGTTTGTGAGTGGAAACAGTAGGGAAAAATAATTTAGACTGTAAATAAGAGGAAGAAGCATGTATTTCCAGAGGCTGTCAAAAACTCTAGAATAAATAGAGTGTGAAGTTGAATCTATATGAAAACAAATAGGTCAGAGGAATACAAATACGGTACCAGTCCTAAATCTGAAGAGAGGTGATGAATACAACAGGCAGAAAGACATCAAAGAGGCAGCAGAACTCTGCTGTACTGATGATGGAGACTTTAGCTAGCCTGTGCTATTAGCAACACACTGTGTAGGAGCTGCCTTTTTCAGAGATGGCCATTCTGCAGTCAACATGTTGATAACTTGTGCTTACACAGGATGATACAGCATGCTTTTATTAAAGAAACCTGGAGTGCCCTTGGGAGGTAGCAAATTCTTTGGCAGATGGAAAAAGAGAAAGGTGTGATGGGTTTTAGACTGGCTTTAGTGTTACATTATCATAACTATCTACAGGCTGAATTTTATCTTGAGGTCCCAGTGAAGGTATCAATGGAAGATGGAGGTAGAGAACTTAGGTATTCTGGCTCTTGCTTGTCCATCCACTGCACACCTGAACAGCAAGAGACCTCTCTGGGTTCTAGGGGGTCCTACACTTATGGTAATCTATATGCAGTACATTACTTGCCTCTACAAAGTGGAACTTGGACACTTTTCCCATTGTTCTCAGGAAAGATCTATGGGAGAGACATTGTCCCTGTGAGCACTGTCCTCATCAAATGGAGTTGTAATTGAGATAGAGAATGATCTTAGGTCAAAGATGCTGGAAAAGAATTTGGGAGACTCTTGCTCAGTTTCCAGCTGTGCCCCATGTCTCCTGTCTGCCCTTGGGTAAATGCGCTCATTTCTCTGTGCTCTTGCTTCTTGTGTGCAAAGCAGGGATCATAATGCATCGTTAGTCTGTCCTGTTCGGTTAGATTAAAAACTCTTTGGAGCGGGCAGCATGTTATACCGCATGTTTATGTAACATTTTGCATAATTTGATCTTGGCTACCATCATCTAGGACACGTGGAGATACCTCATAAATAATACTAATAACATTTTAATATTGATAATGCTTAGCACATTCACAGCATTTAACTTCCCCCTAAAACAGCACTCAATACTGTCGACATCGCAGTGATTGAGCATGAGTCATGTTGGCTCCTTTCCCTGGCATGGTGCAATCTGTCAACTAGCCAGAAAGCTGAGGTCTTCAGTGAAAATGTACTGGGTGTCAGGAACACCTGAATCTTAATGCAGTCCCAGGCAGTGACTTACTGTGTCGTTGCTGGGTAATGTTTTTGGTTTGTTTTTTTTAAAGTGAACTCTGATTTTTGCCATCTGACTTGAGATGTTGGGAGCCAGAGACTTGGAGCTTCACAAATCCTGTTGGCTGTATTAGAAATTACAAGTGTTACACACTCCTGAAAACCGGTCTCTGTGAAGCTTGTGCATTGGAAAACCCAAACCAGGGGACACTTTTAAAAAAACCTGCTCATCTCCTGCTTGTCGCCTTATCAGTAACAAAGGTGAAGTATTTATGCACCTTAAGGGGTATATGTGCTAATTTAGTGAATTTAATGAAAATTTACACAGCGTTTGGAAGGAAAGCACTATACAATTTAGATAATCTCATTTTCACCGACTGCTCTTTGTTGCAGGATATAAGAGGAGGGATGGAAGAGAAAGAGACCAGATGTACAAGGAGTGCTGACACATCTGCTCATCCACCACAGGGTCCCTTTTCCTCCTCAGATGAGAAGCTTAAATAATGAAAATCATTCCTACCCTTCGCAGGTATCTCTGTCACACAGATACAACAGGACCTTCCTTTTCAGGAGTCCATCCATAGCCCATTTGTGTCCTCGAGGAGGTTCCAGCAGCTGCTGTGATCCTGCGTGCTGGCTGAAGCTCCTAGCTTCCAGTTATCTGCTGAGACAGATTGGCTCAGTCATTTGCAATCAGTCTTTTCTCCAGGCACGTGTCCTGCAGGCCATCAGTGCCAATTTTTGCAGCATATTCTGGGAACCAGGGTAGAGGGGCCAGCGACAAACCTTCAAAAAATAAAAACTGTTAGGGGAAAAATGTGCATTCAAAATATGGGGTGGTGGCAACTTAAATTCTGAAAATTGTTTAAATTACACCCAATAATGAAAAAACCAACAGGAGTTCATACCCAGCTCTTTCTGTTATTGCCCTATGTTTTGCTTAGACTGTATGCAATTTCTTCTGAGTGACCTTACCGAGCACTCCCTACACTTCTGAATTAATCTTTATTTACTTTGCTGCAAAGCTTTGTCACCACATGACTTTCTTTTCTGTACTGAAGCACTCATCAGAAAAGCCTGCTAAGCCAAGCAGCAAGCATAGGATTTAGTGAGGCTGTATCCACTGAAAGCGTCACCTACCTGGGAGAAGGGAGAAAGGCAAAGTGGCTTTATGTCCCTCCCGTGCAGTACTGCTAAGGGAGTCAGAGTACCCTCTAGGATAATTTAGCCTTGGAAATGGGCCGTCTGGGGGAGCAAGGTGCTCACTTCCACATCCTTCACCAAGTGATGTGCTGGGGTACAGGGTACTGCCATGACACTTGCAGAGAGCAGAGCCCCTGTGCAGAAGGGCACACACACCTCTTAAAACTGTGAGAAGATCCATAACCTGTCTTTTGTACTTTCATTGTCATCTTCACATTCCTGTAAGGCAAGATGGCCTTTTATTAAAGGTGCTCTGTACTCCCTTCAGAGATATTTGAGTTGTACGTCCCTGTAAGCTCAGCTTGAACTCGTGTGACATTTTACAAGGATAGGTGGGAAGTTGCAGAGAGTGGAAAAAGTAATGTTTAACATCTGAAGACTAGTATGGACTAGAAAGACAGCAATTATGAACAGAGAGATGAGTGCAAGAAAAAGGAACAGGAACACAATGAGTGTTAAGTGGGCTTTAGACCTTCAGTGCTGGTGAGGCTTCTGCTGCTCTTTTCCCTTTCCATAGAAACAGCTTCTTATTGAAAGACAAATGTTTCCATCGTTCCTTGTATTTGCAGTAAAGTTCAGTATCCAGGACCCACATCTGTCTGCCCCTCTGTCTGCCCCTCCACCTGTCTGTCCCTCTAGTCTTGGGGAGGTGACTCCCAGTCCTCCAAACCTGGGCAGTTGACAGGCAGCTGCACAGCAGCACCTGTTTCAGGAGGTTCTTTGGAATATCTTCATGCCCCACAGACCATTTCCCAAGGCCCACTAAGCCTTAAACCCACAACAAGAGAACAAACTCCACACCTATAAAGCATCAAAAAGTAAGATAAGAAGATAACCTTTTACTGGGAAGGTGAAAGTTCTGCTGGAAATTGAAGGAATTGACCTTGCTTTAGATGCTACAGAGCACTTTACAGCCAACTGTCCTTATTCCATGTGTGTCCTCTTTGCACCTGTTTGAGTTTGTGAGCTACCAGAGAGATCATCTTGTAGGTTTGAGGGGGACAATTTGGTCTCACCAATGTCAGTGGGGAGGCAGGGATCTATATGCTGTAAAAGGGCCCAGAATGTTCCTCTGCATTCTTAAGGACCTGCACGTCTTCTAAAACGTGGGCCTTTGTTCTTTGTTCCTGAAGAAACACTTATTCCCCTCTTTATGCTGTTTCATTCCAAATATTTAAGCATTTCTTTTTGGTAGAGTGGGGAAAGAGAGATCTGGAAAGCAGAAGAGAGATGCCAAGGCAGAAGAAAAAACCCCAGACAAACCAGAAAACATTAGGAGCAATAGGGAGGTATAAAAGCAAGGCTTTCCTTTTTTTCTGTCTTCCCTGTCCTCCTAAATCCATTTTCACTAGTTTGTTCCTCTCCCTTTCTTGAAGTTGGGTCACACAAACACTGCTATTATGGGACTGTATTTATTTAGTGGTTATGTCTAGTGGGCCCAGTCAAGATAAGGACCCCATTCAAACCTATGATGACATGAAGGCAAAAGAAGGAACTTCAGTACCACCAAACATGTCAGGACTGTTGCTTTAGTTTGACAAATGCTAAGGAAGACTTACACAACTTTGGATGGGGTTGCTGGGAGGCAGGGCAATGAAGTGGAGGGAGGGTTGGGAGATATTTTGAGCTTTTTTTTTCCTTTCAAAACACTGTTTTTACATTTTTGGAAGGAAATTTCCACCAAGTAAGCTTGACCACATCCAGATTAAATCTGATAAAAAGTCAACGCTCATCCCAACCTCCACGGCTCAGGCTCTGGTTTAAGAATGGTAACTCCACCAGTCTCTCTGATCATGTCACTTCCTGGGGTCATATATGGTGGGGCATATATATATATATATCTCAGAGCATTCAACTGCACTGTTCAAATTCAGATTTTGTCACTCTGGAGCACATTACTGAATTGCAAATTCCTTCCTGTTTTGGCTGCCAACTTCAGCTCTTCTCTAGAGCAGAGGTCCAACTGAGTCCAAAATCAAAGACTAACTCTTCTAAGGTCTGTATTTTGCCACTGATGCCAGTAGAGAATTGCCTCTGCTGGGTGAAATATCAGTAAACAGTAAGGATTTTAAAGTTTGGACCCTGGTTTTGTGGTTCAGGGGGTTTCCTCAGGTGGTCCTTCTCTGATATCTGTTACCCCTACAGCTCCACCTGCAGCAGGAAGCAACTGCTAAAACTGCCACTTGGACTAGGAGATTTTGGAGCAAAATTCTTTCACTTGTCATATAGCACAATAATGTTCCAAGCTGCAGTCCTATTGCCTCATACTGTGACCTTGTTGAAGCTCCTAATGTGAAGCTGGGTCAGGTTTTGGATGGCAGTCTCCAAGGCAGAGCCAGAATGCTGCAGGAGGCACCATTTGGGAGTCAGCGGGAGGTGTGATTCCTCAAGTCAGTCTTGAACTGGTTCCACAGCATGGTGGAGTATTGCTTTCCTGGCAAGAAAGACAGGCAGCCACAATCCCAGCCATCTGAGGATATTAAAAAGCTCTTTCTCCAGGAACAGTCATTACCTCTAATACCCTGCTTAAGTTTAAATTTGGGTAATTACTTTCTTCTGACCTAAAAAAAGATTCTTGGGTGGTTTTTTTTCTAGGTACTATATTTTTTCCATGCTTTCTACAGTAAACAGCTCTGTAGGAATGATACACACTGTTAAACAGATGCTCTGTTGTACCCTGAAAGCTAAATGCAATTTGAAGGTGGGTCATTATCAGTCAAGAAGCTCTGGGGCTCAGCTGCTGCAGGCAGGAGGTAATCATTAATAGCAGGACTGTGTAGCAGCATTGATGAAGATGCATGGCATTTTTGAGATATTTGAATAATTAGCAGTGGATCTGCATAATTCTTCTGAGGAAAACACCAGGTTGCTTTAGAAGACCAAGTTATATCCATCCAGGTACCGTGACAGCCAGCCAGAATTCTTGGTGTAACTTGTACTGGTTTTAGTACCAGTGAGTCCTGGGGTTGCTGTGGTGAAGAGCATCTTAAAGAAGCCTTGCTTTCTCCCTGCAACCTCCCATTTGATTAGGGGCCTACTGTGGCCTGTTGTGGCCCTACACTAGGTCAGAGATCTCCCATTGTCTTCCTGTTTCTGGAATATCTGAAGACTTGTCTCATTGTGTTAATACATCTGTTTATTTGTTCTTCAGATTCCTTCTGAGCTTCTTAATCCTTATTGTATGTTTTTCCTGACAGAAATTTTTTTTCTATTTTTGGTTTTACTGGACTTGAGATTTTAATGGATGCAGTTAGAATAACTGAAGTAAATTACTATGTAAAGAGTTTTAAGAGAGGAGAGATTTGCTTCATTTTGTTTCCCTAATAATAAAAAAAAACCCTAACAAAACTTTTCAAAAGCCATCTTCATCCTTGCCTAACTCTGCAGGGGAATATGATGTGGTGCATAAGAAACAACTGACTTTAATGCAAATAAAACTTAGAGCCTAATGAAAACTGAGCTATGCAGCCAAAAACCATTATAGCCTCATACAGGACCCACTTTCTGAGCAGTTCTTGGAAGTTAGATCAGAGAGGCTGACCTATGGTGCTCTGTTTTGTTGCGGTTTATCTGATTTAACATGGATACAACAGTCTTTCTCTTTTCTAATGAATCTGTTCTTGATAGAAAATCCCTTCCAAATGGCAGAAACATAGAAGCGTTGCCAAACATTTAAAATCTCCATACTGCCTCCCAGTAACATCATCACAAGTTATTTAAACCTTCCCTAGTGCCTCTCATGCAACCAGACGTACCTGTCTCATATTGGCCTCTTTAACCACCAGTGCGCTTGTAACAAATGTGGGTAGAGCCCTTCCCAAATCTTCGTTCACAAAGCCTGGCCATGAAAAGTGCCTCTCAAATCAACGTATAAGTCTTGCTGTGGTTGGCAGCGTTAAAGTCCTTTCTTTGGTATCAATATTATTGAAGACTTGAAGACCTTAGTGATGCATGTGGCAGGTGTCTAAAGTTCAGGTGCTCCTCTTTCATGAGAGGAGTGTGTAAACGATGATGTGATGAAAGCAGACATGTACAAGTTACGTGACATGGGAACACCTAGAGCATGTCTATCTCGAGTACTTGCAAAAAGGCTTTATAAATTGCCCCTTGTGGCTTGGCCACCATGAAACCCCCCAGCACTGCAATGCTGGATGTTGGCATTTAATTTCCAGTGGACTCAGAACTCAAACCCAGTCTTCTATGTAGGTCAAAAAACTCCAACCTTTTTCTGTAATGCTTTGCTCTAAAAAAGACAAAGCCGAAATGCTCCAGTCTTTCCAAAATAGGATTTTTAAAGCTTTTTGTTCTGAGAAATGTTTTGATTGTTTTGATCTATTTGAACACAAACACATTTTGAGAGGTATTTTTCTTTGAGTGAACATTAAGTGTTACATTCAACTTTTCTAGTGAGTTAGCTTAGCAGATTGAGGCTGAAGAGAAAGAACCCTGTTGATTCTGTCAGCTTGTTTTGTAGAAAAAGACAATGAAGCTCCTATGTATCAACATAGAAAGAAAAAAAACCACAGAAGCTAAGTGGTAATAAGAAAAAGTAGGAGGGGGCAAAAAATGAAACTTGCCTGTGAGAGCATTTGGAAAAGACAAAAGCAATGAGATAGAGAAAATGAGCACCCCTTTCCTTGGAGCTACTTGTTTCTCTGATCTTTATAAGAAATCACTCCTTCCACTCTAAACGAAACATCAACTGTCCTGCTGCAGGTACAGCATCCTCCTGGCTCCTTGCAGGACAGTCACAAAGCAGGTGAGGAAAGTAGGGAAGGAACACAGCTCTGTCCTTAGCTCATTTCAAAAAGGAGGGAAAGAAAATCTAATCACTGCAGACTGGAATGACAGGGTGAAGCCATTTAACTGGTGGGAAGGATGGTAGGATGAGTGGTAGGGCTCAAAGGGGAGGCAGAGAGGAGTGATGGAGGTGTGACGTTTCACCTGCACATTGCCCTCAGCTGAGTCTGCCTGGCACCAGCTCAGAGGCAGGAGGCCACAAGGAGTTGTATGATGGTTGGCTGGTGTTTGGGATGCATTGCACAGGGCTTCACATTTCCACTGCAGTGACTGAACTGCTCTTCTCTCCATTTTGGGGCAGGAGCAGGTTCTACTGTGATTAGCCATACCACAGGGCTGGCTTTTCTGCTTTGCTGTAAGCGCTTTCTTCTCAGGGATTTCTACTGCAGATGAACCAGGTCTGAGATATTCAGGATCTTAACTGGCACAAGGACCCCAGGAGTGGTTTGTGGACAGCAAAAGGAAAGACTGAGGGATTGTCATGCTTGTAAAGCTTATATATTTTCTGTGGTTTCAGGATTGCCAGCCAGTAGGGAGCTCTTCATGCCTGCTTGTACTGTTCAGCTGATGATAGAGAAAGAGCAGAGGGGACTCAAAAGTACTGTTTTATTTTGCTCTGTTGTATTTTTGTCAGTGATAGAAAATAGAGATTAAGGCCAATCCTAAGAATGTTGTTGTACTCAGTTTTTTAAGTGCAAGCTATTTACAGCTCCAACATAGCAGACGTTGCTTCTGCTATTTGTCATTCAGGAATCGAGCCCAAAAGCTTTGCCTGTCTCCTATCATCTGTTTCTAACATCATCTTCCATTATATATAGTCATGTTATCAAGCACTACCACAATACGTCCAGCTCCCAGAAACACCTTAACTGTCTTGCTACTTGTGGTTTTTGGCATGTGCTGGATGGTTTGGAGTGGATTAAGGGTCTCTCCTGGCATGTGCTGGTGATGCATATCCCTCTTGAGTCTCTCTCTATCCCAGACTTGCCCTGTCCGTTGGAAGACATGGTGGTCTGGCCAGCAGCTGCTCAGGTGAGGTCCTGCTCAGGGTGCAGGACAGGGATGGCACCCAGCAGCAAAGAAAAGTGTTGTTGCCACAGGCAGGCACCAACTATAGAACCAGTACAAGTGTTTTAGTCAAAATATAGTTAACCTAGATATGGATCTTGATGTCACAAGACAGTACTGAAACCAAGAGCTTAACAGGACTTTTATAAGGTGGAGATATTTATGTGCACAGTGAGAATAGTCCATGGTTAAAAGGAGTCAGGAAATACTTTTTATTGTTTTTCTGTTTTTCAAATGAGGGCCATGACCCTTTTATCTGAAAGGGCTTGAATCAACTGTGAACTGTCACTGTTAGGGGAAAACACTCCCTTTAAGGGCAAATTATAACATAGCAGATTGCTGCAGGTTTTCTGGTACCTTCCTCTGAGACACCTTCTGGTGGCCAAGGAGAGGAGCTGACCAGAATGGGCAGAAATTGAGTGTGTCTTCTTTTAGTTTTTAAAACCTGCTGGAGGCCTCAAATTTCATGGGGAAAGATACTGGGAGTGACGCTGTGGGAAGGGAGAACAGCACTGAGGAAGGGCTGGGGTGGGGAGAACATGTGCATGGGTTTGCTTGTAATTAGTAGATTTAAACTTTGAAAGAAGTTAATTAATAATGAAACTTCTGACTGAATGATGCAGATTATGAAGACTGGCTTTGTCAGCAGCTGCAATTAATTACAGGCTCAGGCACGGGGAAAAGGAGGGGGGTGAGGGATGTGGGAAAGGGGAGGTATCACCAAGAGAAAGATGATAAACCTGGCTGCAGGCTGTTGCTGTGGTGACAGGAGGCAGTAGCTATGGTTGAGAGCAGCGACGGATTGAAGGAAGCAGGTACTTCTAATTACCCCCTCAACCAACCCAAGCAGGCAGCAACCCCTCTTGGGGTTGGGGCAGGAGATGCTCAGGTTTTCTCTTTGTACTTTCTTCCTTTCTGCTGCAGATTGGATGTGCTTTTTCAAGGTTCCTAACTGCTCCAAAAGGAAAGCAGTGAGGCAGTGGCTTTTCCTAATATCACTTTGATAGCCTGGGAATGGCCAGCAATCCAGCACCGTCCTTGGAAAGCATAGACAATGCTGGCAAACTTTGAGAGCTGATATCCAAAAGGCAGGGAAGAAGAAATTGTATAGATGGCCATAGCTTTTTTAACAAGAAGATGAGGGCCTTGCACATCTGGCCCAAGTTACAGCCTTTTTGGGAGCACTTGTTATGACTGGTCAGATCTTGTGCTTTGGGGTTTTGCTAGCTGCCCAAAGACACTCTGCCCTGGTCTGCATGTTCTTGGGGGGGGACACTGCAAGAGGCGTGAGAGGGGCACGGGACCATCCTCACCATCCACACAGTGCTGCTGCCAAAGCATGTGCATAGACGTGTAGATCTGCATTAAATAAAAACTCCTGACTTTCAGCCCCTTTGCCTGAATTTCCTGAGTTTGGCTGCAGTCAAAGAGTAGTACTCTTTGCCTTCAGTTCTCTTGTGTCATGTTTTCTGAAGAATAAAAAAAAAAACACTTTGGCTGTTAAAACAATTCCTGCTTTCCACTTTTTTATGTATTAATTTCATCCAGGGCTGTTCTAAAGCCCTGGTTTTGTCCATTTTTTGACTTCCTTATGCCTAGGGAGAGGGACTTTTGCAACCATTGGCTCAGCCCACTCTGACACTCTTGACCCCTTGCAGAATGTCCTTCAGCACTGCTCCCTTCACCAGCACTTCACTGGTGCTGCCTTTCCAGTAACTGTCAAAGCACCTCCTGAAAAAGGGAGAGACTGATAGAGCTGGAACTGCTCAGCCTGGTGGAGAGAAGGCTCAGGGAGGTCTTATCCATGTGTATCAATACCTGATGGGAGGAGTAAAGGACAGAGACTGCTCAGTTTTGCCCAGTAACAGGGCAAGAAGCAATGGGCACAGCCTGAATAGTGGGATGTCCTATTTAAACATAAGAAAACACTTTTTCTATGAGTAAATACTCAAATGCTGGAGCAGGTTGCCCAGAGAGGTTCTGGTGCTTTCACACTTGCAGATATTCAAACCTCAACTATATGTGACCTTGACCAATCTGCTGTAGTTGATGTTATTTTGAGCAGGGGAGTTGGACAAAATAACATCCAGAGGCCCTTCCAACCTCAACCATTCTGTGGTTCTGTAATTCTGTGAATGATGATGCCAAATAGATTTTGAAGAGTCCAGAGGAGAATTGCAGTCTTATCTGAAAAGCCTGTGTGAGCTAGTGGGAACCTCTCAAATTGTTTTCCTGGACTTTGGATCAGATCATTAAAGAAACTTGGAAGGGAGAGAAGGCAAAAAGCTGAAGTTGTGTTGTCTAGACTCCTGAGGGCAAATACTTTATTTTTACCCCTCTTTTGGCACAGTCCTCTCAGAAAAGGTCTCTGGTTTTGAAGCCAGCCTACATCAAGGGTGGTCTCCATGTGCATTGCTTTGTACAGCACTTGGGATAAACTTTGGGAGGTATAGTGATAACACATTCTTGAAATCACCTTATGGCATAATTGGCACGGTAGAACTAGTGCCCTGCTCTTGTCTGATTTTGCAACTGAATGTAGCTCACCGAAAAACAGCTGGGGGAGAAAAGAAAGAATTAATAATCTTTTTGATCAGATTGTACAGGTTAGTCATAAATCACTGTCAGAGAACGAGCATGGAAGACTTGCTCAGAACAAACCATAGTTGTTGAATGTCTTTCAGAAGTGATCAAAGATACAGGCCACTGTTTTTAGATGCAGTACTGCAAGGACTGAAAAAGGATGTGCTCAGAGGATTGTATTTTAAGTGGATAATTTCATGGATTTCATTATTGAAAAAAGATAGAAGACAGTTGTCTGACAGTGGAAACTGGGCAGATATGTTGCTGTGAGGTATATAAAATACCCAAGAATGATGGTTCTGCCAGAGGCTGGAGGTCTACTCTCATTAGTTCTACATCACCACTTTACAAGGGGAACACTGGAAGAGTATCACAGAAACGCACCCACTTTCAGAGCTAAAATTCTGTAAATGAGTTCTTGGACAAGTGTCTATCAGACCTTAAGACTCCTTCAGTCTTAAGGAGGAGGGATGGTGAAGAGAGGGCAGATAGAGGGTGTGGAAAGCACAGAAAAGGTCAGACAAATACACCATTTTTATCCTCTTCTCTAATATATAAATGAAGTAGCACTTGATGAAATTAAAAGGCAACAAATTAAAAATAAATAGGAGGGAACAATTTTTAATGTAAAGTATAATTAGCCAATGTAGCTCAGGGCTGCCAACTATTATCAAAGCAGATATTTTAGCAAGATTATCAACAAAGGATTCAAATGAATAACCAAAGCATCTGCAGGGACACAAGTGTAGCTGAGAAAACAATTATAAGGACTATCAATCCTCTTGCTTTAGGCCATAAATAGATCACCAGCTGGGGTCAGAAACACAATTTCTCCCCATAGTTACTAAATAACTTAGGCACATCGTGGAGTTTATCCATAGTGGGTTACTGCTGGAAGCAGAATAACCAGATGGAGCACTGGAAACTCTTTACCCCCAGGTTCTTCTTAGAGGGAGACTTCTAGCTTTGCGTTGTACCTGCTTCCCAGAAGGGCAATAATCGCCAGGATTAAATAGACATCAGTCTATCCATTTTGATTTAGATCCCTAGATCTTAAAGGTCTTTGATGCATTTTGGTACAGGTCACCATGGAAAGTCTCTTCCACGTATTTGGAAAATTCAGTAAACCAATCAGGGGAGAGGCTCAGCAAACCAACTGGAGAGGAGCAAGCATCTGTTTAAGTATAGCAATAATTTGACTTGTATAAATGCCTTAGGCCTTCTGTGCTACCTCTACTTTCCCTTTTTTAAAAGAGTTTTGGCTTAATCAAGGAGTGGAGTAGAGATGAACTGAGGGGGGGGAAATGTAAGAATGTAATGAATCAGCCTTCCAACACTTCTTTCCCTTAATCTTCCTATTTTGCTACCCCAAGCCTAGAGCAAGCTTGTCTCAGTCATGATGCTTTTGCAGTTTTCCTTGACTCTTTTCCACCTGGTTCGAGTGTGTCAGCATGATGGTGATTTTGCTAAACTGCGTTACCCTGGGAATGTACCAGCCATGTGAGGATATGGACTGCCTTTCTGACAGGTGTAAAATCTTGCAGGTAAGCGGTCTTCCTTCTTGTTGTGATGGTGCTTCGGTCCAAGTCACAAATTTTCACGCATGCTTTCCTTCAGCGTGTGGGCAATACCTTCCCAGAGAGGTTGGCAAGATTGTCCCTGGCAGTAAGCTATCCTGTTGTAAAGTGACAAAAGCTTGCTTTGAGGAGAGGAATGGGGTGAGAAAGAGAATGAAGTCTACCTGTGACCATGCAATACAGAACAGCTGCTAATCCTCCGGATCCTGCACGTAAGCAGGAGTTTCCTGATGTAGACAGTTACAAGATATATAGCTCAGAGTTCAGCCAGCAAGAGGCAGGCAGGAGAGAACAGCAGCCCCCATTGCATTCACTGCTCTGCTGAGGAGCCAAGAGTATTACTGATTCAACAAGTACTGTGGCATTTAGGATGCTCAAAGGAAGAGGAAATAAGAGGAATGCTTAGAAGGGCCATGAGTACATCCAGCTAGCTGTGCTTGCTGCTTCCCCAAAGAGAAGGTGACAGCAAAGGGTGTCATTCATAGTATTGTTGTGACTAAGACCTTCAGATATCTGAAGGTTTTATCTGTGATTAGTATGTGCTATTCAGACTCTGCATGAAGCTGCACTATGTCCTCAGCTCAGCTATTTGCAGCAGGGTGATGAGGAGCCCATCCTGGGGGACCTCAGAAGAACAGTGTTTTCCTGGCTGGATTTGGACCTGCTGGTGCTGAGCCAACACCTCCTTTCAAGTCTGTTTAAGGAGTCTCTGAGTCTGCATCAATTATTTCACCTATAGGGGAAAAAGAAGCTACAGAAACCTTCTGCAAACTTGAGCAGCAGGAAGCTGTGATGCCAGGCTGCATGGGAGAAGCTTTTCCAGCCCTTCTAACTCATTTTCAGAAGTACTTAAATTTGTATTTATGTGCATTCTGGGTTTTAAAGTCAAAGGCTGGGAACGCTTATCAGATGTGCTCTTGGGTTTCTGTTTGGCAGGTATTTGATGATTTCATCTTCATCTTCTTTGCCATGGAAATGGTCTTAAAAATGGTTGCCCTGGGGATCTTCGGCAAGAAGTGTTACCTTGGAGATACCTGGAACCGCCTGGATTTCTTCATTGTCATGGCTGGGTAGGTTGATATTTTCTGGGTTTATTTGTTCTGTGTTTACTAGATTCTTGCATAAAACAGAAATGATGTAACTGAAGGGAAGTTTCTACTCTGGTGCTACTCCAGTACATCTGCCAAACTGGAATCAGGCATGCTGGGGTTAGCAGTCTATGGAAGAAAGAGTAGACAAGGTAGCTCCCCAGCTGATGTGAAGCCATCTGTCTAGCACAACTTCAGCAGAGGGTGTTAATTTGTACCAGCTGAAGAGCTAACCCAGAAACTTTTCTGGGGTTTTTTTGGTTTGTTTTTAAAATGTCTGAGTAGAAGAGGTGTAACCTTTACCAGAACCAAACTGAAGCTAATGTTTCTGTTTCCAGCAGTTTCAAAGGTAGGAATGTAATTTTTGTTACTATGGGCTTTTTGCTATTGTACTGCACCAGGGTTATCCACACTACTATCAGGACAAGCTGACATTAGAGTGTTTTTTACAGAAAAGTTGCTATGGTGAAGCTCTGATTTGCCCCTCTGCATATATGAAGTGGAAAGTCTATCAGGATTTGCCTTTTGAATCACAGCAAAATGTCCATTTCTGATATCAGTGGGATGTGCTTTATTGGAATTATAATTTTCAATTAGAATGCCTTGTGGTATAATAACAATAAAAAAAAAGGTCAGAAATAAATATGTAATATTGCTGTTCTCACTGTAAAAAAGCAAATATCTTTCAGAGAGAAACCCTCACTTTTCTCTTCCTCACAGTGAGGAATTACTAGCATCCACCGTTGTCTGGAAGTGCAAGTATTGCTGACTGAGCTAGCAGTGATTTCGAGCTTACTTTGCAGAGTTTTCCCCTGTGGTGTGGAGCAGCACTGTCTTTATATTTGCTTTTGACACAGTTCTTCTACAGCAAGGCTTGAAAGTCATTCTCTCTAGAGGGGCTTATAATTGTTTGCTTCTGGGAGGAGCAGAGAGTTTCAAACTCAGTGCAGTTGTAAAAGTTTGAAGGCTGATTCTGGGCCAGGTAGTGCATGAAAGGAGGACAGGTAGATGAAAGCTGTAGTCTTTTCTGAATTAACACAATATGTGTGAGATAGGAAGACCTTTCTTGTGGCTGAGCTTGCTGCGATTAGTGTCTGGTTTTAAATGGCCTGACACGAGGACTGTGAGCTAAAGTTAAAGCTCATGGCGATGAGAAAAGCCAGATCATTGTATGTTCTAGTCTGAACTCCTGTTGGCAAAATTGCTGGAAACTGGATGCAGTGAAAGCAAGACCCTAGCAGAGCAGCCTTTGAGGAAGAAAGGGAAGAACTGGTATGCTTGAAAAGGGGACATGGGACCCCATGGTGCTCCTCTGCGTGGGTGATATGCTGCGGTGTGTTGGGAGAAAGACTCTGCTCTAGGTGGGCACAGGAGCACCAGCATATGAAGTAAAAGGCTTGGGAACTCAAGGTCTTACTCTGCCTGGTGTCTCTGCAAGCATGGTATGTGAGTGATGCTGTCTGAAGAGATGATGAAATCAGTGGGACAATGTTAAATGAAAGAGGGCGAGCTCAAGTACTTCATGTAGAAAATAAGTGAAATCCACACTACATAGACAAGAAGGGAGAATATTTGATTTACATATTTCCTTCAGTCGCCACTGCTGGCAGAATTTTGAGGAGAGAGAGGCTCTTTTGTGCATCTGATAGCAGTACTAGAAAAAAAAGCTCATATCTGAACTCTTTTCAATGCCAAAGAGACTTAGTATCAACTTCTTAGATATAAAATAATCAGTGTGGAGGACTTTTCAGTTCAGGTCCAAAACGGAAAGAAATTTGTTTCCTGATATCTATGCAATTGTCCTCATGAGGTGTCAGGCTGAAATGATAGCAATCTCATTAGAATATCTGATCTCAAAAGACTTCTGCTAAAGAAAGATTTTTCCATTTAGTTATATAGAACTAATGACTATATAATGTATTTCGAGTTAAAAAAGCTTGTGGTTATTAATTCATTTAAATCAAATCCAAGGCTTAAACTTGCCCTTATGTACTGTAGGCTTTTATTTAACTTGAAATGTAAGCCCCAAGCTTTATCTTTATTGATTCCACACCTGGATCATGGCTTCAGCTTATGTTGGTCCAGATGCTGCCTTAGCGTTCTGACTCAGAGAGGACAGCCTGCATTAGGTCTTATACGTTTTCTCCATGCCAGCAAGTTAGATCTTGATCAGAGACTAATCAGTTTTCTCTAAGAGCTTTATCCTTTTCATGGTCTTAGATTCTCATTTTCTGCAAGGGAGGTGATAAACTTCACTCTTAAGAAAATGTCCGTGGTGTTGGGAAGTAATGCCCAGCCTAGAGTACACGCAGCTTCTCTCAGTTTCAAGAACAAGGACTGTACTTCCCAGCCCATTCTTCTCCCTTCTCCCTTTCCAAATGAACACCAAGGCAGCAAAGGCTGGAAGAATAAGCTGTAGCATGGAAAAGTGAAGTGCAGGCAAGGGACCATTCTGCCGGTCATTCCCAGGCAGCTGAGATATCTCCCTCTGGCTCACTGCACGACGGTAGGTTTTATCAAAGAGCATAACAACAATTGCTGCTATTGCCCAAGATGGTGTTTTGGCTACATAAGCAATGTATTCAGGCAATAATTTGTAGTTTTTTCCTCACTTCCTTGTAAAGCCAAAAGCTATAGTTTTAGTTACCTGAATTCCCTAATGTGCCCCTGCCCTGCTTGCCTCTGCTCCCCACACAACCCAGCAGCTCAAGCAGGAAGACTCCACTGTGACTAAAACTGTTCAGTTTCCATGGCAATAGGAGATGACATCATCAGAACTTTCTCCACTCTCAAACACTCCTTCCCCCAACCACCTTCAACAGGTTTTTTAATTAAAGGATTAGAAAAAACCCAAAACAACAGTTGTAAGTCAATGCTCTACCTCATTGTTCCTCTCAGAGCTCCTAAAACCATGCAAGGCAATTTGGTTTAAAGAATGTCAATGCCCTTGTGTGCACAAACAACCAGGGCTGCAGATTCAGCTTGTCAATACTCCCGTTCCAACTGCTTGTTGGTGACAGGAGGTTGCAAGTTCCCAGGCATTTCAAGAAGACTGTGCTCATCACCAGCTGTCCTGGTGGGAGTCCCTCTTCCCCTGCATTTGTGATTAGGTCTTGTCTGTCATCATTTGTTTCCCACAGTGATGGGTGCATTTGAAGAGCTTGATCTGAGGCAACTTCAGAGGGCAGCTTCCTAAAGTTGAGAGCCTGCTACGTGTTGAAAGTTGAGATAATGCGAACACTAATCACATTGGAAATGTCAGCCAGAGTCTATATGTGTGTGAATTTAAGGGAAGAGTCACTTATTTTTGGGCCCATACTCATCAACTTTTTAAATCAGGCAGTTCTCCAGCAATAAAAGAGTGAGCAATTTCTCCTACTCACCCTTCTGTGAGACAGTTGTGTTCAAGTGTGATTGGAGATGATGCCACTGTTCCTCTAGGAAGGGAGACATCATCCCTTTATGTCACTGGCTCAAGTGTCCCCCTGGCCTTGAGGGCATGAGTTCCACAGAGGGAGTGGTTGTTCTGCCTCTCATGAACCAAGTGCTGTAATTAACCGTCTATGGTGGGAATTTTGTCTGTCTTTGTCCTCTTCTGTGGCATTCCTAGAACATGTCCTGGTATACAATTTACTTGTGTAAATAGGTAGGTAGGTACATAGGTAGGTTAAGGGGGAGAGGACTTCACTACATTGCTAGAGGGCATGACTGTGGTTACGAGTGTGTCCCCAAAATATGCCCAAAATCTTTCCTTAACTACTTGTTGCTTAGAGTCCAATGGCTAAGGAGAGGCTGGTCTGCCTTTCAGAGAATGCCGTCTTTACCTCTCCCCATTATTGCTGTGGAGTTTGCCATGTAGATTTCATGCTGCGGTCAAATCTCAACCTGACCTTGCCTCTGATGAGAGGAATGGTATGTTGGTTATCCCGGCATTTTGAGATATTTTTTCAGTGTTCTTAAGCAGCTTTTAAAAGTGGTGGATATCAGAACAAGACACAGTACTCTCTGTAACTGCTCCAGTGCCTTTGGCGGTAATATCGTCTCTCCATTCCAGCCCAAAATTTCCTGGTTCCTACAGCCAAGTATTGCGGTATCCCATCCAGTCATTTATGGCATCTCCCTATCAATTAATTCAGCTGCTTTCTTCATTGGCTCAAGCTTTATTCGTTGGGGTTTTTTTCCTGTCTCCTCTTCTGAAGAGAGAAAAAAACCTTCCAATTAGTAGGAACAGGAAACTTTGTCCCCAGATATATGTTGGTTTCATTTTTTCGCATTGGAATACTGGAACGTGTATTATTTGCATTTCCAAAGCAGTTCATGCTTTTCTATCACTGACTTGTCCTCTTCATTTCTTTTGTCTTCTCCCAAAAATATGCTTCAACTGCAAAATCCACCAGTGACTTTTTTTAGTTTTCTGTCAGGTTGTGATAAATAAATAAAGAACAGAGTGGCAAGAATTGTGCATTACAGAAGTACATCTGCGCACAAATGAGTTCCCATTTAGTGTTGCATGTGGAGTCCATTACTTAGCCAGGTTTTTGTCTCCAGCTAATGTATGTCATGATGATTTCATATCATTCCGGCCATATCAACATAATTACTCGTGTGAACTAGACTTGTAATCTCGTAAAAAATTATAGCATATTAGTTTGATGTCTATTTTTCCTTAAACTTGTGTTGATTATGGTTAATTTTATTATCCACTTTTAATCCATAATCTATCAAAGCAGCATATTGGCGATTTTATTACTGTATTGTGATGAGCATCAGTCCAGTCAGCCTATTGAGATCACTGTGTACTGGTGCAACATTAGAATTCCTTCAACCCTTGGATGCTTTCCCAGTTTTCTGAGTCTAATCAAAAATCATCAGTACTGGTCCAGATCTTTTCTGGCCTTTTTAAAAAATCTTTTGCAAACAAATTCTCCAGGCTTGCTTATCTTACAATGTCTCTATTTAGGTACAGCCTAAAATATTTGATCACAGCTGGAGCTGAAATTAGCTCATTATGATCTATGGTGTACATATTTCATCTGACCTTCCCCACAGAACTTTTTTTTAATTGACATTTTCTACTTTTTTACACTGTTCATGACAATTCTGTTTTCTTGTTCCAGGGATTAACTTGTACGGTTTTATGTGCTCATTCAGTTCTATTACAATTTTTCTACAATTTCTATCTCCTAATTTATATTCACTGGTATTAACTTCCCTTCTCCTGCTATTATGTTGCTGCTTTTGCTTTCCCTTATGTTGTACTGTTTTTTTAGCCTGTTTGCCTTTCATGTCTCTCTTAAAGCTTCTTGGATACCTGATAAATATTCCTAAACACTGCTTGACTGTCATGCACATGTCATGAATTGAAGTCTGTCTGGTTTGATGCCTGGAGGTGTTTAAAAGATGTGTAGATGTGACTGGCTCGTGATGTAGTGTTGGACTTGGCAGCGCTGGATTAACGGTTGGACTCAATGATCTTAAAGTTTTTAACCAACCTAAATGACTCTGTGTTTCTAGGGCTGTTTCTATGTCGTTTCAATTTCATGAGCAACGAGGCTGGTGAAGGGACTTGAGCACAAGTCCTATGAGGAGAGGCTGAGGGAGCTGGGGTTGTTTAGTCTGGAGAAGAGAAGGCTTAGAGGCGACCTCATCACTCTCTTCAACTACCTGAAGGGAGGTTATAGCCAGGCGGGGGTTGGTCTCTTCTCCCAGGCAACCAACAATAGGACAAGGGGACATGGGCTCAAGCTCTACCAGGGGAGGTTTATGTTAGATGTTAGGAAGAAATTCTTTACAGAGAGGGTTATCAGGCATTGGAACGGCCTACCCAGAGAGGTGGTGGATTCACCATCCCTGGAGGTTTTTAAAAAGAGATTGGACGTGGCCCTTAGTACCTTGATATAGTAATTGGAGTTGGATCAGGGGTTGGACTTGATGATCTTGGAGGTCTTTTCCAACCCAATCTATTCTACGATTCTATGATCTCTAATCCACAGAATATATCTAGTACTTTGATGATCTTACTCGATTTGTACATAACATATGTAACCAAGTGTTTAAGTCCTTTAATAAATTTTTTGTTAAAACGAAAGCACTTAAAAGACAATCTCTATATCTTCCATCCTTGAATGCAGTTGTCTGTGAGTTGTAAGGCTGGGAACTTGCAATGAGATTTAGATACCCACAGTGCATTGCCCAAATTCAGCTCTTAGAGATGGATGAAGAGAATGCTTTTCTTCTATGATTTATAGACCAATATCAAGAGAAGCTAGTCAGTCTGTTTTTCAGTGTGATCTGGACATACCCAATTGCATTCAGAGGATCATAGGTAATCAGGGTTGGAAAGGACCTTGTGGAGTCTCGAGTCCAATCTTCTTGTTTGAAGGAGGGTCAACAGCAAACTCAAGTTGTTGCTCAGAGTTGTCCAGTCAAGTCTTGAAAACCACCACAGATGGAGATTGTCCCATCTTTCCTCACCCCAGCCCCAGTGCTGATGTATACTGTAAGTAGTTTGAACCTCCTTTCCCTCTTTGGATTTATGTCTATTGTGTCTTGTTCTCCTGCCATGTAACACTGTGAAGATTCTGGCTTAATCTCCTTAGTGACTGCCTAACAGGTATCAAGGAACTGTTGTTAAGTCCCACCAAAATCGTCTCCTCTCCAAGTTGAACAAACCCCCACCCTTCAGCGTCTCCTCACCAACCAAATGCTCCAACCCTTGAGCACCTCGGTGACTCTCCACTGAACTTGCTCCAGTTTATCAACACCTTTCTTTTGTTAGAGGGCCAAAAGTCAGCACACTATTCTAGATGTGGTCTACCAAGTGCAAAGTAAAGGGGATAATCCCTCCCTCATCTACCAGCTGCACTCCTGTTGGTGCAGCTCGGTATATCATCAGCCCCCCTTGCACGGACTGTGTGTCACCTGCTGTCCCCCAGGACTAACAGGTCCTTTTCAGCAGCACCACAATCCATCAATCCTTGTCCAGCAGGTCAGTTCAGCACAGATGCAGGACCTTGTATTCATCTGTTGAATTTTATGAGGCTCCATTTCTCAGCCAGGAGGAATTCTGTACTTTATATGGCAGAAAATTAATCCATAAGTACTCATTTCCAAATAGTCACTGATTCTGTTCTAGAAAATGCCATTTTTGACAGAGTATGTTACTCCCCCTCCCTTTCTGTCCACTCGAGCCTCCCTAGCTAGGTTAAAATCCTTGATTTTAATATTCCTTTCATGTAGATTTTCCCAGCAGGCTACCCTAATGTCATTTAGGCTGTTTATGTTCATAAAATGGACAATTCTTATTCTCTTTATTACTCGGGCCCCTGGCACTGGTGTATAGACGACACTGTTTTTCTCCTCTTTACATCTTTTAGTGCCTTGATTAGTTTTGTTCTTGATATGGAGGTTCTGTAGAACCAACTTTTTTTCCAATTTCATCACTTTCCCCTTTGTTCTTTCATTTAACAATCTCCTGACTGGTGTCTCTCAGTTCTCCAAAACCTAATTATTCTTCTAATGAAATGCTGGTTAATATTTCTGCACAGGATTAGCCCAGTGCTTTGCAAGTCTCATGCCCTATGTGGCTGGTCAAGCCAGCAGTTTATCACCAGATTCCTCCGTCACCTTTTTTGCCTATTGTCCAGAATGTGCCACTAAGGAGCTCAGTTGAATATTTCTTGTCCACCTTCTTCAAAAATGGACATAAATCTAAGTCTATAATGTGTAGTACATCTGCCATGATAAGAAAAACTATTAGTTTCAAAACACATCAGCATGGTTAAATACTGTCCTTCCGGTCTGGAAAACCTTCCTAAATTTGCTTTCTAAATTTCATATCACTTATAGTATGGCAGCACAGCTCTCCTAATATCTTCATTTCTTTTCCAAAGCATCCTTTCTGAGTAGTTACGCAGCCTTCGGAGAGGATTTTCTGGCATCTTTATCCAGCTGAAGATCTCAGGCAAACCTGATAGTCCCTTAGATTGAGCAGAACATTTCTTCTCACTCCCTCTGCCTTTTGGCTAGTTGCTTCTTCAGGAGTGCTTTGTGCAGCTTCCACACTGGGAGCCTGGAAAGTATTGATATTAACCGAGGTATTATTTTTACTTTCTTTTTCTGATAGTTATCTACTGTCCTTGATTTCTGCTTCCCATAATTCCTTAGGTAATGCATCCTTTCCATAAACTTGCAGTGATGATGGTCCCCAAATTCACCCATCCAAACTCTTTTCAAATCTGTGCAGCATCACTGTGTGTACCTCTGAACACCAACTGTGTCCTTGCATGGAAAGCACTTATGACTCCAAGTTCATCCTCCACATTTCAGTCCAGGAAAGGGAGATCTCTGAAGGATGTGAGGAACCAGCCTCCAAGCCTTCAATGCCCACCTGTTCCCAGGAAACAAAATTGTCTCTGCGTGATGCCCTTCCATGCTGGGAAGATGCCGCTTAGCCTGAAACACACTGATTGGCCTTAATCTCACAAGATGGGGGAGTGTGTTGCCAGTCTTCTACTTTTTCTTTGCTTTTAATTAACTATGGTTCTTCAGGGACCTGGCCAGAATTTGCATAGTTATGACTTCAAAATCTCAGATCATTAAATACTTATTAGCAGCAGTGTAAACAGCAGAATGCACAGAAAATCTTAGTTAGCTAACACTCTTCGCCAAATGAAAGTTTCTATAAAATTATGGCAAGTTAAAGAAAACTGTAATAAATATAGCAATTAGGTGTTTCAAGTAGTGATCAGATAAAGATGGAAATCAGCAAGCAGCAGGCTAAATAGCATCTTAACCAAGGGTAGAAATATCAGTAGAACAGCCCTTCCCTCCAACATGCACTCTTTTTCCATCCTTAATGATACTAATTATTTCATTTGCTTTCTCCTAGTAAAACTATTGCTAGATGTGCAACATATTGAAATGAAAGCAGTCATCAAAATGAAATGAATCATACCAGAAAAGAAGGAGGGAGTGGTACCCTCTCTGTGTAATGTGTAGTTCTCAATTATTGCCTCTGATTTTTTTGCCTTCCTAAAAGCTAATTCCCTACTCTGTGAATGTTAGGTTTATTTAAAAAAACAAAACACACGTAAAAAAACCCAAAAAGCCTAAAACCCAGAAGAACAAAGCAAAACCAGCAGGCTCACAGGACCAAATGCAGACATTCTTTTTTCTTTTTCTTTTTTCTTTTTTTTTTCCTTCTCTAAGCAATGAAATACAGAGCTCAGAGCCTGTGTTCTGACTCTTGATTTTTAAAAGTGAGGCCCCATCATTCGTATTCAGTCATCTGAGCTCAGCGACTCCTTCTGGCTTTCTTATCACAGTGTGAAAACCTGCTTATGTCTTTTTGTATCATGTCTCTGAAACTATTAAGAAACTCTGACATTTTCTCCTAGTACACAGTTTGGAGAGAAATCTGAGTGTTCCAGGGTGTGAAATAATCACATTCCAGGCAGCAAGGGACCAGGCTCACAGGCTCTGGAAGCTTTCAGCATCTTTTGCTTGCACAGCAATAAAAAAAAAAAATAAAAAAAAAAATATATTTTGCACTGGAAGGGGGGACAGTTGCAGGTTATTTTTTTTAAGAATACAAAGCATCACAGCTCTGGAGCTGACTGTGTAATTAGCAATTGATCTAACATTCCCTGAGGAAATGTCTTTTTACTAACAGAATTATACTCTCTTTATTATTATTATTTTTTATAAAGGGGAAAAAAGGGTATAATTTTTGCAGTCCTTGTTTTACTAGCAAGGGATTTTTTTTCTTCACTTATCTTTCAGCTTTTATGTCAGCAGAGAGTTGTCATTTTGCAGCGTAATGAGCTCTAAATTTAAAAGAGATAAGCAGGACTACTTAGCTTAGTACACTGTGGTTTGCAGAGCAATTTGGAGGCCTACTGTGTAATGTCTGGCCACACCCCATATGATGTTATTCTGTTCTTTCTATGGTAGGTGTTGAAAGGAGTTCAAATCAGCTGTTTAGGATGGATTTTGAAGCCTGGCCCTAGAGGCACCAAACTGTGCAAAATGGGGCCAAATGCACAGTTTGCTCTTCCAGTATATCTCAAGTGATCTGACAGCAGGGTCAGTACTGGGGACTGCCTGGCAGCCCTATGCCTCCTGCACCATGGAGCAACCAACGTCCATATAGCAAAAAATCAGGTCCGAATAACCCATTAGTTGGGAGTCAGAGCATCCATGAAGACAACACTTTTAAGGAGTCATCCATGAATGACTGCAGCCCTGATGTGACTTGAGGGCTTCATGTGCTTAGCACAGTCCATGCAGTCTTGCCGCTGCCCATTCCCAATGTACCAGGACATGTTCTGCTTTCTTGCAGCTGTGAGCAAGTAAAGGCAATGGGAGCACAGGCCACGACTCAAAACTGACCAGGGGAAAAGGGACACCTAGAAAGAGTCTAACTTTTACCACAGCCCCCAGGACCTTTAAGAAAAGTGAGGATGTGGCTCTGGTTGGAAAGGAGAAGGGCAGGCATGGTGCAGCAATCTTAAAAAAATAGGTCCTGCTGGGCAGGCAAGTTTGCATCCACTAGTACATGTGCATCCTGTAGCTGCAGACTCAGAGTGGAAGCAGTAGCCCTCCTCTCTTGCCCAGCATCTGGGCAGACCTCATCAAAATCTCCTGGCTCTGCTTTTAAAATGTCCAGATGGGTTTACAAGAGATTGGATTCATGCCCTGCTCTCCTTGTGTACAAACTCAGGCATATCCAACCTTAGCAAGCGATGACTGGAAGTGTCTTGGACGTCACACATGCCCCATGCTCTACCTCTTCAGCTCTGTGCTCTTCCTCCTGCCTCCTTGCTGTTACTCCAATGCAGATAGTCTCCACTATCCAGGCAGTTGTGGACACCAGAAAGCGGATTTTACTGCCTGCCCTCCCTTGGAACACCAGAGATTCAGCTCATAGAGCTTCTGAGGGAGCCTAGCCAGCCCTGTTCTCCACGTTCCCCACACATTGCTACACCTCCAGCCACAAAAGACCCAGGGCTGTGTGGATCTAGTGATGCACATGCTTTTAAATTTCTTTTCATCAGAATGGCTCAATAACATAACAGTGGAGATGCAGGACCATTAGGAGTACGGACTTTGCTCCTTCTTTGTGTTGTAGCCATAGTCTTTGAAGCCAGAACAAAGGTAGCAGGACCTACTTCTCATCCTGATGTGTATGACAGAAGTGGAAGTATTTAGGGGTAAATCAGTCTCCTACCACCCCACAAACTGCAGGTGGGAGATTTGAGCTGTAGGATGGCTCATCTATCAAGGGGGTGGACATTTTGGTAAACGGAAAGACGCCAGCTCCAACTTTTGGCATAGATATCTGAATAAAAAATTCAGATAGGGAAAGCTGACAGACTTAGTCTTATGTTTTTCTTATGCATCCTATGTTTTTTGAAGTGGTAGAAATTAGTTTGTAAAATTTGATGGCTGAATCAAGGAGACAAGGATGGAAAGGCATATTCTTGTACACAGAAGACATCGATTAAATCCCATCTAGTCATGGCATAGGTGCATGTCAGTCTTAGACCCCTGACATAGCTGAAAAGCTGAAGGAATTCAGAGCAGAGAGCAATTAAAGTCTTCTGCCTTGTTCGTATCAGATACTCATAGATGTAAGAACCAAATAAAAGTCCACAGGCAGGAAAAGCTTCACTTCCCACAGACACTCACAGCAAGTCCAAAATTACAGCTAGGAAGTCACAGCCTTAAAGTTTTTGGATTCAGTGCCAACCTCAAATTTATTTGACAAAGAAATATGAATTGATTAGACTGCAGTTAATTAGATTTCAATTGAAAACTTCTATCAGAGAAGGGGAATTAGGTAGCTTTTGAATTTGACAAAACATATTGGCTTTGTGTCATAAGAAAAATACTGCCTTGGTATTTTTCATGAATGCTTCCATTATACATTTTAAATACTGTTTCTTGGCTTCTAATTTTTAGCAAACAGAAGTTCAGAAGCTAAGATTAGGAAAGTTAATGAGTGTTTAATAAAGGTATAAGGAGATGTAAATATGAAAATGTAAATGGTAATGTTTGAAGTGTTTTAATAATGGATTTCATTGAATGTAATTGTGAGGTAGCAGGTAGCCAGGCATTGCATAGCTACATTATCTTGGGTTTCATGTGCAGCAAGATAAAGTCTGAATTTTCTGGACTCCTTACGTGTTTTTCATAATCTCTATTTTAAATAGCGTTAGTTTTTATTCCTCTGTCCTGCTGGTCAGTCTGCTCTCCTGTGTCTGGCACAGAGCCACTCTGGCCATGCATTTCTGCTGTTGGACAGTGAGCACTGCTCTTCCTGAGTGCCAAGACAGATCCAAGCCCACGCTTGAGCTCACAGGTACAGAGGAGCAAAATTCCAGGCTGTAGCTGATGAAGCTATTCTGCTGTTGTTGAGGCCTCATGAGCACTGAAGGTTTGTAAGCCAGTGGTTTGCACGCCCCCTCATCCCTGTGTACTTGCTGTCTACTCCAGTGGCTTGGCCTGGGGCGGAGCTATAGGAGACCAGATACTTTCTGGACAGGGTCAATGTGCTAACAAATTGCTCACTTGCTCCCTGCGCTAGCTTGGTCTCACCTGTCTTTAACCTGAGGTCTATTGTGTGCTCAGCTGAGCAGACGTACCTGGACGTAGGCTAAAGTTTATCAACAAGGCAGAGACTAAGTTGGAGGAGAAAGCAGAAAGATGATCAGTACGGAAAGGGACAAAAAGAATAAAGATGAAGATGGAAAAGAAAATAATGGATTGGGAAGGGAATTGAAGGATATGAGGAAAAGTGAAAAAATCTGAAGGAAAGTCAAGGGACAAGTGGCAAAACTGTAAATTAAGATGAAAGATTAAATTGCAAAGTGGAAATGTTGCAGGCAGGTGTGAATCAGAGTGATGTAGAGAGAGAGAGAGGATAGGAAACAGGTGGGATACCTTGAGAGTAGGGAGGGAGGCAGAGCTTGAGTGGAAAGGTGTTCCCTGCCAGGCATCTCCCGGCTTCTGCAGGATGAACCCCATACATGCAACTGGTGTCCCTATCCCATTTCCTATCCTGACAGTGTTCCCAACATGCATCAGTCTTGAGCTGTGTGATGTTGGCACAGTGGACGTGTCAATCCCCTCTCCTTCTAGAAGAGTTTCATATAGAAAGTTTCAAAGAAGAAAATCTCCAGCGAGGGAAGAAGTAAATTATTGTATATATTCAATTATCTTGACAGCTCAGCACTCAAATTCCATCACAGATCAGGAGTTTCTGCATAGTTTAAGCTTCTGAACCTGTCCCTCCACTCGTCCACCCACACCAGAGGCCACAGAATACTTTAGTGGTGCCAGAAATGAGGTGTTGTTTCCCTCAGAAGAGATGCATTCCACCCTGCCCCCTCATGATAAAGGGAAAGGACTCACAACCAGCATGGGCTTTTTTTTTTTAATTTCTCCCGCATCCTAGACTTTGCCTGACTGCCCCTGGATGTTAAAGAAGCTAAGGTGTTTACAAACAAGATGTGCTTTAAGCAGCCAATAAAGGTGGGAGAACTAGATGAAGGGTAGTCAGGAGGTGGGGATTACCCTTGCCCGTGGCACTGAGCTGCTACAAAGCAAGAACAAGGAGCCTGGAAATCTCCTGGAGTTCAATAAGGAGGCAAACATTTTGTGCTAGCTGTAATGCTCCTTGCTCTTGGTTTACAAACACTGAGCAAACGTGGGGTTCTGCAGGTTGCTGGCATGATAAGGATCCAAGCACTGAGGGTTGAGTGCCTGCCTGAGAGTCCAAATAAGCACAGTACACCTGATTCACCATTGCAAGATCTTTAGACACAGACACAGCAAACGTGAACTTCCTGGCATAAATGTGCTGCCAGTTGCTGACTGATCACTTTTTGCGATAATCCCTTTTGACTCTCTGTCAACCCAACGCCACCTCCATATATGGCAGTAGGAGATCGGGTGCAGCCCAGACCTAGAGGGGGTTATGTGTCTAGGGTGTCCAGGCAGTGGGGAGCAGGGCTGGCTGGAGAATGATAATAACAAAAAGAGCTGGGCTAACAATCCCCGAAATGCTGCAGATGCCTGCAGACTCCAGCAGAGTCACTTAGAGATCCCATTTCATTAGAGGAAGGAGGCAACATTTGAATTTATCAGTTTTACTTATACAGAAGATGTTTTTTTTTTTCTTAATGGAGTTTCATTTCACCTTGGTCATCTGCCAGCCTTGCACAAATAGGTGTGTGAAGGTAGCTGATACTAAAGCCATCACTAAGAATGAAAATGCAAGAACAAGAGGCTCTAATACAAAATACACTGGAATTGCATCGGAGTTGTTTTGGTTACAGTTTGCGTGACTACAACAGACATAACATCCATGGGGATTCAAGCATCCTGGATGTTCTCTGTTATTACAGCCAAGATCAGGAGGTCTCAGGAAGAACTGTAGGCAGAAGGGGTCTGTTCATCGAGCTGAAGCCCTGGGGCCTCCTAGGGCTGAGTTCATTTTTGTTAGTAGATGATCTCTGAAAAATTTAGCAGTTGCCCTTTTCTAACCCATCCTTGGGAACAGCCTGGTGTTTTCACTGGCAGTGTGATTGTCTGTTCGGCTTTTTTTGTCTGGCTATACTGGAATGTAATCATAGCAAATCTGCAGTCACTGAGGGCTGCAGGAGGCTGGCTTGCTGCTGTCTGAACCGCACAGTTGCAGCTAAGACAGCATTTGTCTTGCCCTGAAAGGACCCACAGTCACTACTCTGATGATTAATAATTTTCTAGTGACACATGGACTGTACTACATAGGTGGCAAACTCATTCCAGCTAGGAGAGGGCAATGATGTGCACCTGGTTAAGGTTACTCCCATTGTAATGCTAGCAACATGGCTGTAGCCACAAGAGGACAAAACTTAAATGGTTTGTAAACAGCAGTTCTATATTAAAAATAATTTTGCATGGTTAAGGCTAAGAAGAGATGTCACCTCTGTCCACTGATTTCTTGTCAGCCTGTTGCTTTTCCCCTGCGTTCAGTTTCTGTGAGGGTCACCATGTTCTTCAGGACTTCTCATTTGGTTCCTTGCAGTTCAGAAAAGACCACTTTTTGGAATTAAATGTATTTTGAACTATTTGCTTACTTGGCATTTGACTCTGTTTCAGGTTGTTCTGCTGTTGCCCCAAAAGAATTTTTTTTGCCTTCAGAGATTGGATCTCAACCCAGTGCTCTAGTGGATGCATTTTTTTAGGAGAGGAAAGTTCTGTGGGACTTCACCAAGCTTGGACACCTTCATGTTTCTGTGCATATACCTACCCCCTGTAACAGACTGCAGTGTAGGGACTCCTTCAGCCGTGAAGCTACCTCTTCATGTCAAGTCTGTGCTGTGAAAAGCTGTTAGCTCATGTCCTAGGAGCAATACACCTATGTCTATAGGGTGTTTTGTCCATAACTGTAGTTCTAAAGTTTCAGCAGGTCTGTCTAATTCAGGAGTAACAGCAAGCTGATGAGGCAATCTTGCTTTATGCTTTTGGAGCAAGGTTGGTCAGTGCTTACAAAAAGCCCTTGGTTCTTTGAACCACACAGGTATGTCCTTTGTATGATGTTCTGTAGTCATGTCTATGCATTTATATTTGTGTGCATTCCTCCTTTATACCCACTTCCCACTTTGATCTGACCAGATAGATCCTAAGCCTCTATCAGTGTCTATCACTAATGCTTTCTGTAGGCTAGTTGAATATTGCTGCTTGATTTGAGGTGGGTTTTTTTTAGGTTACATTTTTTTGGGGTGTGAATATTTTGATTATCTGCATGAAATCCCTTGTTTCTCCTTCTGCATTTGGCATATGTGGAACTGACAGCTCCAGGGAGGTAAATGAATGCCACTGTGTTTCAGAGGAAAAATTATTGCATGCAATTACCCTAAAAGTGCATGAGAGAACAGAGTGAAAGGAATGAGGGAGAGAAAGAGAGAGAGCATGAGAGAGAGTAATCACAACACTTCGACAGGTTTACCCCATCGTGTTTGAAAATCTTTCACTCTGACAAGTCCCCTTTGTGAAAGGTGCAGACAGATAACCAGGCAGTAGCTCTTTGAGTTCCTCTTCAGTGGAGGGTAATCAATAGAATGACCAGTGCACTGGTCCATTTCACTAAAAGCCTCTCCCTGATATTTTTTACAAACTAGATGTACCCCATTTCCCTCTTGATGTCTCACTTTGGCTCCCTCATTCACTTTTCAGTGGTTCCTCGGCAGACGGATCTGAGTCAATATTAGGTTGACTTGTGGGTCTTTCTGTATAAATTATAATGTATTTGTTCTGAGAAGGGGTGCAGTAACAAAAGGCTGTGTCCCCAGTCCCTCTCTATCTCTTGAGCCTTATTAAAAGGCCAAGGAAATGGGAGGCTTTGTAGCTTCATTATTCATGTCTGAGAAGAGATTCAGTAGAAGCAGTCCTTGTCCTGACTCTGCTGCTATTTCACCCACCAACTCTGTTACCCCCTTGATCCCATCTGCACATCAGGGGAAGCTGGTGACAACAGCCCATGTCCACCTGGAGGCCTCATGCACCTACGTTCACAAAAATATGTAAAACGTTTTGAGATCCTCAGGTAGAAACTGCTGGCCAGGGTAAATGGTTAGTGTAATGGTTTCTCACCATGCTTTCAAAGAGGCAGGACATTTGCCATACTGGCAAGGAGGGAAGCGCTGGGCTAAGGGATGCTGAGCCATGTCACTTTTTGTCACCTGCACCTGCAGCTCTCACAGCAAAGCCAATGCATTAGTCACACCTATTTACACTTTGAGGTTATTTAGATAGCAGGTTGTTGTGTTAGGGAAGCTAAAGTCTAGCATATGCCCTAAAATTAGGCTTTTCCCCTTTTGGTTGGTGTCAGAAAGGAGTGATTCACAGGTATGGGGGAAGCCTCTCCACCTAGTCAAAGCAGTTACCATTTTAAGTAAGAGAGTTATTTTCTAGGTGAGATAAAACAGGTTAGCTGAAGCTGCCTCCAGGGACTGTATCCTGCAGTGTGAGATGAGGAGAACACGGGGAGCACCGCACTGTGCTGCAGGTAACACTCAACAAAACTGGCTACACAGCCCTCTTTTCCTGGCCTTGTGTGAAATGGCCACTCCATGTGTGTGCCCTCACCAGCAGCACATGCTTCTTGTCAGTGCATCTTCATGCAGCTCCTTCCCCTCCTGATGGTCACAGCAGGTACGTGTTATCACATCTCCCAGCCTGCATCATGTGCGTTCTCACTGCTCACTGTGTTTTCTGCCAGAGGAGCTGTGGGCTCTGGTCTTGTTCCCGGAGAGCTAATGGAGACTCCAATTTTGCTTCCAAAAACTCAGACTTCATCCCCATGGCTTCCAGGAACTCTTCAAAGAAGAAATGATAAATCTGTGGCTCAAGCCAAAATTCTGGATTCTTTTAAACTTTCTTTTTCTCTCTTTCTCTCTCTCTCTTTCTCTCTCTCTCTCCCCTTCTGCAGGATGGTGGAGTACTCCCTGGATCTCCAAAACATTAATTTGTCTGCAATCCGTACTGTCCGTGTCCTGAGACCCCTGAAAGCTATCAACCGTGTGCCTAGTAAGTCATGTTTCCCTGTCACACCTGCTCAGCTCAGTTTTTGGAGAGTACATGACCAATAAGGCTGCATGTGGTGGTGTTCTCCAGGCAGGGTTCGGGTACAAAATGAGTGGAGGCTTCTGCAGGGTATGTGCAGGTTTTCACCGATCAAAGGGCCAAGAGGTGTCATAGGATGGGCAGGAAAACAAGAGTTTCCCAGCATATCTGGTCATGGGCATTCTGTGCACAGCCATTTTGATGGCACAGGAAGTGAACAATGTGCAGTAAAGGAAAGTGGTTTTTTTCTTCCCTTTACTGAAGAGCGTTGCAGGTTTGACAATGTCTTCAGCCTCAAAAAGGGCTGTGCGAAAGGTCTAAAGAGGGATGAGCTTGGGGAAGCAGGAAGAATTGGTTTGCTCAGGCTTTCACATGGTTTTCCAGATCCTCTCCTCTGAAAAATTTTCATGCCATTACAGCTTAGGGTCATGTAATACTGACTGTTTTTTCTTTCCTCCTTGCCTTGTGCTTTGCACTCCCCCTTTTGTGCCAACTATCCCCGCTGTGAGCTGGCGTGTGTATGAGCCAGGCTGAGCACTACTGGGAATGGGGATGCCAGGCCTGTGCCTGAGCCTGGATGTGTCAGTAGCCAAATTGCTGCTCACCAGCACCATTCTAGTCTGACATACAACCCTCAGCTCAGGTCTGCATCTAAACCAGAGACATGTTGTAGCCCTGGGGCATATCTGTGCACGTGCACTGCACCCACAGTGGAGGTGGTCCCTTCATAACCCTTGCATCTTCCCTTCCCAGAGGATGGGGAAGAGACCACCCTCTTCACCATGGTTTGAAGTTTTCGGTGGTGCTGAACTTCTTCCTTCATCTTCCCTTCCTTTGTCTCTCTTGTTTTTCTTTTTCTCATCAGTGGTGCTCTCCTTGCAATCCTGAAGCAAGTAAGCAAGAATTGCTATTGTTATTGAACTGCAGGAAACATGCAGGTGGCTCAGGTTTTTCAGTGGTTGTATCTAGGTGTATGGAAGTGAACTGGCAGACAGGATGCATGCCCTTGAGATCAGGGGATTGTGAGAGCACTGCACTCAGCCTGCCGTGTCACTCTGATGTTTCTGGCTGTTCCCTGTGCAAAGGCAGCAGCTCCCACATGCAGCCCCATGAGACTTCAGGTATTTCTTCTGCAAGTTTTTCAGTCTTACAGAACGGTAGGAAGTCTCTTTGCTCTTCCCCATAATCTCCCTAATCAGGTTGTATGCAGTGGCTAAGACCTCACCAGAGCTCTCCTAATCCTTCTCTCAAGCTCAGATGCTCCTTTTTCTTTTCCAGTTCTGAGGGAGTTTGCACAGTTGACCCAGTCTGCATCATATGCTTTTCCTTGTGCTAAAGTCACTTCCATGATGACGCTTATTTCCTGAACATGTTGTGGAGGTGGATTTGAGGGTCTCTAGTTCCATGCAAAGCCCTTCTAGAACAGAGTCTTGTCCCTCTTCCTAGGTACACTTTTGACTTTGAGCAACAGCCGTGAGCAGAGAGTGCTGAAAGGTGTGATGGAGAAACTGAGGCGCAGTCCTCTGTGCCCAGCATGGCAGGAGGATGCCAGGCAGAAGAGCGGCTGGTTGGGGCACTGAGAACTACACCCAGGAACATAACAAGTCCATCATGGGGTGATAAGGATGGGAGTCAACACAAGCTTTTGGCTATTGACTGTCAGCAGAACAATTCCCCCAGCCTGTCTTCATCTCTCTGGCCCTTCTTCAGAGGGGGAAGAGGACTGGGAGCCAGTCCTGGTCCTGGCAGTGGGTATGCACTGTAGTGTCAGGAAGCACCCTTTCTGTGAGGGGTAGGCTGGAGGTTGTGCGTGGCAAGCTAGCTCCTTGCAGAAAGCGTACTGCCAGCTATGTGAGAGCAACACCATCATGTTATGCAGCCTCCTTTCCTCCCTGCTTCATCAGGAGTCCCATGAGTTTGTGCTCAGACTGCTTTGAGACTGATCCCTGTTACAGGGTAGACTTAACCCTGATGGAGAGCGGAAACATCCTGAGTGACATCCAATTACCTCCTACAGGTGTCTGCCATTTTAATTGATGGACACTGGTGGTCAGGAGCAAAGACTGACAGAAAATCAAGGCCTTCTTCTATTTCTGTTTATCTTCTGGAACAGCCAGAGATGCCCCAGGGAAGAGTAGTGTGAGCCACGTCAGAACTGACCCATCAGGGACCTGCTCCATGCATGCAGAGGCACCAGGGATGCTTTTCATCATCTCTCCTGACCTTTGCAGAGCACAGGCCATTGAATTTCCTCTAGCTGTCCCTGCCATGACACTACCTGTCTGCTCCTTTTATCAGTATGAAACTTTACCTGTATGAAATTGATGCTGTTTTAATTTCCACTCTGTGGTTAAATATTTATGTATTTTTCTTGCTATGTAAATCTGTGGTTATATGCAGAGAATGTTTTGGAAGAAAGACATCATGTCATTAATTAAAAAACAAAACAAAACAAAACAAAACAAACCCAAACTCAAACTGGATTCCCTGGGAGAGGAAGCAATGACTTGAGGGCTAAAAACTGGCGAAGAGGCTGTAAACAAAGGCTGGTGATAAATGGAGCTGCGTTAGAAGAAGGTGCCTAGTGGGCTACAGCAAACATAATTAATGGGACCTTTGGCCACAAATCTTTTTTTAATGCCTTTTTAAAGTTCTTCATTACAGATCTGAAGTAAGAGGAAAGTCTATTAGTGAGATGTACTGATGATATGAAGCTGGAGGTGTTGCAGGTGCTAACAAAGAAAGTGGGAAATCACACAAAAGGAGGTAGAGGGAGATTGAGGTCATGGTTGTGAGTGTGAGATATCTGGAGAGAGGCGGTAGGGTTAATCCCAGAGGCAGATATTCAGCCATGTCCAAAAGGCTGTGATGGGACATTGTGGCCCAGTGTTCACCAGTGGCCATTTCAAAGGCTTCCACGTGGGAACCCGGGTAGGGACAGATTTTCACTGAGAAGTCTGGTTGTGTGGACTGAATAAAGGCAGATTATTATTAGGAGAATGGACAAAGTGATTAGGAACCTGACTGATTACAGTATGAGTGGAAGAATGCTCAAGTGTCTGTCGGGGTAGATTATTTAGCACCCAAAGAACAGTAACACTCTACCAATTAGCTAGTGTTTGAAAAGTCCACATACTGAAGTGAAAAATTTCTGGAGAATTTTGAGAGAAATTTCATATTACATGACAGAAAAAAAATAACGATGTCAGAAAATTAGAAGAGAGGAAATTCACAAGGAATTTCTAAGGAAACAGTAGCAAACATGGTAGAGGAAAAAGTGTCACCTATTAAATAAGTTAAGTAAACTTATTTTATACTCTTGGCAGGTGGGCAAGGCTGAAGTTTAAATGCCCAAATTGGGTATGTCTAAATACTGCTTACCCATGCTCATTTCTTAACATGTTACTGAAAGCCCTTCCTTACAGTGAGACTTCTGAAGCTTTGAAACAATATCGCACAAGGAGCTGACAAATGCTATTTGTGTGTGCCATGCTCATTATCTATGGTGTAAAGGATGCATAGACTCTCTGAATCATGACAGTAGAAGAAAAAGACATCCAATGTAATCAAAAGGTGGTAAATGTCCATTAAGAATGACATTCTATACCCAGTTCATAATTAGGCTGTAAAACTCTGCCTTTGGGAGTCCTTCCAGTCTCAAATCAACTAAGATGCACTGTGTAAGTAAAGGAAGCAAAATGGGATTTTCCAGGGGAAGCCCCATCCCTGGAAGTGTTCAAGGCCAGGTTGGATGGGGGCTTTGAGGAACTAGTGGTTCTTGTCCATGGCAGAGGAGCTGGAACTAGATGATCTTTAAGGTCACTTCCAACCCAAACCATTCTATGATTCCATGAGAGCTCACACACAGACACTTCTAGATTTCCAACTTTCTTATGTCAGGGTTAGAGCTGATCTTTAGCTACTGGTTATAAGCAACTGATTGCATTTTTTGCAGTTCTCAGCAGGATGTGCTACTGACCATTGACAGATTTCCCTTCTGAATGAAGAAGCCTGGGGTTCTGCCACACTTGATCATGTCATTTCCATTCTCATGTCATCTTTGAAGTGTACTAGAGAAAACATGAGGAGCCCTAGTTTTGTAATATGTATCACGCCTTCTTCAACATTCCTTCTTATCTCTTGCATTCTTGATTACAGCCCCAGGAACTCAGCCTTTTGGGGCTTTTTTGAAAATGTGAGGGAAAAATTAGAGATAGTTCTGGTCCTATTAGCACGTGATTTGATTCCATGGCAGTGAGTCGGTGTGACAAGCCCTGCAAGTCACTGGAGAAGTGTAAAAAGGAAAAAAAATACCCTCTAGATCTTGTCAGGGGTAGTTGCTTTCTACTCCAGGCATGTCTGTGTCCTAGTCTTGGGGTGAAATTCCACATCCATTTGTTGTTATTATCATTTTGTGATTGTGTGTCAGGTTGCTAGGTGAAACATTGCTGTTTGCAGCTCTTTCATTGCTCCTCATGGCAAGGCACAAGATCTGGAGGGAGAGGCTGGTTTGGTTTTATTTCTGCCTGCTTTTGAGTCATTTTTGATAATTTGAATTTCTTGCACTTCTGTTATTAAGTTTTTTGACATTGGAGCAGAAAATGTTTCTTCAGTTTATTCTTTCTTGTTGCATTGGCCTTATGCAAAGAAAAGCCCTTGCATTATGTTTGATGTCTTCCAGTTTCCTCTTATAATTTAGGAACTGATTCATCATTTGGAAGCAGATTATTTCAGCTGACCACACTGTATGGAACTGAAGGAGTCTGTTGCAGTGTTGCATAGCAGCTTTATGGAGTAGAAAGGGTATACATGTGCTAATACTCGGTGTGTAAGTGCAGTAATATGTATGTGGAGTTATAAGCATTAGAAATATGTTATATGTTTATTACTAGCTGTGCAGGAAATAGAATTTCAGATTTGTGGGGAGTTCTGCTTTTTCTAAATGTGGTTTATTTTTAGTCACAACAAAAATAATCTTTTCCAATCCATTTTAACATGGCCTTATGCTGCCTAATTTTAGGTGGTGTGTTTGGTTTTTTGATTTTTTTCCTACACTTAGTCATGACAAAGAAATTTAAAAATCAAAAATCCTCAATCATACCATTCTAGTATAAAAATGATTTTCTCTCATCTTGTCCTCTTTTTTGCTTAATGTTTTAATAACTATTGCATCATTTTTATTTCAATGAAATAATATTTTTTGCTGGTAAATGTGCTGTGTAGGAAAATCTTGATCTAGTTTCATTTTTCTTTATCAATGATTGTAATTATAGTAGCTCCATGGGTCCAAATAGACTGGAGTTTTCTACTTTTCTTCTCAAAGATATAAAGATCCTAAAGATATAAACCAAGATTTTTTATTTCAGTCTTTCTCATGTTTCAGACCAGGTGAATGAGACCCAGTGATTGTCATCAGCAGAATACAACTGACATCTCCTAACTCTTAGCTCTGCATTCATCTCACTAGACCGAAGCACTAATATAAAAATAGTCTAAAGCAGATGAATCCTGGAGTTGGAAAAACAGATGTTTTGCATTTATATGCCTGCCTTAAATCTGTATTCCACACCAAGCTACCTGTGCTTGGTGCTGTAACAGTGCCTAAGATAGAGCAATCTGGCTATGAACCCTGCACTTGGCATGGGGAAAAAGTGATGACATTTACTTCTCTAAATGTGTTTTTGAAGAACTAATTTCACTGATGAGTGTGTGTGAAATTAGCTTCTGACTGAGATATATTAGGCTGCAAAACAATCTCTTTTAAAGCTAGATCAGACAAAGAACAAGTACATTTGACAGGCACAGTCCTGCCCTAGCAGTTGGAAATGCAAAGGGATTATGAAGTTCCTCTTCTAAATCCCTCCCCCCCCAGGGTCTTCGCTTCAGATGCTTCCATCTTTTTGCAAGTGGACTGTCACTCGCTTGTTCTCTTCCAACGTTGATTCCCCTTCAAAACTGTCCTCTTCTATTTGACTCTTTTGGAAGTACATTTTTCCCCTTTCAGCTTTATTTGTGAAGTAATAACTGAAAATCAGATACTGTTATATTTTCCAAATATTTAGACTTACCTCATTCACAGTTCTTTTTAGAAGCTGCTCTGTAAATCTTTATTGTCACATCTCAGTGACACACAAACCAAAATGGGCAAATGTGTATACATACAGATATATCCACATGCAGCCAAAGTCTTGTGCAGGTTAGTACAGGTACAGGAGTGATGTTCTCTCACCAAAAAAGGTCACAAAGCACTTTTCATTCCCTAGTCAGGCTGTGTGACACAAATGTATTGAAAGGCAAAGCTGCCAGCTTTCTGTAGACTCTGTCCCAGACAGGTGGGCAGTGAAAGGATGGAGAGAAGCTGACAGGGAATGGACTTGACCAATGGGGTCAAGTTCAGTCTGTGTCCTCTGTTCCCAATCCAATCTCCTAGCCAAATGGAGCAAAGCACTCAATAGAACAATGTGATTTATGCCTGGAGCAGGCCATTAAAGGATGTCTTTCCTCTAAGAAGGGTAGAGATCAGAGATGGAAACGTATTCAGAGCTGCAGTATCCTGTATGTGCAGCTCTCTATCAAGTCAGTCAAGCCCTAAATGCTCAGGCTTGCTCAGGATACAGGGAGCAGTGCAAAGGGGAGCAGAGCAGAATGAGGATCAATAGAGATGAGAGCAGAGAAGGAGCTTGGCTAGAAAGAGAAATGCACAGGAAGCAAACAGGGGGGTTTGCCGGGCACAGCATGTGAAGGTGTGATGCACCTCTGTGTGTAAGATAATGCATAGACAGTGGGGGGGGGGAGGGAGGGAAGGAAACCAAAACCAAAACAAAGTCAAGGACTAGTATAAAGAAAATCTATTGACTCTCAGATAAATATGCTGGATGAGTTTGTGAATTGATGCTTTTCTGGAGCTGTTTAAAACTGGCCCACATATTGTAGTGATGGAGGAAATCTTCATAGAATTATAGAATGGTTTGGGCTGGAAGGGATCTTAAAGATCACCTAGTTCCAACCCCCCTGCCATGGGCATGAACATCTTCCAGTAGACCAGGTTGCTAAAAGCTCCATCCAGCCTGACCTTGAACACTTCCAGGGATGGAGCATCCACAACTTCTCTGGATGTTCCAGTACTTTGCAACTCTCACAATAAAGATTTTTTTTTCCTGTATCTAATTTAAGTCTTCGGTCACCGAAGACAGGTTGCAATTTTATTTACTTGTTGTCTGATCTCAGTGCTGTTTTTCATGTGGACTCCAAGTGTGTAATATATTGCCAGGTAATCATGGGAGAAAGTAATCTTTCCCTCTCTGAAGCAGTCCACTCAATTTCACTATTATTAGCAAGTATTCAAAAGTCACAAATCGTGTGCTTGTAGGTTATCAGATGGGTTTAAAGCTGTGAGATTTGAAAAAGCAAAAGGAAAACCAATCACAGATTATATTTCTTTTTCCCATGGCTTTCAGACCCTTAAATCTGTGACTCAGATCTTTTAGTCCTCTTTTTTTTCCCCCATAGTAGTGGGGAATAGAAACTTCTTTTTTTTGCTGTAATCTGGCATTGTCAAGTCATAACAATATTTCACACCTAAAGGTTTCTGCCATGCTTCCCAAGACTCACAATAAAAATCACAACAGTCAGTAACAGAATCTTGGAGTTTGTGTAAAGCAAACCTGGAAAAAAACAAAACAAAACAAAATCATAAAAAGACCTTTGTTGGAATCTTTCTTTCTTCCTTCTCCTGGAGGAGAACCTGCACAGCCAGAATTTTAAAAAATGCTCATTGCCTCACAGCTCCCATTGTGACAATTCTACTGCCTGTTCAAACAAGCTCAGCCTCCAGTGTACACAGCGCTCATGAAAGCCCAGCCATGTATTTTGCTGCCTAAATGGGAGCTGAGCTGTTTTGCAAAATCTGTCCCATGGGACCTATCAAGAAATGGATACCATGGAAATGTGAGCAATAATGACAGTGTATTATGGGGTGAAAGATAATGTCATATTACACTAATGCAAATTACACTTTGTGTGTGTGGGCAGGGCAATTTACAACCATAACCTTAAATTTCTCTATCTTTGTGTATTTTGGGCCCGATTCTCCTGTTCACACTCATTTCACCTAACATCATGTCACTGCCTGCAGTAGAAAGAAACATGATTCATGCCAGTGACAGCAAGAGGAAATTAGCTCCCTTAAATCTGAACCAGAAGTTGCATTAACACTGTTTTACATAATATTTTGCATTATTCTGTCCCACTTACACAGCGCTAGAGATGTGTAAAGAACTTGAGGATATTTATAGAATGGAGGCAAGTGGCTCACAGCCACAGCACTGAAGTTACCTTACCTGGCGTTGGGTGACCCCAGCAATTCTGAAAGAAAAGCTGGCGCTGTATGTTTTTAATAGACTCTTCACTGAAAGTGAATGCAGTCATCATTGCAGTGATAAATGGGGAAAAAAATGAGATTATCAGTGAATGAACTACTGTAGCAGGTGGTAGTAGGTGTTGCTTATTAGATGTTCAGTATTACAAAAAAGAACAGAACGACAGCAATCCCCCAGAGAGACACCTCTCTAAGAATTAATCTGACACCTGTCATCACTCTCCAAGACAAGGTTGCTTAACAGTCCAAAGCTTGCAAGGTGATAATGGAGAGAGAGTGAAGAAAGGGCTGCTGACTGAGACCTTTGCCTGCATTTGTTTCTGCTCATGTCACCGATTATGTGGCTACCAACCATGCTATGGTGGCACATACTGAATGTGAATGCTTTTGGTGGAGGAGCTTTCTGTCGTTATCCATGAAACCTCAGCTGGGCTCATAGCACCCATAACAAGGTGTAGCTTGCTGCAGAGCTTGGATGTCTCCTTTGTGGATGACAGGAAAGCCTGGACTGGGGCCATCCTTTTTCCAGAGATGTCAGCATTTAGGTGTCAAGACAAATTCGCTGGATTTCACCCTCTTTCTTGAGGCCACTGTAACCCTGGGGTCAGGTCTGCAATTAGGAGGCTTCACTTCTGAGCTTGCTTCTTCAAAACACCTGGAAGCTCCACCTGGGCCCCCTTTGGCAGTCTGCTGAGCACTGTGGCTATGCAGCACCCATGTGTTTATTTGCTCATCTTCCCCCTGCCCCAAGGAAAACTGCTTATCTCTGGTTTCATTTGCACTCTCTTTTTGGCAATTGTTTTAGCTGAATGCCTGTTGGGAGATGTTCTAAGTGGTGTATTTTTTCTCCCCTCTTACTTTTCTTTTTGATCCTTATGTTGACCTGACCCCATCCATATCTTGCTCTCCAACTGAAAAGAGGTGAGGTCTGTGTCAGTCCCTGGATCACAAGGGATTTGTTTCTACAGCCTTGGAGAAAGCTTAAGAGAGTTCTTTCTCTTTTATGAGTATACTCTAAACATACTCTGGAAAGCTCTGTTGTCCCAGCAGGGGGAAGCTCTGGCCAACAGATTTTTTTCTGGAGTTTTTTACCTCAGGCTTAACTTGAGGAATACTTTAAAGGTAAGGACTGAGGAAACTTAATTCTTGAACTTGATTCAGTATTCTAAGGGAAGTCACTGTACCAAGATGAGGCTTGATGTGCCCATGTTACTGTGAAAATGAACAACAACTCTTTGTACTGGCTGAAGCTTTATAAGTGCTGGAAATGTCATGTTTTGATATTTTCTGTGGTCACACTGAGGAGTGACAAAGATTAAAATAATTTGAGGTTATGTCATGAACAGGCTGTACAGGATGTGTCTGAGCCAGTCAGAGCTGCTAGAAGGCTTTGCTTGTCTGTAAGGCAAAAGTGAGGAATTTCTGAGGAACTTAACCAGTGCTCCTGAACTATGGATCATGCTGAAAATCTGCAAGTGCAAATCTGCAGGAACTTGACGAAGAGATCAATGGGAAGACTTTGCTCATCTCTGAATGAGGCCAGTGTTTCTGAGGCAGTTTTTCCATAGCAGCAGAACTGGCTTAAGGTCTCTCACTGTCTCATATCATCAACTGGATCTGCCTTTCCATAGAGTTCATTTAATTTGGGTTTGGCTATCCATCTGGACATGCTCTCTCTTGCATTGGTGATGGTCTACAACGTGAATGAGGCTGGATTTGCAGCTTGAGGACAAGGCACCCGGAGCTGCGCACCGGCTGTTCCAGCTGAGCTCATTTCACTTACACTTGTTGTTTGCAGGAGAGGCCTCAGTTAGGAGGAATGCAGCAAAGGGAAAAGGTCTGTGTGGCAGGGAAAGCTGTGAGTTATAGTATCGGTGAGCTTGGCAGTGTGTCTACTATTGGACAAACAGCTGACTGGTGTCTCTTTGCAGCAGTTTGGCTCCACAGTTTAGCTGATGTTCAGGAATGTAATGTGTGAAATGATAGCTAAACCTCAGATCAGCAAGAGATCAGTGAGAAGGGCCACAAGCTGGAGCACCAGCTTGCACTGTGCACAAAAAATGAAATTATTTTAACTACAGGCATTGGCTGCAAAAAAAAAAAAAAAAAAAAAAAGTGCATTTCTTTCAGTGTACTTTCTGCATAACCTATCTGCTGGAATGGTTCCTCAGTTCTGAAAATTTCCATAATGGAGCATGCACAGGAAAATCCTGCCAACCACATGCTAGCGGGATGGACTGCCATGTGTCCTGGGGCAGGGGAGGAAGGAAAGAAGGCACGCTTGGACAAGCAGCCTGGCCAAGGAACATAATGACACTTCACTCTCTGCATTCTGCAAAATATCCTGCCAGCTACGGTCACAAGTGCTGATGGGAAGGAGATTTGCTTTTGCTCCAGTTAAAATGACAATGGGTGGCTTGGTTCACGATGCAGATGAGATGGGTGCTGAGAATTATGTTCTCTTCCATCTGGTTTACTCAGAGCGGGGGAATGATGCTTCAAACAGCTATCTCCTTTTGACTTCACATGCATTAGCTTTCTCCCTCACTCTATAGCTGGGTAGGATTTGAAAGCCTCAGAGGTGTGTGAGATATAAGAAACCAGAAACAACAGGATTTCTCACCCCCCTCCTCAGATCACAGTGTGATTAGCACTAGGGAGTGAATCAGCTCAGCTGTCGGCCCTCACTCTGGGAAAGAGGCAGGTGGAAAGAAGGCGAAGTGACAGAGCGATGCTGAGCTGGGGCAGGCGGGGCGTGCCTCCGGGCACACCTGCACTGCACAGCCGGCTCTGGCTGCCCGGAGCCTCCTCGCCAGCCCTGCCCCGGCTGCTCGACCCCGCCGGGCCGCTGTGCCCGGGGCTGCCACGTGCCAGACGAGTCTGCTTGGCTGTGACGGCCGGGCTAACCAGGGTTGATGGCAAGTGTCTGGAGGGAGCGAGGGTCACTGAAGAGTCTGTCAGGAAGGGCCTCTGGATGCTACCGGGGTGAGACAGACGATTTCCTTTTTTTTACAAACCCAGGAGGGAGCTCAAAGACGGCTCAGCCCTGTGCTTCCTGCTGCTAGCTCACTTCCTGGCACTCCTTTCACCCTCCCACCATTTTTTATCCCTGTAACATACTTTGCCCCATCTACTGCTGTGTTTGAGTGGTGGCTTTGCTCCTGAAGGATGTCCTATCAAGATTAGCCCTGCCAGCAAGGTACAGTCGAGCACCCTTCTCTACCCCTTGCCCAAGGGCATGGGTAAGCAGCAGGGAAGCATTATGTGGGCATTGTTTCGTGGAGATCCTTCCTTGGATGCCCACAGCTGAGGCCATTTTGTTTCTTTCTTTCCCTTACTCTCCTTGTGAGAGTGAGTGGAGAAAAGACCTTTCAGAGCCCACACCTGGCACTCATGAATATTTCATGTTTCTTGCTTTTCTTTCCCTTGAAGAGCAAAACCTTTTCATATTTGATGCCCTGGAAGGCTGTTTGGTTGCTGAATGTTACTTCATCAGTGCTCTCCCTCCCTGCTTTTCCTCCAGACTGCCCAGCCCTTCTTCCTTTCTCTTCTTGAGCAGTGTCTTCTTTTTTTAAAAGGATGCTTAGGAAAAGGTCACTCTCCCTTTCATATCCCCTCCTTGCTGTGAGCCAGCATGGCTTCTGCTCTGCCAATGGTAAAGGATAAATGGGGATGTGGGTAAAGGCAGCACTGGGGAGGGAGGCCAGGAAATGTGTGCACATAAGCTGAGGACCAGCACAGAGGCAGAGAGGAGTTGTAGGCACAGCAAGAGGAAAGTAAAGTGACAGAGGCAGCAGAAGGATTTTGCTGAAGAACTGGTTTTCCAGCACCTTACAGAATTTGTCATGCAAGATGCACTGGTGTTGCTGTGGGTGACAGCTTGTCCAGTGAAGGCCCTTTGGAAAAAGGGAGGCATCCCAGTTCCCCAAAACAGAATGCTCCCGCAGCTGCGCTGACAAATATGCCTTCTGCCCATTTCTGTTGCCCAGCACTTGCTTTAAAGACCTCATTATTTTGGCCTCCAGGCTCTACAGTATATCCTCCCCTATTATCCTTAGGCTTTTCAGCCTTTCTCCCTCTTTTCCCTTGTAGTGTTTGAGGAACCAGGGACTGTTTGCAACTGTTTGCTTCCAGTCAGGCTGCGTAGACCCTGAAACACTGTGAGTCCTGTCTGAGTGGGGTGCGTTCCCTCCTGCCCATGAAGGTGTTCAGACACCTGGCAGTGAGGGCCTTTCCTTGGAAACCTGCAGCAGATGCCCTAGCTTGGCTGCTAGACCAGCCCCTTCCTTCCTGGGGGATGGAGGACTGCAAAGAACTAGCCACAGACAGACTGGGCTGCTGGCTCAGGAGTGAATAGGGAGGCTGAGAAACCTTCCACTCAGAGTTCTCATGGTGACATACAGACACAGCACCAAAATGCCATAGCAGAGGACGGGGCTCAGGGACTCTGGCCTGAGTATTGCAGGTGGCAGGGGAGGCTAACAAGGAAGGAAAGAAAGGTACTGAGCTTGTATTTACACTGTGCCTTTCATCTATGTGGAAGTAATAGCTGAAGTACTGCCACTAACTGGGTGAACTCAGCCAAGGAGGTCCATTTGATGGACCAAACTGATGCATGTGGTGAGAAACAGGTTCTCAGAGCAGTTGCTTTGTAGTTTAGGTCAGGAAGCAAAAGAGGCTTTGCATAAAGTGAAGTGATGGATTTGTTTTAGAGATACTTGGCCCATAGGAGAATTGCAGTTGATGTTTGGATGGGTGTAGCTTCCGCGTTCCTGCTTTTGGAAGAGCCAGTCTCATATCCACAGTCGGCATAAATGGGAAGAGAAAGATGAATCTGTTTTAACAATGAGATTTAAAAAAACCAGACATTTAGTTTCATTTAGACTTAGAAGTGGAACCTATCCATGCTGAAAGTCTTTGTGATGTAGAAAAGATGCCAAGTGATGGGTCCACCTGCCAGTTCTTGGGTCATGGCCCCAGGTACCCAGAGGGCCTATCATGAGGGCATTAGCTATGATCTTGGTGCTGTGGTTAGCATAATCTTGTACCATCAGTAATCCCTCTGAGAGTCAAGATGGACAATGTATGGGTAGGCAGGGATGTTTCCAAGAGAAAGGCAGACAAGTTTCATGAGTCATTTGTCTTCTCTTGGAACATGGACAAAATCAACATTTGCAAATTATGATCCAACAAGTGTGTTGTCTGTAAAATTCTGGTGACAATGTCTTTTTTATCTGTTCTGTGTTTCAGCATAAGGACAGTCTCCTTCTTGTCATTACCCAGCTCTGAAATGGAGCTAGCATCGATTGTTCTGAAAAACATCACCCCCTCTTGCAGTGCTACTGGCACAGCTTCCCATGTCACTTGGCTCTCCCTAATGTACTGACCAGGACAGTTTATGAGAACTACAGAGTTCATGCTGTGAAGCAACGTTAATGCTGGGAACATGCTGTACTGCAGTGAGGGTACATGGTCCTGAAGTCAAAGTGCTATCCAGAGTCTTTCTCCAGGGCCTGACAGGTCACAGCGACTGGCAGCAGAGTGCTGTGGCTCTGCTGTTGGACTTTGTGTAGTGAGAGATCAGACAGCTGTCAGTGACTCATGGAAGGTCCATGATCCCCAGTGAGTGACTGGAGCTGTGCCTCCGCACTACTGAGTTACTGATGTACTTGTCTGGAAGCTGCCTTACATGGTGACCAGTGACGCACCTGGGCAGTCATGCAGCAGGGCTTAACTACTGCTCCACTCCCTGACCTTAGAACTAATGCCATTGTTCCTTGTCCTTCATGATCCCGCGTAGCCATCATTAAGCATCTTCTTCCTACACATTGCCTACAACTCCTGTCTATTCCACCCCTATTTGTCCCCAAAACTTTCCCTGCTAATATAAACCAGTCTGATATCCCACATCTGTCCCACATCTCCCTCTTCTTTCAGTGTGTGTGGATCCCATGCCTGCACACTCCACTGAAGGCACCGCTTCCCTCCCTTCTCTGTGGCATGAGCAGTCCGGGGAATAGACATGGAACATAATGTGTAGCATCATGTGGCTAATTACTTGATGCTGGGCACACAAGGGCGATTATCCTGTGCCTCAAAGGGCTGTCAGAGAATCCTAATCCTATCTTTCCCTCCTCTTTCCCCTTCTTCTGCCATCTGAAGTAATGAACTGGTTATAAATACCTAATTAGCTAATTATTTTCTGGCCTATATGGAACATCTTCAGTGAAGGAAGTCCCTGGGCACTTGGGGGAGGGACCTCCATGGAGGCGAGACAACCTCATGAGGTGTGTGCAGGGGTAAAGGCAGTATGGGATGCTCAGAAGAATTTCCAGACTTTCACCATCCCCAGAGAGCAGAGGAAAAGTCATTAGCTCCACCGAGAAATGAGCCTATCTTTACCCCTACTTGCAGCTGTGTGAGCTGAAAAGCCAGGGGCAAAATAAAACCACAGAAATAATTCATTAAGTAATTAGAAATTTTTTTAAAAATGGCTTTTTGGAAACATTTGCATTGGGCAGAGGTTCTGTGCTGGCAGCATTTCGGGCTGTGCCTGCTACTTTTGTGTTCCAGTCCTGTTGGGGCAGGAGGACTAGCCAGGGAACTGTCTCTTGATAATACTGTCACTAAGAAAACCAATATATGCTGGTTTATATGTGACAGAGAGGTTCCTCCCACTGGCAGGCTGGCCTTAGTCTGTCAGTACAATTCTCACAGGTTGCAGCATGCAGTTGTTGAACTGGGATGGCTTTCAGTCCTAGACTGAGGATGGGGCCGTTGAGCTGTGTCTTTGGGACAGTCATCACTCTGTTGTTTTTCTGCAGGAAAGGAGAAGCAGGGGGTATCAGTCAGATAGCTGATGGCACCAAAAGTCTCATTCCCCTTTCTTCTCTCTCCTGCAGATAGAGGCCGAGGGTTAAGAGATCACAGCATCACAGCAGCTCTGCTGGCTGCCTGTCAGTAAAGGTTAGGACAAGAAAGGGCAATAACCATAAATCTAGCCTGGTTTGGACAGTAGCTAATTTCTGACACTCTGCTTTTATCTTCATGTGGCTTTTTTTTTTTTTTCTGCATGTCTTGTAAACTTCTTTCCTTTTCTTTTCCTTCCCTTCCTCTCTCCCTTTCTCTTTCTCTGTCCCACACTTGCTCCTTCTGGCTCTCTTTTTCCTTTTCAGGCATGCGCATCCTTGTGAACTTGCTCCTGGACACCTTGCCCATGCTGGGGAACGTCCTTCTTCTCTGCTTCTTTGTCTTCTTCATCTTCGGCATCATCGGGGTGCAGCTGTGGGCTGGGCTGCTCCGCAACCGCTGCTTCATGGAGGAGAACTTCACAATGTGAGTGACCGGGAGACAGTGTCTCCTTCCTTTCTTCCAGGAATGTTTCTCTTTCCCCTTCCCCGCTCTTGTCTTCTACTGCCTGGCTCTCTGTGTATCACTTACTCCAAAAAGCTGTAGGGTGATAGCGTGCAGAGTGTTGGTCATGTCTTGCAATGGTAAGGGAGGGCAGGCAAAGACAACTGCTTTTCATTTGTCTTCACGATTCACAGAAGAACAAGGCTGGGCTCATTTGGGTTGGATCAAGGCACAGGTTAGCATGGCTGCCTCCTCCAGCCATGTCCAGTAATACAAGATGCTGCTCCTACACCCAGAAAGAATTGAAACTCTGAAACACCAGCCATGCTGTCTTTCTTCTGAACTTGCTCCCTCTTCAGAAAACAACACACAGAGGAATCTTACAGAAAGCCATAGCGCTACCTGATGCTTCCAGGGTCATCTTTGGCACCTCCAAGATAGAGCTGAGGTCACTGTTCGAACATTACCTTTGGAGACTTTAGAGGGACACTGGGAAATTATTGGAAAGCTTCAGGAGTAGAAGTGCATGTGAGTGGGGCCATGTGGAGGGTACGGAGGGCTGGGGGAAGAGGTATCCCACAGCTGGGTTAGCAGAAGTGAGAACATCTGAATGCAAAGAATGGCTGTTTGAATGGGACAAAAAACTCATGGGGAAATGTGGGCACAGTTTGGGCAGAGCCTGAAGTCACACGGGGATCAACTACAGGTATCTGGGGTTTTAGGGGCAAGTCTGCAGAACACAGCTTTACTCCTCTCCACAGGCAGTGGGGTAGTAAAGCTCCCACCTGCCATGAATTCTCCAATTACCCATTTTCAGGGTACAGCTCCTCCTGTTGACTTTCTGACTTTAGCAGATCTCAGGCTTTAAAATGTTTTCTTAAAATCCTATGCTAATCCCAGATGTGCTGTCAGCTTAGACTGCTTAAAAAAAAAGCTAGAACTGTAGATCAGTTTAGACTGATTAAACAGTTCTGAAGCTTGGGAAAAAAAAAAGTGTGAAAATACAATCTGTAGAACAGAGTGGAGTTGGAGAGTAGGAGCTGCTTAAAGCAGGCATTTCCTGTGATTATTTATTCCTTGGGGGAAACTAATGTTTAGGATGATTGTCCTTTATGTAAATCAGGAGTAGTACTACTTTAATGAGTGTAATTAAATCTGTGCAGAGTTAATGTAACTGAGAAGTGAGTTGGTGCCACAGCCTTCAAAGTGACAGATATTAGAAAATCTTTGGCTGACCATTACTAGAGAAATCAATTCTGAAGGTACCTAGTTCACCAATTATGAGGATGAGTTACGACAGATCTTTGTGGTTTAGTCCTGATTAGTTTAGAATCAAAGACTTTCTGTCTTTTTCATCAACAGCTGTCCTCTTCCAGTGACATTTAATGCAAAAGTCTGCGTTCACAAAGTGTGAAAGTTGTATATTGTAACAGTGCAAGGACTACACCAGATAAAGTTTAATCAAAAAAAGTTTAATCTCCACCTTTCACTTTCCTGATCATTAACACATCTGCAGCTAGGCAAGCATAGATTATTTTAACTGTTTGTGCATTTGGAAGGTGCTTGCATTATTTGGAAAAAGGCACATGAACTTGTCATGAAACATTGCACCCATAATGCCAACTGCCAAGGAAGAATCAAAGTTAAGGTTAAGTCAATTTTAACTTTGCGTTTCCAGATTTTAGGGCTTATCTGTGCAGCCTTAATTATGCATGAACTGGATTTTTTCTTTTTTTAGAAGTACAGAGGGCTCACTGCCAAATGTTACAGAACGCGTCTATCAACAGTTACATACATGAGCACATCACCGTAAAGCCTGATGAACTACCTTAATATCATTGCCTCTGATTTAGCTTGATGCTAATGGAGAGAGTGATCAGACTGCAAATTTCTGCATTCCAGCTTTTCTTCATCTCCATGCAAGCAGATTGTATAATTTGGCTTCAGATGATCTGATGGAAGACAAAACTCTGAAAACTGGGGACTCACCCTGGAAATTTCCTGTTTTTCAGGAACCTTGTCTTCCTTTCCCATAAACCTGGAAATCCCTTACCCAGTGCACTCTCTGTGTCAGAATGGGAGCTCCCAGCTTCACCAGTGTCACTGATGGGAAACTGTCTGTCCCAAAAAATTTATGACCATGGGTTTTTTTACTCTTGCAGACAAGGTGACGTTGTCTTGCCCCCCTATTACCAACCTGAGGAGGATGATGAGATGCCCTTTATCTGCTCACTGTCAGGAGACAATGGAATTATGGGCTGTCATGAAATACCCCCACTGAAGGAGCGAGGCCATGAGTGTTGTTTGGACAAGGATGATTATTATTACTACAATTCAGTGCGGCAAGAGTTCAATATCAGTGGCATGTGTGTCAACTGGAACCAGTACTACAACGTGTGCCGTACCGGCAACGCCAACCCGCACAAGGGTGCCATCAACTTTGACAACATTGGGTATGCCTGGATTGTGATATTTCAGGTAAGTTCGAGTTAGCCTTCTAACAAGGCTTAAGCTATTTTTCTTTTTTTCAAACTCAATAGTTCTGGGCTCCAGTGGTGGTTTCTGCAGCCTGTGACACAGATGCAGAGACTAAAGGGCCTAGTAACTACCCTAGCAAGGGAGACAGCCTGCACACCATGAACAGTGTTCCTGAAGATGGGGAGGGACATAGAGCAATTACAGACCCTTGCTAAAATAATCTGCGCTCTTCAGGCTGACTTGTACAAGTTTCCCCTTCAATGCAAACTGCTATAGTAAAGGAGTCCTTTTTTTTTTCCTTTTTTTTTTTTTTTAATTCCCAGCGTGCGTTGCAGATGGGAGCTAAAAATCCATGCCTTTTTACTTTTCCTCCGGCTGTACGCAGTGTCCAGTCCAAGGGGCACAGAAACCTGCTGCAGGTTCTCCCCCACTGCGATCCAGGGAAATGAACTATTTTAATGAAATATTCCTGCTGTGGACTAGAATGATCTCACAGGCTTTGACAGTATGCCAGTGTCACCAAGCAGTACCATGCTGATTTCCTGAAATGGAAATTTGGCTTCGTTGAAATGAATTGTTGTTTCTCACCTTTCTTGGGTTGCAACAGCTCTACCAGTATCTGTCTGTATACAATGAGGAATGAGCTCTGGAAGCCCACTTCCCTCCTGTTTCTCTTGTTGTTATTTATCTTTGCAGGTGATCACACTGGAAGGGTGGGTGGAGATCATGTACTATGTGATGGATGCACATTCCTTCTACAATTTTATCTACTTTATCTTGTTGATAATCGTAAGTATAAGACTTGATGAATGTCAGCAATGCAGGCTAAGAGCATACAAATAACAGGTCTGAGATCAACATACATACTGGGGAAGCAAACTTCTGGGAATCTCAGAAATCCGGCTAGTTGATTTTCACCAAGAGTCTGTGGCAGAATCACAAACATAATTGTCAGCCAAGTTATTATCTTTTACTCCAAAAATATCCTTAGGGTTGATGTCTGGAGTTCTACGTACCCAGTGTAGGATAATGTTCTCATTAGCAGATCTTCTTGCAAAGTAAGTTCCCCAAACCAATTGGCTCAAAAGAACAGAAAACAATTTCTTTATCTGCCCTTCTACTTGGTCTCTTTATACATTTTAAGCTCTTGAGTAATTTTTGAACCATGTTGAGCCAGCAGTTTTTGGCAGCACCTGGATTTCTCAGGTTCACAGTCTCAGATTCACATTTTGTTAGATTCAGGGTCTGTCACGCTGAATTACTTCCTCACCATGAACAAAAAGGAGCTGCTGCTCCAAAAGTGTCAGCAGTCCAAAATAAACTGGCTGTGTGAGATCCCTTGTGGATGGTGGGGATGGAAAGAGAGAACTGTGTCCATGATGAGAACTTAATAAGCAGTTTATAAGCCCTGTGGATTTACACAAATAAAGTCTGAAGGTTGGTTTTCTGTAAGGATGTTTGCTGTCTGTACCTGGGAAGAAAGGTGAGAAACATGGTGCTGTTGCCTCTCCATTCCTCAAGCCTCCTCACATAATTGCATTTTCTTCGAGGGAATATACTGTTTCTGACAAGGAAGGGTTTTGTTTTTATGAAAACTCTTGCACTTTTCTCGTAGGGGGACCAAAGTGAAGAATAGAAGGGAAAGACGTAGGATGAATTATGGGAAGTATAAAATCTGTACAGGAAGTATAAAATCTGTACAGGAAGTATAAAATCTGTACAGGATAGATGCAATGTAGTTCTGGGTCACTGACCTAGGTCAGTAAGGACCTCAGTGTGTATCTCCAAGGCCTATATGCATTTGGATGGGATGACAAATGGATCTGGCTAAGACTCTGATCTTCACCTAATACTTGTCCTGGGGGGCTGTGCTCTCCTAGAAATAAGATCTCTAGAAGCAGTCACCCAGTAACATTAACAGACTCACCTAGCATCTAGTTTAAATTCAAGTTGACATGTTGTGACTTAAGAGAAAGCAAACTTTAATCCAGTTTCTGGGAGAAATTCTGCAGCGTGTGCATATGGAAAGTGGCACAAAAACCAATCCCATTCAGTTCAGAGAACTTAAGAAAAACATATTATATCCTTGATTTCACCCTGCCTTATCACCTTCTACCATCACAAGGGAAAGACAAGGAGAGAAAAACAGAAGGATGACAGAAGGATGTGGGCTCTGTCCCTGTGTCTCTGAGCCCTGACAGCAGAGGTGAAATACATCTTAAGGAATGTTGCTTTTACTTTGAGCCTGGAGAGTCCCAAAGAGATAGTGCTGAGATGTGATTGCAGAGGATGAGGTAGAGAGGGGTGGAGTTCCCATGTGCTCTGTTCTCAAAAGCAAACTGAACATCCACTGCTTTTTGTGAGTACAGAAAATAATTATTTCCCATGAAGTTTGTTCATATATCCCACAATGCAATAGATGCTTAGTATCCACTTGCATTTTCACCTTGAGCAGCATGGTGAGGATACCCAGATTTGTAGAATATGTAGTTCAAGACAGAATTTATTCCTTATCCCAGAGCCACAGTTTCTCTCAGAGCCAGGAAGGACTGTGCAGGGTGAGCATTTAACTGCTGGAGTGGGCATGCCCAGTCTGTTGTAGGCCAGTTCCAAAAACTGCCCGTCACCTCCCATTTCAAACCACGTAAATTCTGTCAGTATATTTTTGGTTTCTAAGCATCTTTCTAGCACTGGCTCACCTCATGTGGTTTCACAGTGATTCAAACTTTTTCTCTGAATTTCCAGGCAATGAAAACCCTCAATTAAACACTCCACCTGAGATGTTACTGCAGAGTGTCATTGACATTTCTAGACACTCCCTCCTCATTTGCAGAAGCCATATAGGTTTATTTCCATCAAACACAGGAGAATATGAATCTCAAGTTACTTTGGGGACTGCTCAGAACAGAGGAGCCATATGCTAGGTGGGATATTTCCTTTACCTTTGATGGAGTTACACCAAGAAAGTATTTAGCCTTTCTGTTACCTTCTTGGCATGTGTGATGCATCTTTTGTAGCACATAGCTACACAACAGTGCAAACTTGCTATCACTTGGTTGCATTTTCTGTCTGAGTCTTCTTATAGAAATGACACTCCCTCTTTAAGTCTCATGAAGGACAGTCCTTCCAGCCTTTATCCTTCCCTCCTTCTCCATGGTTGAAAGGCTCGGGTTTCTAAGCAGGAGTGCTCTGGCAGTCATACTTTAAGCCCTGACTCTTTGCTTTTCCACATACATTCTAGCCTTGGCTCAGACTTGGTTTTCTGGGCCTGGATCTCTGCAGCTTCTCTTTAGAGCTGTGCTTTCATCCACGACTTCTTCCCTCATAATGATATTTTCAAACACCTACATAAGGGCATTACCTGCTACTGCTCATATGGCAGGAAGAAGGCTCCACCACCTGGATACATTCACAGCACAGTTAGAAATCCTGCACAGAGGTGCTTCTCCGAGGGGAATAGTGCTGGCTGACCCTGGCACTCAGAGTGGTCTTGTAGAATAACATGGCAAAAGAATTTTATATATTCAGCAGATTTTAAATAGCTCCCCATTTGACCAGAGATCAAGGAGGTGACATGAAGGACTGCTTTCTGCTCTTGGGCCAGTGTTTCATTTTGGTCTTCCTGCCTGAGGTCCAGCTGTCTCTTTGTCACCTCTCCAGCTACTTGGCTACTGCTATGGCTCTTGGACAAGAGCAAGCTCTTCTGAACTCTCAGACTAGCGTCTGCAGTGTAGCACTCAGAGGCCTCCTTGAAGTGCTCTGTGCTTACACAGGTGAGCTTCAGAAGACAAGCTGGATATCCAGGCATAAACAATAAAAATAATTGACTAGTAAGTCAGCATCTGCAGCACTACTCAGATTTTAGTAGATATTACAGAGATAGGTGTTATAAGTAAATGAAACTTATGCTGAAATATAGCAGCAAAAATTTATTAAAGATTTATATAAAATGCAAATAAGCAAAACAGCGCGCTGGGCTGCCGGGGAGACCCCTGCTCCACACATGGCCAGCAAAGCAGTGGGCAAAACCAGTATTCTTTATACCATTGTCAATTCCCTTCCCAAAGTCACTTGTTATCCTTCTATTGGATCCGAGTTCGCAAGTCTGGTTCTGGTTGGTTCTTTTGCAAACTCGCTTTCAGTTGCCAGGTACTTCCCTTTCCATAGTTTTAGGTAATTTTTCATCCTTGAAGCCTACTATGTGAATCTCTCCAGATGTCCATCTTGGATCCTTTTTATCGTCTTCGTACTTGACCCTTTGATCCTTGTCCTTCCCTTCGTTACTTTAGGCGTACACATTTAGACAATATACAAAAGACTTATTCAGTAAGGCATAATAACTTGTTTTGTCAGCTTAAGAACTGCAGCTGCAGGACTATCAGCTTATAGTACTGACAGGTTAATTACTCGGTTTGCAACTTACAGTCTTTCAACCTTAACAGAACATTGATTACAATAATATATATATATAGAAATATAACATGCAATACCATTGAATGAGTAAATTACTTTACTACTACTAATTTGATGAGTAAATTACGTTACTACTACTAATCTATTACATAGGGGTTGAGCCTTGGGCTGAATGTGGCCAAGATCTGCTTAACCAAAGCAGAGCTCAGTCTCAGGACTCAATGGGACTCCTGTGTTGGGGCTCTGAATTAGGGGTCTCCATCTGCTTCTGTCAGATGCTTTGTCTGACTCCATGTCAGACACTTTGTGTCTCCCTGCTCAGCTAGCTGAGATGGATCACTCAATTAGGAGCCTTTTGGGACTCTTCCTGTCCTCCTAGCTGGGAGGCATTGTCAAGCTCAGCAGAGACTGAGAGCTTATAGTCTTGCCTGTGGTCTTAAGGATTAACCAAGCTTTTTTGTTTTGCGTTTTATGTTCCTAGATAAAAGGATAAGGATTGAGGATTAGTTGCCATATCCAGTCCTCTCACTCCTCCCCTTTTTGGTCATCTGGTGGTAGATCAGAGCAAATGGTGCCTGTGAGGACAGGGCTCGTTGATGTGAACCTGAACCCCACTCAAGATTCAACCCCAGGCTGACAGTGAGATCCTCATGAGGACATCTTCTTGCCTCATGTTGCCTCATGAGAAGCCTTCTGCTTCTAGCCTAGAATGAAGGTGTTCCAAGTCTTAATTGCTTGTTGTTTGTGGAGTTGTAGGAAGTTACAAAGTACAGGAAAGTGTCATAAGTAGTGTTTCAGCAATGCTCATGCAGGTGGTGTCCAGCTCCCAGTACTGCCTTGCTCAGTGTAAGCAGAGGGAGATAACTGAAAGGGAAAGCCTGTGTGAGTGTCAAGTGTTGCTGAGGAGAGTCCATCAGAGAATTTGGATTCGCAGTCATACTCTCATCAGTTAGAACACTCAAGACATCAGGGACTAGGGACAATCTTGGGTGAAAGTGAAAGAATCTGAACGAGGCATTTTTTTTAATTTTCAAGGCCACATTTAGAAGCTGAAGGGAAAATAGGCTGAAATATGGGGGAAAGGACAGAGAAGAGGAGAGTTCAGTGATGAAGGGAAACCAAATTAGAACAGCTTTGAAGGGTGCTGAGAGGAGGAAGGGGGAAAAAAGCCGTTTATTTGGAGGTAGTTTATTGTCCTTATGTTGAATCTGGTCAGAAAGAGCTTCATGTTTCAAAGGGTTACTGAGGTGCTACCAGGGACTCCTTTCCTTTGAAATACCCACAGCCACTGTATTGAGCCTCTGGACAGAGCTGCTGGGCACCTGTGTGCAAGAGAAAGGGACTTCCAGGGGAGCAAGCTGGTGAGGGGGTGGCAAGGGCTATTAACTGAGGGGAAGGCTGCTTGGATAGGTAAAACAAGCTGGAGTACTTGCTGAAAAAAACACCTTTTCCATGCACGAGGGCTGGGATCAGGTTACCACCACCTTTGCTTGCTCTCTCCCATTTGCTGGAAAGGTTATAGGGGGGAGGACATGTGTGAAGATAAGGGCAGGACTGAATCCAGCTCTCTGTCTGGGCTGTTTGCTTGTAAAGGAGAGATAGTGAGGTGAGACTGGGTCCTGTGTGGGTTCATACAGGAGAAACATGATGCGAGGATGTTCCTTAGCAGGGATACTCACTGGTCCAGGGGAAGCAGAAATCTTGACCTTGTGCCTTGTCTCCTCCCAGAGGCTGTCCCACAGAGTCTGTTTCAGAGCAGGGTAGATGTGTGGTCTTTGTTCAGAGTTCAGACTCTGCATTTTATCAATGCCCTATCGACACTTACAACTCTGTGGGGAGTAGGCACCAATCAAGGCATTATAGCTCTTGAAAATGATTTTGAATGTGTTACTAGCCCTTTTATGTATGAAATTCTCATCATATTGAAGTCCAGGTTTTATCCTAAATCTCTCTACCTATGGATAGATCTGCTAGTGGAGTTTCATTTCTAATTTTATAATATGTAACACAAAGTGAGATAATTTTACCCCCAGATTTCTCAGCATCAAGAAGTCTTTGCTCCATTTTACAGGTAGAAAAACTGAGGCTTAAAGGGAGCATGCAAAGTTGTAAAATAAGCTTGGTAGATGTTTTGGCTTCTGTATGGAACAAGGAGAACTTGGGGCATTTTATTTGGTTTGTTCCTAAGAAATTGGGAGAGTTAGTTGTGTAGGTTTTTTGTGTTTGAAATGGAAAGCCTACCTAGGCTGATGGACAAGTGAAATAAGAGCTAGTATAATAGGTCTTGTATCAGAAGAATAGGAAATGAGCTAGGAAGCATGGTTTTTTCAGACCATTCAGTGTTCTCAGAGTCATTAGTTTCTGTAAATTCCTCTTGGATTTCATGAGCTCATTCATTTCAGAAAAGTGCCATCTCCCTGTATGGTGAATTAAGGTGTAAATGTAGAAATTAATAATATGCTCCAGGTATACTGATGCATCCTTAAAATGATCTGAGAATACTGACATGTCCTCCAAGAGCTGAAGATCATAAATGGCAGTGCATGATTTTTCCAGTAGTAAATGAATAAGCAGAGGAGAAAGCAAAAAACTACTAAGCTGGTTCTCTACTTCCCACCATCTGTTTAATGCAAAGGAGAGGGAAAGAAAAAGTCCAGTTTTCATTAAACCCTTTGTATATAACTTCAAAGCGACTTGCTAAAGGTCCCAAAGCCTACCAAAAGAGCCAGAGTTTGGACCTGTATTTCTTGAATTTCAGTTCACAGCTCTAAGTTCTGCATGGAAATGGTGTCTAGTGAGATCTCAAAACCAAGGTCACACACTCCTGGCTTTCTCTGAAACCCCTTCTCCACATGCAGACTCGTTCCAGTTAATTTCTCCTCTTATATTCCCCCTCCCACACGTTCTTCCTCATGCTGACATTGAGCATCCCTTCTTCTCCTTTGCTATTAGGTGGGCTCTTTCTTCATGATTAACCTGTGCCTGGTGGTCATCGCCACACAGTTCTCGGAGACTAAGCAGCGGGAGCACCAGCTGATGCAGGAGCAGAGGGCCCGGTACCTCTCCTCCAGCACTGTTGCCAGCTACATGGAGCCGGGAGACTGCTACGAGGAGATCTTCCAATACGTCTGCCACATTGTGCGCAAAGCCAAGCGCCGCACCCTTGGGCTGTACAACAGCATCCAGAGCTGGCGCCAGGGCAACGTGGAGCCGAGTGATGACAAACTAGGCACGAACAGGAAAAAACAGAGGCATTACAGTAAGGATTGCACTGGTAAAGCTGGAAATGCCAATAGTGTAAATGTGAGAGTAACTGGGAGCATCTTCATGTGCCAGCTTGCCAAAGGACCTGTGCCTACAAAGCACAGAATTAGAATTAACATCGGCCATTGAGCATGGTACCATGGCCAGCACACCAGACCAGCAAGGTGGAGATGACCAGCCAAAAATGGGAATGAAACAGGGGCAACCAGCAGGGAATGTGGGTTATCCAGATCTGAAATCCAGAGACAACAAAGAGATAAAATTAAAGGCACCATCTGAGGCTTGTAAAGGGCTCCACGTCTGGTATAACTGGGTGATGATAGCAGTCTGGGAGAGAGAAGACTTAGGGGGATATGACAAAGTCAGACAAAGGATTGGACTTGGTGACACAGCAGGTCCTCCAGAGCTATCCTCCCAAACTGAGTTGCTGTGGGACCTCAAGAGAGAGACAAAGAGAGTAGAATTGCAGTAGGGTGTCCTCTGAACCTAAGGGGGCAATGCTGAAGAAGTCTGTTTGATATGCAAGGGCAGCAGAGATAATTTCTTTTGACAGGAGCACATGGTGTTGTGCAAAATATCACATGAGATATCATTTAAATCGGATTCCTTGCCAGAAAAGTCACTGTGAAAGTGGTTTTACAAACTTAGTATTAACTGGCTGCTGACTCCCATTAACAAGCAAAAAGCAGATTTTCCTTCAGCTGGTCTTGCATACTCAGACTTTCATTTTCTTTACTTGCTGGGAGAAAAGTTTCTACAGGCTTTATGCATGGTGTTAATGAATTAATTGTTTCATTCCCCCAGTGTCCATGTGACCTTCTAGGTCCAAATGGAGGATCAAGGAACACAAATTTAGTTTTCTTACTGAAGTCAGGAGTTCTGTTCTGATTCAGAACGCAGACTATCAGGAGGAAGTGTTCTTGTGCTACCTCTTCTGGCTTTTTGAGATGATTTGCTAATGTAGTTTCTCTAATTTAGAGAGTTCAACTCAGCCTGGATGTTCTTGGACCCCACTTGTAGCAGTTCAGGACAAAATCTGCTCTTGTGATCATTTTTCCCCTCAGCTGATGATGCAGCTACTGAGCCTCAAGCTGCAATTTCTGCATTAGACAATTCTTTCTCTGATGGACATGAACCCCTGTTGAGCCTAATCACTGGCAAGCTGAACAGTACTATGCCTTTTGGAGACACAGCTCATCAGTGTAGAGCCTCCAACAGCAATGACTTTTACTGACCTTGAGATGATGTGTCAACGTTTAATCATTCTTACAGCTAAAAAGCCCAGTTATCCTGTTTAAATACCCAAAATCCAAACACATGTCCAATTTCAATGTCTTTTTTCAATGCCTTCTCCTTTAAGCATAACCATTTCTCTTTCCAGGACTTTGCCAGCAGCACAACTCTCTTGGCTGCCCTCCTCCAGGCTTGGTCCAGCCTGTTGCTGTGACAGCAACCTCAGATCTCACCAACTGCCCACGATGCCATAGCGAGGAGCACGAAGCATCCAGGAGGCTCTCTGTCCTGGATAGTACTTATTCAGACCAGGAGGATGGAGGAGCCAATGAAGGGGAAGGAGAGGGCAGCAGAGAGGACCAGGGTGCCTCGGCACTGGAGAAAGAGGAGGAGGTGGAAGAAGGAGGGCGGTTGAAGCTCTGCAGTGACATGTGGCGAGAAGTGAGGGTCAAGCTCCGAGTGATTGTGGACAGCAAGTATTTCAACCGTGGGATCATGATTGCAATCCTAGTGAACACTATCAGCATGGGCATCGAGCACCATGAACAGGTAAGGCACCTCAGGGCACAAAGTGGGAAACATGGACTGGTGAGTCCTGCTGGGGGTTATGGCCTCGCTAAGCAGCTGATGCAACTCGGTGGAGGGAGAGATTGAGCAATTTGGACCCCAGACTGCAGCACAGATGGTCCCAGCATGGCTTTGGAGAAAGCCTCAGAATCTTGTAGGGTCTCTTATTTCCTTATTCCTGCACTTAATCACTTTCACTGTCTCTATGTATTTTCCTCTCACCTCTTTTCGACCCCTCTCTTTTCCTCCTCCCTGCTCGCTCATCCCTCTGTTTTTCTTTTTTTTGCCCTATCTTCTCTTTCCATCTGCTTGTCTCTCCTTCACCCTCATCTCTTCCATATTCCCCATTTCTCTCACTCATTTCTCTCTTCATGAGCTTACTGAATCCTTAGTCTATTTGGTTAATTTAATGTGCCCTCTGGGGATGTCACAGATACTTCACCAGCATCTCAATTCAAATCCATTAGCTTGCTAGCCTTCCCAACTTAATTAAGAGGTGCCTGAGCACATTCTGTCTATACAAGAAAGCTAGGAAAGGCACCACCTCCCATCTCCAGTTATGCTGGGGGCACAGTCATCTTGAGCCTTTCTTCTGCCCTGTGAGTAAGAAGTAATAGGGAGGTCAGACACAAACAGCAGGTGTGGGCACAGGTTTGACTTTCGTGCGAATAGTTTGTAGGCAGCTCTGAATCAGTCATGCACTTTATCCTAATGACAGACTTGTGAAATGGAGAAGAATTGTGTGCCCTTATTTTATAGCTGGGAAACAGAAACTGTGTCTACTTTGTGATGTGCAGAGCCAACTTCAGAGGGCATCAAGTGTGTCCATGACCTTGGATCTACATTGCTGTTGGGTAGCTCTGCTGCACTTTCCATTAAAAGAGTCCATGCTGTACATCCATGTCTTAGATGTATGCTTCTAGTCTGAATGTGAGCATGGTTTGCTCCATGTGTCTGCCCAAAACACAAAAATAGGAGATTGCTGTGCTACTGAGATGCTGACTGTATTGAAGCTTTGGAGCCAAGGTGAAGTCTAGTCCCAAACACAGTCTTAGGCAGCAGAGACAGGCAGTGTGCCTGGTTCAAGCAAGGCACCCAGATTTGTCCTGTGCTGTATCAGGATGGAGATATCTTGCGACTCACTGTCTCTTAAATTCCCTGTTTGAGGCAACACGGTGTGTGAGCTGGTATTTGAAGCCTCAGATGTCTGGATCCCACCCACGTGCCAAGCTTTAGACCATTTTTCAAAGCCCAGCTAGTTTCTGATACAAGGGTGGGAAACCTTACTTTGATCCCAGAATGCAAAATTGCACTGGATCCTTCAGTACCAGAAAAATACTGGCGGGAGCTCAAAAGAGAGGAGAATGAAGAAGAGGCTGGAGGGGTTAACTCATGGAAATAGATAAAAAAGAATGATGAGTTTATCCCACAGCAGAGAGATGAGTATAGACTGGAGCCTGGGACAACTTGAAAACTGCCCATTGGTGTTTTAAAGATGTGAGCACCAAGCAGGGAGAGCCATTGTTCATTCTGATTTATTGGAGACAGCGTGAATTAACAGTTTAACAGAAGAATATTTGAGCTGGAGGTAGAGAATTCACTCTCATGTTTTGGCTATTGTCTGTGCAGATTTAAGCCTTTCTAGGATGCCTCTGCTGTGTTTGTACAGCCTGCAGCAGTGGGATCTGCCTCTACAGCCTTGGGGTTTCTAGTAGCAGGTTCTTAATGACACATCCTTAAAATTATGCTATCACTTTTTATCCATAAGTAGCTAGGAAAAGCTTGTGACCCTGCATGCTGTTTCTACTAGAAGAGATGTCAGTCAAATTGATCATAACTGAAAAATGTGGTGCAGCCTGTTTATTTAAAACACATGTACTGAATTCTGTTTCCCTGGCACAAGAATATTCAGGCCATACTCAGGTCCTTTTCAGTCAGCAGTTAACTCAGAAGCACACAGACATTTGTCCTTTTCTTTGCTCTCTTTCAATTCTTCTCAAACCATTCTATCAGTACATCTCAGGCTGGTACTTCATTGCCTCCTTTTCTCTCCTTCCTCTTTTTCCTGTTGTTTTTCCTCCCAGAAACACAAATTTTCACAGTAGGAAATCTGGAAAAGCCCCTCTGCCCACCAAGATCTGTGATTTGCCATGTGACACCACCCTATTACTGAAAAAGCTTCTGTTGCTTCAGCTACTTCATCATATGAATGTCTTCTGGCCCAGAGCTAAGGCGTATAGAGACCTCTTGAGCTTTTGTTTTCTGGTGCATAGGAGATCACAACCCCAGCCACTCTCTGAGGTCATTTCTGGCTGGGCAGGATGTGTGAAGGTGTCACAGGTTTGAGCAGACCTGGGAGCAGCTCATGGTGTGTGCATCAACTCCTTGATGCTCCACTTTTTCATGGACTATTCACAGGCGAGCTCACCAAAGCACACACAACTGTTAGGTCAAGGGGTGAGAAGGACTGCAGGAGTGAGGCACAAGGATCAGGCTCAGAAACACAGGAATCCAGGGGACAGAGCCCATGTGTGAGTCTCACCTTCAATTCCCAAGTCTTCACCAACAGATAGAAAAACATTAATTAAAACTATTTGTTTGTTACAATCCAGGGATTTAATACTCACAATGTTTTTCTTTGAGGAGATTTAACAACTCAAACAACTTTACTTGGATTCAGATAACCTTGGAATTTGGCTTCGTTTATCTTATTCATCCATTCCTTTGTCCTGTCCTGATTGTGTGGCCAAGGCAGCTTCCCACCTCCTTATATATTTCTTGTGAGGAAAATCAACTAATTTTGGGAGAAACTGCATTGCTATGAGTAATTTTTAATCCATGATCTTATCACAAGTTATCACTTGTAAATAGATAAGTTTATACAAATCCTCAGTGTGCAATATACCATGTAATATTCTCAGTATTAGGCCTTCAGATATTGCTGAGACATTGCCTAAGCCAAACCCCATCATTTCAAGCTTTGTCCTGCTTGAAATAGTTTTTGCAGTTCTTCAGATCTGCTTCTATTTGGAAGTGTCTATTTTTAAAATCCAGTGTAGAAAATATTAGATTCTTGTGGCTGTCCAGAAGGATCCTTTTAAGAGGCTTACTTTTTTTAAATATTCACAGTAGATCTGGTGCTGCCCACTTTTCTCCCTTATTCAGCATGAAGATGAAAGGCTGGTCCCAGCTGAATGTCCCAGGTTGCCTTTCACATCATGTATTTTTTGAATGGTCTGTTGGACTCAAACCTCTTTCCCATTAGCAGCCATTTTAGACAATTGCTGAGTAACTTGGTTTATCTTCTCCAGTATCTACTTACAGTTTTCCTTCATGCATCAGATCAATACTTTATGAGGTCTGTCTGTGTGGATCATAAGATGATCCCTTGTTTCCTAACTAGACCCGCACTGTGGATCAGTATCTTCATATCCTTTAGCTTGTGTGATTTCCCTTTATACCAGCATTTATTGCATTCACTAGTTCATATTTTACAGGTATTGCTTCTCTTTTTACTATTTGCTGCTTGTCAGAAACACTCAGTAAATGTCCAAGCCAGCTCATCGTACTGACATTTAGTAAATGATAGAACGGTCTCCCTGGGGTAGTAGATGAAACCACATTACTTCAGTCTTGTAAAACTAGGGTATAACAAGCCATCATGAAATCCTGCATTGGTTGTGGGGTGGTGTTTAAACTATATAAAAGCTACTTGGTGTGTTTCATGGCTGATTTCTATGGCTCTTCTAATTATTGTCAAGTGACTTTGAAATTGTGAGTAAAAATAGGCTGGAGAAACTCCTTTATGGAATAGTTCTTTCTTGTGTCCTCAGAGGCAGTGCTGTGCAGGTGCAGTTTGGTAGGGTTGGTCTGCATAGATCACATCAATTACTATTCAGTTTCTAGACAGATGCAAATTTACTCCTGAATCTTTTCCTGCAGGGGCTTCCTGGTGATCTGCATCTTCTTAACCTTTCCTATGGTGCAGGACTTTCTGGCTATTGTCAGATAATGTACTAATTACGTTTTCAGTCTAATCTGACAAAAGAACTCCAAAGTTAGTAAGAAACTGAAAAGGAGGAAAAAGCTGAGCTACTGCCCTCTATTGCCCCAGTTCTAGTTTCTGATCACTGGACAAGTATTCTGAAGTAAATCTGAATCATATATTTCACTCTCAGTATTTGATCTACATTGTTAGAGATGAAAGACTTCATGCTCTGAAGATGTGAATTAGATAGTTTCATGGATTGGGAAAGAGATCTGTACACAGAGTTAGTGAATCATTCTGGTTCAGACACTGGCTCTGGGCATGCTTTGCCTCTGGGGTCTCTCTCCCCTTCAAGCCGCCCTCCTTACCTCAATACTCAGCTCAATACACACTCTAAGTGTGATGGGTAAATCAATCTATGCTGTCTTGGCAATATGAACAGACTGCTTGTGGGGAGATTTCAGTGTTCTTTGGTTTTTCTTGGACTAAAATAGCCTTGAGTTCAGGCCTCTCCTTGGGGATGCTTCAATTTAGAGTTTCTAGGTAAACCTGGGAGGAGGAAGGTTTGCCAAGGGTTTTGATGACGAATGCCTGAGTGTTGTGTGTGGGAGCCTGGGGAGCCCTCACAACTGTGAGGTGACACATCCACTGTGTTGGAGATACTGTATGTCAGTAGGAAGAAAAGGAGAGAACCACTTTTTCTCTGTTCATTTGTCTCTTCATCAAGTTTGCACTTCCCTGGCCAGAGAAGAGTCCCCTGGACCAGCAGTATTCCAGCCACCCACCTCATCCATTGTCTCTCGCGGCCACACTGACCCAGGAACAAGGGCATCTCCACACAGGACACAACCCCTGGTGGCTCCCACCCTGCAGCCCTGGCCCCCAGCTGATGGCTCTTTACACTCTGTCAAATTTCTGGTATCTCCAGAAACTACTGCAATGCTGTATCTGCCCTTAGACAGTGAGAGTGCTTCTCCAGCTGGCTCCTCTCTCTTTATCTCCTCTTTTTTTCCTGAGTTCATTTGTTTTGTGTTGCTCTTCCTTCCCCAGCCTTTACTTCTTTCCTACTCCATTTAAAACATATCTTTTCTTCTCTACTTATTGTGGATGCCAATGAGTTTATTTTTTTTAGCTTTGTTTTCTCATTTCTCTTTTGCTGATTTTCTCTCTGTCCATCTCTTCTTTCTTTCTCTGCCCAATTTTTCCTGCCCCTTTCTCTAGGAAAGATGCTTTTCTGAGGCTGATTGATGGCCCATTAGAAACAGATTGCAGGTGAGGCTGGACTATAGAAACAGACCTTAAGGAGGGAAGGAGAGACTGAGGAACAGGTGACCTTTTCCACAGGCAAAGGCAAGCATGGCTTTTCAAACATCAGTTACTCACTACAAAGCACAAGAGAGAATGTATGGAAAGCAAAGACAAGGATAATCCACCATCATAATGTGGCTCTGGGCATGCTTTGCCTCTGGGATCTCTCTCCCCTTCAAGCCACCCTCCTCCCCCCAATATTCAGCTCCCACAGTTTTGTTCAAGTGACGCTCCAAGTGTGATGGGTAAATCAACCATCATAACCTGTTGCTTTTTTACATTGCTCATTTTCACTAACATAATCATTTGTTTCAGACTGAAATTGGCATCTCTGTTTAGCATGTAGACCTCATGTTCTCGGCAAGTGTCATTTACTGCCTGAGTCTCCCTGAAGTAATCTTCATCTCTCCCTTCCCACGTACCCTTGCTCGTTCTTTCTCTCTTCACTTTTATCTCCCCTCCTTTCCCTGTAACTTTTAGGATGGTTTTGTTATTTAAATGTAATTATGGATGGAAATTGAGCCATCTCCCCTTTTTTCATTTTAAAGAGATGGACTAAGAAGCTGCAACGAGGAGTGCAAGAAGTTAGCAAAGGGCACGGGAAGCCATAAACGTGAGGAGCAGATTCCAGTTCATTCGCACACCTGGGAGGATCTGGGCCCATGGGGGCCTCAGAGCAGGGGTTAAAGCAGCCCCCAGCTTCAGGCAGAGGGTCAGAACCAGAACTGACTGCCCTAGGAGTCTCATGCAGTCTGAAGGCTATGGGTTGTCTAGACTGGCCCCAAGATGCAACCCATTACCCTGGGAGGAATTTTTTTCTCACTCTGGCAATATTTTGTACCTTGCCATTGCTGTGGTAGTCTTCCTGGGCTATGTATGTGTGTGCCTGAGTATGTGCAAACATGGGCAGGCTTGCATGTCTTACCTCTCATGCATCTGATCTTGTGTGAGACCTCAGCCCTTGCTGTTTGTCTGGTGCAGTCCTAGTCCCTGGGTGAGAGGTGCTTTGAGCCCGTAAATCCATCCCAAAATCAGTGCAGGAGATGCCTCCATTTCACAGGGGATGGCAGGTTGCTGGCATCCCTCGTCAATGATATCAGCACAGCCTCTGTGTCCCTCGTTTCATCATTCCTGAGGAAATGGTCCAGACCCTTTCCTGACCTTGTCAGAGAAGTTTCCAAGGCTGCACACACACTGAAGAAAAGGTCATTAATTCGGAAAACAAAAGGAAGAGTAATTTAATTTGTTCAGACTTGTTCCACTGATGGAATCATTAAAACACTTTTTATCATACACACAAACACACCTGTCTCTGCTGGGGAAGACAGGGAGTGAAAGTTGTATCAGAGGTGTAACAGAAAAAAAGATTTGGAGGAAGATGGGGAACTGTTTTCCTGCCATTCAAATATTTTCAGAATTTCTGCAAAAAAAAAGTGTCAGCTCCCTGTGGAAACCTGAGAGTACAAAATTCTTGAAGGAAAAGGTTGATGGCAAATGAGCCACTTTTGCCCTGTTTCAAAAAATACTCAAGTCCTTTGCACAAAATAAATCAGCTTTAGCTGAGGTAATGGGATATGAAGGGGAATGTGGGAGACACTTGGTCAACCTTGTCTGTGTGAATGGCTGTGGGGCTCCTGACCACCTCTAGTAAAAAAATTTGTTAGGGACATAATCCATGATGAAGGTAGCAGAAGTTCAAAGGAATTGGAGTGCAAGTGGCTCTATTCAGCTCCACTTTAATCTCGCCAATGGAAGCTTTGCAGCTCCCAACAAACCCTATACTCTGGGAAGGGTGGCATTTTATTTCCTATAATTTCAGGGCTGTTTCAGTTCTGACTTTCTGAATTTGCATTCTCTCCAGCCAGAGGAATTGACCAACATCTTGGAAATCAGCAATGTGGTCTTTACAAGCATGTTTGCTCTGGAGATGATCCTGAAACTTGCTGCTTTTGGTCTCTTTGATTACCTTCGCAACCCCTACAACATCTTCGACAGTATCATCGTCATCATCAGGTGACCAGGGCCTTGGGGATCAACTGAAATAGATATAGAAAAGCATACCACAGAGCTTGGGCACTTTTGAAAAAGGATTTAGCAGCTATTCTAGGAGGATCTGAGCTGAACACAAGACCAAGGATTGGGAGACCAAGCTGTCTTTTTCCAACACTCTGTGTTGGTGCAACACAAGCTACAGAGCATTTCTGTCCGTCAGTTCTCTCCTCTGTAGAATGGAGGCAATTGCAGCTGCCTTGTTAAGTCCACAACAAATATTTTTGTGAAATATTTTTAAAATGCACAAATTGAGGAAGCTACAAAGGTTTAATATATGATAGAAGAACTTGTCTTGCTGGAATTTAATGCTGAAATCCTTCCCTCATTCCTGCAAAATCCAGTACCACGTTCGTGTTCTTAAGGCATAAATGCAGCTTTCTACACATAAGTATAAACCTATGCTATATACTTCTATCTTGCTCAGACAGATTTTCTCTCTCACCTCCTTACGCTGCCAGTGCAGATATGAAAACAGCACTGTTACTCCTCCCTCTTTTCTGTTTGTTCACTTGTCTTTCATTTTGTCCCTCATGCTCCCTGTGCCTCTCTGGACAGCATTTGGGAGATCATCGGCCAGTCAGATGGAGGCCTCTCTGTGCTGAGGACTTTCCGACTCCTTCGGGTCCTGAAGCTGGTGCGTTTCATGCCTGCGCTGCGCCGCCAGCTTGTGGTGCTGATGAAGACTATGGACAACGTAGCCACGTTCTGCATGCTCCTCATGCTCTTCATCTTTATATTCAGGTGAGGAGGCAGTTAGTTGGTTCACAGTGTTTTGGAGTGGCACTGCATGGCTCATGGGGACAGAGCTTCAGAGCATGATCGTGTAACTCATCTTGCCCATTGCTCTTATAGGCCAAGGCAGCACTGACAACCATTTGTTTGTAAGGGCTGAACTTACTCCCGCACTAAATTGGGTTCAGTTGCTGAAAGTTTTGGCCTGGATGGGGTGTCAAAATAGTGTCACCAAATGTGGGTGTTGAGCATAATGTCCCATCGAGGGATAGGTCAGGTCTCTTGCTAATCAGCACTGGCTACAGGGAACAGTTCAGTCTGGAGGCTGACTACCAGAAGGGCAGCAGGAAGCAACCAAGAAAGTTTGTCTGTGCATCCAATGCACTGATAATAAGATGAAGAAATATGACAGCAAACAAGAACAATAGAGAGAACAGATGTGAATGACAGGTTGGGGGTAATATGTGAGCTCTGAGTGAGCACAGATGGAAACCAAATTTTTTTGTGAACTACAAAAAAAATAAATATGCAGTTCCTTCTTCACAAGTAGGTCCTAGTAGTCTGTGTTGTCATACTCCTTGCTGCTGTGTCGTAACATTAGATTTTCATAAGGAAAAAGAGAATTACTCTGATGAGCTCATTGTGGTCCCAGAGATATTTATATTTGACACCATCTCCACTTCTTGTCCCAAAGCATCCTAGGAATGCACATCTTTGGTTGCAAGTTCAGCCTCAGGACAGACACAGGAGATACAGTTCCTGACCGAAAGAATTTTGACTCCCTACTTTGGGCCATCGTCACTGTCTTCCAGGTGAGCCCACTTTGCTCTCTATGGGTGGACCAGGGCAAAGTGAAGAGGATCAAGAGATGCTTTTTCCTCATTGCAGAGCACTGCAGTCACTCCTGACAGCACAAAAGGCTGCATAAAACACTCTGTCATGTGATATTTGGAGGAAGAGCAATTGCATATTGGAACCAAACAACTGGTATATATCTCTAACAGGGGAGCTCCTTCCTTCCCTGGGGACAGTCTGCAAAGGTCACTCCTGTTGTGGCAACTCCCAAGTTTAACACTATCATCTCACTACTGCCCTAATTGTTGCTCGTTTCCTCTTGCTCAGCTAATGTTTTTGGCGCAGAACCACAGCTGGATGATGACAGTGGGTGTGTGGTTATGGGAAAGTTAAGAGGCCTGATGTGCTCCTGATGTGTATTCACTGTCCTTTTCTGGGAACCCTCATTGTGTACTTCCTTCACGTTTATCTGACTTTAGCTTCTGATTGCAGATCTTAACCCAGGAGGACTGGAATGTCGTACTCTATAATGGCATGGCCTCCACCTCACCATGGGCTTCCCTCTACTTTGTGGCTCTCATGACATTTGGCAATTATGTACTTTTCAATCTGCTGGTGGCCATTCTCGTGGAGGGGTTCCAGGCTGAGGTAAGTTGCCACCAAGGCCTCCTCAGGAGGAGGAATAGAGGTGCTAAAAAGGTAAACTTTGGGACACTTTAAGGATACTAGACTGGATGACTTCCAAAGTATCACACCTCTGTCATTTCACTCCTGAAGTTAGGGTGCTCTTTAATTGGAAAAAAGAAAAAAAAAAGCAGTGTTAACCCTTGTAAGGAAAGAGACAAGCTCTCTGAAAGGGAATTCACAATTTTCATCCTGTGTACCGCAACAGCCCCTGCCCTAGGGCGAGTTCTTTACCCCTCCAAGAGCAAGAATGCAGTACATCAGCCATCCCAAATCACACAAGATTCTTTCCAGTGATCACACTGGATGCCTGACTGCCAAGGACAAATCTGAAGTAGTTCCAGCAATGAAAGACAAGAACAAGTGATCTTTTCTGTTTGAGTTCCCAAATTCTAAATTTGTGTGTTACAGGGTGATGCCAACCGGTCATACTCAGAGGAAGACCAGAGTTCATCAAATGTGGAGGAGTTTGATCAGTTTCAAGAGGTCCAGGAAGGCCCAGGTACAACAGCTCAAACAATTTGCTTATGTCCTGTTGCTGTTTGGTGAGAAATCTAAAAACAGATTCTGCAGAAAATTCACTCTCGTCTCCAAGAACTTGCCAGTTGTCATTTTGAATTTTATGGTAGTTTGTGTTGCTGTCTGTGGAAAAACTAGAGACATGTTGGCATCCTGAGGAATGTGGTAGCTAAGTGGAGCAGTTCTTGAATGACCTCCAGAACAGCAACTGGAAGTCAGAAGTGAGACTGTCTCTGCTTAGCTTCAGGGGCATTATTTCAGGAACAGTGTGTCCAAATATGGGACCCACATTTGTAGAAGGGATACCTAGACATTAAAAAGAACTCAGGTGAGTCTGGAAGTCTTGCCTCAGCGAGAGAGTAATGAAGTTTAGAGAAACCAGAGAAGTGACTTGATCACTCGCTCTGTAATTGTAGACCATAAGGAGAGATTTCTGATGGTAGATAGCTCTTTAATTGAGCAGAAAAAAGCATAATGAGATTGTAAAGGTTTGAAGCTTAAGCTAGACAAATTCAGGCTGAAAAAAAGCTGCATATTTTCAAGGAAAGATAGTTAACAGTTGGAACAGTCTGCCTACAAACTGCCTAGTAACGTCTTCATCCCTCAAAGTCTTTCCTCAGACTGCAAGTCTTTCTACAAGAGGTATTATACTTCAGACAGGACTTAGTGGCAGGGAGCAGCTTACCCTGCAATGGATGGTGAGCCAGGAGCTGAAGGGGACAGAGAACCAGGCAGGAGGTCAGGGACCACACCGACAATACTTGCACGAGGTGAGCAGAGCAGGTCCTCTGACACTAGCAAGGGTCAGCCAATGGTTCAGCGATTTCCAGGCAAGTCCACAGTGGTGAGGCAGGTCTGAGGTCAAGCCAAGAAGTCCAGTCAGTAAGGTAAGATCAGGATCTGAAAGGTGCAAGAGCAGGCACAAGCATACTCACAGCATAACCCAGACATACGCCACAGGCACATGTCTGAGCTTTAAATGCAGCTCCCACAACAGGGAGCAGTGGCTGCAGTATTGACTTGTCCCAGCTTTTTCCTGCAACTTAGCTCTTTTCAAGGCAGCCCAGTCCTGAGTTACATGGCTGCACCACATTAGAGCTTGTGTTGAATGTAGGCAGTAAAAACCCCTGAGATGGAGGAGGTTACAGAGGTGTTGGTACAGTCATGGCTGTGATGCAGATATGCATAGGTGACCTTCATTATACAGTAGTCAAGCAAAAATTATTGTTCCAGTCCTTTCAGGCATTAAAATTCAAACCCTGTCCTCTCCATGCTGCTCAACAAACGCTGATGGTCATCCACAGCACCTAACATATCCCTCAAAAATGTCTTGGATCTTGAAGGTCAATGATCAGTCACTTGAAGAAGCACAATGTAGTAGGATAGACTGGGATGCAGTTTTTGTGTGCAGTATGATTGCAGGAATTTTAATGTGACTGCAATACATGGATGGCTGTGGTTATCCCTACATCTTAGTCTCGGGCTCAGTGTTTCAGCCTAACTGCTTAAAGTAGCCAGCCTGACAGTTGGTGGTGTTTGTTCAGACTTGAAGATGCTGTTACCTTATCTTGGCATGCAACACACCCTTGTCCTCTTGTTGCCAGGGTTCAACTTCTTGCTCTGTCTGTTAGCCTGAGGCTGCCCGACCACCACTCTGCTCCCAGGGAGAGCTGCGGTCAGTTTTGGAAACCGAGGATATTACTTTAAAGTCTTCTCAACTTGCACTGCTTTTGTCACAACACCCTAAATCAGGGGAATTGATGTTGATTGATGCTAAAGAGCTAATATTCTGTTAGCTGCTGTTAACATGGTAAAACATCAAAGCAGTCACTGCATAGTGAGGAACCCACCTTCTTCTTTTCTCATTCTTCTTTCTGCATCTTTCCACTCAGATCCCAAGCTCTGTGCAATTCCTGTAACACCTAATGGACACTTGGACCCATCCTTGCCCTCTTCCAACCCACCGGTGGCTGCTGGGGGCGTCACCAATTCTTCACGCAACTCCCTGCAACTTGACCAGATCCTTGTTGCTGTTGGATCCCGGAAGAGTAGTGTGATGTCCCTGGGGAGAATGACCCATGACCAGCGGTCCTTGGTGAGTGACTGAGTGTAAAAGTGTGTCGTACCCTTCTTTTGAAGGCCAAGCACTATATTGTCTTTCTTTCATCATCTGGAGATTGCTGGGAAGGATTTCACTCCTGCTGCAGGCTTCTAACACAAGTGCATTTCCTGTCTTTGGAATCCATATCAGTTCACATTACTTATCTAAATTTCCAGATTTTTGAAGTCTGTTTCCAGGTTGCTTACTTATATTCCATTGAGTGTGGGATTCCATTCTCTCTCTCTGCATCTCCCTCTCTCCCTCTCTCTCTCTCTCTCTCTCTCTAGGTATCTGTAGACATATATATCTATATTCCATTAAGTGTGAGAAAGGGAGAACACCAAAAACAGTCTCCCTCTTTGAGAGAAACACATTTTGTCCCCTTCCCCTTTCTTTGTTTTGTTAGAGTGCAGGACGCGAAGTGATGCCTTGAGTGAGTTAAGAGCACAGAAACATCTAGGTAATGCCTAGTCCCATTACAGGTGGGTTTTCTGTGAACTTTGTAACAATGAAGAGAAAAATCTTGATTTGGAGCTCCCCGTAGGAGATCCTGCTACCCCATGGCACGTCCCCAAACATTGCAGGCTGTCTAACCAGTGCATCTCAGACCTGTCCACCTTGTCACATTAGCTTCTGGGCTTTCCACCCACTGATGTGCTCAGCTCTGGGGGGTGTATCAGTGCTTAAAGGGTTCATGCCCCTGTTATTTCTAAACAGGAAGAGCTAGCAGCCACGTACTACATGATAAGTTACTTATGTGGTTGAACTAAACTGTAGCCAACAAGCCTGTTTCTCTCATTTCTTCCTTTTACTAAGACTGTACTCAAAAGACAGTGTGTCAGATTATCCATCACCCTGTACTTTGCGTTATCCTTTACCCCAGGGCAGCATAAAAAGCTGCCAGTCAGATTTTTTGAGAGCTTTATTCTTGCTCTGTGATGGTGTAAGTAACAACATCAGGCACCTGGCCTTTGGCTTTATTACTTACCTTCCCCAAAAGTGCTTTGCACACAGATGGTGCTATAAAGTAATCACAGCCAAAACCATTGCTAATTCATTATCAATTTATTGTCAGATTTACAGAGATTGCTGCTAAATTCCCACCGTGCAACTTGCTCGACATCTGATAAATGGTAACCTTCTGGCTTAGGGGCCCAGGGAGAAGTGTGCGATCTGAAATAGCATCACATGCTCTCTCCTTGTGCCTGGAGTCACTGTGTCTCCATCCCACTCTCTTACAGTCCAGTTCCCGCAGCTCCCACTATGGTGCCTGGGGCCGCAGTGGAGCCTGGGGGAGCCGTCGCTCCAGCTGGAACAGCCTGGCCCGGGGACACAGCCTGAAACACAAACATCCCTCAGCCGAGCATGAGTCCCTCCTGCCTGGGGAAACTCACAGGGCAGCACATGGGGAGACGGATGGGACAGGAAGGGTATTTCATCACCGCCGGACACTCTCTCTGGATAATAAAGGCTCCTGTGACCTGCTGGAGTTGGCCTCGGTCCCATCCGGCCACAGAGTGACCCATAAGCTGGGAGCACTGCCTGGAGCCAGCGAGCATCAGGACTGCAATGGCAAAATGCCCAGTATTGTCAAGGAGATCTTCCCAAAGATGAACAATCGCAAGGAGCGGGGAGAGGATGATGAAGAGATAGATTATGTGCGTATTTGGTGAAGGGACCGTGGGATTACGCCGCAATGTTGTGGGAAACACCAAATCCATCCTCAAGTTTCACTCTCCTTGTATGTAGATAGGAGAGCTTGCCAAGATGCTTTAGGAAAGCTGGAGGACAGCGCTGAGTGCAGATGGGACCTTTTTGTCACAGACAAGCTCAAAGCACATTGTGAGGCTGCCTGCAAGGCAGCTGTACAGGTGGATGGTAGGAGGAAGGCAGATGTGAGACGTGCACATGGTCATTTGGGAGCTGTTATTTCAGAGTTCTGCAACCAGTGATTTCTACAGCATAAGGAGAAGTCAGGCTGTGGGAGCTTTGCATGGGGAACGTCAGCAGACCAGAGCAGGAAACACAGGCACCAGAGACAAGCAAGTGAGTTTTGTGGTGCCAGTGTGGGAGACAGCAACGCCCAATCTGTGAGCAAATCAAAGGGTGGAAAAAGTGGAGGCAGGGTCAGTAGAAATTTTGGACAGACGTATGTGCTGTATGAAATTCCAAGCCCAAGTGCCAACAGAAGGCCTTTTTGTCCTGGCTTCTCATTTAGCTGAGGTAGGGAGGTAACGTTGTCCTAATTTAAAAAAGCCCTTCCAACAGCTCTGAGAAGGTGTCTTGGACAACATCCTGATCTAAAAGGGACACCAGCAGTTTTATTTGTTGTGATCTGGAGGAGAAACCAGATGCCAAGAAGTAAACAGGCCCTGGCAAAGCAGCTTCTACCTTCTTTTCCATGACTTGTTGCCTTTGAGTTGATTTCCTCATTCAGGGGCTTAAAGGCAGGTAGTGCATCTGGCAGACTGCAGGTAGTGATGTTTCTGGGTCAGATGTGAAAGGAAGAGTGTCTCTCAGGTAAATGGGAGCGTAACCAGAGGCACTTGCTTCTTCTGCACCCCTACAGAGTCTGTGCTTTCGCATCCAGAAGATGATGGAAGTCTATAAGCCAGACTGGTGTGAGTTACGGGAAGACTGGTCCATATATCTCTTCTCTCCACAAAACAGGTTTGTGCAGTTTTTGCTAAGAGAAGGTTGAAAAGATGGGGCAGATTCTCTTGCTGTGCTGGCCACATCCCCTGATGTTAGGTTGTGACTTTAAACTTACCAACTGGGAAGTATTTTCTCCTCCACTGTCCCTTCTACAGCCAAACAACTTTTCCTAGATTCTGGAGATGAAACAAAGGTTGAGCATTCTAAATAGCTATTATGATCTTCCCTCCCTTTGGAGGATCCCAATTTTATTTTGTATAATCATAAATATTTATAACAAAGCAAGGCAGGGAATACTAATGTTAATACAAAAAGGATAAAGAATGTATTATTAATGACTCCATTATACTGATATTTCCTCCCCTGGTACCAGAACAGTCTCTCCATTTCATTTACAGGCCCAGTACCAATTTATCAGCAGTCATATCACACCTTTTAGGGTAAAGTTAGTATTCTTCTTGCCTAAAAAAAAGAAATTTGGGTTAAATTCTTCCTACTAAAGAGGTCTTCCCACCAGGAGAAAACGTCCATGTACCCCAGCCAACAGTATTCTCAATGATGTGCATCACCCCTTGAAAAGAAAGGGCTTTCATTGTAGATCATAAGGGAGAGCTTTTTGCTCTGACACCTATGTTAATGTGCACAGTGTCTTTCGGAGTGGACAGAAGTGTGGTCCCCATGACTGACAATCTACCTGCCACTCCTCAGCTTTCAGCATGTGGCCTCTTTGCCATGGGTAGGTACAAAGTGTAAGTTTGGGAGGAAAACTGAAACACAGCTTCTTCTTTACAAGGCAAGATAGGAGCACAGTCATAATGGTTAGGATGCCCTTGCGCTGTTCCAGACTCCTTGTATGACTGTGGACTGTCCTGGGATATTGCCATATCAACAGACATCAGTATCAGTGATAGGAAAGCTGCTATGTCAGAGTCCAGTTTTGGCCAGAACTCTTAATTCTCTGTCCTCATAGCTCCTTGACTTGATCTGCCTGAGGCACAGGTGCCTACTGGAACTCTCTTACAGGTTTCGCCTCCTCTGCCAAACCATCATTGCTCACAAGCTCTTTGACCATGTTGTGCTGGCCTTCATCTTCCTGAACTGCATCACAATTGCCCTGGAGAGACCGCAGATTGAGCACAGAAGCACGGTGAGCACAATTACCTGCCACCTTCTTTTTAGCATAACCTCTGAGAGTAGTTCTTAAGTGTTCCCAACGCTGGTATGACCTCTGGAAGAACTTCATCATTAAACACCAGCTCCCACTCATTTATTCAATACCCAAGTATTAGTAATTAACATAGCGTGTGCTTCCCCTGCAGGGTCTTATAATGGGGCAACCTACTTTATAATACAGAAATCCTGATTCCTTCTGTGTTTGAAAGTAAGAGAGTCCTTCAGGAATCTGCATAGAAGAGTTGAATGGCAAAAGGGACAAGGTCTGGGAACTGAAAGATAGAAGCAGCTTCCATCCTGTACAAATGGCATGCCATCATTCATGTATGCTACTCTTGAGCTATTTTGGAGATGGCTCAAGCTGGCAAGTGAAATTACTTTTTCTGCTTGTCTGCCCTAGCTGACTCCCAGACTCCACTGCACTTGGATACAATCTGTGGTCAGTGGTCAGCAGCTCTTTGGGAAGTAGTCTCAGGTCAGCGCAGCAGGTCAGGACTGAGCAGCACTGGTAGAACAGGGCAGAGAGTGCCTTGAAACCAGATTTGCAGGATGCGTTGCAAATCCCATCCACTATGCTCTTCCAGAGATGCACAGGATCCTGTCCCAGCTGTGGCACAGGGCTGAGCCAAGGTGTATGAGCTGAAAGCTGCCTAGCGCTGACCTCTGCCAAGGGCATCTCCCTTATTTCACCAACTTTCAGGTCCTTCACAGGATTGCAAAAGATATTATCAGAGAAACCTGACAGAGTAACAAGAAGTCAACATACATTTAAGGTCTTTGTTTCTTTGTTTTGTTGTTTTGTTTTTTTTTTCTAGGAGAGGATCTTTCTCACTGTGTCCAACTACATTTTCACAGCAATTTTTGTAGCTGAGATGACACTGAAGGTAAGTTACTGGAGTTGAGCAGCTCAGGGCCTTTTTCCCATGTCAAACATGGTTCATATTTGCTCAGCATCCTTTTAAAATCTGTACCTCCTTTCAGTGTGCCAGGCCTTTCCTCTATCTTGGCAAAGGCAGATACTGCCTGGGGTTGAGTCCCATCTTGTCTGGTGCGGAGGGGATGTTTATCCTAGGCTTTAGATCCAACTGGATCTTAGTATCCGTGAGGGATAGCTGACCTTTAGGTATGGATTTTGTAATGATGTTAAATGTCCATTCCCTTTCTTCTGGAGCAAGAATGGGGAAATAACAACAATATTAATAACATGTTCTTAAATGAGATAATTATTCAATAGATGTCTAAGTACTTTGCAACAATCAGGAAACCTTGTTATTCCCTTCTTGTGAATGGAGAAGAGCCCTAAAAGTGTGTGCCTGAAGTTAAACCCGTAAAATTTATACCTGAATTTTGGCCATTATTTCCAGGGTGTTAAGCTCTCTCCATGGCCAGCAATGTCTGTAGCACCTGCTGTTTTTGAGAACTGCTGACAAAAAAAGCTACTCCCTTAGAGCCAAAGTATGGATTTAGGTGCTTGACTTTACCTCCCAGGTAATCTTTGAACAGGGACACTTGCCCCAGGTCTGTGGTATGGCAGGGAAAGGTTTCCTGCATGTTCCCTGTTACTCAGGGAAGTAGAAAAAAGATGAGAAGATGCCATGGCCCTGTTATTTCTGGAGTCATGTGCCACCACTTTCCCCAAAGACATTCTCCTTCACAGACATCCAGGTGAAAGGAAAATATATGAGATACACTTGAGTGTCATGAGGAATTGATAACTATTCCCCATCTTCCAGCTTTCTCCATAGTTGCCCTCTACTGGGTAACGTGGAGGAGCCATTTCACCCCCTCCCCTCTCCCCTCTCTTGCAGGTAGTCTCTCTAGGCCTGTATTTTGGGGACCAGGCTTATCTCCGCAGCAGTTGGAACATCTTGGATGGCTTCTTGGTCTTCGTTTCTCTCATTGACATTGTGGTCTCAGTGGCCTCTGCTGGTGGTGCCAAAATCCTCGGGGTGCTACGAGTTCTCCGGCTGCTGCGCACCTTACGTCCCCTCCGGTCAGAATCCCACCGAACCCTGCTCAGCCCCCTCTTCCCACTGGTTCTCCCCAGGAAGGGTGCCAGAGTCAGATCCAGCTGTGCCAGGCAAAGTGTTGTCTTTGACACGGGGAGGTCCCCCTTAGCCATATGGGTCTGATGCTAGAGGTACCTCATCAGACAACAAACCCATGGGAGAGAAGAGGCTTTTTGGTTACAGGAGGGTCATCTCTACTGGTGGGTCACTGCGTAAGGAGAGCAGGGGCCTGCTGCTGCTGAAAATGCTTAGCTTAGGCCAAACATCCCTGCCCTGCCCCTCTATCACTCTTCCCCTTCCTTCCCTTCCAGAGTCATCAGTAGAGCCCCTGGCCTGAAGCTGGTGGTGGAGACACTCATTTCTTCCCTCAAGCCCATTGGAAACATTGTCCTCATCTGCTGTGCTTTCTTCATCATCTTTGGCATCCTGGGTGTGCAGGTAGGTTGTTACTGTCCATCAAACAGCCCTTGTACCCCCACCCCTACTACCATGGGCACCTCTGTACCCCCAGGTCCTACAACAAACATGGGGAACAAAGCAGAACAGGAGGGATGGGCAAGCCAGGAAATTTTCTGCACCAGCTTTCCCCCACAAGCTGTCTCCCACATAATGAACCTATAACCTTTGGCAAGGACAGACAGGTGCTCAGCAAGGGCAGACATTGTTGGATGTGAGAGAAAGAAGTAGACACACCTGGCAGGAGCTGGATCAGAGTTTGGGTCAGCATTATAGGGAGAGCCCAGGACTGGCACAGCATAGGGCTCACTGGGCACATCCATGTCAGCTCACAAAGGCAAGCAGTTCAGTGCCTGCTTGCATGAACCCTGCCTCCAGTTAGCTCTGTTTCTCCCCCTCACTCTGAGCCCTAAATCCACCCACAACCTTCTTTTTAATTTTTTAATTTAATCCTCTTTATTTTTGGCTGTTGCATTGCAGAGGAGCAAGGGTGTGGGCGTTACTTCCATCTCAGGGAATGTGCTATACTTAGTCTGCTCTGATGCATCTGTACAAATGCACAATCCAGTACCTTCTATATGGGGAAAGGAGCCCTGGGCAGGAGAGCCACAGCAGTGCAGTGCAGTCTTGTAAAAAAAAAAAAAAAAAAGAGGTAAATGAGAAGAAGAGGATGGCTTTTTCTGGTTCTTTACCCTCAGATGAGATCTTTTCCCATCAGCACTCTCAGTAACTGGGAAGCAGGGAGAGAGATTACTCTAGGGGACTGATTAGAAGATACTTTTTCCTTTTGTACCCAAAAAGGCTTCCCTAAGGGCTGTCAGATGGTAAGGACTTAAAGTCACTGCTGGCCTGGGGGGGTGGAGGAGGCTGAAAAGCCAGGTGTGAGTTTACAAGGGTGGTCCTGGCTCCTTAGCAATGTTTGAGGCTGTGCTCTACATTGTGGTGGTGGTGTCCCTGTTATGCTCCACATGGCTTGCGGTCTTGCAGCCCACCCAGCATTTCAGGAGCTTTTGCACATCCCAGGGAGCATGGGGAACCCTGTGGGGAAAGGGGCTGATGGGGTCATTCCCCTTCTGCAGCTCTTCAAGGGCAAGTTCTACCACTGCCTGGGAGTCGACATCAGGAACATCACCAACCGGTCCGACTGCATGGCCGCCAACTACAAGTGGGTACACCACAAGTATAACTTCGACAACCTGGGACAGGTGAGTGTGTCACAGCCCCTGCCTCTGTCTCCTCCTATACATATACTCCTCTCCAGGGCACAGATACACTGCCTGGAAAGCCTGATCCCTGGGCCAGAATGAGTGATTATTTGGCATGGGTATCCATGCAGAAGCTGTGTCACTAGTGGGTTGGTATCAGGATGATATTTACAAGTTGTAGGGGAAAGAAAAGTTGTAGCAGCAGAGAGCTTGATTTTCTCTTTTCTCCTGCCACGAAGCAGATGGTCTTCACAACCTCTCTCCTCTGCTGAGTTTGACTGCACATGGCTTCCTGTTACCCCCTTTCTGTCCTCCACATGGGAGGGAGCAGGTTTTGATGTGTGCAGAGACACAGGCAGGAAGAGTATTTCAGTGCTGTGTGTGTTAGACCATAAACCCATGATTTTTTTCTCCCTGCCTGCCAGATGCACCTGCTCCACATCTGCTTTGCTTTGTATGTTGCAGGCTCTGATGTCCCTCTTTGTTCTGGCTTCCAAGGATGGCTGGGTCAATATTATGTATAATGGACTAGATGCTGTAGCTGTTGACCAGCAGGTACAAAGATTTCCTTGTGAAAGGACCTTTTTCATTTTCCTTGGGCTAGTAAGGCAGAAGTATACTTTAACATCCTGCTTCAGATACCTCCCTCAGAACAAGATTCCCTTCTGAATCCTTTGCTCACCTATTTGCAAGGGGTCAGGTCCGTGGACTTGCCTGGTTCATGCAGGGAGGTGCAGCTGTGCCTGTTTAGTAGGTGTCTGTAGTAATTCATACCTTCTACTCAGCTTAGATCTTACAGCGGGCCTTTATTTATAATGATGGAGCAACCATGCCCTGTGCTTTTCTGGGTGTGCTGGCTCCCTCCTGACCCACAGATGGTTATTTTAATGCCTTATAAAGCAGGAACTGTTGGGCTGCTGCCCACTGCGTCCCTATTCCTTTACTGCTAAGACCATGACCAGCTCTGTTTTCCCTCTTCCTCCAGCCAGTGACCAACAACAACCCCTGGATGCTACTCTACTTCATCTCCTTCCTCCTCATTGTCAGCTTCTTTGTGCTCAACATGTTCGTGGGGGTGGTGGTGGAGAACTTCCACAAGTGCCGGCAGCACCAGGAGGCTGAGGAGGCGCGCCGGCGGGAGGAGAAGCGCTTGCGACGCTTGGAGAAGAAGCGAAGGAGTAAGGCACAGCCTAAGTTTTTGGTTGGTTCGTAGGCCAAGGTTTTCTGAGAAAAACCTTTTCCTCTTCTTTTTCTTTCCTGATGGACTGGTCTCCAAAATACATTGCTCATGGCTGTGCTCTCAGCCTTCCTCCCTGCACCACTGCCGTGCCACTACACACCTCACTAGGGCAGTCTGGGGAAGAGGGGTGACTGATGAAGTCTGCTGGGACTCTAGGGAAGCCACTGGGGCTTTAGCACCCTGCTCCTCAGGAGATAATGTACCAAAAATACCCCTGTGCACATGCTCGTGAGCACTGTTGACACAGAACATCCACACATCAATACACCTCCCGGGCTTGGGACAGTCCCACCTGGGCTTCCTGCAACTCAGCTGGTGATTGAAGGAAGACCTGGAGAGACCATCCTTTGTGTTTAACCCTAAATTTAAAGAAGAAGGAGGGGAAAAAAAAAAAGAGGAAGACCACTGTGTTTTGTTCCTGGTTCTTTCCATCAGTGTTGCACTGTCACTACTTGGGATCCCAAATCCTCTGTGGTGAAAGAAACTCTCTTTTCCTGGTGTTTCTGTCCTCTTCTATGTTACCTTTAAACAAAAATTGCAAAAGTGTACTTGTCCCTGGAAATCATCCCTACTACCCAGACTGATGGTTTTCTTACATTCACAGCCTGTGGGCATGCATTCCCTTTCTGTGCTCCAGTTTTTCCCCTCTCTCCGGTGACACCTCAGGGCCTCTCCTTGAACCATCTGCTCCCTTTTATCAAAAGTGATCTTAATTTGTCAGGATACGAAATGCTGATTTAGCACCATTCCTACAAACGTAGACTAACAGATTTCCTTTCTAGCATTCCTTTCCTTATCTTTTTTCTACTTATTTTTTCCCCACTTCTTCTTTCCTCTTTTTTTTTTTTTTTCCGTATTGCCCTCCTCCTCCTTCTTATGTCCCTTATCTTTTACCTATCCTTTTCTGGTTTTTCTCTCTCCCACCTTCATTCCCTTTTCTTTCAACACCTGTCACCAGTCTTATGCCTTCTTCTTTCTCTGTTTCTTACCCATTTCTTTCTTTCTTTCTTCCTCTGCCCATATCCCTCTTTCCACTGAAGAGGCACAGCGTTTGCCGTACTATGCTACCTACTGCCCCATACGCCTCCTTATTCATTCGGTCTGCACCAGCCACTATCTGGACATCTTCATCACTTTCATCATCTGCCTCAACGTGGTCACTATGTCCTTGGAGCACTACAACCAACCTGTGGTGAGTGAGATCATGGAGATAAGCCCTGCCTCTAGACATTATGTTACTTTGCTACAGCTCTCTGATGACCACTGCCCACCAGCATAAGTAGGACACTTGACTGTCTCTAAAAACTACTGTTAAAAATTTGTAAGATTTAATGTAGTAGGCGAAGTTGGGTGAAGAGTCTCACAGGTGTCCAGAAAGATAGTTCCTATTCAGACACTTGTTAGCCATTAAAATCAATAGAGAGAAGGCATCTAAGCAAGAGTCAGGCCCCTAGAAAACATGGTGCAATTAAGTCTCCGTGCTTTATATGAGTAAGTGGATTTGTGGGTCACCCAAATTTAGCTCCCTGCTCTGCTTTTTATGTTCCTCTGGATCCTAACAGGAGTGGTGGAAGCAGCAGTGTCCTGGGAGCTTCAGGCTTTGCATCAGATTTCCAAATATCAGTCCAATTCCCCTGCCATATGACCTGAGCTCAGAAAATTAGAGTGGCTGGTTGTGCGTCATGGGATGGGATGTCTTTACCAAGCCACCTTTTTTTAGTGAGAGAAGCTGTAGGACCAAAGTGCCGAGTAGAGCCTCTCTCAGCTGCAGGGGATGATTCCCAATACAACACCTTGGAGGCCAAATAAATTTTACACTTTGGCTGGGGAAGACCATGTACCTCAGTGTTCCTGGCAAAGCTCTAGATACCTTTGATGGAAACAATGTATGCTGCACATATCAGAGGAGCCTTCTGCCTCCATATGTAGAAAAAGCATTCATCATGACATCTACCCAGTGGCATTTCAGTTTGGTTTAGGCTGGCAGCTCTGATGTCTGAACAGGTTGTCCAAGGTAGCTCAGGCTTTGAGCAGCAGCTCAATCTGTCTGTCCTCATTCAAATCTACCACCAGGCTCCTCTGTTTCTTGCCTATCTTGCCCAACTGCCCAGCTTTTATCTTGCCCGTGATAGTGCCCAGTTTTACTCTACAGGAACTCTCAACTTTTATCTGTTGGCATCCTCACATCAGGCCTTTGTTCCTGAACAAGTCACTCCTCTTCCTTACTCCTCAGCTCCTTTCCCTGGAACATAGGTCCAGCCATGCCAGCCTGTTGTCAGGCTTTGTTAAACAATGTTATCAAAGCTCTTCAAACCCTTCCAGTACAAAACGCCCACTGCTCACACTAGTCCTTGATGGTAGAGAAGGGGCAGCATGTAAAAGAACCAAAAGCCAATCAGCTCAGAAGTGTGACATGCTGGCCCCAGACCAAGGCACAGCAGGGTTTCCTCCCATCAGAGATGACCTGTATCCACAATCAGAGTAACCTTTATTCTTCACTCCTGGTTGATAGCTATGCCAGTGCCACTAACAAGGTGTCATCCAGGTGGCACAGGCTACTGGCAGAAGAGAAGGCTGATGGTATTTTGTGGATTCTTCTTGCAATAGCCTCCTCCTCCCCATTATGCTAAACAGTACAGGAGAAAGGATCCTGATAAGAACATGGGGCAGAGAGGCCAGCTGGTGCTTCCCTTAGTAGGCAGCCTCCACATTCAAGTAGGTAGGAAGCATGGGGTAGTTTCCCCACCTCACAATGAATACCTGGCACTTAGGAGAGTCCCCGCGCAGAGGAGATTTGTGCTTGATGTTGCTTTTGCCTAAATTCTTTGCCCTCTTTTTTGCTGGAAGTCCCTGGAGACCGCCCTCAAGTACTGCAACTACCTGTTCACCACTGTCTTTGTGTTTGAGGCAGTCCTCAAGCTGGTGGCATTTGGTCTGCGACGATTCTTCAAAGACAGGTGAGCAGGGGGTTGTCAACCATGGCTGTAGAACAGCTGGGTTTGGGGTAGAGGTTTTGAGGACAATCCCCTATTTAGAGTGTGAGGTGGTGGCAGAGTGCCCTGACTGCCTCCCAGTTCTGCACAGCATGGACCTCACCTCAGTCTGCCTGAGCTACAATGCCTAGGCAATAGTGAGAGTTGTCCAAAAATTGCCTCTTCGTTGGCATCTGCTGGTTAGGCTAGAAAGCAAAGAAGATGAGGTTAGAGAGAGACATTTTTTTTCCTGCCCTTGAGGCAAACTGTGAGCATTCTGAAGCAGAACATACATAACAACGTCGATTTGAGGTAGTAAGGCTGTAAAAAGCTGAGCCCATTAGTCAATGCATAGCGCCACAGTAACACAGCTCCATGCTTCTAAATCAGGCTGGCTTGCCTCTGGCTGCTCAGGCTGTGTGCAAAGTGAATCTCTGTTTGTCTGCAAAAACCCATATAGGCCGACTCAGAGTGAGGCCTTGAACTCATACATAAAGAAATGTTTAGGTTGAAGTGGAAACAATTCACTTTGTTTTTCAGGGAAATGGAAAAACTCTATCTTTCTTTATTGTCTTCAATTTTTCTTCTTAAGGTGGAACCAGCTGGATCTGGCCATTGTGCTGCTGTCTGTCATGGGCATCACACTGGAAGAGATTGAAATCAATGCTGCTCTCCCAATTAACCCCACTATCATCCGGATCATGAGGGTGCTGCGTATCGCCCGGGGTGAGACACTGGCCAAAGGCAGGGTACATGTGGCCATGGAGTGGGACTTGGTGCCATGACTCATTGAGCAGTGGCTGTAGAGTCATGGGCTCACCCTGTCCCCAGCCCTGGAGGAGCCTCTAGGGTGTCCTTTGTCACAGCCCAGCAGGGATTCTTCTGGGATGTGATGAAGGACGGCCTAGAGGATAAGACTTTCTGGCTCCCTTGGAGGTGAAGGACTAAGAGGGTGGGCAGATCATGTGAGAACTGAACTTTCTCTGTTTCTTATTTATGGGGCAAGCATGGCAATGGTATGTGAAGAAGAGGCCACAAAGCAGGTTGAAGTTTGCACAGGCAGGGGCCTGAATCTTCCTGGTGGTGGCCAAAGTGTGCTAAACTGGATTAACAGTGGTATCTGGAGGAAGAGAAACTGATGGAAGGAGAAATCCAAGCAGAGGGACAATTGGGGTACACATTACTGAGAAAAGGAGCACTTGGTAATAGTGCCTGGGTGAACCAGAAGTCCAGTAGGCATGGGTGGTAGAAGCAGAGTATTTAGTAAAAAGGATGTGGACTGGAGTAGAAGGAACAACTAGGGTTGTACAGTCTAAGGGAAAAGGAGGATGAGGGGGAAAGTCCAGTTTTTCTAGGGCAAGGGGAGACAGGACATCTATCTTGTGCTATTGTCATTAGTAAGTCACACAAAGGACAGACTTTCTGAGCTCAGTCTGAACCACACTTCTCTTGTGCTTGTTGTGGCAGTCCTGAAGCTACTGAAGATGGCCACAGGAATGCGAGCGCTGCTGGATACTGTTGTTCAAGCCCTGCCACAGGTAAAACAGACCAGCTTCCCAAAAGACTCCTCTGCTGTCCCTTTCTTCTGAAGGGCTGATTCTTGTGTAGTCTCAAAGATAGTGCCTACTGTGTTGTGCAGGCAACTGCCTGAAGTTTATGTCCAAGTTTTCATGTCATTCAGGGGGGTACAGCTCACCTCACATCTCTGTTCTCCAGTGGGTGAATGAAATAAGGTTCAACTCCTGGATAAGGGCAGATTTCTTCGCATCGTGTCTAGCTAGTGTCTAACTGCAGTTAGTCCTCAGCTCCTTTCTCTCCTCTCCACAAGCAGGGAAGAGTGACTGGCAGCCATTTCAGGAGGAAAGGAAGTCTTCGTATCACTGGCCCTCTCACCCTTCCCTGCATATGCCCCCTTTTTCCCCCTTCTCTTTCATTCACGCTCTCATCACTTCTTTTCTTAGCAAGTGCCTCCCCCTTCCTTCTTTTCCTTCTTTTCTCCTCCTGGGTCCCTTTGTGTTTCTGAGCCTCTCATATATGAGAAGCAGTGACATGCTCTGTTGTGGCTCACGCAGCCGGCAGTTAAGTGTCTACTGCAAGACAGCTAGACAGAAGGATTTCATGAGCTGTGAGCGGCAGCTGTTCCCGAATGAGATGCTGACACAGTGCCTTACACAGGCTTCAAACCCACTGTGAGTATCCTCCATGATGGATGAGCAGCCAGGGAGTCTGGTCCCCTTCCCTTTGGACTGTTAGGAGAGAATTGTTATGCAAGAAGTAGTGGCACCAAGTGGCTCTACTGATCATACATCAGGCCATTCCCCTGGCAGGCCCTGAGAAGGCAACTGTATTGCATGATATCAAAATGCACAGGCATTTGTCAGTTGATTTATCAGCTAATGTGCCAGTGCTGGTGAGTGATGATGAGCTGAGATTCAGTCTGAAAACAGCATGAGTAGTTACCCAAGGAATTTACTTCTGATGTTGGTGACAACAAACGTCAATCTGAAAAAGAGGAATCTGATCACACAAAAGTGAGAGGGGAACTCTGTGATCTTTTATGGATCTTGAGCTCTGTCTGATCGCTCATGCTTTTTATTAAACAATAATTATTTTTGAGTAATAATAATAGTAATAATAACAATAATTCATATGTAGGATATATAATATCATAATTCAGGATAGTTGTGGGCTGAGATACACTGCACAATGGAAGGAACAGGAGATTAAGGATGTTCTTATAGCAGGCAGATTCGGACCAGTAACATTTGTTAGTTCTGGCTCTGCTGCCCCAGGCTGACCCAGTGAAGCTTCTTTGCACCTTGCTCTTTTCATTTCAGGAGCCACAAGAGATGATTTTTCTCAGGCAAGGGTCTGGAATGGAGCAGGTCTTCAGATCCAGCATCTGCATGTCTGTGGCATGTTTATTCTGCAACCCAGATAAATGCACACAGATGCACACAGAGCTGGATGAAATAGTATCCATAAACCCTTGGTAAGAGGACTCTGCAATATATTTGCACCTAAATGATGAGACTCAACTTCTATCCCCAAAATATAGAGCATAAATAAGAGACGAGGAAATATTCATATCCCTGTCATGTAGATGGAGAAACTGAGTCATCAGAGAGTAAAGTCTTTTGTAAAGAGCATGGCTGGGACCTATGAGTCCCTGCTTCTGGTCCTAGCCACAAACATATTCTTCCATACTTTGTAAATTCTGACTTTTCTCTCTCCAGTTTACGTACATGTCCTTTGCTCACCAAGTTGGTAGGTCAGGTCTTTTGTAGGTCATTAATATCTGCCCCAAAACAAGCAGATGTCAGAAGGTTTAGCCTCTAGGTATTTCCTGGGAGGTAATAACAAGCAGTACTTAATCCCTCCAGCATCAAAGCCTATGATTAATGCACTTCCTATTTACTGGCTTTTACTTCCTCCTGTAACAGTTTGGCTTTGTTTAATGAAGTTGTGTAACAGGGATAAAAAATCACTCCATAGTTGTGTAAAAATCCACACTTAAAGTGCTAAAATCCACCAGTTTCACTGTTAAAAGAATAAATTTAGTCTCCATATTTTATACACTGGGTCTTTGGGGGACAATTGCATTTTCTGTAATATTATTCTCCAAGATTTATTGGTTTTGCCAAAAGAAGCAGTTTAAAATAAGCTGTCCTTTCCCTTGTGCTTTTTCCTCTTCTTGACCTTTCTGTTTTTGTTCATAGAGCACAGACTCATATCAGGGATTTTGGCTTGCTAACGTCATACAAGGCATCTCCAGTTGTCCCGTTTCAACTCCCTTCCTGTCTTTGTTATACTGCAGCAATTCTTAATAGTGAATAGAGCTTTAATTTTAAAGAGCCCTTTGGAAATGTAGTCCTTAGCTAAGTTTTATTAACTTCTTTTTCTTAATGCCCTGTAGACACAGACCCAGTGGTATGTGTTCACAGCATTAACTATGGTGTCCACTTTAGTAATCAGAAATAATTTCTTCCACTGAGTATGTAGGGAGCCAGAATCTGGCAGCTCGAGGGAGTGGGTGGGCTGAATCATTTATTTCTCTCCTGAATTTGGATGGCACAGCAGTTGCAGTGACTAAATTAGACTCCTGAAGTGGATGATTCTAACAAAGGCCCAGTGACCACATGCATTCAGACCAGAAACTGTTCCGTTCTTCAGAAACACCCGTATGCCGGTTAGGTACCTAATTTTTCCATGACTTCTCTTGTTCCACCAACACTATGCTAACCATTACTAGTATTTTCTGCTACTGTTCAACCCACTTCTTCCAAAACCCACTCCAGGTCCTGACATATAATCTGACTGCCCCATGTGCCGGGGGGGGAGGAGATTCAGAGGCAAGCTGTGATTTGGGAGAGTGAGGACTGGGTGGCAGTGCCCATATTGCTGCTGCATTTTTGCACCATGAGGAAGCAATCCTCTCATGAGGATGTTTCCCAACAGCAGCCACTGAAGGTCTGGAAGTCAGGCTTTGACCTAGTATTCCTGAGATGCAAAGGTAGCTCTGCTTCCTCTCTTGACTCCTTCATAGTCCCCTCTCTTCTCCTCCTTCTCTACACACATCTTACAAATACATCTTTACCCTTCTTCCTTCCCACCTGCCTACTCCTCCCACAAGCCTTGATGTAACCTCCACTTGTAGCTGGTGCTGGTGTACCTGTGTCCCTGTCTCCTTGGAACACTGTTCTTGCACTGTTCACATGATCATAACTTCAAGGGATTTAGGCAGTTTGGTGGGGCACGTAGCACTGCAGGACATGTCTCCACGCTCTGACTCACAGCTTGTCCTTCACCCAGCCAAACTGGCTTCACCTTCTGTGCCCCTGCTACAATGTGCTTGTCTCCACCTGTCCCAGAAACTGCACACTTCAGTCAGCTCTGGCCAGAACTTGTGCTGGAATGAAGGCAACTGGATAAAGGGTCCAGCTGCAACTGGAGCCACGACCGATGATTTCCCTAGTGTTGAACAATTGTTTGGTTGCATTTGTACACTGGGAATTCGCTGCTGTTCTCTTCAGGCTCTGAAAGGCAGAAACACTTGCCTGTACAGCTGAAATGAGCTTTGTGATAGGCTGACCATGCTCTTTGCTTTCAGGTGGGAAACCTTGGACTTCTTTTCATGCTCCTCTTTTTCATCTACGCTGCTCTAGGAGTGGAGCTCTTTGGAAAACTGGGTAAGTCTCAAGCAGACCATGCTCCAGTGTGAGCTACAAACCTGCTGGCTGAGGTTTCTCAAAATCAGTACTCTTCAATAAAGAGACTGGATTATTTGATGAACTTTATTCTCTCTTATGTATAATTGATATAAGAGGAATTTCCTCTAAATTTTTGTTGTCCTAACAGTCTAACAAAATAAAAGCAGCCTCTAGTTTCTCTTATATTCTTAAACATTTGCTTTTCCTGCACTGTATGCCTTGATGTTGCCTTTAAGATTACAAGAAAAAGTTAGGGAAAGTTTATTTACATCTCTTGCCATGGAACATTGATCAAGGAGAAAGGCAGCTCAATGACATATTCGGAGGATACTCCTGAGAAACAGAGTACACTGCATGATATCCCAGGGCTGGGCCATCAGGCATTTTTCTGTATTGATGTCCAACAGCCAACTGTTGGGCAAGGTGCTGATGCCATTACCTGAGGTCTTCAGGCTATGAGTTTGTATTGTTGATCTCAGGGCTGGTAATGTGTCCTCCACTGAGTGCTGCAATCCCCTTTTTTTCAGTATGCAATGACGAGAACCCCTGTGAGGGCATGAGCCGCCATGCCACCTTTGAGAACTTCGGGATGGCCTTCCTCACACTTTTCCAGGTGTCCACAGGTGACAACTGGAATGGGATCATGAAGGTAACTGCCTTTGGGACAATAATCTCCTAGTTATGGGGAGGAGAACTTCTGATGTGTGCTCTGTTCAGCACTGCTTGGGCTAGCAAAGGGAAGGAACACAGAAGCTGGGTTGATAGATAGACCCTGCTTGGTCTAGAGTCTCTCTCCCCAACGTGGTAACTCAAACCTTGGGCTCATCTAGTCCTAGAGACATCTGATTGAGAAAGTGCCAATTTTCCTTGGGAGGAACAAGAAGACTGTCCAGGCTAAGAGGAAATATTCACTGTAGTAAGGTCTGTTATCAAAGCTGAGCACAGGACATATGTGTTAGACATGGCACCCATCTGCAGAGGTACCAGGAAAATCCAAAATAAATACTTACTTCCTTCAGAGGACAGAGAGAAAGGCAAGTTTTTTGATTGCATTTGGTGTTTTTGAGTCTGGAGGGGAGAAGACAGTACCAGACTGCTCATTTTTGGTCTTGCTCACATGCATGGGGCTACAGTGGCAGCAACATGCAATGGTCTGAAAGTGTTTGCTCCATATGCTTTTGGATGTTTTCCCTCTGAAGCAGATAGCATATGCACAGATAGTGTCCCAGGTTCTTTGGGGACCTCATTATCCCAATGGGTATGGCATGCTAGAAGTGTTTTCCTTGTTCCTTCCATTGGCATCAGTGATTTTTGGCAGGAAGAGCAACCAATACTTTATTCTTACTTCAGCTTTTCCTTCCTTCCATCGTTCCCTCTCAAACCCAACTTCCCCTCAAGGATACTTTGCGTGACTGCAGCCACGATGACCGGAGCTGCCTCAGCAACCTGCAGTTCATCTCCCCACTGTACTTTGTCAGCTTTGTGCTCACAGCCCAGTTTGTCCTCATCAATGTGGTGGTAGCCGTGCTCATGAAACATCTCGACGACAGCAACAAAGAGGCCCAGGAGGATGCAGAGATGGATGCTGAGCTTGAGCTGGAAATTGCTCATGGGCTGTGCTCCCGCAAGTCAGGCTCTCCAAATTCAGGACAGGGAAAAGGAGCAGGAACAGGAGGAGATGGTGGTAGAACAGATCCTGAAGGACATCTGTGCACGAGATGTTACTCTCCAGCCCAGGTGAGTACACCTTTGAGCTTACTAACCAAACTGCAGCAAGTAGCTGTGGGTAGAAGCTGGGCAGCCTAGATGACTGAGGGCTTAGCAGTAGCAGAGTCTTCCACCTCAGGAGGAGAGGTTTGCTTTCAGCAGTAGACTTTTGAGTTGGTAGCATCACGTAGGGACAAGGCTGTGACAGCAGTGTGTCCTGTTTATTGTCATCATGGTGCAGGAACCTAAGGGCCAGCAGAGGAGAGATGGAGCAGATTAGCTAAAGGTGTGACAGGAGCAAATTTGAGATGGGAGCTCAGGAGATGAGTGCAGGGGAAATGGCAGATCGAGAGTGAGGCACTAGAGAAAAGCTGAAAGGGAGGTGTGAGCAGTGCTGTGATGCACTGAAAGTGAGTGAAGACTGTCCCTCATTTTTTATTTTCTTTTTTTGCATTGAACTCTGGCATCTTTACACAACCTATGGAGCAAGTGTTCCCCCAGTGACCCTGTGCAAGTACCTGCAGAACAAGATGCTGCTCCAGATGAGTCAGGCTGGAGAACCCAGCCCCAAATTCACATGAAACTTTAAAGCAAAAAACTCGACATTCTTAAAATGATCTCTCCCGTCCTCCCCCCTTTCTTGTCCCCTAGGAGAACTTATGGCTGGACAGTGTCTCTTTAATTATTAAGGACTCCTTCGACGGGGAGTTAATGATCATCGATAACCTATCGGGCTCCGTCTTCCACCATTACTCCTCGCCGGCCATGTGCGAGAAGTGTAACCATGACAAGCAAGAGGTAACCTGCGTACGAGGATGTGTGAGGGGACCCTCCCCCCAGGGCCTGCACACCCACACCCACATGTCCACAGGTCATCTGATGTGTGCTCCTGACTGTAGACTGTGTAGCCAGTAGACCTTGTTGACTTGTGTTTGTTATTTGTCGTGAAGTGCTGATAGTGCCTCTAGTACAGGCCTGCCCTGTTCAGCCACAGGTGGATGTTTGAGGTGGTGGAAAAGTGAGACGTGACCGGCTACAGGTCAGGAGGGACTGAATGACCTGTGGAGAAATGATTATGAAGGCATCCTGGCAGCTCTTGTTGTGTCCAATTCTGCAAGAAAAGGCTAGGTTCATGCTCATGTTGTATGGAGGACTCAAAGGATCTCACCCCAATGACAGCACTCAGAAGCAATTCAGTAGGAGATTTAAGCATGTGTTTTTTCCTTAAGCACGTGCTTGCTTATTCCCTGTTGAGGTCAATGAATTAAGCACATGTTTAAATGCCTTGTTGAGTAGAGTCAGCCTCTGTGAGCAAGGATTGGTTTGTGGTGAAAACCAGTTAATTAGTTTGAGCAAAAACTAAATAAAAATGGGCCCACTGAGAAAGTTTGTTAGCTGACAAATGGGTTGTTGTTAAGAGCAGGACACCAAATGGCTTAGACTTGAGCTTCTAAAGTTGGTAGATGCTTTGGAAAACTACTTCCTAAGCTATTAGTCTTTTCATGTTGTGAAACTTCAGGAACAAAGTACCTGGGAGGAGTTAGGTGAGGAGTAGAATTAATTTTATATCTGAAGTAATTTTATTGGATTTAAGTGCTCCCATTTTGTGTGGTCAGACTTGTAGCAGTAGTGTGGCTTATCTAACAGTAAATTGATGCATCAGTGGCAATCTTCATTTTCTCCTTCTCCATAACTAACTTGATATTTTGTTATCGCTTATAAAGAAACGACGAAACTTGGGAAATGAGCTCTTATTGGCAAATTACTCTATCCATGTTTGAAGAAAGCATTATTTTGTTTGGCTTTAGATGCCTAGTTCTGATGTTCTAATTTTTTCTCAGTTTTTCAGCTATCTGCTCATCCCCATAGCTTCCCTTTGAAAGTATCAAAATGCAAACATTGCTTAGTTTATTATTATTGCAACACTTCACAAATGGATGCTTCATTAGTTCAACCAAATAACTAGTTTTCAATTAACTGCAATTTCCACTGCTTTACTTAAGTCCTTATGTTCAGCAATTGGTGCTCAGCTTTCTCAGCAAATGAGATCTCCTAAGGCATTCCAGAATGATTACCCCAAAATTAAGTCATTTGCAGCTACTTTGCTACATTTTAAAACCTTCCAGTCTTCCGTATCCCACTTAGGAATGAAGGCAACCACATGTTTTCTTACCTTTCCATCAAGAAAACTAGATAGCAAAATCTTCAAGTGCAACCCACAGCCACAGCAGCGTTTGATATAATAATCACAACTGAAGAATGATTCTTATATCATATTTTCTAATGGTTGTTATAGAGCCATAAATTATTTTTCAAAATTGACATTTAAATACATCTAAAATATGGATTCAAGAAGAAATTATCTATATATGCAAGAATAACTTCAGTAATAAAATGTAGATATTTTATGTCTGATGATATGAATCAAAGCTACAGCTCAGGATTTTAAGTCATAATTGATTGTGACCTTCTCTTCATATTCCACAGTAAAAAACACTGAGGAAATTTGAACAGGAAATCACTATATGGATATATAGCTAACACCAGGAATGCACATAGTCATTAAATTAGAGTTTACCCTGCTACATCAACATATTCAAATAGGTATTGTACACACAGACAGAACTATACCGTCTCAAAGCAATTGACAGCAAGTTACGTAGGAAAAATAGTTTTTATCTAGTCCTCTTCAATACATGTATATTAAAAAAAACCAGTATGCTTGCTGTCCCCCATATCACCCTTAACTCTGCCCTTGTGAGAAAAATCACTTATTAGCCAAAAATGTTCACTCTGATTTCATTGGTGATTTAATTAACCAAGATGCTGAGCACAGTGGATAGACACAACATTTAAACTTATGCTCAGACTTATTAATATGTGCTAAGCTTTTTGTGGCATTGAGCTCAGCACCTTTCCCAGTTGTGCTCCTGACACTTTATTTTCAAACCAATTATTTATACAATTAAGAATTTTTGCAATCACAGGTCTGCTTTTAAAGTTATATCTGCAACTAGTTATTTTCTGAGGGATATATGTGCATAGTTCAGTGTCTCAGGTTGATGTTCTTGGCAGTTTTCGTGGATTGTGATCTAGTGAACAGCCCCTTCTCCCCCCACTGCAATTTTTAAAACTTTTTTGTTCCTCATCTTTAGTCAGCAGATTTTAAAATATTCTACAGTAAGGGAATCAATAAGAACAAAACCTCCTTTTTCATGGTGCTAACCTCTTCTCTTGTCATTACTATCCTTCCATTCTTGGGATGGTTGACAGACATTTATGTATTGGTGGCTCAAGTGCATTTAACTACTTTTAGGAGTTTGTCAGTGAGCACTAGTGTTTCCACACCTGCAGTTTATATATTCAAGACTTTGTTGATTATGTTTTTTGTGTAGATCCCAGGTGGCCAGAATTTTCAAGCAGTGACAAACAGACTATTCTGGCTTTTGTTGAAATCGGTTTTTTATGGATGGAGAAGGTAGTCACAGATGTTACCACGTTTCACGCTCGTGTCTCTACAAGCACAGCTGTAAGGCTGTTCCGGTGTAACAACCTCTTAGGGGAGTGATAGATAAGTGCACACATGAAGTGGGACTGAATGAAGACTATGTTTCTCTACACAAGTAGTTGCTGACTGGTGGCTGTGTAGCGTGCTTGATGTAAGTTCGCTGTGGGCTCTCTGTGTGTTGGTGCTCTGAGCAGGAGTTGGTTTTGCGCTCTCTTCATGGTGGAACGGCACCGTGTTCCTGTGTCAGGATATCTCAAATAAGGGTGTCATTTGTGCCCTTTGTCTAAATCCAGCTCTGGTTTTCCATCTTGTTTATTTAAAGTGCATTATCCCTCAGATGGAGACCTCTTCGACTCTCTGGCATTGGCACAAGCTGCTAAACTTCCAGCTCAAAAGAGTCTTCTCTCCAAATGTTTCACCTGCTGTCATGGCATAAAAGCTGTACCTGTCTCTTACAAACACAAACACATGGCCAGAAAGATACACAGCCAGGAAGCAAGCTGTCCTCATTGAGACAACCCAGAATACAGCTTTCAAGAGTTAGCTGCTGTTGGTGTGAACTGATGGGACTCTAGAGACCAGTGACAGAAATCCAAGCACAGGAGGGACAAAGCAACTGCAGTTGTTTTTCAGGCCTTGTGAGACAGTTGTCAGGCAGAGGGGATTTGAAAGCTTGGAGGAAAGAGGATGGGAGGGGGCATATGTGGTATGAAGCAGGCCAAAAGATTAAGCAAGGTCAGACATGGGTCTGGAGCAGAGGCAGAACAACAAGAAAGATGCAGACTTGCTTTCAGAAAGCAAGAGTGGGCAGGAGGGGTGAGTTTAGGGATGAAGAGCAGAATGGGAGATGGTGTTAGGTGAAGTCTAGGGTAGGTTAGAGGGGAGGGGATAGGGAAGACCTAGGACAGCTGGAGGGAAACAGGGTTTCAGTAATGAAGGTAAGAGAATATGAAACGCATGATACTGGCATGAACTGCAAGAGGCATGACTATCCCTGGAATGAAAGCACCTTCATGTTTAAGCAGGGCTGTCTGTGGTGCCTTCAGAGAGAGGGGTTCACTCCTCATCCCTCAGCAGATCAGGCTGCCTTGTCATTGGCCTGAGGGAACCCTCTGCCTGCCTGGCTTTACTTGCAGGGCCTTGGGCTAACTGTATTGCTGTGACAGATTCAGGACTCATTCTTCCAATTCTGGCACTAGAGGAGCATGGACTGGTGGTGGGCTGCTTGCAGATCATCATATTTTTGACCTTCCTTAAAAAGTGAATTCTCCTGCCCAGCCCAGGTCTGGGTTAGGCAGTTCCTGATGTATCCAAGGGAATATAACCTAAAATTGATCTCGGGTCTACAGGCTCTCACTTATCCACCATAAACAGTGTGACTGCTTGAAATGTGAATGTCAGGCATGACCTGTGATAGCTCCTTTCCCTTCCTGCAGGTCCAGCTGGCTGAAATGGAAGGATTATCTCTCAACTCAGACAAGTCCTCTTCCATCCTTCTAGGAGATGAGTCAGACAATCGAAACACTTCTCAGCTGAGTCCCAAGCAGATCAAGGTCAGCCCCAGGTGGTCATGGGCATGTTACACCGTACACTGTATTTATGCCCCTGCTCATTTCAAGTGCTCTATATTCATCCAGGTGTCCCTGCTGAGGAATATAATTCTGGTCATTTTTCAAGAGCTTCTCCATAGAGATATACCATGGAGAAGGATTTGAGGAGAACAAAAGGATATATGTTTTTGAAAGTTCTCTTCACTACTGTTAATAACTTCCTCTGAACGAGTCTAAATTTAGGGGATTTGGGCGGGAAAACTGAGCATCTCTTAGCTAGCTTGAAGGTATTATCAGAATCAGCTTTTTCTGAGGTTTTGACAAGTCTGTTCTACCATCTGCCATTAAATTTCACAAGGCTTTGCCCTCACTAATTTTTTCCAGCAGGATGGCCAGGACAGCCCTGACTCCAGTGGGGCAGACAATCTTGGGGAATGCCTGCTCCCAATATCCAGTGAGGATGGCTCTACAAACCCTGACAGTTACCTGTGTGAAACGGAGAATACTCCCTTAAACTCAGTCCAGTCTTGGCTAAAGCATGAAAGTACCAAAGGTGAGCACAGTTCTCATCATTCTCCAGGTCTACTGAAAGTGTGGGTTGGTTCAGCTCTTCTATCTTTCCCCTGCCTCCCCTATACCAGGAATGGAGTTAATGTGACATGGGATTACACTAACCAAGAATTACCTTTCAGTTTGCTGATCTTCAGGAATGGTGTGAGGAGCAGTTCCTTCTTTAGCTGCCAGATCTTGTATCTTCCCTCAGACATAACTGTGTGAAGTATTGTAAAAGAGCTGATCCCCATTCACAGTAGTGTGCCCATGCATGGTCAGAGAAGAGTAGGGACAGATTCCCTTGACATGCCAGCTGGATGAATTGTGCTTACTCAGCACAGTAAAAAAACACTGCTGCCTCCTGCCACCAGGTACAGTTTCAGAGAACATGTAACACATGTCTGTCCTTGGTGGAAGTGCTCCAGTTGGAGCACTGGTCCCCAGGTTCCCAAAGCACCACTTTATTTATCTCCCTTCAACCCTTGCAAGACCTGGGATGAAAATCCTATGGCAGTAATACATACTTTGCGAGAGCAACAGCAGGGGCAAGCTGGGCTGTTACTTTATGACTCTGAGCTGTGTGGGTCTGGTGCAGGTTTTTGTGCAGATGGTCATGGGCACGTTACACCAGACTGGTCTGAACACCAGACTAAGACTTCTTGGCCAGTAGTGTGTGTCACTGAATATCCTTTGTACACTAGACTTGAGGACCCTCAGTGTAACAGCAGTAAAGGCACCAAATCAAATCAGAGGGCTCTTACACTTTTTTTCTTCTATTTCTGTTCTCTTCCCCTTTCTTTGGTGCTCTGTCAGTCCCTCCTAGCCCCTTCCCTCCAGGTGCATCTTGCCCTCTGTTACCTGTACCAGCAGAATTTTTCCACCCAGCCATGTCTGCCACCCAGACAGGGCCTGAGAAGGTCTCGAGTCCACACAACCTTCCTAAGATCTCTCTGCAAGGCTCATGGGCATCACTGAGATCTCCGAGTGTGAACTGTTCGCTTCTTCATCAGGTGAGGAACCCTTCTTCCCTCTGCTAGGAGAACTCAGTTTTCACATCACACCCCAACAGAAAGAGCTGAACGAGGAGGAGGGCAAAGGAAAGACTGTGATTATGGGCTGGGTAACCTGGATCTGTTGGAGGGGCACAGTGGACTGCAGAATGCAGGAGGGTTGGGGAAAAGAGAGGGTAGTATAGCAAAGGGGTGTTGTATAGCTCTTAGCCCATCAAGTCGTACGTTCTGCTGCTTTGGACAGACAAATAGTTTGACAGCTGCAGTGAGCCCCACATGAAGATGAAATCACATCACTTTGTAGCTCACCCCTGAGTCCCTGGCACTGAGTGTGCTGCAGAGACCTGCATGCACAGCAGCCACGGTGTGAGCCAGGGAGATGACAGCTGCACAGCCTCCTTGGGTCCTCTTAACACCATGACTCCAGATCACACACCTTCTTGGTTGGAACAGGCTGGAACAGGCTTCACCCCACCTACATCCTCCACAGCCCTTAGCACCACATCCGCACACTGTGTCCCTAAGCTCACTGTTTTCCCCTGCCCACGTAGCTCTCACATCCCAGGAAGGTGCTATCTCTTTCTGAAAAAGCATCCATTTCTCACTAATGAAAGAGAAAAATAAAAGCATTGGGGGAAGATCAAGTGTCTCTAAAGAGCAGAGGAGGCAGAGATGAAAGCCCAGTAGAGATCCCTGTTACTGTTCTTGGAAGGTACTCCATGAACAGGGACACTATTCCAGACAAACTAAAAAATAAAATCAGATGTTATCCAGCTACATGTGACAGACACTGTTGGTTCAATACAAATGTGTGTAAATTCACTAGGGATAAATTAAGCCTTCATCTGAGACTACTGAGTTGTTGCAGTGTCGAAACTTTTGGTATAAGTTCAGACACAAAGAGGAAGAGCTCTGAAGCTGGCATACCACTGGGACAAAAGTACTGAATTGTTGTAAAGGAGAAATTGGTAAACCTCTGATTATGTGATGCAGACTGTGTTGAATAACTGTGCCCCAGGAAACTGCTTTCAATCCTACATGTATCATTCCCAGTGCAGTGTCCCAGTGATAATCTCTTAGTGCAGACCAATTTCCTAGAAACAACTGAAATGCAGCTTAACTTGCTGAGACCTGATACAAGGAAATTAAGGCTGTTTCCTCTTCCTGCTGGAAGGGGAGCCCACCTTTCTGCCCTAAATACCATCATTGCTATTAGTGCTGGTCAGAAGAACCATGAGGACTCTCTTCTCTCCCCAGATATCACTGATTTTTTTAATGAGCGGAGCTCAATGTACGGAAGTCCCTAATTCCTGTCTGGCTGATAGTTTTGATGTGTTCATAGCCCGTATGGCAGGTTTATAGGGAAGCCATGAGAGAGGACCCACGAGGAACCTCTGCTCCACTGCCCCCTGGACCATCAGTGCTCAGGGAGAGCCTAGTGGCAGGGTCTGCAGAGCTCACAACTCCCCAGCTTCCCTTCCCTTTGGTGGAGCACTTCACATGGGAGGGCTAGGTCCATCCTGGAGTAGAATGAAATCAGTTCAAACTATTGAGACCTTTCCTCCTCCTTACCCAGAAGGAAATCCCCTGGGCAAGCTGCACGGCTGGTGCTTTGTAGCATTGCTTATGTGGTTTATAGCTGCCCCTTCCAGCAGAGGAGAGTGAGAGAGGAATCGGAGTTTTTCCCCTTTCTTGTGGTTTATTTTCACACCCCAAAGTACTCCTAAAACAAATAAGGCAAAGTCTCTTGCCCACTGCCCATCTACTTCCTGAGAACTGTGTTTTCATATTCCTGCTCCCCAGCCGCCTGAGAGTGATACCTCACTGGACAGCCGGAGCAGCAGCTCAGCAGGCAGCCTGCAGACCACGCTGGAGGACAGCCTCAATCTCAGCGACTCTCCCCAGTGCACCCTGGATCTCCCGGTGGCTCTGTGTCCCATGCCAGCTGCGGACAGCCAAAGACCCCTGGCAGCTCCCCTCTCCCCTGCCTCCCGCCGCCGGAGCCTGCGGGGCCGGGGGCTCTTCAACCTGCGAAGTATGTGTCGTCATCAGCGCAGCCACAGCAGCGGCGGGAGCACCAGTCCCGGCTGCACTCACCATGACTCCATGGACCCCTCTGATGAGGAGGGGGCGGGCAGCAGCCTGCGGGGGGGTGGCAACAACAGCGAGCCCTCGGAGACCCTCAGCAGCCTCTCGCTGACCTCCCTCTTCTCGCCCCCGCCACCAGGGCTGACCGTGGTGAAGAAGTGCAGCAGCACCAGCAGCCTCCACGCCAGCCCCTCGCCCCGCCGCCCCGCCACCCACCACGCCAAGCCCTTCTACACCGTTGACCCCCGGGGCTTCCTCTCGATGCCCTCCTGGGTGACGGACTTCTGCAAGGACACCCCCTCGCCCAGGGAAGGAGAGGAGTCAGACGGCCCCGGCAGACTGAGGGCAGGGGACCGCAGCTCCCCGCTCCCTTCTGAGCTGGAGCTGGGCGATGGTGTCAGCAAGAGAAACAGATGAGGGTCCCTGAGGTGCAGGGAGGGAGCATTCGGCCGCTGGCATGGGGAGCATATTTCACTAGCTTCTCTCCAGCAGCAATTCCAAAGGATTTGCAAGAAAAAGAAACAAGCAAACAAAAATTTATAAATATATATATACGTAAATATATATATATATTTTATATATATATATATATATAATAAATACTCTGATACCGTACCTCAGAGGCGTGGGAGAGTGCAAGCAATACGGGAATGGTCCTGCCTAAGGGCAAGACCTGGACCATCACCACAGAGACTATAGTGACAAGAAAAGGCCGTGGGGCTTGTAGGGACAGGCCCCTCCAGCCAGGTGACTGCCACGTGGCAGCTGTTTAGTTATATACATATACATATATAGAGAAATTGATTTATTTATTTTTTTTACCAAGAGATTAAGAATTTCAGAAAGTACTAAGGAGGAACAAGCGAAGGGGGGCTGAAGGAGCTGCTACACTAAACAGGCAGGGTGGGGGTGAAGGGAAGGGAAGGAAAGCAGGGTGAGCAGCAAGGGAAGAGCTTGCCTTGCCTGTTTTCTGGGAACTTCCTTATTGTCCATGCTTCCGTTTCAAATGTTAAAAATTGTGGGCCAGATCTTCATGGCAAGTGTAAATTGGCAAAACATGATTGTGTGCTATTGGTGTAAAGCAGCAGAGCTCTGGCTCGAGGTGGATTCACGCTGATTTACAGCAGGTGAAAATCTGGCCCCAGCAGCAGGGAAAAGCAAACAGCCATGGAGCACGGGAAACATTTTGAGGTGAAAAGCCTCACTTTGAAAGGAATGTGTGAACACAGCAGGCATGATCATGGGAGGAGGGGATGGAGGCTACATGGCGTATTTTTGTTGTTGTTTTGTTGGGTTTGTCTTTTTCATTTTCCAAAGAAAGAAAACTGCTAAGGGAAAAAATTACAAGACTCATGGAGAAATTTGAAGTGGGAGAGGCAGAATGGAAGGAAGGTGGGAGGTAAAAAGGGGAGAGCAAATTGAACTTTTCCTCCTTTCATTTACAGTAATTGTGATTTCCTTTTTTAGAAGCCCAAAGGTGCAAAAATCAACCCTAGAAAAACTTATCTGTTATTTTTGTATCTATAGCTATATATATTAAAAGCAAACAAAAACTAGAATATTAAAAAATACATAAAAGCAAAGGGGGCTTCAACAACACAAAACTCAGTCAGTTCCCTGGCCGAGGGCTAACCCTGTTCCAAGTTCTAGTGGGAAGACCCAACAAGGACAGTCTCAACTCAGTGGTGACTCTGCCTCCTATCCAGCATCATCCTTTGCATCAGTGTAGCTGGGACCAGCTGTCACTGCCAACTGTGGACATGGAGAGCATGGAATACTGATGGGTGTGGGGGGGTGTGTGCATACAATTGTAAGGGTGTTTATGTACATTCTGTCCAGGCTGACTGGCTCACCAGCTGGAGAGACGGGTGAGAGGGACAAGGAGAACTGCATCTCTCCTTGTCTCTGCCTTGCATGGCAGTGTGAGTGGAGAGAGCTACACTGTGGAGGGCGAGGGCAGATCAACTCCTCTAACCATGACCTGCCTCAGGATCCAGGATGCAATCCAGTGAACACAATCCTTTCCCAATGTGGTTGGAGCAAGGCCTCTAGAGGCTGCGTCCCTCCTTGCTTTTCCAGAGGTATAACTGTACAAATCTCCTTCCTAGCAGGGCCAACCTGGATCTCCTCCTGCAGCAATGTCAAGGTTTTGTACCCTTTCCAGATTTGCAGGTGGATAGGAAAACCAGCCACTTGAGGGGGACAAGGAATTTCAGACATCATCTGCCACCCCAGCAAAGTTCCACTAAGGTGTGTCAGAGAAGGTGGAGTGGGAAGGGCAGCGGGGAGAAGCCAGCCACCCAATGGAGATGTGAAGGTTTGGAGGCTGGTGCACTGAGAAGGAGCAGGGCTCCCTCAGGGCTTCCTGTCCCATTTTTTCCATCAGAACAAGAGGGCCCCTGCAGCCCTCACAGAGGTCTCCCAGCTGGCATACGAAGCATTGTGAAGTGGGCGGCACAAAACAGATGTTCTGGTATTATTGTGACCCATCTGACTTTAAAGCAGCTGCTGCATCTTACAAACCAGGGCTGTAAACAGTGAGCACAACAAATGGGACCAACAGCCAGGAAAAGGATAATTACTGTGTGAACTTAATTTATTTGCTGGAAGGAGTGTTTGCTATGTTGCAAGTGTGCATGCTGACTGCAGGGAGGTCAGACCTGTAAGGAGAGGAGAGCCTGGGTCCTTGTCCTTGCAGAAAGGATGCAAATCTAGTTTTATTAAAGCAATAATAAGGGTTTTAAATGCTTTTTTTGCACTGATGGTTCTTTGGGTGAGTTGCCCGTGCTTGCTGTCCTGAGGAGGGACGAGACACATGGTTTCACATCCTCAGGGAAGGAGGGAAGTCGCTCCCCAAATGGCTGAACAATGAACTTGGGTTGCACAAGGCTTAAACCCAAACCCAGAGCTGCTTTGAAGCCAGAGGTCGGGCTTACAAAAAAACCCCAAACAGTTGAAACCTATCCAAACCCAGGACAATTCAAGGCAGAGTGTTTCCTGGAAGATGGCCATAAGGAGAATGGAGATGGGACTCCAAGTTGTCCTGGTAGTTGTGTGGGCCGTGAAATGTTTCAGTGGAGGAATGGGAGAAAGGTGAGATCGGTGCAGCGCTACACAATACCCCAATATTTGATCATGAGAGAAACATGGCCTGCACTTGGGATGGCTGGGAGGGAAGAACTATCAAAAGATGTTGGGGAAGATTGTGGTGATGACCTCACGGGGGGACTACAGCCCCTAGGATGGATGCTCTCTCAGCTTATTCTTGGTTGTCCATGGAAGTGACTTGCAAGGAAAAACATCTTTGTTTCTCCTATGGTTTGGGGTTCATGGCAGTCGTTTTGCTCTGAGAGTTGTCTCCCCTTTGCCTCCCATCAGGGTCATGCCAGCTCTCCCATCTCCCTGCAAAAGGGCATTCACTCTCTGCCATATAACTTGAGCAAAAGGCTTCTGGCTTAGGAAGGAGGTTGCCATGGAAACAGAAGACTAGGTTATCTTTGGAGAATATTTTGTCTCTCTCTTTTAATTATTTACTAACAGTTTGAAGAAACATCTATCCTTTCTGAAAAGGAAGCAGAATACTAAACCCCAGCAAACACTTTGTTTTTTTGCTGGGTATTTCTGTGGCAGGGCAGGTTGTACAATTTCTCTTGTCAAGAGCTGCCTTTCCCAGCTATGCTTGGCTTTTGGCACACAGAAACCTCTGTCATCACCCACCCACCTCCCAGACAACACCTGAGGGTAGCCCAGGATTTGCCCAGGCATCTTTTCAGCCTCCTGTACTCCCACTTCCTACTGGGGACTATCGCAGGCAGTTCCTGCCAGGACGCTCTTTGCTGTCATCAGCCCGATATCACTCTGTTTTGTCCAGCTGCCACACTACCCTTGTGCCCAGCTCTCCCCCACGTCTGCCACTGAAAGCAGTACCTCTCCCTGCTCGATACTGAGCTCCTCCTTGAGCTCACACATTGCTGCCATGTCCTGCTCTCGCTGCTGCTGCTCTTTTCATCTTGGCTCAACAGGTGGTTTTCTGAGTCTTTTTTTCTAAACCCTCCCTGTAAATTTTCCTCCTCTACCATGACCTCTGGGCCTGTTAGTGTTTTTTATTGTAGCTGCAGAGCAGAGCCCATCCCTAGTGCTTCCCACCTTCTCTTGCACATGGAATCCACAACTGGTCCAACCTGCCCATGGAAAACACACCAGTATTCAGTATTTCTTCTGCACCCAGAGACTCTGGGTATACCACTAGATGTGCTTCTCACGGCTTCTCAATCTTCATCTGTCTTCCTTACTACTACCAAAAGTTCCTTATGAAATTAGGTATATAGGAATCAATTGCCAGTGTGACCACTGTTTTCTTTCATGGAAAGTTGGCAGTGTGGTGCATTTGGGTTTCTGGGGTTTTTTGTGGGGTTGGGGTTTTTTGTTTCATTTTGGGGATTTTTGTGAGGCCAGGTCCTGTAAAGGACTGAATACCACCAATCCTCTGTGAAATTAATGAGTTGAGCAGGACTGGGGGAGGGGGAAGGCAGAAGTTGAAAACATTACTGATGAGGAAAATAATTTTTCAGACAGAAGAAACATAAAGCAGAAATCCTTGAAGTGTTCAAGGAATAGAATTTTTTATTTTTCCTTTTAGCTGAAAATGAAAGGATTCCCACCAAAACGGTTCTCATGTTCAAAATGCTTCCACAGGGCATCACAGAGGTATTGTGTTCTGTTTGGGCCATGGTGACTGAATCCTCGAGACACCAGGCCAGTCATCCACCCACAGGGCACTGAAGATTGGTCCCCAGGCAGTGAGGTGTCTGCAGGAGATGTGCCCTGCACACACACCGTGCAATGAGGGCAAAAGTCTTTGTAACACCAGCTCAGGAGCAGAGACTTAATTTTAGCCAATATAATTAAAAACATAACATTTCTTATGGAAGATAAGGAGGTAAGCAGCTTTGGTTCGCTTGTTTTTATCACAAGAATTTCACAGAGAAGAAAAAAACTAAACCCCACTGATTTTTTAACTAGCCAAGATACAAAACACTTGTAGGAAGAGCTTGGTACTTTGCAAAGTCAGGCATCTGGATCTGTGCCACCCAGTTTGACCTGACTTTGCAAATATCTTCTTCCCTAGTCATCATGAATACTTTATCTGATGAGATCGGCCTTACTTCTGTCTTTTTTTCCCCTCATGTTATTTTTGTTCCTTGCTAGGGACTGGTTTCCAGTAGGAACTCACTACCTCCATATCTTTGAGTTACCACTCATTTTTTTCATCTCATTTAGACATATATATTTCTTCTCTAGCAATTTTTCCTTCTTCTGCATATTTCCAAGCCCCGTTTGCATCCACTAAGATCCTGCCACGCTTTGAGCAGGAGCTGGCAATCTGCTATTCAATATTTATGCCTCCCGGCCACTTCTAGAGCAGATGTGCTCAATTTGCAAGTAAGGAGCACTCACCCCCACCAAAATCAGCCAACCAGACTCTGTGTTGCACCATGCAATTCTTTACAGAGAGAGTGATCAGGCATTGGAATGGGCTGCCCAGAGAGGTGGTGGATTCACCATCCCTGGAGATTTTTAAACGCAGATTGGACGTGGCACTGAGTGCCATGATCTAGTAAATGGACTGGATTTGGACCAAGGGTTGGACTCGATGATCTCGGAGGTCTTTTCCAACCCAATCGATTCTATGATTCTATGATTCTATGCCTCTGCTTTTGCTCCAGCATCAGCTGTGGCAATAAGGGCTCTGCCCTTCCCCTTATGCCAGCAATGGGATTGCACAGATGAACCTTGTGACTGGGTTCATTCTCACTTTGCATATCAGCACAGCTGCTGAGCATCTTTCATGCTTGTGACATTAGTAAGAGCAGGGGGGACTCAGCACCTCATGAAGTTGCTCCAGTGAGCAGCTGGGCTGTTGCCATGTAAAGCACTGCAGGCTCCAGCTCACACTCCTTCTTTGCTGTGCAGCGCTGTGGGCACAGAGGAATACAAATCTTTTTCCTTAGCAGTGTTGTCTGTAGTCACCAAAGTCAGAAGATACAGCTCTCCCTTCATCTCATGGTCCACAGAGCAGAATGATAGGAGTAAGAGAGGCACTGTTTTTCCAAGACGTTTTCCTGGAGACCAGAGCACTTTAACCCTCTGTCTTATGCTGCTTTAATTATCTGTATTAGTTTGGAAAACTTTGAAAGGTGCTGTAGCTTTATTTTGGTTTTTTGAGGGTTTTTTTTTTGGTTCTGGTTGCTGCAGCAGTGTTGGTGCACGCAGTGCACCATGCAAAAAAAAAGAAGCTCCTTCTGCATCATTTCCCCTCTCTTTCCTCCAGCTTACTCATCCTGGATGATTTTTTTACACTGCAAGCTACCTGCTTGTGCTGACCACAGTGTAGTGGGATTTATCACTGCCCTGCTGCCACCACTTTCTTTCTCTTCTTTGCATTCTTATGACTGCTGCTAAGGGAATAGCATTGAACGTTCCTTCACTGGAGTCTGTCAGAGACTGTCAGAGTATCTCCAAAAAGAGGGCTAGCAACCACCCAGCACAAGCAAGCAGGGCAACCATCCCTCCTTCAATCAGAAACACATATGAGCTAAGATGCTGCTTCAAAACAAATTGTCGGCAATACCATGGGATGTGAGGATGACAATCTGAAGAGAAAATATTTTTCAGTGAAACATCTTTAATCCAAGCTTTTGTTCTTACATTGAAAAGTGCCTTTTTAGGGAGAGAGCCACCCACACATAAACAGAAGTGTCATTCAAGAACCCAAGGTATGTGGTCCATGCACAGGCAGGTATTTCTATTACCCTGCAAGTTCTTGGCATAAGTCTTGCTATCAAACTATCACAGCTTTGGAGATGAAGTATCAGAGGAATCCCCCAGATACTCCTCATCTCCAAAAAAGGGGACAGATGGGGCAGGCTGTATCAGGTAAGCTTTCCTCTGAAACTACCACTGTCACCCTTAGCTGCGTCTAATAATTGTTGGGCTGATAATAATGAAAGCAGATAACCCCATTTCTCCTTTCAATTACAACTTCACCAACACAGTTAATTTATGTTCTCACACACTTCTCCCACCTCCTTATCTGAACCGTATTAAGGGTTTGTTTCAAGATTTGTTCTACGCACAGAAATACTACACACATTCTAGATAACAACAGATCTTTCTAAGAAAAAAGCTGTGTGCAATGTAAATGGGGTGATGTGGATAAAATATCTGCTTTTGTGTGTATAGTCCCTCTATATACATATAACTGACCCGTCCCCCTGTATGTTTATATTTCTTGGCACAAATTTTTGAGATTACCTTCCATTGAATGTAGAGTTAATAACACGAGAGACTGTTAATCATTGGCCACTGATTAGTTTCTGCTGTTATTGTAAACCCAGGCATAGGAAATAAATCAGGAAGAAAAAAAAAAAAAGAAGGAGAATAAAAAAGAAACTTACAACAAACAACATGGCATTAAATTAAAAAAAAAAGAGAGACTATTCTGAAAATCCCTCATTGTATGCTCAATATTTATTCTTGTGCTCCCATAGTCACTGATGCTTTCTCTGTGTGTGGGTGTAGGCATATACCTGTTTCAGGGTGCCTGTGGCTTATAACCAGACCTCCCACTGGTCTCTTTTTTCAGGAGTATATTAAAGCAGTAAACAGCCCAAACTGCTGACCTGGGACACTGCTCACCAGGAGTTCCCACAGCATTGATACAGTCAATGTCTGGGCAACACTGTAACAAGTTGCAGAGGTCTCTGCTTGCTCCAGGGCAGTAAGCTCCCTCTAGCCGTGCACCATGGGCCTGGAGCAAGGAGCAACCTCAAAGTGTTGCAGCCTGAGGGGCACAACTTAGCTGCAACCCATGCTAGCCATCACTCAGGGAGCCAGTGTCTGTGGGCAGGGGAAATAGGGGTGTTGGGGCTGGTGGGGAGCTGGGGCAGATCACACAGTGGGGCACGCAGGGACCTGGGGCTGTTGGAACGGCCACAAGTGTCCATATGTGCATGTACTTGCATCGTTGGGGACCACCAGTACCCTCCTCGCACCGTGTACATTGCTACTCCATCTGCAATTCAGAATTTGAACTGTGGCGCTTCGGCATCAATGATTTGCTCAGGAACCCAAAGAGGTCACAGGTCCATATCAAAACATGTTGAAATACTCTCCCTTTTTGGAAAGGATGTTCTGGCACCTACACGAGGGATGCCATGGAAACAGCAGCTCTCTCTGCGGTAGAAACCACTAGCATGCAGGGCCCTGGCTGGGGTGGGCAAGCATGGCAGTCACCTCTGCACTGATCACATTTTTGCAAGGTTAGTTATCACCTATCTGAACATTGCTCATACATGGGGTTTTGCACATGAGACGGAGACAGTGCTGGCAGCCAAAAGGAACCAGGAGTCCCAACATCCTGGAGCCTGTTTAAAGTCTGACTTGGAATTTTGCTTTCAGTTCTGGCCACCTCTGACGTGGGCACGTCTGAATAGCCCAAAATTTCATAACAAACGAAGGGTGCCTGTGCAACTGCTGGTTCTGTGACTGGAGTTAAGCCCAGGGCTTTGAATCCTGCTCCAGAGTGATCCCTCTGGGCCTCATCCATACTCCCACTCAGTGACCACTACAGAGGCTGAGCCATTCACCTCCAACCCAGCTAACTCCAACACCCTAATCTGGTGGGACCAGTGGCAGGCCAATCCCTGGGGCTGAGGGCACTGACTCCTTCCTAACCTGACTGGTAAACTAACAGCCTTTCCTTTTGGGCTTGTGTGGACACAGCATTTTAATGTTTATTTGCGTCTAAGCAGCCTAGGTAACAAAGAGGTGAGAAGGCCTGAGAGGAACTTGCCCTAATGATGGAGAAAGATAATTAAGGGTACCTGGAAGAGAAGAGCTGACTGCTGGCTTGAAACTGAGACAGATGATTCACCTTGAGGGACACCCTGAGGGTGCAGATTTCTTCCCTCCAGCCTCACCCTCACTTACTGATGCATTCTTCTGCTCTGTAAATACCTCAGGAATCAATGCAGTAGATAATGTGGTACTTCTGACATTTGAGGGAGGATTATCTTAGAAGTGAGTGTATAAATCTGCTTCATCAAAGGACCAGAGTTGAAAAGCAGATGCCACCTTGCAGACCCTGCCTGTCCAGGATCTCCTGGTGGCAGCCTCAGAGGGACAGGCCCCACATGTGCAGGAAGCTATGGGGCTGTTGCAAGACTGGATGAGACCAAGCATGTACGTAGGGAGGAAAAGAGGCAACCTGGCTGGTTGTGTTGTTTGCTTTGCACTGGTGATGATGCAGTGGTATCATTTTCACACTAAATGCTAATTTTCTGCTTTGCTGGCCTCAGAATCGCCTACATTCATATCCTTCATTGCAGCAATTAAAGGGCTGGGTGCTCGAGCTGATGCACTTGCAATGAGCATGATTTTAATCGGTGTGCACGGGAGAGGAGGAGTGTGATTGCCTTGCTGTTGCTGTGGGAACATGTGAGAGCCCATGATGGGCAGGAGAGACCCTTCCCTGGTACGTGGGTACATCAACTCCAGCCCAGTGCTGGACTGGGGAGTGCAGGTTTGCCACATCTTCCACATCTCCATCTGGTCAGGAATTGCTGTACAACTTCAGCAAAACATTGGAACAAATCACCTGCTCCCCTGCCTCACGTTTATACCCCGTGATACCACCCTCAAAGGTGCCATGCACAGCACTGAGGTCCCCAGCCAATTTTGAGACAGGCTGAATATCACTTGCCTGTCCCCGTCAATGGGGAGTCAGGGCAGAGGGAGAGGGCCATACTGCACAGGTGAGATTCCCAGGTGTGCCTATGGGCAGAAGGAGGAAATTACATAGGTCCCTGCTGTGAGACAGCATCTGAGGTTGCTCTGTACAGGTGGGCAGGATAGTCAATTTGTAAAAGTGCCAGGAAAGATATCACCATATAAGTACTTAAGCACTTACACTGTTTGCCTAAATCATAAAACTTGTGCTGCTGGATGTGCTCACAGATTCCCTCTGCCTCTCCAGGTGGCTTAAATGTCCCTCCAAAGGGGAACACAGGCTGTGACACTTGAATCCTTGCTGCTTTGCTTTCCCTCCATGTGGCTCAGTGACCACGTTTGTGGGGAGGGGATCACCCTGTTGGGGTCCCCAGCAGAGCTGTACCTCCTCCTGCTGCTGCCACAGCACTGGAGGAGTCACAGCAGCTGACATGGGCAAAAACCCACTGATAGGTGGAGCGGAGAGGGGGGCTGGGGCTCCCCTCACTTTTTGCCCCATGTCAAGGGATTTCTATGTGCAGGAGCATCTTCGGGAAAGCTACATCTAGGGAGAGATCAAACTCATGTCAAAACTGCAGGAGCCAATGGGAGGGAAGCAGGGGGCAACAATATTTCTGGAGCAGAGACAAGCTTTCTAGGTCATCATTTCAGCTGCTCCTTGAATGTTCCCCAACTCCTTCCTAAGCTCCCTTCTCCTCTTTTAATCCCTTTCTCTCCTAAGTTCAGGTATTCGGTTCCATGGAGATCAGTCATCTGATGTGGGGGCTGCTTGTGTAGGTCGGTCTCCTTACACACCTTAAGACCATTGTGTTCCTCAGCATGGGCAATCATGTTTTTTAGTCCCCTTTCAGGTTTAGGAGTCATCACTGTTAATACTCCATGTCTGAGATGAACATCTATGCTGAGCCAATTCCCCCAGTCCCACCCCCAGCTTTCAGCATCATTTCTGCTACATCCTCTGTCAAAGGGACTGATGCATGTCCCCTTCAGGAACCACCCCAGTCACTTTCAGGGTCCCAATGCCATCCCACTCATAGGGAGGACCCCATGTCTCCTCACAGCCCATCTCACATTGCAAGTGCTAAAAGGCAGGAATAAGTGTGGGAAAAAACATACTCCTTCTACAGCTACTCCCAGTAGTTCTGAGCATTCTTGCAACTGTCCTGAGAAGAAAACCTTCTGTTCATGCTATCTCTGAGACCTGGGAAGGGAAAAGGAGAAGTTAGCTAACCTATGCTGGGTGTGTGGTACACACCCAGGAACCAGACTCGGGGCACACCAAACTCAGGACACGCCAGTGTCCAAGGTCAGGAACAGAGGGTGAGGAGGCAGTGCCAGGTGTCAGGCAGGGATGCACTCAGCCTGCAGGGCTGTGGGCCACAGGGGATTGCAAAGACAAACCTAAGCTTGCTTTAACATAGGTGGTCTGGGCACTTAATTGTGAAAGAGTGGAAGGAGAAGGCTTGAGCATGAGCTCACCATCTGCATGTGCGATATGGAACCGCATAGATCTGTGCCAGTGTAGTTTCCCTGCTCTGTGTACCCAGGCTAGCATGAAAAAAAACTAGCCTGAGATGACGTGCTGCAGATCTACGCTGGAGACCACAGAGACACGTCTCATATCTGTCTTACTCCTTGAGTCCCCATTTCTCCATCTGATCATTTAATAGAATCATAGAATGGCCTGGGTTGGAAGGGACCTTTAATATCATCTAGTTCCAGCCTCCTTGCCATGGGCAGGGACACCTTCCACTTAGATCAGGTTGCTGAAAGCCACGTCCAACATGGCCTTGAACACTTCTGGGGATGGGGCAAGTCCCTGTCTGTCTCGTTTCCCTGTTTTTTTTCCCTGCCCACCCAGTTTTTGCAGCAGAGGTAGTAATTACAGACAACACAAAAATCAGAGGAGCAGCTGGTTTGGTTCTCTTCACCAGGTCAAAGAAGATTTTGAATCCTTTAGCCAGATTAGCCACCATATCTCAATGCCTGTCCTGTTCCTACCAGTGAATTTTATCTCAGGCATTTGAACACTCACCCTGTTTTTCCTGGAGGTTTTAGCAGTGCCACTTCTCTCTGGTCTTGCAGGAGGCTGGGTAGCCTTGGTAAGTATGGGCAATCCAGAGCAAACACACCTCCAGCGTGGCAGCTGGAGCAGCTCAGAGTTGCCTTGTGTGTGCAGGACAGCTGTACATCACAGTTACAGAAGAGCAGGCTTTGCCCAGCAATGGGCTACAAGATATGCATACACATCTTTATGACCTTCTGCTTCCCAGACATGGGCCAGCCTAAAGGACAACATGGAGGATAAAATAGTTAGAAAGGAGGTGGGTTCTTCCCTCCATTGAACTCACGGCTCGTGCCCAGCAGGACTCTCTGTCAGGCCCTATCTGACTTCCCTAAAAAGCACCTCTTCTGTCTGGGCCAGCACTCAAGAAAGAAGGACAGATAGAGCAAGCATAACTGGGCCAGAGGTGTATGTTCATTATTAAAAAAAAAAAAAAAGTTTTTTTTTTTGAAAGTATGTTCATTATTAAAAAAAAAAAAAAACAAGCAGCATCTGAAGCAAGCTGTTATTTCTCTTTTTATTATGGACAGATGGGCTTCCAGGGCTCAGATACGTGGGCAGGGGCAGGAGATGCTCACACAGGGTGAAGGGGCCACATTTGGATCCACTGCACATCCCAATAAGTCTGTGTCAGCGAGGGCTCCCTGCTGCAGAGGGGGAGCAAGACCCTGGCTGGGGCAGACACAGGCTTGGACAGATAAGCAGTGAGATCCATCTCCCTCCTTCAGAGGCATGGGTGAGAAGGGAGATTTCTCCTTCTCACTGTCTGAGCTTGGAGCTCAGCCTCTATTCCTCCCGCTGTGCACTAAAGACAACACAAGGAGGAGAGGAACGAGAGATCGACAGCCAGGGGAGATTCCTGTTGCTGTTTAGGGCAGACCTCTCTCCATCTCTTCTTTTGTCTTTCCATTTTTTTTCCATCTCTCTCTTTGTCCTTCCTCCACCTGCAAATCTTTCCCTCAAGCTAAGTCCTCCTCTCCCTTTTGTCCTCATTCTCCTTGCCTTTTCAGTAAGTGAGGAATTAAATAAGCCTCTGTGGAGACAAACCCAGATAGTAGCTTCTCCCTTGATTTCCTGGCTAGGATATTGATGCAGTTAAAGAAGAGACACCTCCTAAGGCATTTACTTTATATCAAGTCCAGCATGCAGCAGGTCAGGGTTTGGAAGCTTCCTTAGAGCCACATGCATGCTTGCAATGCAAGAGCTCACTGATGGGTCTCAGAGCACCTGCACACCCAGGTACCTGCCACGCAAATAACCACAATGAGCACCCTCCAGGCACTGCCCCACATACTGAACCGAGGAAGGCGGGGTCTGACCAGCACCAAGGGCCCCCCATCACTCAGATGAGGCCCACCTGAAAACAGTAATAAAGAGGGGTATAGAGTACCATCCTCAGGGTGTTTGTATTTAATGGGTAATGAAGGAACCTGAAGGTAGTAGGAGCAACTTAAAGAAGGAAGGATGCAGAGGAAAGGCTTCTTCACTCTACAGGATGTTCTTGGCTGGGGTTGTCCTTTGGTGCTGGTATCTTGCATCTGTGCTGTCAGAGTAAATAAGCCTCCTCTTGTAAAGGCTGACCTCAAGCTGTGTAGTAAATTCTGGTGCCAGCCAAACCTGCACTCAGTCACTTGCAGCAGTATGTTCCTTCTCAGTATGATGCTGCTGTATTGCTTTCACCACAAGCGCCAAAGGCTGTGAGATGCTTTTCCTTTGGGACTCAATTCCAGGTACAGTGCAGCATCTGGCCAAATTTTTTATTGCTTGTTCTGATTCCTCACATTGCAAAAGCAGCAAAGTTTCCTGTTACATTTTATGCCATGTTTCTACTTGAGAGCTGGCTTAATCTTTGTGTTTTCCTTTCCCTGTTAATCTCAGGATTAAGAAAAAGCTGTGGAAGTATGACTTGAGCTTTTAGAAATATTTTCTGCTTTAAAATAATAATTAAAAAAAGAAATTAACCTGCAATGAGCAATCCTTTTTATTTAGAACTGAATTAATGAATTTTAACTGAAGATGAGCATGTTTGGCATTAATATATGTATAATTATGCAAAACCACTGTTATGCCTCTAATGAAAATTAGATTCTACCACTGAGGCTGTGTTTGGCGATAGTGTATATCTTCATTTGTGCTATATTTATTTTTTTTTCCTAGCTGTATGACCTAGGATTACAGTTGCTATGGTGATAAGACAGTCAGTGAAAGAAGGAGTGAAAGGTAAGTTTGTGTGTCTGCCTGTGCTGCGGGGGTGGCAGGGGAGGGGGTTGGCAGTCTCCTTCCCCCATGCTCTGTCTGCCTCCTGCTATTGCTAGGACTGAAAAGCACTACTGCTCAGGCTATGGTATTTCCTCAGTAACTCAGGGATGGGTGCTCAAGCAGTACCAAGTTTGGGGTTTTTTTCCCCAACAATATATGTGCATGACTAGGCCATGGGATTGCTGTGCTGGGACTGGTTTTTTTAGGGGGGTGGGAGGAGCCAATCATCTGTGTGCGCCTCTGCCAATGGCCTCATAGAGACTTAGAGGTGGGGATGTCTGGACTAGTGGGGCCCAGAGTTAAATCCTCTGACTACTCTTCTGTATTTGTTGACCTGCATTTGTGATCCTGTGTGCCCTGGGCTTGGAACTGGGGATGCTAAGCATATTTAAAAGATGCATAGCTGTGGTGGACTTGGCAGTGCTGGGTTAATAGCTGGACTCAATGATCTTAAAGGTCTTTTCCTACCCAAGTGATTCTATGACTCTGAGTGGCACCTCTGTCTCCCCTGTACCCTGAGTTGCATTACCAGCCCTTCTGCTGGGGTTTGCTTCATGGTGCTTGTTGCAAAAGAGGCAGCATCCCTTGAAACCCTTTCAGTAGCCAGTACCACCTCCAGACCTGAGCAACAGGCTCAAGAGTGCAAGGGTTGTTTTAATAAGAAATTGATAGTGCATAGTCTGTCTTTTGTGCAGCTTTCTTTATTGAGAAGGAACATACACAAAGTCATACTCCCCTGAACACAGCTGCCCAAAACTCCAAGTATCTCTTCTAGCCTGCGTTACCCAGCCAAAGCTTTGCCTTAGCTAACCCTGTGTGTGGTGGCTTCCTACCTGCCTCTCCCAACCTGCTGCCTCGTCTTTCTCTGCACCCCTCCATCAAAATTGCCCTTACCATTTGCTTTAAGCTCATAGTGGAAATGCTTACGACAGAAACTCAGACTGACCAGCCTTGGTGATTGTAAGACTGATTCAGGCAGACTTTTTTTGTAATTTTCTATTCTAAAATGGCTTTTTTCTCTCTTTCCTCCTGAAAGAACAATGGTTGCTATTGCCAACAACTTGAAAACTTTTCATCTGATCCTCCCAACAGCAATGCTTTTGCTACTCTGTGAAGCTCTGGGTCATGTTCTTCTCTCAAGTACATTGTGAATTAACATATTAAGGGCTGGTGAGTAAGTCTCAGGCTCCCACCAGTTGGTTTCAGTAGCCCTGAATATCTCCTTGGGCTTGCTAAACTTTTAATTAGGTATAGATTTTCCACCAGAGATCTTATAACTGTGATTAAAAAAAGACAAAAATGTTTAAAAAAATTCTCTCCTCTTCTGCTGTACTTTCCGTTTTCCCTCAAGTGAACTCTTTGCCTGTTTGCAACTTATCAACAATGCAATCGCTATAATGCAAGCAGACAACACTCTCCTGCTCACTTGGACAGGGGTAAGGAAAATGAGCCGTCTGACAGAGACAATCCTGTGCTTGTAGTGTTCTCTCCCCTTGAGGAGAACTCTTCCAAGCCACTGAACCTCTGAGAAGGGGTTCTCTTTGTGCTCAGTCACCCGCCCACAACCATCAGCATCCATCAGTGGCTGCACAAAATGCCTGTGCTCACAGAGGACTCCACAGTTGGGAGAGAAGGTGGAAAAACCTGATGGGCAGTGTTCAGAGTTGCTTGGCAGTCTCAAGGTAAGAGTGGGAGCTTGAAGGAGCTGTATTTCAGCCTGTTGGAGAATTGTTGCCACCCTCTCATGGGGCTAAGACTTTTGTAGCTCAGAAGCTGGGGAGAAGCTGCTTATTTTCTCCTCCAGTAGGAGTGTCTTCCTTCCAAACCCCAAATATGGCAGGTTCTGAGGGCAGAACAAACCTGTGGGCTGCTTCCCGCTGCTCCCATGGGACTGCTCAGCAAAATAAACTTGCATCTTCTCCAAACCGCAGGGCTAAGTAGAGCAGGCTGCCCAGCTTTCCCCTCGAGGACTGTTTCAAAGTGTTGTTAAATGTAGTCTGGAGATCAAGAACATGCTTATGTGTGCAAAATCTGAAACAGCAAGAAAGAATAAAAGATCTCTACAAGGGAATGTGCAGCTAAGACAGAGAAAGAAGGAGCAAAACAAGCTCTCTCATATTTTTGATTTCCCTTCCTGAGGTGGGGAAAGCAGCAAGGTAGGAAAAGAAACAGCTCTTTCTCCTGGGAATCCCTCCTGGTTAAGTCCAGCTGTGCTGTATCTCGAGATGCCCTTGCACAACAGGTACAAGCTTCTGCTAGTGGAACCAAGCAATAATGAGGAATGATGGTTCATCTAGTTAGGAGATGTTGGTGAGATTTAGTCAGCCTATACCCTGCATCAAAACTGTTTCCATAGGAAAAAAATCTTGGTCACTGTTACGGAAGACTCCTTTCTAGGGGGAACAGAAGGCCCCATATGAAGATTGGACCCACTTCTTAAGGAAATCTGCTGCCTTTGTGGGGCCCAGGTTAAAGATGTGAAGAGAAAGCTTCCTACCCTGATATGGTCCTCAGATGATCATCCATTATTGATTTTTCAGGTAGACAGTGATGAAGTTACAAGTCCACAGGCAATAAGAGAGACTTTGGGACCTTGGGATGACTGGTTAAGGGATCAGGAGCACAAGTAGTGTTCTCGTCTATCCTTTCAGTTGCAGGGAATGATGAGGGAAGAAACAAGAAAAGCCAGCAGGTTAAAATCTGTCTCGGAGCCTGCTGTTGCTGGCAGAATTTTGGGGTTTTGATCATGGATCAGTTTACATGACATCAGGCTTGCTGGTGACAGACACGGTACACCTGACTTAAAGGGGGGGAAAAAGATCTTTGCACAGGAGTTAACTAGATTCGTTGAAAGAGATTTAAACTAGCTTAATGATGGTAACAATAGGATTGGTTGTTTATGGGTGGAATCAGGTAGAAGGCCCAGGAGTCAAGCAGCTGGCTGCTCATGCCTTGGATGAGTGTACACTTTGCTGGGTAAAAAACTTGCTGGATGGCCAATCCCAAGAGCAGTGGTGAATAGAGTTACATTCAGCAGGGGCCAGTCCTGCTTAAAATCTTCTTCAATGGTCTGGTTGAGGAGATTGAATGTTCCCTCCTTAAGTTTGCAGACAACTCCAAGTTGGACAGGACTGTTGATGTGCTTGAGGGAAGAAGGGCTCCACAGAGGGATCTGGACAGACTGGACAAAAGGAGGCTCAGAGGAGACCTGAGAAGAGTGATAGCTCTCTACAGCTATGTGAAAGGAGGTTGTAGCGAAGTGGGGGTCGGTCTCTTCTCCCATGTAACAAGCAACAGGACAAGAGGAAATGGTCTCAAGTTGTGCCAGGGGAGGTGTAGATCGGATATTAGGAAAAATTTCTTCACCAAAAGGGTGGTCAATCATTGGAATGGGTGTGCCCAAAGAAGTGGTGGAGTCACCATCCCTGGAGGTAGTGGCACTTGGGAATATGGCTTAGTAATTTACTTGGCAGTGCTGGGTTAATGGTTGGACTTGATGATCTTAGAAGTCTTTTCCAATCTAATTGATTCTATGATCTCACCTATGAGATGAAGCTTGCCAATGCCTGAGGTGAAGGTGAATGCCCAGCAAAGGCAGATTTATTTTATGACCCCTGGGGATTCTGGTTAGTGAATCAGGTTGCCTTCTAGTAGCGATGTGTCAGATGATAGCAATCCTTAGAGGGGAAGCATTAAGCCTCTCAGGCTTGGTTATGCTGTGGGTCCAGTCCAGGTCAGCAGTATAACAAATCACAAACAGCGGGCTGAGATTTGGGAGTGGTCTAACAGCTTTGGGCTTCAGGTTATATCTGCCAGTGTCAGGTCAGAAAAATCAATACAGTATTAAGAAGTGTCTTCATCGGCCCCTGACTTTTCTGATCTCCTCCCTTAGCCTTCTGCAGGTCAGTGCTGAGGTGGGTTAGATGTGTGTGTACACACAAACTTGCAGTGCCTCTGCCAGTTGGCTGGAGGCAGCCTAGATGCTGTCAGACTGGCCTCTTCTCTGAAAGAAAACCTGCTGAAAAAAGAAATCCCAACAGATCTTTCATATTTCCCCCCCTCCCTTCTGTAAATATTCATCATAAGCAGTTAGAAGGGAGCAGCTGCAGAGGATGAATCCTGAGTTATCATTGTCCTTTGTCATAAAGACAGCCTAGTCAGCACTCAAATATCCTTCCCTTCTCTCAGGCCCCCTTCTACCTCCATGTTGCTGGAAGTCCATAAAGGGCTTATAGACAGGGATGCGGCAAACATATGCTTGTAATCTCAAATGAACTAGTCAGGTGCTTAAGGACAAGCTACTACCAGGGTAGGAGCAGTTGGACTGATGCAAGGTGTTCGTGGGGAGAGACTGCATTGCCGTCACAGGTTTGGCCTGTTGGAGGGAGGAGTGGGCAGTGGGGTCAAGAAGAGGTTTCAGCCTGACTTTTACATCTTCAGGCATCAACACAGCAGCATCACAGTCCTTGTGTTCAGTCCCACGAGTGCCATCAAACACAGATGTGTCACATTGAGGGCCAACAGGTAGCCAGGAGCTCTGTGGATGGAGCCATGAGGGTCTTGTGTGCTTGGCAGAGAAATGAGAGAAGTGGAAAATTCTCCTCATTGCAGGACAGAAAACAGTGGCATGTGGGAGGGATGCAGCTGGCTGATGAATTGCCACCTGCTTTGGGATCCAGTGTAACTGCAGTGTTTACAGGCAGTTTAATTGGCACAGAGCCTATCAAATAGGTGACAAATTGAGGTCTGGGGATATTTTGACATTTTTATTCTGTTTATCTCAAGAGCCATGAGATGCTATGATGTCCCTTTGCCTGTGCTCCCACACTGTCCCAGGTCACCAAGCTTTCTCTTCGACTCAGCTCTGGGCCATCAGGGATGTTTTTTGTGTCCTTATCCCCCTGGGAGGGTGGGGGATGGGTTTTGGTTAGAGATGCAATAAGTTCTCGGGAAGGACAGACAGATGCTGCTGCATTATATCTCACTGTCACAGCATGGTTATTCTCTCATGACAGGCTGTGCTCCCTTGTGCATGGGAGGGATGGAGGGCAGGGGGACACAGCAGGGACATGGCTCTCCACAGGAAACAGAGGCAGTTCCCATGTCCTGGCTATCAGTCTGCTGCTCTTCTGCAGTTTGACTCTTGGCAGCTGAAATTAAAACCAGGATGGCTTGGTAGTTTTAATACCTAGGGCATAGCTTGCCTGCCTAAATCTTTGGCTTTGTCCAAGAAGTCATGACTTCTCTGAACTTGCTGCCGGGAGTGCTGGATGAGGCTGCTCTGAACACCGCAAGGGAAAGTTTGCTCATCTCTGTAGCTGGTGGGGTCCAGAGGCACCCTTCCTCAAGCCTGTGGCAAAGTCATATGCACCTATTTTCCTAACCTCAGTTTTTCCCACTAAGGTTTTCCTTTCGCATACAATAGGCTGAAGAAGAGTGTGTGTTTTCTGTGTGATTGTCCTTTTTGATTGGAGGTAGTTTTTTGGTTGGAGGTCTGCTGCTAGGGATTTCATCTGCAGGGGCTCCTGCTGTGACTGGGTGATGGTGACCTCTAATGGGCAGTTCTGAGAAGCTTCACCAAGGGAGGGAGGCCCTTCAGACAAGAGATTTTATTGTTACATAGGTAATTTTTATACATAGCTATTGTGAATGTGGCATAAGAGACATCTTGCACATCTTTATGGCAGTCCTGTTGCTGATGACTTGTGTACTTGCTTTTGAATTTCTATTCCTTCTTAGTTGGCAGGAAACAAGCAGCTGCAGCACCTCAATTTGTTGATTTTTATAGTGCATCCATTTTCCTTGTCATTTGGAGAGTGGAGAAGAAGAAAGGGATGCAGGAGAGACAGATGGAAAATATAGTCAGCTTTAGTTCTCTTTAAATAGTATCTTACCAACCAGCAACTGCTGTGGCTCTGTTGTTTCATGAATTTATTTGTGATTTGAAGCACACAGATCACTTTAAATGCTGCTTTGTTTTTAAACATTGGAGTAATGTTAAATCCACATGAAAGATGGGGAGCCTTTCTTATCTCTGGAATCAAGGGAGAGAGCTCACAACAGCCTATCCAGTAATGTACCTTCCAACCCTTATACTCACAGCTAGTAAAAGCGTTTGACATCCTGAGACTGAAATTGTTTGCTGAAAGTAAATAATTTGTGCTTGTGCGTTAACGGGTATTGGGAGCATTTGGTATCTGTTTTCCTGTATCCTTTTAAAGGTCCTTTTTTCTTTTCTCTTTGGCTCTTTTGTCTCAGGATAAACTCTAGTGGTGAACTTTTCTGAAGGTGAGAGAGGAACAGCACTTCAGGTCTCCCTATATCAGCCTCTTTGGCATGTGTAAAATACAGCATCTTATTCAAGGGACATCTGATTAAATTAAAAGATTGCGAGCTTGAAACTAAGCTCCAGATCATTGCTAAGTAAAAGCATGCTGTAAAGCTAACTCCCCATCCCAGCACACCACTGAAAGCAAGATCTCTGCAAGATCCGTTTGTGCTGGACATGTGAGAGCTGACTGAGAAAATCCAGAGGTCTCAGAATAAATAATATTTACTGATCTTACACTAAACCCTGTGCTTCAGTTCCTCGGGCAATTCTATTCATTAGGAGCATGATAAGACTAACACAGAAGATCGATGCTTCTGCATCACTTACCTTTTCTGTGTCGTCTGCAAGTGGCCACAGGGAGACCAAGCTGTATAAAGAACTTGACCTGGGACTGTAGCCCCACACTTTGCCAGGGAGTTGCACGACTCTTTCCCTTGCTCCCTCCTTACTTGTGCCTGCTGGTGATGTTTACAGGAAGATTAAGTGAACTGTAGGGTTGGCTGATTCATTACATGACTTAGAGCTTCCCGTTACAGATGAGTGAGCAGCTGACAGAGTAAACAGAGATTGTAAAGTTGTATCTGGGACCTTGTACATCTCCCCCTCAGGGGCAGGTCGCAGGGCCTGGGGAAGTGAGGAACCCTTTTCAGAGGTGATGGTGCTCCCCATACTGACTCTCAGCAGCTCCCTGGAAACCAGAAAACAACTTCCATGCTAGGGCACCAGGGACATTTCTTAGGCAATCTTGGCCCCCATCAGCTCAAAAAGTAAACAAAATAGCCTGTGCTTTGGGGTAGCAAAAATTCAGGAGGGAAGGCTGAAATAACTAAATATCAATGTCTCATCAGGTGGGTCCTGAAAGGTATCTGTAACAATCTCACACCAGTGAGGATGGTACAAGGTGGGGGAGAAGGGAGGGAAGGAGATTGAGGGTGGTGAGAGCAGATATAACCTGGAGTAATGATGTCAGGCTGAGCATGGGAAACACAGCCTGTGGATCAGCAAGGGATTACTGCTTTATTAGGCTCTGGATTAGTGTCCCAGGGCCAGAGGCTGCAGAATAAACTGTATTGAATTATTCCTTATCAGTTGATGCTGACTGACTTGTCTGTCCCAGTAAGCTCCCTGGTTTGGGGAATTATTTTCTGTGTTCAGGATGGTATACCATAGCTTGGAAAAGGGTCGGTTTTAGGAACAAAAAAAGCTACATGGAGATGAGATATTATATGAGGACTTGGAGGTAAAAGAGTCACACAGTAGTTGCTCTTCCTTAAATTGGAAGGGCTATTTTCTATCCAGAGCAAATCTCTCAAAACATAGCTGGAGATCTCCAATCTTTGATTGCTATAGCTTTGATTCCAGCACTTTTCCATGTTCCTATTTATTCTTCAAAGGTGAATTCAGACTAGTCAAATCTACTTTGACTACAGGTCTAAAATGTCTGGGGATATAACTTTAACCACAGAAAACAGTCACTTCATTGATATATCTGTGAATGAGGAAGAGAAACAGACCATAAAGAAAAGAGGGCAAGTATGCCTGCAACCATCTTGTAATTGTGCTGTGAGGCTGGAGGAGGCAAGGACAGGGATGAAGGTGGCAAAAAGTGATATTGCTTCAGCAGGGGATGCACCTCACTATGAGTCAGCAGAAGTCACTCCAGAGGCAGGAGTGTGGTGATGAAACACCAGCCCAGGTATCCTGTTCACTTCTCACCACCAAATATGCAACTTTCTCTGGGGAAAAGACATGCAGACTGGTTTGCCTGGCAAACCTCTGGTTGGGAGGAAGGACGGATTATACTTTGTTTCTACTGTCCTATGTTTCTGCAATCTCTTGAGCCTGCTGAAAGTGTAAAGAGGCATGGGTCTACCTATAGGAGTAGTTCTGGTTCCAGTGCTGTGACAGGCCACTGGGAAGTGCTGTGTATTGTAAAGTAAAGAAAGGAAATCCCCAATGCAGGGCTACTACCCTTAGTCTGTGAAATAGATTAGGTTCTGCAGTATTAGATTCTGCCTTTGTTTGCAAAGGAAAATCTCTATGTGGGAACCAATTACAACTCAATGCACTTTGAGGCTTGATATGGCAAATTATCAGAATTAAGGCTTTTGAGCAGAGCTGACTCCCCCAGATATCCATCATTAGAGATTTTGGAATAAAATTCTGATCACTTGAATATGTGAAATTTGTTATGATGCAGATATGTGAGAGCTGGGCATTTGCAGTCCATGAGGAAAATGAAGAGCCACCTAAGAGCAAGGCTTCTGCCTCTAACATGCATTTTGTGATGAAGAATACAACAGCAAATTTCTATATGAATAACAACAATTAGCCTTGTAGTTTTGCATGAGTGCAGTGGCCTGTCAGCAACCTTTGTGCAGATCTCCAAGCTCCAGTAGCTAAAGGGGATAATGCACCTTAACTAGCTAATGTGGTTCACAGCTCGAAGTATAGTCCTACCTTCCCCATGCAATCACACTGGTATATGAGGGACTTAATTCTCATAAATACTGTTAACCACAGTATTTAGAGTAAAAGCAACCATGTCCTGTAGCCTGACTGGTCTCTCACAGAAACCCCACTGAGTGCTCCTGGCCTAACAGAAGTGTTAAAAACAGTTTTGTGCTGGGTTTATGCTTCTACTGGCTCCTGAGAAATATTAGTCTTCATCAGGCTTCAGTGATTGATGCTCAGTTGGGAGACCTTTGAGGAAATGCAGATGATTCAGAAATGAATGTTGATCACTCATTGGGTATCACTTGACCCCTCTCTAACACTAGTAGACACATTTTGCTGCCAGAGGTAGTATATTTTCACTTAGAGGTAAACCCAAATGCTTAGTTGTTAGTGATGCTGCAATGTCTTCCACACAAGTTTGAGTGCAATCCTCAATGTTCCTCTAAATTTTACCCAGGGAAAGTAGTATTCTGCTGAGTTGGTGTTTGTTCTGTAATTCATCTAGAACAGTTACTCTTCATTTTCCTCTCTCTGAATCTGCTATATAGTTTTATTACGTGCTGTTATACAACTTAGTTCTGATGTGAAGCCAGCTATATTTCAGTTAGATGAATGATCCTATATAATATGCAGATATGTCTGCAAAGCACTTTGGATAAAAGATGGTAAGAAATCCAAGTTAGTATTTTGCTTTTTCCTGGGTTTTGCTTTGTCATATACTATTTAGTAGCTTTGCCGCTGTTCTGTCTCAATGCATTGTTGAATGAAGTGTTCTGAATATTTTGGGGACCGCTGGCATATTTTATTAATTGCCTTTTACAGGTTGCTTTTTGATCTGTTTAGAAACTCCTTGTTTCACAGACTGAATGAAAAATAAATGTTTTAAGCTAAAGTTTTAGCTACCAAGGCAGGGAGGGAAAAAAAGCTCAGCAAAATATCTGGCTAATTTTAAGCTCATTTTTGGGGCTGATGTGATACCAAAGACTCCTCGGAGTTGGGGTGTAGGGTACAGGAATAATAATGACTGAAAAGGAGCACAGGGCACTGGCTTCCTTCCAGGAAGGATAAAATAAGCTAGTAACCCATCTGGGTCTCTAACAACTTCTCAAAGAAGGGTTTTGTACGCTGAGATTTGTTCTGACAGCAGTGTTTTGAAAATGTTTAGGACCCTTGCCATCACATTTCTTTTAAGTCTGATTACCTTATGTGATATATTCTCAGCTGCTGTAAATTGCTACCACTTCATCAACTTCAGTGACATCTAGTCAGGGTACATCAGCAAAGGATTAGCCCTCTGCATCCAGACATGTTGCCTTGAGCTGGGCTGGGATCTCATCACAAGTCATTACGAGCCTGATGAGACAGTGCTGAAGGGAAGACATAGGGTTATGATAGGTTGTGGTGAAGACTGACCCAGTAAATGGAACTCATTTATTTTTGATTTATTACTAATTCCAGTTTCTCTGTATGATTTTTGTCTCAGGACACTTTATCTTCCGAGACAGAAGATTTTGTAGCTATGGAGACTTCTGTGCCACTATTTGTAAGAATGGGGATAATATTGGTTCTGATGTTCTAGCCAGAACCATTGTAAGAAACTGTATTCACCTAACGAAATTCCCTTTGGAGCTACTTTTAATACTCATCTCTGCTGCTTGTCATAAGGCTACTTTGTGATACTTTTTGGAACTACTTTTAATAGTCATCTCTGCTGCTTGTCATAAGGCTACTTTGTGGTACTTATGTGCTGCAGTGCTTTATCATAACTCAAGTATAAGACTTGCTCTATGAAAGACTGTTTGAAGTGTCCTTTGGTATCCATTAGTGTGAAATGTGCCATGGAAATGTAAATCATGTCACTGGCTGTCAAGGAACACCTGGCCTTCAAACAGTGTCCTGCCACATTACTGAGGGAAGGAGAGAGAAGGCCAGCAGGGCAAGGCAAAGGAGACACTGGATTTTTCATTTCACTTAGGGGACTCTTATTGGTAGGATAGCATTCAATATGCTCCTAGGACTGGGGTAGCTGAATACAAGGGCCATAGTACTGCTCAGCTGGTGGACGTGGAGAGGAACATATTGTTGCCCTTCCTCCTGTGACGCTGCACAGGCAGTGCTCTGTCACCTGGTAGGCAGGTTGTTCTTCATGTGGATAATGATTCCCACAAGTACAGAAGCATTCCACTGTCTGGACTCAAACAGACAGTGTCTTTCCTTATAATCTGGGGGTCTGAACTAGAAAGGCTTCCCCTCGCTGGTAGCACCAGGGAGCACAGAGCTGGGGCTCCCAGCTTGGCTTGGTAGGAGTGGGCTCAGGCACACACCCAACCGTCATGGTGAAAGTTTTTCCTTTTGTACTCCAGCCCTGAATGAGCTCATCTGACCACACACAACAATATCGGTGTGTCTTCCAATGTGCGAAGTCATATTTCCAAGGGCTAATGATATTCCATGTAAGGGCATTGGCTGACTTGCCCACGGAGATCAGGTATAAACCTTTGGTGTACCTTAAGGTATCACTGTCCAGGCCAATGATGGGCCAATACATCTCCTGTGATGATCCATGGCTGGTGCTATGAAACAGTCACTGAGAGCTTCAGTTTGAAAATACTGTGACTCCATTTTGATGCAGTTCAGTCAATTGGCAGGTTGCAAAGCTCAGATTAGGGCACCTCTTAACCCATTCCAGAATGCTCTGTGTCATCTCTGTAGCATCTTAAGTTTAAAAAAGATACAATTGAATTTTTTAGAATTTATTTTATCTTCTTTATCCAGTCTGAACTCCAATCCATTATATTCACCTAAAAGTAGTATTACTGAGTGAGCCTTTGTGTTGAAAAGCTGCATCTTTCACTGAATGGTATTGTGTTCACACCCTTTTGGTGTATTTTAATTTTTGGCTGGCTGTAGGTCATGTGGGTAGATTTCCTTGTTAGCATTTTTTCAAGTCTCCCAATGCAGACATCAATTTTATCAATATGAAGTGCTACAGTCTACAGCAAGTCTGGTCATCACAAGGAAGACTCTGTGAACTGAAGATACTTACTATGTGGTCCAACAATATAAATCCTCCTCTTTTAGGGTAGACCCAGGCTTCAGGTTGTCTTTAGGCTAGAGGAAATAGGTTCAAGTCTTGCTAAATGGACCATTTCCCAGCGATATTCAGAAAGTGAAAAGTGGACTACTTTGCCTTTATATCATGTATGTCTTGAACCTACCAAAGCATGTATGTCAAACAGATACTGAGCAGTTCTTTAGGCAAGAATCCTGATTGACTCAGTCTTGCAAACGGCTCCCTAATGGACTTCACTTGAAGCGATATGAAAGTGGGAGCCCCTTAAAACATACTGTTTAATGTCTAATTGTTAAACTCATATAGATGGGGACAAATGCAGACTATGCTTTGAATGAGGACTGCTCACTCTGTTAAAAGTCAGACTTATCAGAAAAGAAACCTTTTCCCTTAGCAAAAGCATTTTCCACCAATATTAGGCACGTCCATCTTCCGAGGATTGCCACGGGTGAGAGAAAGAAGATTTGAAAATATTATTCAGACTCACATATGTGAAGCACATTGTATAAAGATTTTGTTGCCATGCATCTGCAGTGTTTGCTCATTGATAAAGCTACACAGATTATTTAGCAACGACTGTTACACTCCTGCTAATACTGTGTGTGCTACTAATATGCCAAGTGCTATTAAACAACTCGGGTGTTGTCAGAGACCAATTTTTATAAGAGCTGCAATATCCAAATTTGAGTGTAATGAGAGACTCCTAATCATGTGTAGTATAATCCCTCCTTGTCAGGAGAACATATTGTGCCTCTGAAGTAAACAATTCTGCAAAAGTGGAATACTGTCTTATACCTTCTTTCAGCCAGTTAGCCCTTATGACTACACAACTGGTATGCATGTGCATACAGCATGGAGAATTGGCAATGCCTATGTGGTAATAATTTTAACTAGCTTTGCATCCAATTTTGAAGCCTTCTAAATCCCTTCAGTAACAAAGTCCATTCTCTTGATTGTTTATTTGTGTGATATGTGGCCAATAAACCATATTTCTGGCAATCAAAAGCTGTTTTGATGAAAGGAAATCCTAATATTAACTGTGCTGTTTGCTTTTTGCAAATGCTTCTTTCTCAGGCTGTATCTCAATAGTGACTTGGCCTAGAAGCTCTGTTTTGCAAGAATCCTTGACAATATGCTGACATAAAGCATGACTTCAGATCAGCTTAGGAAATGCAGTACTCACTGGCTGCAGACTGTAAAGACAGAATTTTCTAGAACATCCAGCACTTATCTGACTTTTCTGATTCACACCTGCTCGGATCTCCACAGAGCAAAGGCTGGAAAACAGCAATGCCTCCTTGAACCCTATCCAAAAGTGTACACTAGGCTGGTGGTGCTGGGCTGTGGAAGAGGGACTGAGTTTCCCAAACTGCATAAGCCCTGCCTCTTGGTTAACAGAGCTGGTAGTTGTTTGAGCTGCACTCTTGCAGATAGTTAATGTTAAATTCCACTAGCTGAATCACTCATGTCCAAATTGGTTATATGCTCTCATAGCACTGCCTGTAAATTTGGTGAGCTCTGGCTGAGCCCTTCTGCCTTGACAGGGGACTGCTGCTCTGTGCCCAAGAAACAAGTGGAGTTTGTAAACAACCTTAGTCAAGTTTTACATTCACTATATATAACGACAGCTATATTTCAGACTCAGCCTGTGCTCTTGCTGATCGCAACATGCCAAAGCAGTCCTGGCAAAGTGAGGTATTTATTTAAGAAGCTTTTGCTGTGGAATTTCTTAAACTTCTGGTGCATGTTTTAGGCACCTCATAGGACTCACTTATTGCCTTACAGAGGTTAGAACTGCTCACTCAGGCAACAGCTGGGGCTTCTTTTGCTGATTTCTGCAAAATCAAGGAGTCTACTCTCTTCTCTGTCAGACTGCTTGGCTTTGATATTCTTTGATATTCTGATCTGACGGCAATAAGTGTTCTTTGTGATCTGAGGTACAAGTAATTCCAGAAAGGCAAACTAAACGTGCCCTTTCTTCTGAGTAAAATTAGTTACAAGCTTCAGTTTTCACAGGGATGCAGAGGAAGAGCATTAATAATGACATGGGGTCCCACCAGGATGTTACTTTGCTGAAATCTGACCCAGGGTTTGACCCTTGGGCCTGAGTAAAAGCTGCTTGAAGTCCATGGGGACTTGTCTGTCACACTCCATGAACCATGGATCTGGACCTTCTGTGAAGAGATTGCACCCCTTCTTAACCTGCTCTGTGCATCTTTGCAATGTTGTCAGCTAATCTGGGAATGTGACTCTTACAAAGTAAAACAAAACAAGCAAATGCAATTTAGCTCTTTTTTTTTTTCTTCTGCCCACTGAAGTCACTTCAAGCTGTGGAAAAGTGGAATTTACTCTTCCAAAAGCAAGATTAGTTATCTCTTGTAGAGCTGGACCTGTGGGAGTGACACAAAACATGTCAAAGGTTTGCTCTGTCCATTGTGCCAAAGCTGGAGCTGGACTGTTTTTGATGGTGCCACTGGGAACAGCACCTGGCCCATTGTAATTGCAAATGACATCCCTTCTGCACAAAAGATTGTCTTAATTAATATCAATGATATCTTCAAAGGAAAAATGTCTAAATGTCTGAATGCTGATCTCTCTAGATCTCTAAACTAATGTCCTGCACATTATTTTTCTGCAAAATGGATTCAGGAAAATAATCCGTGTGCTTTAACAGTCTTAGAAATAACTTCAACTCACATTGCAGTGCAAGGACCAGCACAAGGGTCTGCAATGGCATGAAAATATTGTCTTTTGCTATGTTATTGATAGTGCACCTTGTTGATGTTGCTAGACCAAAAGCAATGTTATTTTCAAAAACAACCATATTGCCGGGGGGAAAAAAAATTCCTTTTCCTCTCATGCACCAGCTTCTAGCCAGGAATATATTGACTAAATTGGAGAAAGATGGTTAGGGGAGTGTAGATGAAGGGAAAGTATGAGAGTGTACAGATTGTGTTCTCTATCTCTTATGCCTCAGATGTTGCCCTTCACAGCACTGCATTGCATCCCCTACAGCTGTGCTCTGAGCTGAATCAGAAGCTGTATGAAAGCAGCCTGGAGTACTGTTTCTCTTAATAAGACCTGAAGCATATGTAGCCTGTTTTTCTCTTGCTTTCCCTACCTCCCCCCCTTCCAGCAGAAGAGAAAATATGAAATTGAGTAGGTCTGCTTCCATGAATAATGCCCTGCAGCCTTCCTTGGATCTTGCTGTTTTGCCCACTCACATCTCAGTACAAGAGTTTAGATGCAGGAACAGTCTCCCCTCCCCCCAGGAAACAGGGGATGATAGAAAAACCTTGTGGTATGACATGTGAGCCAAAGACAGGGACTGCAGATGTCACCAGTTCAAGAACCAAGAGGACATCCCCACTGGCAGTACCTGTGCTTAGTGCTTCTTGCCCAACACATTGCTGCTGGTGGAAGTGGTTGGTGTGCTGTGGTCAGTAAGTCACTGGTGACTCACCTCGCAGCATGTCAATTTGCTCACTGTAACTTAACTGAGATTTCTCTGTGCAGTGGGAGGAAGCCAAGCTGCACCCTGTACAGACGTGCACTAGGTAGATCAAACCACAGACAGGAAGTGTCTGCGATGAGAACACGGAGGCACCGCCATCTCCGCAGGTGTCCTACCGTCAGCTGGCTGCACTTGACGGTGCCTGGGTGCCTTCCCGCCCACAACAGTTACCTCTGGGAACCAGCCCACATGGGCTGCAGTCACACCTCAGCTGCAGGCCAGGCAGACACAGAGAAATAGGGAGACGAACAACCCTGTGCCACATCTGCAGATGTCCGTGAAAAGAGAGTCGGCTGGGCCAAAGATGGAGAGGTTTCATTCCAGTCTGTGCTGCTGCTGTTCCCTTCTCTGGGGATGACAATGTCACCAGAGAATTGGCTGATTGCTGCTCTCTCATTGCAGCACTCAGTGTCACATGGTGCAACACAGTCCTTTGAGCCCGGATATTGGGAAACAGGGCTCCTAAGGGAAGGTCATCATCGTTGGCACAGCTAAGGCTGAAAAAATATCAGTGGGAGAAGTGGCCAAAACATGAAAAGAAAAGAAATCATTCTTCAGTTCTTTGCCAAGAGATGATGTGGTTCTTCTAGGGTGGGTTGCTCTTTGAGAGAGGGTGACATCAGGGGCCTGACAATTTAGACATGGTTCTTCTCTTTGCCGAAGGGACACCCAACCCTCTTGTTCTTGAACCTATTCATTCAGCTCCCTCATCTCCCCGGGTTTACAATGAGGTACACTTCCCATATGGAAGTGTTTTGTCAGGCTAAATTCAATGATGCCAGTGATGGCACAGAGATTATGAAGGCCATTAAAAGAATATGATTAAAATTCATCATAATTTGTGTAGCACAGGAGAGTTCCAGGGAATGTACAGGAAAATTACCTTGTTACACTTTTCTCTTTAGTCTGAACTACATTCAGAGGGTTATGTTATGGCATAACTCTGTGTGTATATATATTATATTTTTAATGTATTTATACATATATATTTTTGTATATTTATACATATATTTATCAATTACTTCAACAATGTGGGAAAAGAAACAATGTAGCTGGACATATCTAGTATCTGTGTCGATTTCTGCATCTTTTGCAGAGCAAGAGTGTTGGACTTTTTTCTTTCCCCAGAAGGTAGCTAGTTGTAATCTTCCTCTTGTCATCTAATCACAAATCTTCTGGTTTGCTTAGTAATTGAAATTGGCATTTTTGCATCTGCTGCTTGTGGGCACTGCACTGCAGGAATCAATATCATATGTGACAGGAACAATTGATTTTGCAAGCAGTGGCACCCACACTGACGATTTCAGGCCTCAGGGATCAAATACCTCGAGAGAGCAGTAAAGTCATTTCAAATCAGGAATTATCACAAGTGTAACTTAATTATACTGTAAATTTGGCACCATCCCAGACAGCACCTGAAGTGGTCCCATGCTTACTGCTTGCATTGGTACTGACAGCTGAGGATTATAACTTGGGCACATTCTCAGTATACAGAGGCACAATGTAGGCAGCAGCTGGTTGGAGGTGAACCTGAGCTTGATGCTGGGCTGCTCCTCACTCAGAGAGTGGTACCTGGATGAGCTGACAGGGACAGGTCAGTCTAGCCTATGAAGAAGGACTGAAAGGGCTGGAAAGAAGTTTCTTCAGTTGTCTCCTTTTACTGAAACAATGCGGGGAGTTTCATCAGCAAGATGATTCTTAACTACTATTAATGAATGAATGTTGGTGGCAAGTTCATTACATTTACAGATGCTGGTTCCTTCCTCCTTTGTCATGGTGGCAGAAGCTTTGTCTGATGAAATGTACAATACATGGCTGTTTCTTAAATTTCAGTTTCTAGTCTCAATGGGATTGCAGATCACAGCATTTGGTGGTATACCCCAGGCATCCTTAAAGCAGAGGCGGGCAGATAAATGAAAGGCAGAGAGAGGAAAGAGGACATCTAGAGATGTCTAGATCAAATCAGGTAATGCTTCTACTGTTTTCAGCACTTTCAATCTGAGATTTTCCTGGCATGCTATTCTTTTGCACAGAGTGGTACTGTGCAACATGGCCTCTTCAGATAAGAAGCTGGAATTAATGAGCCGCACGGAAACACTAATTTGTCTGGGTTAGGAGAGATTAGTTTTGCTTAGACCATTAACATAATTAATCTTGAGACTAGAAATATTCATCTGGTATTGCAAACTCAATGGGTTTTTTCAAAAGCTGTAGCCCAAGATTATTAAATGAGAATTTCAAAATACACATTTTATTTTAAAATGTTATCCCTGTTCTTTGAAAGCATTTAGAAGCTACAGTTATGTAGAAAAAATGGTAATATGTCACTGCTCTAATAATTTATCCCACTATAATGTCTTGAGGCATCCCAAAGTGGTTATTTCATCTGGGAGCTTCAAATCAAGGGCTGCATATAAGGCTTACTATGTTAAGGGACAGAAAGGAAGAAACACCCCCAGATAAGTTGCAGAGCTGTAATTCTTGGATGGGTATGTGCCCTTCTGTCCCATCACATTGTCTGGGGAAACATTTCTGTCTTTTAACTTTTTCCTCTTTTTGCCATTCCTAAGTCTTTTATCTCTCATAATAAAAAGGAGCCAAAGTCAGGCCATTTGAACCATTTGCAGACATCAGAAGTGGACTGCTATGGATCTCAGAAAGTATGTGTGAGAAAACTGCTGCCTGTAAGGGGCAAATGGTTCAGGTGTACAAGGTTCTTGTCCAGCTGGGGAAAGCCATTGTTGCATTTTGTGGAGTAGTAACTGGCTTGGAAGAGAAACTCAAAAAAGAAAAAAAGTGGGGTTTATGAGAGAGAGTCCATCTCTACCCCATGAGACTCCTAAGAATGGGTATGAAATTGCACCTGTTTTGTAGCTTTGCACCTCCAACCATGAAATAGTTTTCTTTCCTTATCCAGTCTTAAGGTTTGGGATCAATGCAGTACAGTTTGTTCAGCTTGCAACCAGTTTGACTTTTAAAATTCTGTTTCATGACTTCTACAGTTACAAATCTATCTGAAAATGTATAAAATATTAAGGTACCGATGTTAAAATGAGTGTGCAGACTGAAGCTGTTGTGGGAAATGCATTTGTAAAAATTATATTGGGATATAACTTGTGTTGTTCTTTGATTTGGTTTGAGGGAATTCAGAAACTCTTTGGGAAACATTTTTTAATGTGGAGCTGCTAAGTGAACTTGTTCTAGCAATTTTCAAAAATGGAACATTGAGCTTTATAACCTTAGACATGGGGGTTTATTTCCAGCTCTTTGAGAGGAATGGGAGGAGCAGCTTCCCTTCTGACATTTACTTTAATTCATAAAAATTACAGGCGTCTGCCAAAATATCCTAAATTGTGGAGGAGGAAGAAATTGGGTCATGGAGAAAGATTAATGTTGAACAAAAATATTTGCCAGTAGTTTTACATGAGAAGGGGAAAACTGTATATGCTGCAGAAGAACAGGCTAGATGTGGGGGTTTTTTGCACAACCGCATCTGGTCTGTTACTTTAACAGAGAATGAAGATGGGGGTAATTTTCTCTGTGCGTGTTTGGTCTTCATCTTCATCATTTATACATCATCCAATCCCCGTGTCCTGCCCTTTTGATGGGGGTTACTTTGATTTATTTCAGGCACCTCTGTGGTTAGGGAGGGCTGAGACCAAATTCTCATCAGACAAATCTTCCATTGGGGTCATATCTTATAAATGCAAAAAATTTTAGACAACTCTCTAGCAGCAGCCACAGCAGAAACCTTCTCTGTGTTCCTCTAGGTGGAAAGAGGGAGGTCTGCAACTCACAGGCTTCTTCAGATGGATTTTTGTAACCTCCAGGGTGGAGTATGCAATTTGACAGAGGTGGAGCTGCTCCACCAACTGGTGACAGCTGTGGGATTGAGGGCCTGTCACTGGAGAGCAATGAAACATTCATGTCTTAAGGGATGCCTGAGGGTATCTGAATAGGGAAAGAGGGTTGAGAGTTAAATGGGAGATGATTTCAGTAAAATTGCCTACAGATTTAAGGAGGATTTGGTTTCTGTTTCCCAGAACAGCCATACACCTACAGAAACAATAACCAAAACCAAAATCCTCAAAAAGTCCAAGTACAAGAGTCTTACATGTCACAATGTGCCATGGTGTCCTTGGCACAGTCCCAGGCTTCATGTTGGCCTCATCAATGTACCAGAAAGCACTTACCCAGCCCACAGCATACTAAACAGTAGCATATCTAGGTGCAGATTTACAGGCAGAGCAGCTGCAGGTTTTGAGTCACATATGCTTTCCTCTCCCTCTCCACCTGAGAGTTTTGCCTTCTACACCATTCCCATGAGCATTACCTTGCAATCCAGTGGCAGGATTACACTGAGGACTAACTGTGCAAGTGGGAACACCACCTTTATATGCTTCCTCTGCTTCCTAGGGCCAGCTGGGGATGTGTTCAACCTCTGAGCTAATTAATTATGCTCTTCTGAAATAACCCTTCAGTCATTTATTACCGTTCAGTGTATTTCTTCTTTGAGATGCAGGAGTGCATCTGGAACCATCATAATTCCCTGTCTGTGGAGGAATGCAGTGATGTCTCTTTCAGAAAAGTTTTATGACTCCTTTTCAGCAGGAGACATTATAAAGAGTCCTTGTGGGCAATGATCTGCCCTTTACTTGTCACACTGTAACATGCTGATGCGAGATACCAGTGCTTAACTAGGCACCGGGCCAACTAGCATGAGAAAGCAGATAAGATGCAATCATTTTTTTAGATTGCATTTAGTATTTTTAAATTATACTATGCCTCTGAAAATAGCACCCATACTTTAACTAAAAAGGAGTCAGTTTATTAATTTCAAAAATATTTTAGGGATATGGAAATTTAAACAGTTGCATATGAGCTTTTTGCAACAAGCAATAATGGCTTTTTGACTGTGTACTTCTAAGTGCCAGTAATGATGCAGGATTTTTTTTTTTTACAACAGTCTATTTGAGAGAAAAGTTTCTCTGCTCTTTACTTCTATGGTAGTAGCTTCTCTTTTATTCTGGGTATGTTCAATATTTTCTTGTTGGCAGTAATGTCTCTCTATTGGAATAAAGTGCATCTTTCAGCATCTTTGGAGTGGCCACTCACCCTAGGATGCTCTGAAATGATTTTTTACATCCTGCAGAACAGCTGTTTGGAGGATGCAGAAACTTATCTGTCAGAGTGCTGTCTCCTTCAGCAGCACAAATGTTCTGAATGCCGCTGCCATTCCCCAGTGGTGGATGATGTTATGGTATGGCAAGGCAAAAACAAGAGTCACTCCTTTAGCTCAGCTAACAAAGGCATTTTTGTTTTCATGTGGATCTAAGGACATCTCTCTGACAATGAAAATGTTTAAAATGATAATTCTTAATTTGGTAATTGTTTAATGTCTAGAAATAACTGTAAGGTTTGAATTCCCTCAAGGACAGAGGGGACTGGTACAAGGAAAGGCTTGTTGTGTCCCTGATGAGGCTGCTCGTGTAGTATCAGTAACTGAAGAGGTTTGAGTTTGTGATTGCTAAGCCAGAGCCTCTGCCCAGAGTTAAAACCATCTAAGTAAATGCATTTTGAAATGCTCTGCTAAAGAAGATTGTTACTCATTTTTATTATTAGATTTTAGCCTTTACTAAGAAGACCTACTGTTGAATAATGATGATTTAAATTCTAATGATTACTTAAACCCTGGACAGACTGAACTCCATTGAAGCAACGTGTCATATTCAGTATTGTGCTCACCTGGGGTGACGATAAGAATTGCAGCACAAAAGGTGATGCTGATAACAGACACTGAACTGTGAAGGGCTAATATGCTTAGCTGAGCTATCAGAGCATGCTCATCCCACAAGCACTAGGAAGCAGACTGGGAGTGGAGAGAATTAAGAAATCCATATAATGTTTACTGTGTAAACTCTCCTTGCCCTGGAGATGGATAGGGAGACTTGCCAGATGCCTGGACACTGTCCCAGATGCATTGCACACTATAGTGTTTCCCAGAGATTGAGAGGCATTGAATGAAGTAAGGTAGATGGTCTTCACAGAAGCTTTGCTACTGTGTGGAAAAAGATATGACTTTGGGTTTTGATGGAAATTTGTGGCATCTTTTGGCATTGGCAATCAGGGATCAAGCAAGATGGGTTTTGTGTCTTTCTTTTGCTTGCTAACTGTTTCTTGGAAGGAGGTTTCAGGGTGACATAGGAAGCTGGGTTTGAGGCAGTATTATCTCCTTTGCTGTTTAAGCCCCCTGCTTGAGAAGTAGTTTGGTTTGTCTCTGAAAGACAGGAAGCAACACCTGCAAGGCAACAAATGAAAATAATGTAACAGAAAAGGAGTATCACAGATGGGGGGTGGGGGGTGTTTTAATTATGTGGGCCAGAGTGTAAACTGCTCAGCATAAAAATGATCATGCATTCCAATGTCATCTGCAAATGGGGTTGTGCCAGAAGACCATCTGAACTGACAAACCAAAGACCAGCCAGCCTGATTACTGCTCAGGGACCTCATATAGAGGTGGTGTTTTTAGATACGGTGATACTGAATAGACTATTTATCGTGAATGTGTTCAGTCACTTTTTGCATGTAGGTAAACTTCTTGTGTTCATAACATACTTTGGCAAGGAGTTCCACAATTCATCTTGCCTTAGTGAAAGGACTACTATTTTGGACTTTTTTCAATCTGTCAATTTTGTTTGTTTGCTTTTGTATTCAAGTCATCCCCTATCCATTTTCTCATAGTTTTACTTGTGATTTTTAGGGGTCTGATGTCTACCTCTAGCTTTCACAGTCCTGTTACATAATTCTGGGGATAGTTTGGGGTGGAGGGAATGACACATCAGACCACAATGCAATATTGTAAATGTGGGCACACCATAAATGTATACAGTTGCATAATTATGCTTCCCTTTGGCCTCTATTCCTTTCCTAATTGGTCATGCCATTAAATTTGCATTCTGGCCACTGATGAGCAATGAACTGACATTTTCACAGTTCTCTTATGATGCTAAGCCCTTGCTTCAAAGGGTTGATTGTCATCTCAAAACTACTCCCAGTCTGTGTTAAGCTGCTGTTTTTTCCTATGGGTGGTTCTTTACCTACACTGTACCCCTTCTGCCTTTTTATAACACTTCTGTTCAGTATTTTGGCAACTCTTTGTGGTTAGTCTTTAACAACCTGATTAATTTATGCTTCTCAGCGAAGTCTGTCATTACACGATATGTTCTTTTTCTAGATCATTTCTGTGTACGTTGAATGGGACATGTCCCAGTGCAGATTCCAAAGGGATATTTTTGGTGACCACCTTCTACTACAAATCCCCTCTTTTTCTTCTCTTTAACCTGTTACATGATCATTTGAGGACTGTTATGCCATGGCAGGTTACTTTCTTTAAGAATCTTAGTTGAAGATCTTGTTGAATTCCTTTGTATTTATAGAGAAGGAAGACTCGAGATTCCCACAGAGAGTGCTCCAGCTGTGCCATGCCACAACTGGGGAAGAACTTTAGAATAATTTAAGGGAAACTGTGATGAATAGCAATTTGCAATCACTATAGCAAATTGCACATAAGTTGCTAAATCTGGGCTTATTTGCTATTAATAGAACATCAAGAATCAAAAAGAAAGTTTGTTAGTCTGGTGCTGGATTAGCCAAGAAAAATGAGATTTGATATTGCAATTCATAGGACAGTCCTTCTGATATATGGGGAGCGAAGGTGGCTCATCTCTAAATATTAACTGCTGAACTATCTTAACTGATAGAGTTTACATGGCTATAATCTTAATTTTATGCTTATTCTATGCATTCAGAATGGGCTCTGCATTCTAAAAAATTTAACTCAGGAGAATCTCATTTCCTTGCTGATACAATCATTCTGAAACAAAAAAAAAGTGTTGTTGAATCATGAACAGAGGTACGAGAGGATAAAGCTTGATCTGCTGATAAACCATGTGGTATTGTATTATATTATAATGATGTCACTCCCTTCCCTCTACACACACAGTGACTGTTAAGGACTCATTTCTTAACACTAAGTGAACCCAGGTGGCATTGTGAATGACCCACATCTCCTCCTTGGTCTTCTCCAGTGATGCACATTAAGATCACTTAGATATTTACATGGTGTGAAATGTGTGACTGGAATAAAACTGCAAGACAGACTGCCAGCTAGAGAGACACTGACCCCACAGGGGAAAAGTAAAATATATTAAATGAGATTAAAATGAATAATTATTCCTTATATATTATTGACTTGCTCTAACTTCAGTGCTATCAATAGAGAATTTTGTGCAATTTTGTTAAAAATAGGGAGGTGAATGAGTGCTATTCACTGACATCAGAAAGGGATATTGCAATAACCCTCCTCATGTTCAGAAATTTAGGACACTGAGTCTTCTGGCTTGGCTAGATAAATTACTTGAAGCCTTTCCTAATAAATGGAATTACGTAAGTCTTGTCAGTTATAGTAGAGTTCAACAAAGTTAGAAAGGCTTGAAATGTATTCAGACTGCTGCACAGTCTAAAGAGCCCTGCTGCCAAAAAGTTAGCTACAAACAGTGATATTGATGGAAGAGGTAAGTAAAAGAAAAAAAATTTAAAGTAGTGCAGCAATGGGACACATCACTTTCCAATCTGCTTTGGCAATCCATAACAATATGGGAAACATTTTGTTCAGGTAATTGTTACAGTTTCTCAAGACAAATAAATTTGGAAAAATTAAGTGAGGGTGACACGAAGGCAATAGGAGCAGTTTATCAAGCCAGCACTCTTGGTTCCTTCTGAAACAAGGAAAAAAGGCTCTTTTTAGTGAATTCTGATGAAGTTGAGAATAGCTTAGCACTCTCTGAGATTTTCTTTTATTACTGAATTTAAAAAATATGATAAAACAGCTGTATTTAAGATAACTAAATTGTCATGGATTAGAATGTCTTATTCTCCTGCTAAGTTGACTGTGTTTATAGAGAATGGAGACTCCTCTTCTTGTAACTTAGTTACAGTCAGGAAGACCCTGATGGCTTCATTACATTTGAGCTAGGACAGAACTGTGCAAAGTTTATGTCCAGGAGGACAATGAAGGTCTCTTTGTCATGGGAAAATTGTAAATATAGTTTAAAAGCTAGGAATCTCTTAGCAATTTTATTTAACTCTCAGTAGCTCAGTGAGAACGGTAGGAAATAAATCAAACACAACTACAAAACAAGAGTCGTAGAATGCTTCTGAAAACTGCATTGTTTTATAATTTGAACACTTTTTAAAAACACTTTATAACAGTTGAAGTTGATTTTTACTATCCAGTATCAGTATGCCACTGTCAAGATAAGGAAAACTCTTTATCCATTCACAATGGATTAAGATGTTCTCAGACAATCTTTTTTTATAGGATTGGAGGATGGTTTGATGCTTAAAGTTCCTGACCACTGAAACTATGAAAATTTTCTTGCAATAGCATCTGGCAAAGAAATGTAAAAACCTAACCAATTTGGCAATAGATTAGATACTTTCCATAGGGCTGCCACTTAGTATCTGTATAATAAAACCCCCGTATGAATCATGTTGCCTTATTTTTCATTAGTGGTTGAACCAGTATTGCCATTATGGTGTTCAAATATAGTGCCCGAGTTGCTAAAAAAGGTTTTCCTCATGTATTTCAGTGTAAGAAAAATAAGTACTTGCATGATGTCAGTACTCTGGGATTTCATGGTCAGTGCTCTAGGAAGTGAGCTGAAATTATCAAATTATTGCAAATTAATCTGTAGCTTCTAAACACAGGTCTCTCATCTCTTAATGATTCATCATCCTGTGATCTTATGAAACAAACAAGTGTGTTAGTCTTGGTCAGACAACAGGGGTGACAGCTGATTCAATTCTTTTTTATATCAGAAAGAGAGCAATGAACCTGTCCAGAAACTTCAGGAAAAATAACTGTCTTGTAAAGTTTAGTGGCATTTATGCCATGTGTTGGTAACTGGCTTAAAGACAGTAGGTCAACTGAATCTCAGGAGAAGGTGAAAGTTATTCAGAGCTGGGTTTTTTCACCTGAAAACATTCATTCTAGTATTTGTATGCACCCATGGGATTACAGAATATGCTTTATATTTTTTCCTGGGGAAAATATTTTCTGCTGCTCCTCTAGACAATAGCGTCTAAACTTTTTTTGAGAAAATATTTAATGTTAAGTTCTGACTCATGACATGAGAGGATGATGATATGCCTCACATGTTTGTTCTATTCTTTGAGAAGATATTTTGCAGGCCCTCACTGAAAGCATTTGTAAAATGGCATGTTTCTTTGTCCATCCACAGTAAGCCCTGAACTGACTGGCTGTCATTGTTTATGTGACAAGAGAATTTTGGAGGAAGAACACCTAGAAATAATAAAGAAAGTTTCTCATAGTCTTAACAGACCTGTTATTACTGAAAAGGCACAATATATTTTCTCACTAATTAATGTAATGCACTGTTGAGTGACACGGAAACTGTTGGTTAGTTATCTGGCTTCTTTTAATTCTGACTATCAAATTTTAAGTACTTTAATACATCATAATATGAGTGATTTACAGAAATATTTGGCATGAAAACAAATACCCATCTTAGTTTGAAAATAATGAACTAAAATCAACCAGTAAAATTGATTTTATACAGCCTCTTGCAAAGAAGTTGTTCTGATGATGCTATTGTGGTTCTTAATGGAGCAACTCTTATCAACACATTAAGTCCCAGTCAGAGTACAGAGTATTATGCATTAGCAATGAAGTAAAATGTTGAGACAGGTTCCTGCTTGTTTATAAACTAAGCCACAAACATCAAAGCTTGAAGTCAAAGAAGATGTGTGTGTATATATACATACATATAAGAAATATCCTAATCAGCTGGCAGTACCACAGATGCACAGAAGTAGTTGAAGTGTGTATGCTGTGAAATCTAATGAGCAATCTTGCTGATGAAGATCTTGTCAAGACTGAACAATTTATTCATCATCACTGTGTCCGTACCAGTGACAGCACAACTGTTAAAACCACTAGATTAGTTCTATTTTCCCCTAAAAAGTAAAACAGTAGAAAACATTCCACCCACTCATCCCACATTGATACAGCATACTCACTGAGCAGCCCTAAAAGTTAGCTGCTGGCAGCAAATGGTCTTAAATGTGATCATTACCAAACTCAGAGCTATGTGGAGAAGGAAAGGTAGAGAGAGATTTCCAGCCTGCACAGAAAACTCTCCCGAAGCTAGAATCATTGGAAGCTGCTTACATAAAAAGACTAAAAAGCCATATATAAATCGAGAAGCTGCCCCACAGCATTGTGCTGTCTCACTGTCATAGAGTATAAAACACAATGTGCAGCTGGTAGGCACGCAGAGAAAGCATGGGAAATTAAAAAGAGGAGCAAACACACACACTTGGCATACAAGGGATGTGCACAAATTTTGTAGGACCTATGTAAAAATTGAGTAAAATCCATTTTTTTTTCTCCACTGTGCAACAGAAGGTTCCATCTGCAGAAATCCAAGAGCCATGTAGCATATGGTAGTATTTTTTCCTTCTTTTCTTTAAATGGTAGGAAGTCTGTTAGTGTGGCTCCTCTCCCTTACTGGTTTCTCTCAGTCACTTTTTCATGTCAGTTCTGACAATATAGCTATCGTAAGAGGTACAGGCTGTAGGTACAGCCTTGCCACAACTGATGTGCAGAAGGCCCCAATGCAAGGAGTTTCTCAGACCTTCCATTGACAGCTCCAAACATGGAATATCCTCTGTTAGTTTATGCACCACTGCAATAGCAGAAGTGCATCTTCTATGGTACAGTTTGGTTGTGTTCATGGGGTACTCTGGCTACAGAAGTACAAAGCGTAGACTTGCACGTGACTCAGAGCTACAGTCAAATTATGGCCACTTTAGCATTATGAGAAAGAGTTCTGTATAGGGAAACAGCATAATTTGTTACACAAGAGATGACAAGTAATCCTGTGGAGTTTCTTCTAATAGCTGCAGTGTAATTCTGGGCTGCACAAGCTGATGCCATGTGAGTCCCTGTACCTGCAGTTTAGACAGACCTGTACTACCGTTTCCTCTTGATTGCTGATTTACTTTAGCTCTTCATTGTAGGAATATACCATCTTGTTCTTCATGCACTGCTAAACCAGAGCTTTCTTTCAGAAAGCTAGATTTTTTTCAGAGATTGTCTCTGCAAGCAATTTCTCCAGTAGCCTGATATGCCATATCACATTAAAGATTACAAAACAGAGCCAGCAAGTATGACTAGGGATTAAAAAAAAAAAAAAAAAAAAAAAAAAAAAAAAAAAAAAAAAAAGAAAGTTTAAGTGTATATCTTGATTTGAGAATGTGCAAGTGAAGAAAATCTTGCCTTCAATAATTACATTGCTGAAAGAAATAGAGCTCAGAGATAATAGAAAGGCCAGTGTAGTAATTGCTTGTAGTACTAAACAGTTGATACAGTGGGAAATTTGAATTGCTTAATGAACTGATTTAAAGGTAGATATGCTGTGTCCTTTAACAATGCCTGCAAATGTTCTGCCAGACACCCTATTTGAGACAGGTTTTTAATTCCCTTTTTCTCTGTCTTCTGCCACTTATACAAAGAATAGGCAATAATATCTCTCCAGTAATGGAAAGACATGAAAAGACTATATGAATCTATACATTTTGAAAAAGTTTTAAGCATCTTAAATTTGGGTAGATGTTTGCATTTGGGACCCTCATGCTCCAATCTCAGTAGAAAATACATCCAAAAGTCTTCCACTTAGATAAAAATGCATATACACTAGCTGATTCCTTCTGGCTTTCTCATGTTGGAATCTGTTGTGAAGTGGATGAGTATAACCTATGTAAAGCACAGTTTTGTCCAAGAAATGCCATAGGTGCCGATCCTTTTCATCTCCTGTCATTTGAGTGGCTCTCATTCTTCACTGGACTCTAGTTCTCATGCTAGTACTTTGTATATGCTGGCCTACCCACCTAAAACTTTCCTATGGAAGATCTAATCCCGGGAACTGCTGCTTTTATTATTCACCCTCATTTAACTTGTCTCCTTCCTTTCTCCTCCTCCATCTTCCTCCTCCTCCCTCCCCCCAAACACTCATTTCCTTTGATACTAGAAAACGGCAGAGACAGTTACACAGGCAAATGTGCTATTATTAAGCTCTTGCCATTCCATCAAGCTCTATAAACCTCCTGAAGAAAAAAACATACAGATTGTATGTGAAGTTCTGGCCACAGCTTCTGTGTGGGACCCTCCTGAACTTTACCCTCAAAAGGAGGTGGCAGCTGTCACCTTCTACAGGCAGGGGAGCAGACCTACTGTGAAAATATCAAGGTTATTAAAGACTAAACGCTTGAAAGTTGGGATGCTAAATTCTTCTGTGGATTTTCAAGAGACTATGTGGCTTTCAAGAGTGCTGGCAGTGCTCGAATTCAGTATTTTTGTTGAAGCTGAGGCAGGTGGGCTCTACAGCATAGTTTGTGTATTCAAACTCCTGCTGCGCGTTTAGATGAGAACTAGAACCCTTTTGTATGCCCAGGCAGGGAAGGAGCCTGTGTCGACATCTAGATTGTGCAGGACACTATAGGTAGCACCATCCTCACCACTGGGATGCAGCCTGAGACCTGCACTGCAGAGGTGACCATGGCATGCACACTGCACCTGGGTGAGTCGATGGCTGCCAACTACTTCTGAAAGGTCACAGTCCATTTATTCCTGGTTTTGTATAAACACTTGGGCATTTAGTTTTAGGCTTCCATGGCAGGGGTTTGGGGAGGGAGAGGCACTCAGAGGAGTTTAGCCACTACTCACTTTGTTTTTCTGCAAATCTTCTGAAAAAGAACAAAAGGTATGTTTTGATCAGTGTACAAAGCTGGAAATATTAGGACTCGGTGCATTTGACTTGGGTGATTCAAACATGGACAGTAGTGTGGGGAATGTCAGAGTGTTCTGCTATTCTTTCTGCTGCCCTCTAACCTTGATTTTGTAGTGAGTTAAGAAGCTCTGGCCCAGCCACCTGAAACAATTAGGTCACTTTTCTTCTGCAGCAGCCTGGGGTATGGAATTCTAATCAGAGACTCGATGAAGCAGACCTGGTATTAGACATTAAATGACAGCTGAGTGACAATAGTACTAGAAGTTAAGTGAAATTTAAAAATAGACCAAATGGAAAAATGGCACCATTAAAAGCCTCTTCTGAGATGATTATTCTTTTTTTCTGGAATTATGGAAGACAGTTGGAAAGGATTTAAACAGAACTTTGTTGCTGCAAGGAATGGGTTCCAGAAATGGAAGGCAATCAGAACAGATCTTTATTTTCTAATAATAGATGAGTTTGAAGCACTGGATATATTAGATAGTTTCTACTCAAACAGTAAAACTCAGTTATGAAACCATGTACCAGAAATTTGAAAGGTATTACATTTGTACAAAGATGGAAAGTCTTGGAGATCCAAGGGCGGGTTGCAAATGGTTTGAGGAGGCAACCCATGTTTTTACGTACTTTTTGCCGTCTCTTGATATCCTTATTGAAAAATCAGGCAGTAATAAAGTTTCAAAGCCAAGGAAAAGACAGCCATCAGACAACCAAAGCTAATAGTTAGAAACGGGAGAATTTACCAAACAGAAGTTTGGTAGTCCATACAACAGCTTATGGACCATGTACTTGAGATGTTGATTTTATGTGGTTTGAGAGAGGGACCCAGACAATCTCAAACATACATCTATGGAGCAAAGCCTGGACTGTTGCATTTTTTTATGTGTACAACACATTTAGTCTTAATGTCTCATTGCTAAGAAAAGGTTGGGCATTCCTTCTCAAGAAAGTTCAAAGTGCTGTAAGAAAAGATATTGGAGAGAATGGAAAAGGCAGAGTCCACACAAAAAAACCCTCAACATGTAAAGCTATTTATGCTGTGAAAAACAGACAAACAAAAAAAAAGCCAAGAGAATCCCTTGCCTTTAAAAGAATAACTGTGGTTCTTAAAAATTCCGTGGTTTGGCAGGAATTTAATTTTGGCAAAGTGTACTCAGCATAAACAAAAAGCGCAAGTGCTATTATCTCTTTGGGACTCGTTAAACAGTGCTGCAGTAGAAGATTAGTGGGCTATCAAACGGAAGTGTGTTCCATTTCAGTTAAAGGCAGGAGCACAAGCCAACAAAGTGGGGCATTGGAAAACAACTATAGGCAGTGAAATAAAAAAAAATTTGTTTATAGCAGTGAGTATACCCATTTTAACAAAACGTGGGATATGTAACAAAGCAAAAGAGAGGTGTATGTTGTAGTATCAGGAAAAAATATCTAAATTACCTGAAAGTATTCAAGCAATACCCTCTTTTGAGAATAACAAGCAAATAACATGGAAAATATGAAGTTGTTTCAAAGGGATGCAAGAGCTTTCACTGAAGAAGCATCTTTTGTCTCTCTCGGTAGAAAAGGTGTTCTCAAGCCAGAAGCTTCAGGAGGAGCTGGGTAGACCTGCTGCTCTGTGAGCTGTGCAGCTCATGGGAGTGCGAACAGAAAGGGTTCAGAGCCTTACCAAGGGCTCTTGGCAGGCTTTGGGGTAGTTGCTGTCAGTCTCCTGCTGCACGTGAAGCCTCAGATGCTATTTTCAAGTACATTCACATGCTCCCCACTTGTGAGAAACACAGGTTCGTTTATTTATCACAAGCTGGGAGTGTGAAAGTGCTTGTAAATAGCATTCTGCCATCTTGCCCACGCAGGGCCCTCCCTTCTCTGGGCAAAGACCTCACCAGTGTTGCCTCCTTCCCTTGAACTGCTATGTTGTCATCACCTACTGCTTTAGTGCTACTCCCGTGTGGGACCCGAAGGCAGGCCCCGTGTTCAAACAGCCTTGGAGTTGTTGCAGGTACTACTGAGGCTTCAGCAGAGACTCCTGGCAGCTTCTGAAGTGTTCAGAGTCAGCTGCCTTGGACTGAACAAACGAAAACATAAACCCTCCACACTGCAATGTAGTGAAGTTCTTTGGTGATACGTTTTGTGTTAACAAAGTTGTCAATTTGTCTTTACTCACAAATAAGGGGGGAAGGCAAGACTCCCTGGATTGCTGAACTAAGTAGCTTTCTGCCCAAATTACCCATCCAAATGAGCAACCTGACTGTGAAAAGCTGTCTAATGGACAGAGTTAGAAACTATAATAAAGAGGCTCCAGTTCTGAGGTAATAAGTGACAAATTGGTTGTTCACGCCTCTTTGAGCAGAACAGAAGCAGAGTCTTCGTAACAGTGTCATTAAGAATGGAGATTGGTGGTGTGCACATCACAGGTGCTAAAAAAAAATGAATGTCCATGTGTTCAAATAAAGCAGAAGTCAATGACCATGATCCACAGGAGCAAGAAAAGATCACATATTTTTGTCTGAGAGAGGAGTAATAGCTAAAACTAACCACAAGGTGTGGATGATATTGTGACTGACAAGAGAAGCCTGCCACAACTTACCTATCCGTGATCAGGAATAAAAATTACTCCTTACAATAGTCTTACTATTTGAACACAAAGCTGGATGTCTGCTGACATAAATTACTGTTTTTCCCACAGGTAATGAAATTAATCTTACTGACAATATACACTACAAATGTTAGTTCCCTGAAACTTTTCCTCTTTGGTAATTTTTTGTTGTCTAGTGAGTACCGAGACAGAGGTTTGACGACTTTTTGTTCAGTAATTAATTTTGTCTTTTCCAAGTGCCTCAAGAATTAACATTGAATTTGCTGAGGAGGGAACTTGAAGGAATTAGTTTTTTCCATTTTTACCTAAGATCATCCACAAAAAGAAAAATCCTTTTGTTATCCAAGAAAACCTAAACCAACTCTTTCTACGTATCAGACCCACAAGGAAATCCTAGATGTGAGGAAGAGGCTCTATGAGACCAGCATACACTTCAGAAATTTCCTCTTTTGACTTTTCTGCCTTGCATGGGACAACTGAAATATTCACTGAGCCAAAAACTGGGGATGAATTGCCCGGCACTCATCTGGGAAGTGGGATAACTGTAGTGTAGTTGTGAACACTTAAGTGAACATGTGCTTGGCAAGATTCATAGTCATTCACTTCCTTTGCTTAATTTTTGGTTAAAGATGCCTAAAACAAGGACAAAATACTTTGGTTTGAATTGAACTTCTTTAATATTTTTTTGTAATTGAAAAAATTTGTTTTGGATCAGACAAAGGAAAGTTCTTTTGTTTTGCATGGTAAAACAGCTGGCGGAAATTGTTCATGCAACCCCAGTAACAGCCCACTGGGGGGAAAGAAAGAAGAGAAGAACAGGATTTATCCATAATCTAAACACTCTGTGGCTGTAAGATCCTTAGCTAGTGATGACTTCACATGATCCATGATGTCAAATATATTTTAGGAGCCAGACGTGTTCCAATGGCCTGCCATTTGTGGAGCAAGAATTCACTATGCAGGGACAGAGATTATAGAGAAAAATCTCACATTTGGATTGTGTGCACTGTTCTAATTGCTTCCTCATGCCCAGCTCATACCCAGAAGAGACAGAGCTGTGCATAGGAGGGTTGCACTGAAAGAGCTGGGCCCTTTAGCCCTGAGACAGCTGTTTGTGGATGTGACACTACTGTTTTTGGATCCTCACTAGCTTGTCTGCACAGTGCAATGTTGGGCTGGTGAACTCACCCTGCACTGCATGCTGATGCAGATCCCTAAACACTAACAGGAAGTCAGCAGGCCCAACAAATGTTCTCTGCAGACCAGATCTCTGCATTTCACAGACTTGTTAACACTAGAGGAAAGCTTGGCTCTGTCTTTGGCTGTGAAATATTGCTCAACAGTAATATTAAACTTTTTTTCTTTTTCTTTCTTTTTTTTTTTTTTAAGAGAAAGAGATTAGCAAAAGGTTTATCTGAGGAGAGTCTTTCTTAGAGAAACAGCACTGTGGATGTGATCTGAAAATGCATCTTTTGCCCCAACACTGAGGAAGCATTTGGCAGTTTAGACTCAGTTGTGTCTCTCAAAGGTATCTGGTAATTATTCTAAATGCTTCCTAGTACAAGTTGCAGAGCAGCTCATTGCATTTACACTGTCAGGCAGTTAATGTTTAAAAATCACTTATTGTCTGTTTTCATTGCTCTCCCTCAAAAGAAATATATTCTGTTTTATCTAAACAGGAATAGATTTGACTACTTTCCTTGCAAAAACTGCCTATAATGTAGTTGAAGGTTTTGCTACTTACCTTTTTTCATTTCCAAAATGAAATAAAAAAGAATTAATTGCTCAGCTGCTACTCTGACATCAAGGAAAACTAAGTCATAGAAATTGTTCTGACATAGCTTAGAAATGGGCTGGATGCCAGCAAGGAAACATAGGGAAGCTAAAAGCAATATAATTTTGTTTTATGCGGTTCTCTTTTTGCTGCATTACTGCAGTACAGCCTGTTAGTTAGAACCTGAGTGTCTCTTGCTCCTAAAACTGTGAGCAGTTTTGGTACATTGGTCAATGAATTTGATACTTGCCATCTTCAAGCACCCTTAATATCTCATGAGCTGGGAAAATAAATTAAGGAATAATTGCATGCTCAAAATCCCCCCCATGTCCCAATAAATTTTTAAAAATTTTTAAAGAATCTATGACAGCTTTTAAAAGAACAAAAAACCCAGAGTAGAATCAGATCAAGGGGAATGTTAGGACAGTGGGTTTATTTAGACTACAAGTTTGAGTAGCTGAATCTGGTTTAAGCCAGAGAAAAGTCAAGTTGCTCTGGACATCTCAAAGATGAAAAAAATCTTACTGTCACTGCCTATCTTGAAAAAAGCAGCACTTTATCATCAAACTTAGCTGGTTTTGGAGAAAGCTTGGAGGACCAGGCCAGTGGTTTGACTACCATAATTCATCTGTGCTGAGTCTGAGCAGAATATTAAAGGAAAGGCTGCAGATCTGACTTGCAGTGGGTAGAAATCTGATATTCAAACACAGAATTAGTTCTTCAGTGTACTAGTATGTGAAAAAAATTGCACCTCTAAGTGCAGCTGAGGGAATGACTGCAGCTGTATTCCAAGGCCCATGCTTTAGGGCTATTCCTCCCTTCAAAGAGATGCCTACTGGCAAACTCAGGGCTATTTTTACAGAGCAATCTCTGAAGATGCTAGAAAAAAAATTAGAGGCAGAGAAGTCTTCTCTTTAGACATAACCAGTCAAAAAATGCTATCACTGTATCATGTCTGAGGGCTGTCTCCAGTGCTCATGGTTGGGTTTTTTGAAGGGCAGGACAGTTTAAAAGTAAAATTCAAGTGCTCTGCTACGGCTATTTTAAGGCAGGGGAACTGTGTTCTGGAGACTTTCTGGCAGCAGCTGGTGCCAGTGAAAGGCAAAAGTAAACTGCTAGATCCGTTGCAAAAGTTACCACCAGGAAATAAGACAGTTTCATTTATAACCCATTTTCTGTTCGTTAAAGAGGCCAGACTCGAATTTTACTGCAATGCACTGCAGGTAGCCAAGCCTCCAGCATGGGAAATGTGAACAACAAAAGTAATTGTGTTTTCAAGGAACAGGACAATCTAGAAAACAAAATAAAGGTTACTTAAGTTTCATATGACTGTAGTCATACCTTGCTTACAGTGTATCAAGAGAGTCAATTAAATTTGCAGGTTTTTTGGATGCACTCCTTATTCTCAGCCATTCTCTCTTCAGGGTTTTAACTGCAGTTTAACTTTTGTAGCTTTATCTGGAGCTAAGCAGCTTGCACCAATTTCAGGTTGCTGCTGCTTATTAAAAATTGAACTATACCTTTTCTCTGTTCTTAAGGGATATAGCTGAGGTTCTGAGCAGCTCTGAAATTGAGTTTGTAGGCAGGAAATACATACGGCACTTATTAGACTGCACAAGTAAGAGTGGTATTGGGGGCTGCTTTTGCAAAGCTAGAATGACTTTAACTGAGAGCACCGCTAGTTTTCCGCCATTTTGTCAGCAGGAAAAACCTGACTGAAAAAAAGTATTGTTGTTTGTAGTGTTCTTGTTCCTAGAAATGAAATTAAGTACTTGCTGGTAAGCTGCAACTCAGGTAGGAGCTGTTCAGGCAGTCATAGACAATTCTACTGTTCATGAATCTAATCAAAATCGTGTCACTTGCTCCCTTCCTCCCATCATGATTTGCCTGTTGCCTTCTCGAAAAACAAAATTACGGTCTTCAGAGACTGATTTTTAAATCACAGCTGATAGCAAAATAAGACCTCATAGGTGCTACCACAGCACAAGTAATTATTTAAATAAATGTTCTTCCTCATCAATGGCTTTTTTTCTAGAGTTCTTGCTCTCCTTCTGTAGTGGTAATCAGGAGCAAAATGTATAGAATAAAGGTTTACTGAAGATCAGGATAGAAAATCAAGACCAATAGCCTAATTTATAACAATCTGCTAAAATATAAGTTTTAGCTTTAAAGGAATAATAATAATTTTAAAATATTTTAAAATCTCCCTATTCCCAGGAACATGAAAACACCTTTTCACATTTCAAGTGTGGATATTCGTAAGTCAGCTAAATTGTCTCAAAACACCATCGTCTACTTAAGCTAATGAGCTGGTTTCACACTGAAGCATATGAAAAGTATTCATTTTGTTTTGTTTTCCAAAGTTGAAATATACAGGTCATAATGTCCACCAAAAAGACAGTAACAAACAGTTTAGAGAGGATACTGTCTTAATTTAATTGATATTATTGCCAGGAGAATATGTATCTAGCAGTTAAATACAGAGCTGTTTGCTTTCCAGGTGCTGATAGTATAACCAGTAGCATTATGAGAGTGATGATGCAGTTTTAAATTAATACTAAGTTGTGGCAACCTATAAAATTTGGTGTATAGGAGATGCATGAGGAGAGTATAATTAATGCAGATGACCTGTTACTGCTTTGCTTTTTTATTATTTTGTTAGATTTATTTATGTTGAATTCCTTCCTCTGGTTAGATTCCATTCTATGCTTTTCTCATCTGTGGAGAGAGCAAGAATCTGTATGTGATAGTCAAATTGACAATAACAGAGATAAGCAACAATGCATAAAACAGAGTGGCAATTTCCTGCATGAAATTCACTGTATTTTAAGATAAGTGTTTGTTAAGGCCATGTTAAAATGTTTGTATCCATTACTCCAAGGTTTGTGGGACAGACCCCATATTCATAGGAGTACAAGTCTCCCAAATTTATTTGAGGCTTTCTAATACAACAGAAAGATTATTTCTCTCTTCAGGATAACTGCAAGGGGACTGCAGTGCTATATATAGTTAAGCTTTTCCCATTCTTTTGGTTCCATAATTGGTTCTTACTGCAGCAGCTTTTGTGGTGACCTATTGCATTAACAGGAGTAAAAATGAACCTTCTTGTCATTGCAGCACCACCACCTCCACCCACAGTTTTTTCACAGGCTTTTTAGAAAAAAATTTACAGCCTGCTTTATATGCACAATTAATAGTAACACATTCTCCTATGTTTTTATAGTCAAAGGAAAGGAATAAAATTCAACAGGATATTTTCTTCTGTATACATTTCCTATATGCATACCTAAAACCAATTTTACACCTAAGTCTTCAGTTTCATGTCTTCAATTTCATGTCTTCATTATGAATGTAAAGAGTTACTAAAATCACTGAATACATAAAAAAATCTAAACTCAATTTACTTTCTAATCACTGAGATTTCCTTCATTTGACTCCTCCTCATTTTTCATCTCTAAGGAAACAAGCATTCGTTTTGCCATGAAAATAGTCTCTTGGTTTCTTGATAGTTGACTTGTTCCCACTACAAATACTTCTTTCACCCTATGCCTTATATTTATCATCTTAGCCGTCTGCTAGTGACATCAATGGTGACGTTACAGACGACTCTCTTCGGAGGTGCAGGAGACGCGGTAGCAGGAGGCAGAGGTGGACTGTCCTCAAAGAAGCCAGTGATTTCCCAGTGAAATAGAAGGAACATATTGGGGGGGAAGTTGAACTGCTCCTACATAAAAAGATATTTTAATCTCATGTCAGCTGTTAGAAACCCATATACAGAAAATTCAGTTTCAGGGACTGCTTCCATTTTGCCAGTATTATGCAAAATGGATCTTAAAAATATTAACAATATTTTCTTCTCAATAAACCTAAGAAATTTCCTTTCAGGCTTCCTGGCCTGAAATCCCCTTTCATGTCTGCTGGCTCTGATCCTTGATTCTATTTTTCTGTCCTGTCTTCCTCTCCCTACAACTGTCTGCTTCAAAAAAGTTACCCTGCTACACATCCTGCCAAAACCACTCTTCAGCATCTTTGCAAAATGCCCCCCTTGCTGTACTGAATGTCTCTAGAGGCTGCGTTTGGTACTCCAGTGTACTGTTCTCTATTTTGTATTATGTAATGCAGTAATAGGTTTTTGAACACGAGAAGCTGGAAAGTGTAAAGATAACGGATGCCTATGAACAAGCAAAGAGGTCTTTATGCAATAAGGTAATGCTGATGTAGATGAGGCACTTAGGGGCATGGTTTAGAGGTAGACTTGGCAGCATTAGGGAAATGGTAGGACTTGATGATCTTAGAGGTCTTTTTCCACCTAAACTATTCTATGATTCTGTGTGGGACTTTAACACCATGAGGTAGCAATTTCAAGAACAAGGAGTTAAAACTTGCAGATGCAAAGTCTATCTGCACTTTTGAATAGTTGCCTGAATCAAACCAAACCTCTTCCAAAATTCCTATTTATATAATTTCTTCCCAGTGAACTGGGGTTTAATTTTAAATAGATATCTTAATATATGGGGTAGGACCTGTTTTGCTATCTATACTAATACTTCACTAAGCAATAAGCTTGAAAACAGACTTACTTTAATAAACTTCAGGAAGCTGAAGATTCAGTGTTAACCAGGATATATATCCTGTTCAAGCTGTGCACATTTTCAACAGCACACGTTTGCTCTAGGCATCACTGGCAGCACTGTTAGCCACTAGTGGTCATTCATCTGCAGAGCTGCTGGCAAAACAGTTTGATAATGCAGTGGTAGTGGAGGCGTTCTGTTCATCTGCACTGAACACTATCAAGTCATGAAGAAAAAGAAATACAGAAATGATAAATGAAAGAGTGAATGTTCATATAAAAGTAACTCTGATCCTTATGAGGGTATTTTTTTCATTAATTTTAAGTTGTAAGAGGAGGAAGAAGGGCAAGGTAGTTCTAAATTGCAATGCATTTGACTGGTGTTGGAGTGTAATGAACTAGTTGGCTCAAGTGCCAATGTTTTTAAAACGCTTAAGACAGTAGATGATTGCATGTGTAACCAGGAAAAATTCAGATGATTAGAAGCAGATATTTAACACAAAAAAACCCTGACTTACTTTCTCTCCTCTGCATAAGGGCTCAGGAGGAGTAGAATATTTTCCCCACAGCAGGTAGTAATATCACCAGTGCTTCTATTGCAACTAGAGCTGATCCTCTTTGTGTTGTTAGAAAAAGAAAAAATTACCCTTCAGTGAGCACTCACAGGTTTCTCTGATCAGCTTTAAAACAAAGTAGAGGACCTATTTAGTAGAGCTGATCAACTAAAAGAGAACTTTCATGCCTAGACAAAACTTTATTAAAAAAAAAAATTTAAATACTTGTAATGCATTTCAATAACTTTTATTGAAAAGCTATGTTTTAATACAGGCTATCTTTTATCCAGTTGACAGTTTTACTTCTGTTGATAGTGTTTCTAATTAATGCTTTGTATTTTATCATATCCTTTGTGTTAATGCACTTAGGGATTAAATTAAATGAGCTGTATGGCACTATTGTGTAATAGGCTATGAAAGGGCTAGACATATCTGGAATAGGAAGGCACTGTGTAGTCACACCTGGAGCATTCCAAGTACCTAAGGAAGGGAATAAAACCTTTATCGGGAAATTTATAGCTGATGTGGAAACTTTGTAATGTGTCCATGAAATAGGTTTGAGGTCATGCAGAGAACAGTCTGATCTCTCTTAACTCTGTCTAAAATGTAGACCAGGTCTTCATGTGAAATAAGTGGCTATTGCACCAGTGAAGTCAGTCAATTTGTGTCTGTTTTCATTAGGTGAAATTCTAGTTGACTGCCCCTTGAAGCTGGTTTGATTTTTTAGAAATCAGAAATTGGTAACAGGCTTCTCTGCTGGTATACTGGCTGATAACACACAAAACTACTATCGAAGCATGTAGTGTTTAAGATGGTTATCTCCCTTTACAGAAAAGGCTTAAAATCTACAGCAGGACACCAGTTGTTTAAATAGGTTGGGTTTATCAGTGCACTGCTGACAGCAGTTTAACAGGGAAATAAGACGCTTTTTTCTACACTACAATAAAAGTAACTTTCTTAAAGGAGGATGGTGAGAAAAAAATACAATTGAAGCAATGCTAAATAACATATGTATGTCAGGATAAGGCCCCTTCCAACCCAAACCATTTTATGATTCTATACTGCTAACACCAGTTATTAGTAGAGGATATTTCTGTAGTACAGTCATGACGAAAGGTATAAATTCTTAGAGCAGTTTAAAGTGATTCTTCCCTGGCAACAAACAGATTGACAGCCACCCAGGGTAGACAGGGAATAACTGTGATTGACATATGGCTGAAAGCAGCAGAACTGTGAGTGACATAAATGTGTATGATCTTATAGGATTGCAATGTGGGCGGATTCACAGACACAGACACGTAGAGTGGAAAGCAGTTGCTTGATGATGCACAGGATGCAAGTTTGAACACAAAGCTCTTCAGGAAGTGCCCTGAAATTCATACTTGTCTTGTCTTTGTTTATCTTTCTTCAAGACAATTATAACAACAATAAGAAAAGCCGCCAAAAAAAAAAAAAAGAAAAGAATAGCCTGCATCCTTGCCCGCTCCTTTTTCTCACAACAAAGAAAGAGCATATCACAGAAGTCCAAATTCTTTCACGCTGCTCTCACACTGGCACAACTTTAAAGTCTTGGTATTTCAATTCATGTAAGCATCCAAAAGTTTGGCTGATCTCGGTTTTCCCCACTTCTCTTAGACTTGAAAAAGCAGACCAGAATTACTAGGGGAGAAAAAAATTCCTTTCAGCATTTCTGTGTTTTGTTTCACACTGAAAAGAAAACAGAGAACTTCGAAATGAAAAATGACTGGAAAAACTGACAGACCATTCTTGAGTCTCTAAAATTATTTGTTTAGGTTGCATTCCAAATTAAGACAATGACTTGCTATTTTGTTTTGTTTCTAAATGAGAATCAGGCTGCATTTGATAGACATATTATTCCAACGGCCATACTTGTCAGAATCTGCTGGAAGAAAAAAAAACAAAGGAGACTGCAACTTTTATGCAAGGCTAAAGAAGGTAAATTAACAATATTTGGAATTGAAATAGCATTGTATGTTAAGATCTGTCTCAGTGCAGAGCAGTTGTAGTTAAACCAATCAAAAGAACTGATATAATTACAAGGTGATAGATTGCAGACAAATTTAGTTGATATTTTGTCCGATGTCTAAATTTTTCATTTGCTGCATGTTTTTAGTTGCTTAACTCTCTAGATTTTAAGTCCAAAGTTCTGACTTTTCCCTCTGACCTGATGAATTCTGAGAAGCCAGCAAAAGGATTCTTAGAGCTTTTTAAGTATGCAGAAGCTGCAAAGCCAGTTACAGAAGTAAACAACGAAGATCAATAGCAATGATATCTCCCATGTCCAAAAGGACATCTTCCTGCAATTTCAGTTCTCCTTTCCAAGATCTTGTCAGGGAGTGAATAGTTATCAAGAGCTGTGGAGTACCCTGTCATCCATCAAGTAACATTGCCTTCATTTAGACTGATGCGTTGGGGAGCACTTGAACTGTTTGAGTTCAAAACTGTAATTTGTTTTGCTTAAACTTGCAAATGTCTGTTGAAAGCTTCTTTTTGGAGTTGCCTTGTCAGCGTTTGCGTTTCTCTCTCATTCCAAAATTTTCCTAGCATTATTTCTGTTCTCCTGCCTGAAGCCTTCTATTTGTCCACTATATCTTGTCTCATCCCCTCTGGCTTGAGAAGACAAAGCACAAGCTCATGTTTCTATATATTTGTGTTCCTTCGAAACCTAGGTGTCACACATGTGTGTTCCAAGATATCTGTTTCCACATTTGTGGCAAAATAACCTTCTAGTATTGGTCTAGTTCAGTGTGAAGGCCATTTTCAGAATTCCTAAGAAGATACATTAGAATTTACACAAAACACTAAGGTCAATGAGAGTGTTAGAGTCACATGAAAAAAAATTTGAGCACTGGCCATGATGAACAGAGATTCTCAAGCCATTTACTTTTGAAGGTTCCAGCAAGAAAGCAAGGGCATGTACTAGACAGTAAGGAAAAGGGCTGATCTGCTTCAAAATTCAGTGTCGGCGTGGGTGACATTGGAGGTCCAGCACTGGGTGGATGAAATGTGTTCCTTCAAATCTTAATGTTTAAGCTGGGATACTTGGTTTGTGTGCTTGCTTTTTTTCCCACACTTTCTCAGTTTGTCTTCTGAGACCTGCGTTGGTGAAGTGGGGGGTTTTATGCTAAATCAATGAGCGTCTCCAAAATATTTAAAAATTAGTATTTCATGGCTTGTTGTTGGTAGTTTAGGCAACATTATGATTTTGCTCACTCGTGCTCTGCATTGCTCATATATCACTTTTCCAGTAAAATACGCTTCAGACTTCTTTTCACGCATTAAGCATCAAGAAAAATTTCGGTCTGGTTACGGAAGTAAGAACTGCTAATTAGTCACCCTACCTGGTACATATATTTAAAGATACAATGTTGTGTGAACAATTTGTTCAAAATGTTCTCTCTGATACTTCCTGCTCTAATAATCTCTACTCTTGACACCTTTCCCACCATGATTTGTTTGTCCTCTCTAATCTTCCACCTCTTCCTTTGTTCATCACTTTTAGTCCAATCATGAAGAGTGTCAGCCCCCAGTGGTCCGTGTTACAATACAAATTATCAGCTCAGTGTTGCACAGAGGTGAAAAAGTCAAAGGGAATGTTAAGAGTTACTAAGAAATGAATAGAATAGGACAGAAGGCATCATTGTACTACTGTACAAATTCCTGGTGCATTCTCAGCCTTGAGTATTACAAAGAACTAGAAGGAATACAGAGAAGGAGAGCAAGTGTGATTTAAGGTATAGAGTAGTTTATACGGGAGGAAATACTAAATGGTTTCATTCGCTTGACAAAAAAAGCAGGAGCCATTATGCAGATCTATAAAAGACATGTGGAGCACAGAAAGTGAGTAGGAAATGACTACTCGTTATTTCTTGCAATATGGGAAGTAAAGGGCACCCAGTGAATTTATAAGCTATAATAAATTAGCTTTAACACAAACTCAAAACAACACATTTCTCCACAGCATATAATTGAAACTCAGCACTACAGGATTTTGAAGAGGCCAAGGCTAGAAAGGGGGTCAGAAACAGATTGAACAAATTCAGAGGAGAAATACATTTGTGGCTGCTGAACATGATGCTCTACATTCACCCTTTATGTCAGCTCTTTCAAGCTGTTACATGACTTGAAGTTACAAGGTTGTTTCAGGAAAAGATCACCCCAAATTTATACTGCTTTTTGTAGTCCTTACCAAAATAGTACTTATGTTCTCCTATTGCTGAAGAGAGGATCCTGAACTAGGAGAACATTTGGTCTAATTTTGCACAATTATTCTTATATTCTCTGAGTGATGTCATTTGACAGTAAACTCAAAAATCTGTTCCTATATTGAAGTGTAGTGAGTGATTTATCTCCTGGAGACTTGGACTTCATCTCCTCGGACACAATTTGATCTCACCAAACTAGAAATGTTGGTCTTGAGCAAGGTAGGGGCCACTGGTCTCAGGAAATGTTTTGTCTGTGTGAAGTATTGAAAAAAAGATGGCTAGATTTCTAAAACCCAACAATAAAATGGAACATGAAGTAAGCCTGAGTAATCTGGGAGATGTTTTTCTAACTGGGCTTTATTAGTGATAGTTTCCTGCTGTGGTTATTTGCATACATTTGTTGAGCAGAGCAGAGCTATTTTCCTTGCTCTGGTTTTGTCTTATAAAACTCCAAAGTACAGAGCTCTCAGTTATCCTTGTTGGGGATTAAATGTTGGTGTGATGCAATTTAACTACAGGCAAGGTGGTTTAGTTAGCAGTTATGGTTTGTCATTAATTAGCAAGTTTAATTGGTTTTGTTTTGTAGTAACTTTCAATCTTTCTTTTATATCTTTCCCACTGCAGCAGTAATTGCTCTTGTGTTCTTTAGTGGTCATAGGACCATGCAGCTCCACAGAGAGATAGGGAAGGCTCTGCTAAAAAAAGTCAGTGTATTTGAGGCAGGACTCAGCAAAATAAATGGGAGCCTGTTTTTCTAAAGGCTGATTTATGCCAATAGGGAGATCCTTGTACAGTATGAAGCAGCACTGTGCTGATCTCAACAGAGCTACTTTGGTGGGTGTCAAAAATCTGGTCCCATGTGTGCAGGATTCTCTCCTTAAGTGCATGCAATTATCAATACTGCATCTGGGGGAGGTTTCGCTTCTCTCTCCTTCTCTCCTCTCTTTATGGCCAAACAACCCTACAAATGCACTGTTTATCCCATTGCTCTTCTTGAAGGTGACCCACACTCACATGGCAAGCTGTGTTGTGCAAGCTTTGGTGCCACACATTTGGCGGCAGTGAAAGCACAGCAGCACTGGCTTTGCTGCAGCCTTACTGCTGTCATCAGGTGATACTTGTTGTTGAGATTTATGAGTTTGAAGGCTAAATTTTGGCAGAAAAAAATCTTGTCAAGTTGACTGAAGGGAATACTTTACACCTTTGGAATTAGAGACATGTTTGATGCCAAACCCTGCATCCAGGGGTGACTGATACATTTCATGTCCTCAGCTGAGGAAATTTCAGCATGAGCCACAACACTGCATCTTTCTTTCCCTGAAATTAATCCAAGATTTTGTGAGGGATAGCCCTGTGCCATATTCTACAGTTAGAAACAGGAATTTCCTGATTCGCTTCCAGCTAGTTGACTCACTGCAGGCTACTCCATCGCCTTTTACTGACGGGACCAGAGGCAATGGGCACAAACTGAAACACAGGAGGCTTAGAAAACACTCTTTTACTGAGAGCGTGACCAAGCTGACACATGTTGAGCAGAGAGGTTGTGGAGTCTCCCCCCTTGCAGATACCCAAAAGCCATCCGGACATGATCCTGGGCAGTCAGCTCTACGTGATTCTGCTTGAGCATAGGTTTGGAGCAGATGGTCTCCAGAGGTCCCTTCCAATCTCAACCATTTCATAATTCTGTGATAGATGACCATATAATGTGAAGGCTGATATTTAGTTTGCCAAGATTGTATTTTTACCGTTTGTTGAGGACAGTATTACTCACATGCTCTCAGCCATACCAGGAAGGACTGTTGGGATGCAGTAGAAGAGGCTGCTCTAGACATGGTCCACAATCATATCTAAAGTGCGATCAGATTTCCTTACAAGGAAAACTGCATTTGGTTCCAGCTGGAGCTTACAAGCCTGCAAGCAGGTTGGGCAGCTGGGAAACTTGGCACAAAATGCAAAATTGGGAATGAAACTACCTGGTAGTGTTCAAACACCTAAAAACCTCTTTTTGTTGCCTTACAGCAGTGCTCCCCTCAATACGAACTAGGCCCCTAACCTGAGAAAAAGTACCACCTAATGTCATTACTGTCAAAAAGTCAATGTTTCCCTGCTGCTATCATATTGTGAGAAATCACAGCAATTCCCTATTTTTAGACCAGAAGTGCAAAACATCAGATATCACTGTGCAGTACTCTGCCTGAATAACTGTTATATTTTTAGGGAAGTTAGCATCTCACAGCGATATTTAATTAGACAGTGAGTTGAAACAGTAAAGTGCTTTCTAAATGCTAAATATTAGTATTACAAAGCATGAAGACGTATGAAAAGGAAAGCCCTGCTTTTCTAAATTCCTGTGGTCCATGCATAGACATCAGAATGGACTGAAGCAGATTTTGTCACAAGCCACTTAAAAAGACAGATGTGGAAGCTTTGCTGTGCTGACTGAGCAACCATAGAGGTGAACCCTTTACAAAATCCCCTTTTGTAATCAGTTTGCACGTCTTCCTCCATCACTATAGATCATGTACGAGCCCTTGCACAGCACGTGTGGGCATCACTAATAAGATTTACTCTTTATCCGTGCCAAGTTTCATCATCCACTGAGAAGGCAGCTTGCTGAGCAGAGGGAAGAGGTAGATTGTGTTGGATGCTGCTGATACTAATGAGAAACTTGGCAAGAATGTGGTGGAATATTGCTGTAATACAAGAATGTTTTTAAAACAAAAAAAATAATTTCCAAACCTCTTTGAAAGGCAGAAGGCACAATTTATAGGAAATTATTTGTATTCAAGAAGACGGCAAACAAGTTACGGCAGGTTTTCACAAAGCCCATTGAAATAATCATCACAGGCAGGTAGGAATAATACAGAGATGACTCTGCCCTCCATTTCCTCATAAGATGTTGAAAGATATTTGGGGGCATATTCTTCCCCTTCTGAGTGCACAAAGAATTAGCTGCCTTGGCTGGAGAACACATCCTCAGAGTCATAGCATAAAGTTATGACTGGTTACAATTTGTCTAAAAAGTGCTTCTCTGAGGACAGACAAAATCTTTTGGGTTTGAATTTTCTTCCTTTTTTTTTTCATTCCTCTCTTTTCCTGCTGCTCTGCAATTCAATTGCTGAAAATCTCATTTACCCAGTGTCTGAATTCAGACCCAGCCATGGTCTGTATTCTCTACTGTAAACTCTAAGGAATGAGTAGCTACTTGATAATTTAATAGATTTTTTTAAAATTTTTTTTATTCAGTTTGCCCGTTTCAATATAGGTCATACCAGTGTCCTCCCTATTTCTGATATTAAGGGAAGAGTGCAGGCATGTTTGCCTTACCATGACAACTATTGGTTCTTCAGTGCTTTGAAATCTTTCAGCACTCTGTTATTACACACATACCTTAAGTAATATGGATGATATGTTTATGTATAAAACATCTTCTAAATTGAACATTTTAACTACCTAGGTGAAATATTTCTTACACTTGGCAGATGTAAGACATTGTTAACCAAATACTAATTAACTAGTTTAAAAATAGTCTTTTTTTGTGCAGAAACTAGCAGCTAGGCATCCAATGCAGCATTAACTGAGTAAAGAATTTTGTGCTGCAATACCCAGGCAATTTTATAGACATATATTATTATGCATTTATTCACTATTATTAAATGTAATTCTGCAAATTAGAGAGCATTTTACATTCTACAGGCCTTCAATTCTGCTGACTGGTAGCCAGGCACCAGATTAGTCAACTCACCTAATCCCTTGTCTATGTTGCTGAGTCAAATTGGGATATTTTATTCGTATTAGGCAGCACCTGATCGATTTAAACAGGATTACTGTGATGTAAGATGGTATTAAACATGATGAGTACATGGCACAATTCAAAATGGGTGTCTCACTGGGATCTCAGACTACAGTTTTACAATATGAAAGAAAATGAACTCTAGCCCAAGATAGCACAATGTCTTTGTACAACATATCCTGAAGTATTCTGAGCTGCACATCATTCTTTGCAGTTCCAACAGAGCAACACAGGACCCAGAGACAGCTTTAATGCTCAAAAACTGTGGAGCTTTAACTCCAACATAACTTTTAAATGGTAGTTTGTACATTTGTTGCAATACACATTTGACTCCTGTCAGTGGAAGCCGGGTAAGAAACTACCTTGGTCCCTCATTTGTGGTAATACGGTAGTCACTCATCGAGACATGCTGACTTTTAGTTCTTACTGCATTTATACCAGAGGAAAAAGATGACAGATAAAATCACTACTTCCTTTTCAGTTTTTTGGGTCCCACAGCTTTGCCCCTGAGAAACATCCTCGTTTGCAGTATTTGACTGCTAACTCTATCGGTTTGCTATTTGTTAGTTACTTGGAAGGTGGGGGAATAGAATATTGATTAAAATAGATCTGTTAGATATCCATTAGCTCTTCTCTTCTAAATACATCACTGTTACCTATAAAACAGGCCTCTGGTGATTTCACATTTTCCAAGAACTTGTCTGTCTTGGGCCACTGCTGCTTGGCTGGGTGCTGGAGAAAGCTGTTTTTGATGTGACATGGATGCCGCCTTGGAAAAATGTTGTGCTAAGAAATATTTTTTTAATTATCGGGGCAGGGGAGAGCAGAGGGGAGGAGTGATATTTTTTACACAGACATTAAATTTCCTGGAATTAATCGGGTAGAAAAATGCCTTTGAGGCATCATTCGGTCCATTAACTGCAATGCCAACCACCAGTGGCTGGACTTGAATACTAACAGATTTTATAACTCTTTACAGTAATAGACATAGCCAGACAGATTCACAGTTCAGCCTAGCCCTCCTGTTCTTACCTGCTGCCTTCTGTGTTTATATTCCCAGTGTCTGCAACCTGCTTCCTTTTTTAACAGGGGAGATGTGAATATAAAAAGCTTTGTTGGTTTGCTCATTTAGGTAAAAAATATACAGATGAGTGAACACCCAGCAAACCAGGATCAGCATCTGTTCCCCCCCCTTCTAGTTACAACTTTAAAATGAATATTATTGTGGCATTATGTCAGACTTGTGCCCCACAACACATGAAGCAAAACAAGAGAGTAGGGAGCAGCTGAAAAACTAATTTCTAAAGATGCAATTTCCTGAGTGAAATCTTTATTCCTAAGATAAATGTGAAAAAATATAGAAGGAAAATTAAAAGATGTTGGTGTTATTTAGTGTATGCATCTTCTTTTGTTGACTACTTCATATTATGCTGCATGAAAGCTTTTAATAATTTTTTCCATACAGACAGTGTTCTGAATCATGATGTCTTTCCTAGGGAAGGTAGAAAGTTCTCATATACTTCCTCACTGCAGAATCGAGTTCAGTAGATAGGAGTATAGCAGTGTAGACGTAGGTTGTATGTACACCTATCTTGGATTCTTGCCTCCATATTTTAGGACTATGCCTTGTTAGTTCTAAGCTAGGAGTCTCCAAGCAGAACTTTGTTGAAATGGGTTATGACAATTTAGTATGCAGAATACTTCTCTAAGCTTCTCCTACACCAACATCCATAGAAGATGCTGACCTTGCAGCCAACTCTGGATAAGGCATAAACCCCAAAACCCTTATTACTTGGAGGGGTTAATTATCCCAAATTAAACTTAAAATAATAGGAAATTAACTTTATTACCCTGATAATATTACATATAAACAATTAAAAGTTCCTCCCTGTAGTTTCAGTAGAATATATAGTATTTCTCTGAGACTTCCCATGGTGGGTGTTTGGACATGATAATGAAGGAACAAGACAACTAACTATTTAATAGCTTGTTTATCTGCTTGCTATGTGGTATCCCTGCAGCAGTCTTTTTTTTTTGTTTGAAATCTTTTATATACATGCATTTATAAGACAGTTGGGAATGTGAGGATAAAAACTAGCAAATAAATACGTTTAGAAAGGGTATGTTTTACTAAATCAGCAAAGGGTAAGGAGCTCCAAAAACAAGGGAAGAAAACTGACTCCACCTTAGAATAGTAATGTGAGAAATGTGAGTAAAAAAAGAATAGTCATTCAGCTGGGATTTATTAAGTGGAAAACTTCTTTTAACAAAAGCTGTGGAAGAACAGAAACCAAAGATCACTATATATTTACTGGCTTTTTTGAAGCATCTGTTCACTAATATCAGAGTATCTCACAAAGACTAATCAGTGGATCTTCAGAATATCCTTATGAGTTTGAGAAGTTTTAGCCTCGTTTCACCATTGGAGGAATAAAGAGGTTATTTATCCAAGACTACACAGGAAATCTGTGGCAGAAATAATAAAGTAGGCCTGTATCCAGTGGAGTGACTCAACCATAACACTATCCAGTCTCCTTTCAGGATTAAAAGGCAATAAGGGAGGGCTGTTGATATAATTCATAGTCAAAGACAATGAGAAACTCTTCCCGAGAACAGACGGAGAGGACTATATCATTCTGGTTATGTCAGAGAAAATTTACCTTCGTTCTTGGGTTTTGGTTAAAGGCAATGCCATATATGCTATAAATGTATTTCCAGCTAACCCTTGCTGGGCATCTCTGATGGCAGCCAGTCTTAAAAAGCCAAAACACTCAGACTGTATTTTGAGCTTTGTCCTCATGTGGTCATTTTATGAGGAGTTAGAAGAGTTGTATGCAGTGAAAATGATAACACCTATGTTACAGGAAGTTAAAGCCCTTCAGATTGATAAAATACAGGTGTAGCTAACATACAAAAGGGAAAAAAAAATCCTCTTTATTGTTCCAATGGGAGTTTAAACAGGAATTACTAATATTTTAAAATTAAGGACAAAAATCATATTATTTAAATAAAATCTTCACACTTTCTGTTTTCCTTCAGCTTTTAACCATACATTGCTAAGATTGTATACAGGTGTTATCTCTGATAAACTTTTAGTCATTGGGATTGCTGGGTGAGCTGACCACGTTTTTTGCATAGCTCCTAAGGGGGCTGTTGTCATGCACTATGATCTGAGCATTTGTCATTACTTATGTTACCACCAGTGAGAATGACCTTGTAACCACATTCAATATGGTTAAGTGAGATTTTTATACTAGGACTTGCACATCCATATTGGAACTGCTGTAAAACATTGAAGAAAGTTGATGTAATTTTTATTAGCTATATTAACTTGCTGTAACAAAGGGTTCTCAGGCTTTCATCCATATTTTCAAGGTACATCTACCAATTGCACCATCTGCTTCTAAGGGATCTGGGAGCTCAGAAAAATAAGACTACCTCTATCATGCTTACTTCTTCTGTGCAGAAGACTGCAACTTAACTGTACAATTGTTAGGACTCCACTGATCAAAAAGGCTTAAATTCACTGCCTTCTAGGCCTTCTCAATAAATGGAATAAAACTGTGTTTAGCCAGCACATTTTCCATAGAGACAATCGATCAAAGGCAGCTACAGGTAACTGAAGTCAACAGTACATGTATTTGGTCTATTTCTTATTTGCACCATAGTTTTTTACATAGGTCTGGCAATGGAAAATGTTCTTAGAGTGCATGCAAAGGCAGTGCAGTTTACATACACTCTAAAGTGTTTTATCAATGTCAGAGTTGTGTAGAAGGGTGTACTACAGATAGATGCATCCAGTGGTTGACAGTGGTTGAAGTGGACAACTTCATGACTTTCCTTCTCCTTCCCTCTTCCCTATCATGGATTCCTGAGCACATTTCCCTAGAATGTCAACCATGAGATTAAGACATCATGGAAAAATAACCAATTCATCCTTCTAAAAGTTGTTAGGTTCTCCTCTGGGGTTCCATGAGTACAACTTCCTGCATTGGTGCATAGCTGGAGCTGAGAGGAAGGAATGGGATGAATCCCTTAAGAAGTTTTAATATATTTGGATTATTCCAAATAGTCATAGGAATCTCAATGGAAAAAAAAGAAACCTTCTTTTGCTGTGTTAAGAAGAGCAGAGATGTATCTTTCAGCATCAATTTGCTTTGGAAAGAAAAAAGTCACAGGGCTATGAGTGAGATACACATAATCTTTAAGGCATCGTGGAGCACACATTGGAGGTGCTCTGATTCTTCAGTTTCTTAGTTTTGGAAGATTATTGTTTTTCCCCAGTTAACTGTGAACAGAGTTTACTGTGGGGGGAAAAAAATAATAATTTCAAAGATTACGGTGATTCCCATGCAAGTCTGTGTGAAGTTAATATTGCAATATGGAACAATTGAAATGCAACAACAAAAAAGAAAAGAACATAAGCTGTTAGGAATTTCTTTTATATCTGGATGATTTAATCTCCCATAGAAAATTCATTTCTGAAGTTTCTTCTGTTAGGAGCTACACAGTGTTCCAAATATTTGAGAAACAGATCAGCTGAAACTAATTGCCTGAAAATGTTTAGTCTTCTGGAAGAGGGAAAAGGCTACAGCTCATTTCTGGTGAGAAGGAGAAAGCAACACTGGGAGGCAGAAAACAGAAAAGCTGCAGATAATAGTGGTTTCTCTGTCTTGGGGAAAAAAAAAAAGGAAAAAAAAAAGACTAGTAATGAATAGCATTTTGAGCGTTAGCTATTTTTTTACCAGCCAACAAATAAACTGTGCTGAAACATTAGACTGTATTCCCATGGTGATTAGATATTACAGTACATATGGTATGGAAACATTAAGCAGTGTTTGAAGACCTCACAACGCCTAAACACAGCATGACTGCCAACTGTTGACCATACGCTATAGCTGACATAAACATGGAGTTGCATCCTGCTATCCTGCACCTGGATTTGCTATGCAAATAGATATTACAGAGGAAAGCCCAACAAGGACTTCATATAATTTCTTTTCACAATAGCTGTAGCAAGTAGACCATACATCCTCACCAATAAAAACAGATGTAATCTTCTGTTTGAAATCAGTTTGTCACATCACAAAAGATTTGTTGTCACTCTGTCTAAAAATTGCAGCCCTTCTGTTTTACTCTTAATGAAATAGACAACATTACAACCTTTATGACTGCATCTGACTACATCTAAAATGCAAAAATATTTAGGATTGATGGGACAGGCTCAAAGGTGCAGCAACAGACTAAATGCTGTACATAGTGACTTTGGTTGGTTTGGACGGTATGTCAACTTGAATAGTCATATCCTGTGACTTTGTACTCAATATCTGGCATTTAAGGCCTAGAAAAACAAGCCAAAAATTCTGAGTAATTTTTTCTGATATTAAACACAGGATTCTTTCGTGAAGTTTCCTACTGCAACTTCACCTCAAATTAAATTTATAGCATTTTAGAAGATTTTCCAAACAAAATTAACTCCTGCTAATATTAATTATTCACAAGCTTCTCCTCCTTCCATTTTATAGTTTAAATGTTACGTAGAATTAGTCACTCATAAATAAATAGCCTTCATGTTTTTTAGACCTCTGTAGTATCTATGTAAAAGCTGCACAAAAATAATGGAAACTATGCTACCAGTAGGCAATTTCTCTTTGTTCTGTGGCACAGAGCTATACTGATTTAGTTAACACTAGAGTACAGACATCTTATTCCCTTGTTATTTCACAGTGAATTTCATCTGACATTTTATTTTGAAAGTAGTGATCTGCATGGAAAGTGGAAGACTTTTTTGAATTCTGTGTAAAACCCAAAGAATTAATTCTCCTTTTACCTATATATCCTATATAGTTTGTGTGAATACCAGTAGTCTAAATTATGCAAGAATAAAATACAAAGAAAGCTGTGTTACAAATCTGCTGTAACCACTCTATTGATCTTTACCTATATTTTCAGAGCATTTAATCTATAGCATGCCTGTTCTCCCAGTATTGGTCTTGGTACTTTTCAGTCCCAATGCTATTGCACAGTTCAAACAAGAGTCCATTAAACTGGTTACTTGTTATTCCCCACTGATGCTCCCCACTTCCTAGTTCTGCACAGGCACCTCAGTCTTGACCCAAAGCAAGTCTTTGTTTTCCTGGTTGTGGGATCCCAATGCACTTTCTGTCAAGCTATTTTAAGACTAACCACTAATAGACCCTGCTATTCCAGTTTTAATTAAATCTTTTGGTGAAACCAGGTTGTATCAAACAGGGACTAAGACAATAGAAAAAACAGACTGAGACAGAGAAATGTTTGCTACATTTAAATACCTACAATACAAACCTATTTGTGACTACATGAGAGTACTCTAACAGACCCATTAATTTATTCCTAAATACTTCCATTTCCCCCTTTTTCTAAAGCCATGATGTAGTTTTCACTTTTTGCATTGTGTGGATTTTTAGCATTTGTTTTAACAGACAGCACTTTTCTTATCATGGAAAGCTTTTTCATTTTTAATCAATTAAACTTTCAGCAAATATATTCTTAAAATATAAGTTTGAGCTGTTATGGCTGAGGTTTGTGTTGAGAAAGTCTGGTAGGAGCTAAAAGAAATTAAACGTTGGTGAGTAGCCTTTGATAGTAGCTCTCTTAGGGGACAGCATAATATAGGAGATACAACATCTAATTATGTTTTAGTTATCTTGATGTCTGTTTGTCATATTACTTCTCCTGATGCTGTCAGAAACCATGGCGAAGGGAAGATAAGGCAGATTTTTCCTGGGCTTGGCATGCTGGGCAGAGACATTAACATCTGCTATAAAATGCCTCAAGAGGCAGGTTGTAGACTCTGAAAGACCTCTGGCTTCCTCCTCTCTTGGAATTATAAACCTGAAAATTTAGTGCTGAGTTCTCCTTCTCTCTGTATTTCTTTTTCTCTTTCATTCCTGGTTTCTATTGTTGATAAGTTTTACAAGCACTGAATCTGACATCACACTAATGAATTCTGGTCTGGGGTGAGCTAAATAGACTGACATGATGGACAAATATAATGAGTTGCAGCTGGTAGTTCAGGTGGTTACTTATGGCACTGATGAGCACAGGGTTTTCAAATTGCTTTTCAGAGGGCTTTTGAAGTTGAGATGTTTCGGTTCACAAATAGGACGGAGTAAGACTGCATTTGTTGTCAGTTATCAGAATCCAAGTGAAGGGCAATAGCGATTTAAGACAGTGACACACATCTTAGAACTGAGTGACCAAATGTTAGTTGTTTTTTTCTGACTTGCTCTGAAACCACAATAAACCACATACCACTTTCAAATTATGCAGTGGAGGTGGAAGCACATGCCTTCTTTTGCTGAAAGAGGGGAAAAAAGGCATTGAAATGCAAATTCTTATGGTACAGTTAGAGTTTTCCTTACTTTAATCTCATAGCCCCCAGATTTTTATGCAATCACTTAATGGTCTTGAATTAATCTTATCCATCATTATAAAATCAAGCAAAATCATTACTCACAGCTGTGCTATAGAAGCATCACAGTGCAGCTTTTTCATTGCACAGAACAGATGCATGCTGTTGGCATGTCAGAGCCAATAGGAGCTGCATGGAGCTTGTATCAGCAGGAATTCACTTTTACATACATCACTTGGGGACATGAATGTGCAATGTGACAGGCCCATCACTACCAATAATTTATCTAATTTACTATGGCAAGGCAGATACTTGGTTGTGTCTGAAAGCCAACAGGTCAGTGGCTTCATCAAGCAGCTCACGCTGTTCCCAGCAGTGCTGTGTTCCTACTAATAATTTAATCTTGTATTTGAAGTTCAGTTCCTAGCAGCTTACCTCCTCCTTCTCATTTTCTTTCACTTCTACTTAAAAATATAATGGTCCATTTCAGCAAAATTAACTGTAATTTCATGGATCACTACAGCAGGAATAAGTTTTATACATAATACTGTAATCCATCTATTTGTTCCTCAGAATGCAAATTGACTTGATAAGCAATTCTGTATCCTATGTAAATAACCCTACTTCTAATTGAGAGTGCTGTATTTTCAGTGAAGATGGAGAAGGGAAAAGAAGATTGTCTCTGGCTTTGACTTTGATAGTTGTTCCAGGATATGTTACTTAAATCTTTTTAAGTTCATCATATGGAAAATATCAGCAACAACTACCCTGATTTCTCTTGTAACAAAAACTCTGGTGCTCTGATCGTGCTTCATTCTTCCTTTCTCTTAGAAAAAAATTTCTTAACAAAAAGTTTTCAAAATTTGGATTCTGATGTGATATGCCAGATGACAGTATCTAAAATGCACAACTCCTCTAGCTAGTAGATACCAGTTATCATACGGGTGAGAATAGAATATGACTCTTGTTCTTCCATCAGTGTGCCAGTAATGTGTAAGAAGAAACACTTTACAGTAGGACGAAAAATAGGAAGTTTGTTTTCCATGTTCCCTCTTACATTCAGATTCCCTGTGAGGTATGCCAGCAGGTGGAATAATTTATATGAAGTGGACACTTGGTTTTGTACTGTGGATATTTTTCTGCTATGAACTGATTGGCATTTCTATCTCTTTTCTTTATGAAGATCTTAGTAATTATCAAGAACTTCTTGCAGGTTCAGAGCTGAAAACAATGGCTAGATATTATATTGAAAATAAAGATAACAGCTTTTATATGCTGTTACATATTTCCTAAACTACCAAGGTTCTTAACCAATTTTATTAATTATGAAATAGAAAAAGTTACTTAAAAGCCAATGGTAAAGATATTTGAGTGGTAAACATTGAGTATTGTCTCTAAGTGTAAACTTCATTGGACTACGGCCTTGAAGTCCACTAAGTTAGTGTAACCTAACTTCTCCAGGAGGAACAAACCTATGTTCTCAAAATTACCAGGTAGTAGTTTTAAATAAAAAAGAAGGAAGTGTTTTTTCATACTGTGCATTAAGTAAATTGTGGCATTTATTGCCACAGAATGTAGTAAAGGGCAAAAACATAGACAAATGTACAGAAAATAAATGTCTCTTAGATATAACTGTTCAAATACAATCTCTGGCTCAACAAGTGAAGTCAGGCTCGTTGCAGGGAAGCATTCCTGGGAGGAATGTCAAGAAGGCTTGTTTTGTTTCCTTTCTTCCTGATCATTTTCTGTAAATAGATCTTATTGGCACTAAATAGATCTTATTGCCCTCTCAGCTAGAGGGCACTGGGCCAGGTGGGCCTTTTGGCTGACTCTGTACACTATTGTAGTGCTCTTCTGTGCATTATGGCATCTTTAGGATGATTTCTTGGCAAAATCACTTTTGCTTCAAAACTGACTTGTTTCTGCCCGTGGCATCTGTCAGAACTGCAGAATGAGCAAACCTGCTGGCTGAAACTGCTTCAGCACTCGCTTCCCAGCTGACATACACCTGGAGTGCTGGTTAATAACTTAAGTTGTCTGGGCTCTCCTTGCCCCAGACAGCCACGATAATTACCCTAGTCTCATATTAGTACTCATATAACTAGGAATTCATATACAAAAATTCCTTCCAACTGCCTTTGGTTCAATTCCCTTCAACAATCTAGGAAAATACAGGTATAGGAGAGTAATATAAACAGCAATCTATTTTAGTATGTATTTTAGACCCAGGAAATATTAGATTGTCTTGTTTACTTTCCAGTCACTAGTTTTCAGAAATGCCAAATGGATGCTAATTTCTTCTCAATTTTCAACATTTCAGTTCATCTGTCTTCATATTCAAAAATATTTCCACTGATATATAATCCTAAAATCAGCAGTGATGCCATTTTTCCTAAGTTCTTACTTGTAAAGGTGTTGATATTTTTAAGTACCTTTTCTGAAAATAACAGGGAGAAGTTGGTTTTCCTTACTCTTTTTCTGATTTCTTTGTGCAGCTATAATTACTTGTTAATTTTTCCTTGAGCAATTAGTTTAAATAATCCATCTCAAACTTACTAATTTTAATTGACAGTCCTTTTCAAGTCATCCTGAATTCCTTTCAATGTTATACAGATATTGAAAATTCTTCATTGACTCAATGTTGAAGAAGCCCTATTGACAATGGTGTTTGACTTTCTCTGATCCATTATTCATAAAATAGTTAACCATAGAGGTTCCTGGAGTGTGTGGACAATAACTTCCTGACACAGCTGGTGACTGAGACAACTAGGGAAAGCACCCTCTGGACCTATTGTTTGTGAACAGAGAAGCGCTGATGGGTGATGTGATGGTTGGAGGCCATCCTGGGCACAGAGATCATGGAATGATAAGAGTTTTCAGAGTCCCTTCAGACAGGTCTGAAGAGCAAAGGATTCCAGGAAGACTGGACATTCTTCAAGAAGGAAACCTCGACGGGGCAGGAGCAGGCCATCTCCATGTGTTGAAAGATGAGCCAACAGGGAAGAAGACTGGTCTGGCTGAACAGAGAGCTTTGGCTGGAACTTGGGAAAGAAAGGAGAGTTTATGATCTTTGGAAGAAGGGATGCGCAACTCAGGAGGATTACAAAGATGTTATGAGGTTATGTAGGGAGAAAATTAGAAGGGCCAAAGTCCAACCAGAACTTAATCTGGCTACTGCCATGAAAGACAGTAAAAAAATGTTTATATTAATACATCAGCAACAGAAGGAGGACCAAGGAGAATCTCCAGCCTTTTTTGGACATAGAGGGAAACATAGTGACAAAGGATGAGGAAAAGGCTGAGATACTTGATGCCTTCTTTACCTCAGCCTGCAGGTACCCATACCCCTGAGCTGGAAGACGGGGACAGAGAGCAGAATGAAGTCCCTCATAACCCAGGGGGAAATGGTCAGTGACCTGCTACACTACCTAGACACACACAAGTCTCTGCAGCTGGATGGTATCCACTCAAGGATACTAACGGAGCTGGCAGAAGTGCTCATGATATCTATGATTCTGTGATATCATTCACTTAAAATTCTGGAGAAAGAAGCAGAGACAGAAATAATTTCATCCTCCATTTCTCATCTGTGTAAGGCAGACAAAATCAGGATTCCATGGTAGCAAAATTAATGAACAGGAGGACTGGAGATTACTTTCTGCAATAACCTTTTGGTCACATTCAACTGACCTTAACCAAAAATACAGCAACCATAACAGACCCAAGGAGAAAATACAGAAAATATGTCTAGCCTCTCCTATTGGCAAGATATCATGTTTGATATCACACTAGAAGGAAAGTGGCTTGGTTCTACTCAATAATGTATGCGATAATAATTAAGTGCTTTGACATTTGCAGGTTGAAAACACAATGAATAGTCAACCCAGAGCACTGGGAGCCCTAGCAAGTAAAAGAAGAAATGGATAATTTTATTTTCCAGTAAGTTTGTTTAAACTTACTTTCAACTATTAAATCACTGCTTCAATTTACTTTGGTGCTAACAAAGCTAGCATTTTGAGCATATATCAATATATATCAATATATAGCATATATCTATAACAAGATCCAAATGCCAATGTCAGAGTCAGTGAAAGTTACATTACAGCAAAAAGACAACATCTGCAGCTAGGGAGAAGGGAAGGAAATGTCTCATGTCAATCTATTGCAATCCTTTTGTCTAAGGAATTGTTGAAGGTCTCTAAACCAGAGCAGAGAGGTGAAGGAATTAAAACAAGAACTTCCATTTGTCTATGAGTTGCTCTGCTAAACAGTAACAACAATTTTTCTAGACCAATCAGCTTGGGTTTGTCATCTTTCACAGCTGGTACACTCAATAGGAAGTGCATTTTGGTCAGCAACAGCATAAAAAGGGAATGCAGCCTCCAAATGATTTAAACGATGCTTGTGAATTGTCATTTCATAGCTTTTTGCGATGTTCCTGTTCCTATCCTTTGCTTTTATTGGTTAGTGTCAGGCTGGATAGAATTCTGTGCAATTCCTATCTAAGTCACCAGAGAAGGTCCATCTTCATCATGTATCAATTTGATTTCAAGCCTTGAAAAACACCCAGCCTCGAGAAGAAAAACAATCTGTAGTACACTTTAGGAGAACAAAAAGTAAAAATATTAAAACTCATGATAAATGTTTGGTTTCCATCTGAGGCGCCTCCCTACAGCCCCCCCTTATGAGTATGTTTCTCCTCTCTGCGAGCTACCACAGTCCAGATTGAAGAATACTTTTAATGCAAGGATAGGCACGAATTTCAAGCAAAAGATCAAAATGGTACCTTTTCAATTTTTTAAAGAATAGAGCTAATTAACCTTTTTATCAAACTACATACATTTTCAAATTACTTAAATGGGAAAAATACTGGTTTAATTAGGATTTCACAGGGAGAGACAGTTGCAAACACTTGGATGAGAGAAACTGAGATCTTTATGAGGAGGGTGCTGGATGTTTTAGAATTCCCTGTGTCTTTTTGTTGTTTGCGCTTCAGATGGAGTCCATTTATATCTGTCTGTCTCCTGCTGAGAGAATCTGATTTTATCATGTGTTTCAATGAAGCTATTAAAAACATCAATCATGAGGTTCCTCCTTTCCCTTTGTATGTTTCTCTCTCTCTCTCTGTCAGAGTGGCACTGTGACATTGGTTATATGGCAGCATACATTGATTTGCTTTGTTTTACAAGTTGATTAGCTAATCCTCTTGCAATCATACCTTGCTTTACAGAAAACTTGGTACCTATGTTTCCCCTATCTGGGTCCCCACATGGTTTCTATTTTGTAGGTCTAGGATTTTGATGAGTATGCAATGCTTTCTTCTCTTTCTTTGTTTGTTTTTAGTAAGTGGTGAAAAGTCCAAGAGTGACAGCTTGAAGTTCTATACATATACAAAAAGAACAACATGAACAATGCTGGCATAGCCTTCCCCCTCACTTCAGGAGCTCAGGAATATTCCAGAGGTATAAAAAGAACGTACTAACTGACATAGCAATACAATACCAGTATTTTGGTGGCATTATGTCAAAAGAGTTGAATCATGATTAAAACAAGTTATTAGCCTAAAAGATCTTCCTCTTTTAGGAAGAAACACAACCAAAAAAAAAAAACAGCCTGAAATATAAAATTTGGTAGATGTTTGTATTTAAATAATATTCAAATTGATCAATTGAGACTATAAAGCCTGAAGCCTGGATATAGCCCTGCATTAATTTCCAGTCTTTTGCTTTTGTTTGTGAGGTAATGTCAGACAAATTGTGCCATATAAATGAAGCTGAACACTGTATAGGTCTTAGCGTTAGTAAACAAGATATCAGCATTTGATTCTTGCATTCTGTGTCTCTGTTCTTCAGCCAGCTCCATGTGATTAATGCTACAATGCTGCATATATAACTGATTTTCAGTTTGCTTGCAAGATTGATGTCCCTAATGCAGAAGAAAAAATATTTTTTATCTTAGGCCAAATGGAAGGTTGTGCTTCTCCCCAGAACATTGTATATTGTTTAATCTGTTTTTACCCTTTTTACTCAAATCAAAGTAGATTTTGAGATAAAGAGCTGTTTTTAGATGGAAAACCAGAATATTTTATATTGGAAGTACTTAAACCATTAAAAATGGCAAAAGAGTAATTTAATAGCAATTCATAAAACATCTTAATTGTTCTTTGCAATTTTTTGGACAAAAGATAGACTTAAGAATAGTTTTTTCAATATTAGATAGTTCAATGTTATCAATAAAATTTTGCCCATTTCTCTTTGTAACACCTGTGCTCTTTTGAAGAACACAGATTGAACCTGAGCAGTCTGGCTGCTTGTTCTACAAAGTCAACAATAATTAGGAGTGAAAATATTTTTTTCTGCTGCTTTTGAGCAATAGGATGGAAAAGGCACGGACCATTTGGCCAGGCGCTGAACCATACTTAAGGAAACAGTACAAAGTCAAGAAAAGTGGCCTCAAGAACTTGGGGCATGTGGATCTCACTGGCTCAAGAACTTGATAATTTATGAATCTATTTCAGCTGCAGCAAATGGCCCTTTCACGGCTTACAGCTCCCCGACAGAATTTAGATGATGTTTTTAGGCTATGATTTTAAGTGGTCCTAGAGTGATGGCTGCAGGGAGAAATTTAACTTGATGTCAAGTCCTTTTTACTTTCTCTGAAATGCCTCATGTTAACAGCCACAGGCACCGCACCTGGCAGCCCACGGGCCAGGGCAAGGGCTTGTGTTTCCTAAGGCCAGAGGCTTTCTGCTCTCCAGTAGCAATCATTTTTCCAACCACCCATGCTCCTCCTCCCACAGAGACCCTGCTGATCCCTGGCAGCCCTTAGGCATGAGAAGGGAGCTCTGGAGGGCAGGGAAGGTGGGAGGAAACAGCCTTCCAGAGGCCAAGCCCCAGCAGGATGAGCGTAGTGCAGGGGTAACTCTTATGCCTGTGTAATTAATGGTTGGAGTTAACCATGAGGCTGACATAGGTGGATGGACTCACACCACCAGCATCACCCTCTATTTATCCCCTCTTCCAGCAGTGGGAACAGCAGCGATTCTTGGATCAGCTTCCCTCCTGTCTTCCCCCCCACCTCCCCCCCCACTTCAAACTGCTGCCAATCATCTGCAAATGCCCCACCCCTTTTTCTGTTAATCCAATCAGAATGCTTTTAGCCAGCCCTGCCCTCCCCCATAGGCTGCTTGTGTCCAGAGGGACTGTCAATCACTCATCAGGCCCCTCCCCTCCCTGTCTTCCAGCCCCTGCTGTGAGGAATGGGAGACCCCTTCCATTTTCTGTAGTGGTAGGGGGGGTAGTTTAGTGCGGTAACCCAGCAGTGTCTTTTCAGCCATTGCTCACCTGAGGAGAAGAAAGTTCTATTCTTATATCCTTAAGATACTACCATAGATTTTACCATCTGAAAGTTGCACAGCCCAGACAAATCATCAGTCTGCTGGGCAGACCGCAGTCACTCTTGTCCAGGCCACTGCAATACAACCCTGCTAGCAACCCAACTGATACAACAACTAAATAGGCAAATGTGCCTTTTCTGTGTTCTTGTAAGAATCAGATTTTCATAACCCTTTTTCTCACAGCTTGAAGACAGCCCCCTAGTTCACACTAATCCCTCAATCTGATGAAATCCTGGACACTCGATATATCAACTCTCTCTTGGTCTGTGCCTACACAGGCACAAGATGATTGTTGCATTCGCCTGTGTTTGCTTGCAGAGATCCAAGTGCATCTTCACATGTGGGTGCCCCGTGCATATACACCCATAGATTCTGTTGCATGAAATGGGGTGTGTAGCAGGAGAGGTGCTTCATGAATTCAGATGCTGATAGTTTATGGCCACCGCTGTCCCCCCATAACAGAAAAGAGGGTGCATTTTAGACCTTTGATGGCTTGCTCTTGGGGATCACTACTTCTGTCCAAAGGGGCCAGTGTTTTCCAGACAGATATATTAAAGAACTCAGCATCAAGCAAGTTACGAGGTGCCCCAGCACAGCTGTAGCATTCAGAGAAACTGCTCTAGAGCAGTTTCCCTCACAGTAAAAGAATAAAACCACTCTAAACTGATGAGCCACTCACAGGCTCGGTGAGCTGCCGTGCCTGTGAGTTCCTGCGTGGTTTGTGGTTTGCACCCTACTAGCTTGATTGGCTGTGCTTCAGGAGGGAGAGGCTGAGGTGCTGGGGTGAAGACTTGTGTGTCCCACATGGCTCCACAGACTTTGGCCCTTGCTAAGCATTTGTGCTGAAGACAGGTTGTTGTGAGACTTGTGCCATTCCCCCATCGCTTTCTCTCATCACAGAACCTGAAACAGGAAAGTGCAACCACCTGCCTCAAAGGTACAGATCTGCTTGGCTGCTTCCTTCTTTCACTATGAAGTTTTAAGGGTAAATACGCTGAGTAAATTAGTATCACATTTTCTGTGGAGTTAAACAAATAAGGTCTTAGCTGCAAGGCTTGAGATTCAGTGTGTTTTCCACCGCAGGTGCATCAGGTTTTTCGCCTTGTCAGTGGGGGATCAGGACTGTGCTCAGGAGGAGTGTATTTATTGGAACAGAACAAAGAAAATAACGAATGGAGAAATTTCTTTGTATTAGTCAGGAGCACAAGAGATATCCAGATTTCCCAGAAACTTTAAGGTTGCTCTGGCAGAGATCAGACTATTGTATCTCTGAGACACCCATTGTGATCATACCAACAGGGGCAAGATGCTTAGAAAGAAAAATGCTTCTGGCAGCTGAAGATCTGGCATTATTGACCCTCCTTTTGGTGTCTTCTGTGGAATGTGGTGGTTTCTTAAGGGGTCAGGCATGAATGTAATTTCTCCTCAATTGTTTTTTAATGTCCTTGTAAAGCTTTTTGATGCACTGTAAGCCTAATATGCAATATCGTTATGAGACATTTCTTTAGACTGGAGTGCTATAGAGCTGTATAGCAAGGTCTTGTCTGTGTTTCATGTGTGTTTGTGTACATAAAGTTCATAATAGTTGTCTTGTAGGAACAAAAGGACATCAGCCTTTAAGAAACATTTTAGTAGCATCCTATCAATACAAAATTTTCTTAGAAAAAACAATAATCTAAACTCTCTTCAACAGCGGTGGGAGAATCTGTCCCTTTTATAATTACCTGGTGAAAAAAGGTTTTATAATGACTGAGCTTTTAGTAAATGGGCATGACAGGAGGAGCTGGGTTTTGTGATAAGAAAGTTACCCATCAGTTATGTGTTGATGTGCCAGATTGTAGGTGATGCAGCCATCCACTTGAAAGCGGAAGAGAGAGAGGCCCATGCTTTAGCCTCTTCTCACAAGTTTCTGAATAGGACATAAAATCTGGCTATGATGTGATGGCGAAATGAGTTGTGGAAGAGATATGGAGAAACCATGTTTCCTTAGTAGCAGCTCAGTGAAAAAATGTTGCAGTGAAGCAATTCTCTTTACTTTCCTATTTAGTGACATTTACTTCTATTTCTTTCTTACATTTTAATGTGACAATCCCATGGATAAGAGATTAAGCACAAAATAGCAGGGTGTGTCATTCCCATTTTTATCAAGAAAGCAGAATAACCTGGAGATGGATGGAGATGCAATGTGAAATGTACACATCTAAACTTAGCATAGTTTTGTTGTCTGGATTTTGGAGTTGCTTTCATCTCTAGCGCTCCCTTCTGCACACGTCTCCTAAACTAAGACTGAAGGATCTGCCTGGGCAAAACAGGCAACTTCCAGAAAGCCAGGGCTCTGCTGCTCAAGTTAGTTTTTTGTCCTGATCTCTTACACCTTCTTGCATTAGTTTCCATAAGGTGTAGCGTGTGTGCAAGCTTGTCTGGTTTTTATAAGTTATAGCCATTACTTTTCTCTTCATGTTTGTCTTCCTTTACCTGTTCACATGGAATTTCTTTTTTTTCCTCAGGATTATATTCTACTCTTGTAACCATACACCAATGCCCTCCGTTTTTGCTGATTCAAGGGCAACAGCAGTGAGGTTATAATGTCCTCTGCACAATGTTATACTTTGCTCTCCCCATCAACTTGCAGCTTGACACCAGCTCTCTTTAGCCACAAGCAATATCTAAAAGTTTGGCAGGCAAGAGGCTGCTATTAAGCTACAGATCTGGAACTACTGCTGTAGGCAGTCTCTTCTGGTTTATTTTTACTGTCTGACATAATGAAAATGGTCTTCATTCTCTTCCCTATGTTTCTTTCCCTAACAGTATTTTCACTTGAAATTCTCCTCTTAGTGGAGCTGTAAGATATATGTATGTAGACACACACTTTAAAATATACTCACTGGCAAGTTCAGTCTCTGATATTAGTTAGAAGAACTTACCTACTGGGGCAGATAAAATGCCATATGTTTGACAAGTAAGGAAATATTGCTACCAACATTTGATATGTCTGAGTCTTTGGGGGTCATTTTAGTTTCTTTAGCTTTTTACAATATAATAAGGCCCCAACTTCCACTACCTTTTTCTCTTCTCTCCAGAGTCTGCTTTTGGTTTAAGAAGAACGTAACAATTCTATCTTCTTTCAATTCCTCGAATGACTATATAGAATCACAGAATCATTAAGGTTAGAAAAGACCTCTAAAATCATTAAGACCTCTAAAATCATCCAACCATTAAGCCAGCACTGCCATGTTCACCGCTAAACCATGTCCCTAAGTGCCACATACATATTCAATATAATGATTGTCACACGCTTGATCTAAAGCTCAGGGTTGACTACCAACCATATTCCAGTCAGCACAAATTTTATCCATAAATCCCGTGATTTCTTTCAAAAATCTTTATTTTGCAACTCCATTGAAGGAGTCTTCTTAGTCTTTTCACCTTCATTTCCCACCATTCTTTGCACATTTGGGCAGCAGGAAAGGAAGTATATTACCATCAGGGTTTATATGGCAGTAACTGTCTTTCCTGCACAAGCCTTTCATCTTAATGTCTACAGATATTTTTGCCTATTGGTGGGCATTTTGCCCATTTGCTTTTAAGACAGATGTGTGTGAGTGCTCTCACTTTATAACTGTAATCAGGCCCAGGTATATGAGTGTGATGACACTGAGATGACAGAAGCACTAAAGCTGTACCAGCCAAACTAACTTGACAATCTGCAAAAATGAACTGGTCCCCTGATGAGGAGGTTTTATGGATTTTGGTGCCCCATTCCATTTAAATATCTCCATGTATGGCTGCACTGCACTTTTTCAATGCATCCTACAGTACAGAGACGTGAAGTGACTTGCCCAGGTATGCACAGCAAAACTTTAGCTGAGCTGGGCTTGGAAACTGGATTCCTAATCTTTCTTCATCACCAAACAAGGCTGTCTTGTTTCTCCATTTTATAGTGATAATTAATTTTAAATACTATTTTAAATGAGCACTTTTTTTAAATGGGGGAGAGAGACTTGCACAAACACAAGTAGAATTGGTAGTCACATCAGCTAGGCTAACAAATGGTTCAAAACACAAACTGAATCCCATGATACAACCATTCTAGTGGCTGATGTTGTACTCAAATGCTTCGATGTTTGATCCCTACTGTCCCAGGGATATTTAACTCAACCCAGCTGGATAATCTGGGAGAAAGGAAGGGCATCTTCTTTTCTTTTGCTTTAGCCCAGAATGCTATCTCTGAAGCATAGTTGCTGTAAATACTGTTTCTAGAAGGATTTCAGATACATGAGAATGAAAAAAAATTATCCTGGAAGGGTCTGAGTTCTCCCTGTAGCCATAAATTTTTTTAATTGTTCTGCTAATTAGAGAACCATGCTAAAGTACCATTTAAATAATATCTAAGCAGGGGAGACTAACCTTTGAGGAATAAGCTTGCTAAGAATGGACACATTATCCCGGCACTAAGATCAGAGGTCGGTACTGCAAAATATTATGAGATGAAAGAAAATTACTCGAATGCCTAAATGAACATTGTGTGCCAATACATGATGAAATTCTTTTTTACCTCTCTTGGAACTCCCAAGATCCATCCTTCCTCCCTCTCCCCAACTCTAATCTTTTTTTACATATGGCTTTATCTTTTCAGAGCAGTGTAAAGTACTAATAACATGCCATTTTTTCCCCGAGGCACTCTATGCCTTGTGTTCTCTAGTTTTTCCTTTCCCTATTTATTTTTTTTTATTATCTCATCATGAAAAATCCACCAGTAACACTTACAGTACAAACTTAAACCCCCAGAGCTCTGGCATTCCTTTTTTATTTTTAAAATCTAGCTACATAAATAACATCATGTTTCCAGGTCATAGGCATTCCAAAATACAGCTGAGTTCTGGCACTGGAGAAGCACTCCATAACCCTGCAATCTAAACAGGGATGTGAAACAACTTCTAAAATTGTCTCTGTGCATAATTGTGCCCCAGTAACTGTTTTTCATGTGGAAGTGTATAGTGTATAAAGCCAGGACACTAGAGGCATTCTCTTTGAGTCTTTGTATATGGCATTTGCTGAACCACATCAGACTATTCGTCTGTCACATCCAGTGTGCTCCCCAAATAGTAGTCAAAACACTGATTCTGAGAAAGGTGACCAAACCTTCTATCAACCAAGTGTGCAGAGCTTTACACGGGGATGGAACAAACATTTTCTAACTCTATCAGGATGATTAGTTTACAGTTTCAAGTGGTATTATCAAGTTTCAAGTTGTATTATCATTACACTGGTTGGACTATCCTTTCTTGATAATTCTAACAGTGTAACAGATCTCTGAGATTAAATCCATCAAAGCAAACAAAAACAAATCTCCCAATCTTCTCAGCTGTCAAAAAGAACTGAATGTAGTCTGAAAACGCTTTCCCATCTTGAACAGAAGGTGAATCTTAATACACTGAAGCCATCAAGTACTTTCACGTTCTTAGTAGAAAGGGATGAAGCGACATGCAATATTACATTGCCAAAAATTACATCAGCGTTGTCACAATCATGTCATTACCTTCAGCAGAGGCCATGTGCTGCACTTGCCTCCTTTGCCTACTGATTTGATACAGCATATATTGCTATGTCCTGTATACGAAGTAATGACACGTACTACATACCCAAATGATTTAACGCTACCTACTCCTTTTGCTGTAATGAGCCCATTCAATAATGAAAGTCTCTGAATGTTTGTGTTGTCAGATTAGCTTTAAATGATGTTCAGGCAAACATTTTTCCTTTCCCACAACATCTCAGCAAGGCAGTTCTCAGTGGGGCTGACACTGCTGCTCACAATGGGAGTTTCATCATTCTGAGCAGCAGCTGCTTCCCTCTGTTTCCAACAGAAGTGAAGCCAACTGTCCCTGCTGAAAGATGGTGGAGGCTCTACTATCTACTGAGAATCCAAGTGTGAAGTGACAAGCATTCCAAAAGGACCATTCTAATTGTCGGCAGCTCAGGTGTCTTGAAGTCTCCATTTGTAGCATCATCTGAGGGAATAAATTAAACACTGGGGGGTTTCTGAAGGGAGATTTTTTTGTAAGAAATATCATAAAGTTAAAAAATTCTTGAAAAATCTTCCTACATTGTCTATGCAAGATTTCTGTGATCTTTAAGTAGAATAAAAAGCTGGATTAATTAATCCATTATTAAGGCTATAGAAACAAACAAAATATCGAACACAAAGTGTCAAGTTTCTTAAAAAAAACATATTTAAGAATAATTTTACTTAGTAAACTAATTAATAGATTTAATTGTAACTTCTCAGGAAATTAATTATTTGCCCTTACAGTAAGTGCTGTAATTCTTAATGTATGCTGTGCTTTTCATACACAGCAAACCCACCGAATCAGTATTTTAAGTGCAAAACTCGAATTAGCTGTTAGTACGCAGACATGCCAAGTGCCTCCATAGTACATACTAATTAATTTTATTTTTATTTTTTAACTAGTTTTTGTCATTGTTCTGATTTCTTCCCTTAACTGTTGAGGTCAATGTGGCAAACAGGGTTGAAGCAACCACAAGATAATGTCTGTAGAAACTAATCATTCATTAATAACTGCAAATGCAGAATGGGTGTAGATATACTTTTCTAAATCTCCAGGGCTTCTGAGGGTCAGCTCTTTAAGCATCCTGAGCTTTATTATTAATTGTTTTTTTTACAGAAAGGCTTGAACTGACTTTCAGGCACTGTCGACAGTGGGTACTCTGCACTGACAGAGGTTATGTCTTCATTGCCAAAAACAAGCAGTGCTTTAATATTCAAGCAGTTTACTCCTGGTATATTTCTCAATGTGCTGTCTCAGGCAGGAGAAACACAGGGGATTTTATAGCATTGTGGATAGCTGTGGTCAATACAATATGCCTCCTTGGAAAGCAGCTCTAACAGGTACATCAAGGTAATAATTTAACTGGGAATTTAATAAGCAGTAGCTGTCTTTATTTAAAAATTTTAAAAAAAGAGAGACTAAACACATCAGTTCTTGAGGTGCAGGCAACATCATAGCAGAATAAAACCCAGGCCTCAGCAAGCTCCATTCTAAAAAGAAAGGTAGGAAGTAGAAGGGAGGAAAGATGAAGGGCTTGTTTGAATGAGGATCTCTCCCAGAGAGTTGTTTCAGGACAGTTCTTCAGGTAGCCATTAGTACTCCAGAATAAGAATTCATTTTTCTGGCATGCTTTCTATCACTTCAGTAGTGCCTCAAAACTCTCCACACCTGCTTTTACCTGTATTATAACTGTCTTGCTCTAATAAATCATCAGGGGCACTGCTCTCACTTGAAGGATCCTTTCCTCTCCACATCCAGCTAAACAGTTTTTACCATTCTTTGCATACCATAACTTATAGAGACAGTGGGAATGGTAGCACACTTGTAGCCACTGCTTTGAGTCTTCTGAGCACTTTGTGATTTCAGCTGGTAATTTCAGGGAGATTTCTAAGGAAACCATCAGTGTTTCAGGAGATGGTGTTAGTGACTCAGACAGAATTAAGCCCTTTCCTCTGAGTCAATACTGAATGACATGCCCTAGCACATTTCTTGCACATGAGACCCACAACTGTAGGTTGATTGCTTGTGGCCATCAATTATCCTTCAGCTAATTGCATGAGCCTAAAGGCATTTTGCCCTTATGGCCCAGGCAGATCAGTTTGAGTACAGTTTGCCTTCTGCACATTTGACGTTTTAATTTTAATTGGGCAGTTGTTGCTGCTGCTCCTAACCTGCTGTGCACTGCGGAAAAGTACTGGAGAAAGAATTTCATTGTTAGGTGAAGGGATGGATACAGGGTCAGGAAAAGCAGCAGCCAAACTGGAAGTACTCTCTAGGGTAAAGCTGGAGTCAAAGCACACAATCATCATATTTTAACATTCAGACTTACCAACTCAGCTAACTTATACCAGGGGTGTCCAGAGAAGTGTTATTTTCAGTGAAGCTGCAGCAAAAAAACCCCAAGAACCATAACAGGCCTTCTTAATTAAAGTGCTAGGTAGTTTTAGCAAGAGAAGGCAAAGCAGCAGCTGTAATCCTTTCAGACACACCAGGGAGGAACTACAGCAGTGTGTGCCCCCTGTCAAGCACTGCTGCAAACTCCCCCACTGAAATCTATCAGGATATCAGAAGTCTAAAGTGAGTCTGAATTTAATTCATGATTTATGAAATGCATTGAGAATCTCTTGGAGTGAACAGTCGTTATTTTCTTAATGAATTACTGCTATTTTGAACAGTTTCTATTTGTATATTTAATTTTACTTTTTTCGTTTGAAACGCTCTTTAGCTTTTGAGCAGAATGTTCTTTTGAAATGTTGTTCCCCTGTTCAGTCAAAATCTTGGCATGACATTTTTAAGGAAGTAGTTTTGAATGCATCAACTTCTGCTCTGCAATCTTAGATGCTTAATTGACTTGAGCTTCAGAAACGCTGAGCATTACCTCTTTTCTTTGTAAGTTGCAGAGATGAGCAAAGTCCAACTACCTTCAGAGAGCACAACCAAGAAAACAGTATTCCAAAATTCAAAGAATGTTTTGTGGATATTTGGAGATTAGCTTCTTTTACAACGATGATCACTTTATTAAATATAATCATTTTTGTAACGCTAAACTAAAAAGCAAGGTTCATCTTCAAGACAGCCTACCATAATCAAATACAGCAAGATATGCAATAGTAATGAATCTGAACATTGTAGTCCTTAAATCTGATCACAAGTAAATTAGATATAAGCAGAACAAACTGATAGAGACCGCAGCAGAAAATGGAAGTGCAGTGAGCATAATAGGGTTTTGATTTTTTTCACCTGGAAGCAGAATTGAAGTGTTGATAATATTTTTAGATGTATTCAATTTGGGTAAAATTCACCTTATTCATCATGGAAGTAATCATATTAATCTGTGTTTTGAGGGGTAAATCTCCTTGTAGCAGTGCACAGGCCTTGTTTAAATCTTGTGATGAGTAATTCTTGCCACTGGTAGTTTTCTCGTTGCAGAACCCTTACCAACGTTCACAATGCATCTTGAAGGGTGAGAGAGGCACAGTTCCTACAGTTTGTAGCTCTCAAAACTTTCTTCTGCAGATTTTCTAAAGTGTGTAGAAGAGGAACACCTTCTTGAAAGCTGTATGAGGTAGATGACATATAGTGTTTTCCATTGTGCCTAGTAAAGTAATTTTTCTTTTCCAGTTTGGAATTTTCCCCTTCTTTCCTCTTTTGTATTGTTTTCTGAATTCCATCTACAAATAATCAGTTTTCTGAAGTTACATAATGAGAATATTTAAGCACACAGAGGTCAAGAAATAATGATTGTAAAGATAGCCTCATTTTAGTGTGTGTTTTGATAATATGCAACTGTATAATTGGAGTCTAGCACTGAAGTCAATATCATCTATGAATGTATATTGAAAGAAAATCTCAAATCATTTAATGCAGATCTCCTACCTAAATTATTTTCCATATGTCTTTGATCTAGGTGTGTGCATAATTTATATAATTGCCTGAATGAGACTTGTGGGTTTTTTAGAGTAGTCACTGTAGAAAAATGAGGTTACATTCTCATCTTGTGTGATTTCAAAGTTAACTCTGCTGTGAGCAGGGGCTTGAACTGCAGGATTGCCAAAAATCCCTTTTAATCTAATTATTGTATGATTCTATAAACGGCTCTGACCTGCTGGTTTCTGTTCAGAATACCATTTGCTTCACATAATTTGCCTTACGAATAGGAAAGACAGTGAAAGAGTAAGGAGAAAAGCATAGAGCTATAACAACTAGTCAACAGACTGTCAATAAGATATCAATTCCTTGATTTTTTTTTTTTTTTTTTGCTTTCAACTCTTCTTCATTAGATGATTCTTAGATGACAACACTGATGTCAGCATAGCATATTCTGGAGCATAACTGTAGGAACAAATGTGCATGACGTTTATTGTGTTGTGGAAGAAATAGCATACTTTCCTCCCCTCATAAAGCTTAATGTAATGTTGAATACAACAGCTGACTGCTTTAAATATGTACACACCCATGTCTCGGCCTGACAACAAAACCAGGGTAAAACGATCATTCTCTCATGGTTAAGTGAGCTGGTGGGGATCTGTGAACTGGTTTGTAGCTGTCTCCCCTAATTTGATCACCAGTTCCAATGGCTGCTAGACCTTTACCTCAGTAAGTGTGCCTTGGAGCGGACTCACTAACAAAATTTGGATTTTCATCTCATTCCATTTTATCTTCTGTACAAAGCCAATACAAGCACAGTGGATAAGTTGGAATTACAATAATATACCTGCAGTTGCCACACAAACAAATGTAAGAGTACATTTTCTCTATACTTTTTGAACTAGAATTGCACTCACTACTTAATGGGACAGAATCTGCAATGACTAGGTCCAATGTTTAGGTTTTCAGATAACAAAGCATACCAGGCTGAATATGAATACAAAAGTCATGAATGTGCACCTTTGTTTCCACTAAAGCACTTTTACTTGGAGATTTAAGTACTGCCATTCAGTGGTTTGTAGGTAAACTGTTACTGAGCAAAAAATGACTGAAACAGAGAGACAACGTCCATTCTATACTCTCTCACTAGGGTTAATTGAGTGTGGTATCAATAACTTGCAGACTGGGGGAGGGAGGGAGGATCTGCAGTGCTTTATGCAGTTAGCAAATCTTAACAACTTCAAGGACACAATAATTTGGACATTTAAAAAAAAAAAAAAGACAAATCAGTGCAGATCTTGGTGATGGCCTTTACCTATGCAACATGCTGCAAGTCTGTTCCTCTGGATGCAAATACATCATTAGCTCTGTACAAAACCAAGCCAGTATCTTTTTAGCTTGAGGCAAGATACCAGCACTCTGCTCACCCCACCCAACTGATATTTCATCTCCTCAAGCATAAGTTTACGTGTGGCCCACTGATTCCATATTCACAGCGAGATTCTCTATCTTCAGTTTAAAGCACTGAGTCCTTATGATATAGCCTTGAATATCTCATGAAGTATCTTATGTTTGCCTCTACAGCCTTGAAAATGTCTTCTGTGAGGCATTTCAGCAGAATCTGTCTCCACATGGATAGGTACATTTTTTTTAAATGAGAGCTAAGTGAGCGTCTTTGTCCAAAGTTTCAAACCCAAGTGCTTGAACTGGGGCTTCTAAGCCTCAGAGGTGATCTCGTACATTAAAATGGCTTAATGCTTAAAGTTACTAGATATGCAAGGATCAATCAGACTTCAGGGTGAGCTATAAAAAGTCAGACTTCCTGCAAACTTGCGCTTTGAACTGGAAGTATGAGCAGGAGTGAAGGAGCATAGTGTTAGGCCAGATCATGCTTTGGGAGGGTGCCATGTATCCTTTCCATGGAAATCTTTAAGTAGGTGGCTTACTGCTAATGATGTTTGACAAGTGTATAAATTCCAGCTTCCACTGGCACCTGTTCATGCTTATAGGTGATCCTTGTCACCCACATGCACAGAGCACACATGCGTACCCATGAAGTGTACACAGACCAGCTCATTCAGATTTGTATTTGCCAAAGAAAACACAACACACACGTCACCTGAAGTATGCTCATGGGACCTCTGTTCCTCTGTTCAGGCATACTGCAAATGAACATCTTTCATTTATAATCAGATCCCTAGAGGTACACATGTTCAAATATACTTTTGCTGAGATGTGTTCAGGCTTGCACGTAGAATGCCTACTCTTGTATGAGGGCAGAAAAGGCACTTCACGGGATACTGTGTTCACCCACTCGTGCAGGTAAATACCACATTCTCACATACATGCAGTCCGCTGTTTTCCCTGCACGTATTGTAACAAATAATTTAAATCTCTTTCTTCCCATCCTGCTTAACATGCAAATATGGATAGCACATCAAGATTAGAAATAAATGTAGCAGAATTACTTCAGTCAACCTGAAATGTCGAATGACTCATTCACACCCTTTGCAGAGTGTTCCCTTTTTGCCACATGCAATCTACTGAGTAGTCTGAAGGCTGTGTGGTTCCCTGCAGCAGAGCAGTAATCGATTACTTGCGCACTGAAGGAGTAGGACTGTGATTATTTTTGCAGGGTGTACAAGGGTTATGCAGAGAGGTTCCAGTGAGCCTCACTGACATGATAGTGCTCATACTGTGGGAAGGGGAAATGTAGGATGTCAGACTTGATCAACATATAAGGAACTTTTTGTGTTTAATTAAGTTTCAGTCTGCATGTTCGGTCAGTAACCAATATTCTTACATCGTGGTATGACCCAGATATTTTTATTCCAGATAATGAGAACCCATTCCAATTTTTTATAATTCAATTATGAATTAAGATAAACAAGAATGTGTTGTTCCTAATTCAGAGTAAAAATGTCTGCGTGTTAAATCATTCAGGAACTGCTGCTGCGCTTATATTTCAGAGGTATCATAATCCACATGAACTAAAAAATGGATTGACAAACCTAAAATATGTTCCACACTTAAAATGATACGATCACTGTGCAGAGAGAACCCCAGGAATAGTAACAAGCTGGCATTCACATTTGTCTTATAATGAGAAGAAAAGTTGGATTGACTGTTGGAGTTGCATCTTTAAATGTATGAATTATTGTAATTGATTTCTTTTAAAACCCTTTCAGAACCATTCCCAAATAAGGATGCAATGAGCTAACGGCAAATTTATAGAAAGACTGTTTTGTAGCACTTAGGTCTTGCAAAAGGGGTACTGTGTTTAAATGGAAGTTGAGCTGTGATGACCCATTAAGCAGAAAAAACAGTTAATAGAACAGAGCAGCTCAGAAGGTAAAATATGCAAGTGGTGACATTATGCAATGAAGGTATCACAACCGTGCTCGTTATACCACAAAGCAGATACCACTAGTGGCATTTCAATTTCTTTGTCCTTACTTAAATGTGAAGCTTTCTGTGTGTATCGGTGTGTCAGTTCTTCTCAGAACAAAGGTGGTTGTTAGCTGAAATTATGTATAACATGTCCAAGATAAGAGAGCCATAAAAACCTAGTTATCAGATTTCCCATGTTTGTGTTTCCAATATCATAGCTAATTGTACGTTGAACTAGACAGTTGTATTTCATTCTTTCATAAAAGCACAAGAGGAGAAGAAAAATATATAAGGGAAAAGAGGCAAGACAAACTTTTCAGCAGAAAAACCACAACTTGTGCAGTCAGATGCGATTTTGCACTAGAACAGATTTATGGTTAAAAGGACAAAGAAACTACTTTTTCTTATTGAGCTAACTGTAGGTTTTACTTTTGTGCAAAATCATACCTGTTGGCACACAATGTCATTTTAGTACTAGAATTCCAGATTTTGCACAATTATCTGTGATGGCAGGATTAATCTTAAAAAAGATAGCAAGAAAAATTGCAGTTTCATCACTGATCTTACTTTTCTTCACGTTTTACAGAAAATTTCATCAGCTGGCCTTATCAAAAAAACATGCAGTAGCTGATTGGAAACATAGTATTATGTACCCAGCAGTATATACTAGCAGATTTTCATAACATTTTGTTAACAAATCCCTACTCAAATGTATTGCTCCAATACAGAGTCCAATATAAGATTAAAAACTATTTTTACTAGGTTGGATTAATACTTTAATGTGATGAATTCTCTAGGTTGTGCTATGCCCAGAAATAAAAAAAATTATAGCCTTCTGTTGCATCTTTCATCTTTTACATAGAAAAGAGGAGTTTGCTAAATGCTGTGGAAATGAATCAATGACATAAGGTGAACTTACTTGTATTTTAGCAGAAACATTTACAGATTTTTTCCTAGATTTCCATTTCACTTTGTGAAGTGCATGATTGCATGTACACAAAGGGAATTTACCATTCACGTGCACATCCAGTGTGTATTCATATGCAGACCCCTACGAACACCAGAATTCCTCAGCTCTTAGTTACAGTGCAAGAGCGCAGATTTACAGAACAGGATGTTGGAATCCTCTCTCTGACAGTCAAAGTTGGACATAATGAATCTTGAGTATTCTTTCCCATATTTAGATACCCAAATACAAGGAAAGCATCTTGGAATATCTTGATCTAATTGTAGGTGGGTTTTACTGTCTGTGGTTGGTTGTTTTTAATCAAGTCTGGTAGTACCATATTCTTGATTCTGTTTTGACTCTTTTGCTTTAGAAGTGACTTTTGAAAAGTCCTCCCTGAAAGGATATATGTCTGAAATATAATGCCACACCTCATCCCAATCTCTTGTATGATTGATTTGAGAAGTATAATTCTCCATCTGACTTGCAGCTAGCAGAATTCCCCAGAGCTGTTCACAGCTCCTGCGATTCGGAGAAGCTTTGAAGGTACTTGAAATTATACCAAAGACCAGTTTTAGGATAAGTAGTCCCAGGATTTCACAGAGCCCAAACATTGTCTGATGCCCACTTGATCCCTCTTGACTGCAGTCTTTTAGTAAGAGTAGATCTTTTCAGAGGATGAAGATTGAAAAGGGCTACACCTGCATAAAGGCAGATGCACATAGGCGTGTGCATACCTTCCAGAACAAATTCAGAGACGTATATTTTACTCTTTTTCCGGTCTACATCCATTTATCCTCCAATGAACCTCCAATATTAATGCAAATATGCTAAACACACACGGTTCGTTGGTATATTGATACAGTGTGTTGATAATAGTGGTCTGTTGCAGCCCTAAATTTTGTGAATTCACTGAGTGCAAGCTCCACCTGTACACAGAAGCAGTTCCCTTGCTTACATACGCATACATGCACAGTGGGAACAGGACTGGTTTTCTGATAACCACACACTTGCAGTACAACACATATCAGCCAGTCCTCAAGCTTACCAAGAGAAGACGAGAAAAATTGAGAGGCAGTTAGCAAGATAAGGTATGAGGAGATTTAAAAGAAAGTAGCATAGAAGGAAGCGGCTACATTTTTCATACTTTAGTTGTTTGTCTGGACAGCTTGAGAAGGAGCTGCTCGACAACTGTGCCAGAAGAGACGATTCAAAGCAACTTCCCATCAGGCGGCATTCCTCAAGTGTCTGCTCTTTAAGAGCAGTCAGGGAAAATTCGTTCTGTGGGAAGCAGTTAATGGAGCTGCATTACGGACCCCTTATTGTTCTGTCTGATAGAGAGACAGCAGGTTCACTTTGGCAGCTCCAGAGCACTGATCAGTTCAGATTAGGGGCACATCGTCTGTCTGGCTTAATCAGGCATGTTTAGATATATTTATCATGATTAGAGGGGTGTAGTGCAGGGAGGGGAGGAAATGAAGAGTAAGATTACTTTTCTCTAGCTTCAAATGGAAGCTTAGCAAATCCCACTGAGTCAATAGGTGCTCATCAAAGGCAGAATTTAAATGTTTTGTTGAACACTCCAGCATTGGATTCCAATCACTGAAGAAGAGTCTTCTTTCTCTCACTTTCTTTCTTCCTCTACCACTTGCATGCAGCAAAGAAGAAAATCAGCAGCACATGCAACTCGTGATTCATCTAGATTTCCAAGTGAAGGCACAAATTGCTATGTGGTGAACAGAGGTTTCCTTGACAGTGAGCTGGATCATCTTTGATCTCAGTGGCCAATCCTTAAAACACAGTTCATGGGCCTAGGCTGACAGAACACTACAGAACACAGCAGACATGCTTTGGCTACTTACCCTCACAGCAGCTGGCAGCACAGAAGCTGTAAGGCGGTTTTTCATGCCTGAACTCTTGGGCAGCAAGGCAGGAGTTAAAGTAAGTCTATGGAAATCTAGAAGAATCATTTGTTAGTGAAGAAAAATAAGTCAAGCTTCCCTTTCTCTGTTGTAATCTACTCCTTTCTCCTCTGCAACTCCAGTCGGTTCTATGACAGTTCAGTTCTTGTGATCTTGTAATTGCTGTCAAGATGATAATCTGGGATGTCACAAGCATGGCTCAATGTAATCACCATACAAATGTAGAAGGTAGAAAACCTGACTGACAAGAATCAAAAAGCTGCTAGTGAGACACTAACAATTCAGTGGCAGGATTTATGGAGTAGAGAATGTAGAAGAGAAAGTTGGCAGGTTTGGAAGAATTTGAAGAAAATATCTAATGACATCAAGTTTGCCAGTACTTCTTTAGAATTCTGAAGTAGAGGATCATAGCCTTATACTTCCAAAGAAAAATCTCTTAGAAGTGCAGAGATGCTTCTCAGCTGGCATGGTAGGGAGTATATTTGGAGATCAATTAGCAGAATGACGGGAAGCATTGTATGAATTAAATAGCAAATTAACACTGTTGTTCAGGATTAAAGCCACATCTCCTTGCAATAAATGGTGCTACATTGATGGGACCAGGCAGTTAAAGTTGTACACTCTCCTAGTGCAGGCGCACCCATAGAATTGGAACGGTACTCTTACAGTTAAAGCTTATTCCTGTAAGAGAAATGGCTTCACACCTTTAATTGAAATAGTTGTACCACATGTGCAAGCGCAGTAGTCTGTAGTCATATCAGCTAAACTCACTGTGGTTTGTAAGGGTGATGGTGACAAGATCAGCACTAGAATAGCAATAGCTGTGCAACTGATGCTGTTGACTGAGCTTTTTGAAAATCCTGGAACATGATCAAAGAGGGCTGTTGCAGGTGAGCAACAAGGTACAGAGCTTTCAAGGCAATCTTTGCTAAGAGGAAGCATAGCAAATGGGGACAGAGCTCTTTCCAGATCAGTTCATGGAGCTCTGCAGAGAAGCTTTTATAGCACTGCCACTCCTGTGCACTCAGTCTCGAAAAAAATAAGTGCCCACTAATGACCTGTCACTGCAGACAGCCCGAGCAGCTGTTTGCAGAGAGCAAAGCAGTGAGAGGATGAATTGCTCTGTAAGGAGCATATCTGAACGTGGGAACAGGAATAGATGGGAGATTGGGAGAGACTAGACAGCTTCCATTCATAACATTCAGCTTTATGTGGATTTACAGTCCTGATGCTCCTGAATCCACAGATGCTGAGTTATTACTTACAACAATTACTTACAACAATTGAAATCTCCCTTGTTTCCACACTTTGACTTCTGTTTCTCTTGTTGGCATAACGGGTGGAGAAGCAGAACCACATCTCTCAGTTTGCAAGACGCTTTTTAAAATGATAATAAGTTTTATATCTCTCTCTTATGATTTATAACTTCCTGGACACAATTTATTGTTCTTCTTCATTTTCTCAGCTATTATTCAAGCTCTCTAGGGAAGTGGTCATAGCACCAAGTCTGTTGAGGTTCATCCGTACGATGCTCTGTGAGCAGCAGGGAGTTGGACTCAATGGTCCTTATGGGTCCCTTCCGATTTGAGATATTCTATGATTCTATAATGTATTTCATCTCTCCATAACAAATGGAGGGACATCTTCCAGTTCTCTCAATATTAGATTATCAATATTATCAATATTATCAATTTGCCTTTCTGGAGGCAAACTAATTAAGAACACGGGGAATTAGTTTGCACTGAGGACTAACAAAAACTGGCCACTTAATTCTTCATATATTATCAACTCAAATAATTCATAGTAGGCAAGATATTTATGCGTTTTATTGAAAATAACCTTTTTTCCCTTTCCTTTCCTTTTATTTTCTTTTCCCTTTTGTTTTCTTTCCAGCTGCCCCCAGATAGAAACTAAAGTGAATAAAGTGTCTTGGAAAATGATTTTTCTCTTGAAAATTTCAGCCCAGCAAGAAATTACTAAAATTTTTGAGACGATGTATTCTTAGGCAGTTTTCAGGCATGTTTGCAGACATATCTATTTTGGGTCACTCACCTAAGTGCAAAAGCAGGTATCTCTGTTACTTATGGCTGAAATGTCTGGATGTTCCTTCATATGGTTCAACATAACTGTGGTGAATGTATTCTGCAAGGTGAAGAGGTTAACATGTTACCATAACTGTGACAGAGGAGGAGTACACAGAAATGGAGAACAAACAAAAGAGTTACTCCCTATTCTATCCTATTTCCTATCCTTTCTCATTACTGGGAGCTTGCCACTATTGAGTGTTTTGTTTATAGTATAGAAAGCCACATCTTTTATGGCTTGACATTAAATAGATTTAATATTATAATGGAATAGTTCTGGATACATAACAGGAATCCAGACAGTGACATTGTTTTGTGACATTGTCAGGCAGCAAGCATGAGTGACAACTCACAGCAGCATTCTTGCTGGGGGGCCCATTAGATCACATCATGGTAGAAACAGAGAAAATAGGTCGTTCCAATGTGTAATATAATGTAATCTGTCATGCTGTCCACAGACCACAAGAATGCACGTAGCTTAAAACCAAGAAAACTGTGAGGAATGGTGTCCCACCTGCCTGTACAGAAATTTATATTCCTGATGTATTGATAGGCACATGTAAAACTTTTCATGACATGGCAAGAGCTAGCTGCTGTATTCTTCTTATGGCCCCCTGCTTTCTGCAACTGTATATTTTTTCAGCAAAATGTATTGGAGATTATCCTCTTCAAAGGGAGTTCTCATTGTATCTACCCCTGACTGGTTTGAGTGCTTCATAATTTTCATGCTCCCCCTGTTATAACTTACAGATATTCCAGGGAGATAATTGTCTCCCCAAAGGGCAGTGTGGGGGGGGACTACCACCTACCAGCCTGCTCCTGGACCGATTGTCTTGGACTAGCACATGGGGGTATTTTTTGGTGAAGTACCACAGCTCATAAGAAAGTATAACTTGGGTCAAGTTACAGTTCCACACAGCGCGGGAGATGCTGTGCCTGGCAACAGCAGTTTGGGGAAGGAGGGTAAGAGCAGGACAAGTAAATGTCAAAGCTTCTTCCCTTATGGCCTCCCAGATCCCAACACTCTTGGGAATAAATTCCTAGTGCTTATGTTATAAGAAATGATGGATAAAATTTCCTGTTTACCTTTTCCATGATTCTTGTTATTTTCTACATTGTTTTTTTGCATTTATCCCTCTGACAACTTTTTTTCTAGGGTGAAGAATCGTAGTCTAAGTTACTCCTTCCTTGTTCAGAAGCTTTCCATTCTTTTGGTCATCTTAAATTACTTTCTCTCTACTGTTTCTAAAGCTATTGTCTCTAGTTTTGAGATGGAGGCATGAGAACTAGCTTCTGCATTCAAGTTACAAATATTCAAGCAGGTGCCCCAGGTATTTGTACAGTGACATGATGTTGCCTTCTGGCTTGTTCTCTGTCACTTTCCAGAGACTTCCTAACCTGTCTTTTTGACTTCCATTCAGCTGACACTTTGATAGAACTATCCACAGCAACTCAAAGATGTCTTTCCAGAGTGGTGATTTAATTTGTATTACCCTACAGTTTTTTCTCATCAGTAAGTTTTGTCACTTCATGTGTTCCAGATCATTTATGAATACGTTTCCAAACTTTTAATCAGTTGTTAATCCTCCATAGGACCTTCCCTCCTATTCTTTGAGAGCTTAAAGGGCTTTTTTAAGAGTCTTTGGTGACAGACTTCATCAAAAAGGATTTAGAAATGCAAGTTTTGTATCAAGTGATCACTTATATCCACATGCTCATCAGCTCCTTTGAAGAACTCAGTCAGGTTTGTGCAATATGACTTCCTTCTACAAAAGCTATATGAGGGGGAATTGCTATGTTATTTCTTTCACATGGCCAGTAATTCTTTTCTTCATTATTCTTTCTACCAATTTCAGACATAAAAAATCAGACCTCCTGCACCTTTTGCATCCCCTCAAAACACTTCCCAAACACTGGCATTGTGTTTGCTGCTTTTTCTTCCAATACCAAGGCTGAGTTAGGTCATGCGTTGCATGCCACAGTTTAATTGTCAGCCTTTACTATTTCATGTTCAGTTTAGATTTCAGTCAAGATTTCTAAAATATAGAATCTTTGAATTTACTCTTGTTCATTTACTGATTTTTTTCCTAAAACCTTTTCTTCCAATTCTTTAGCTTGAAATTGTTCCCCTGGCTCTTTTCTGCAAAGAAAACCCCAGTGTGGGAACATCCTTACATCCCTATGGAAGATGCATGGATGCAGAGAATTAATTTAGTTTTTGTGCTTCGTTCTTATCTTCTTTGAGCATTCTTTTTACATCTCAATCATCCGTCAGCCTTACAGACACACTCTGGCAGGCTTCCTGCTTCTGTTGTCTTTGAAAATAATTTTATTACATGTTTTTATGTCTTCAGCTACTTGTTCCTCAAGATATGCTTTTCAACGGACTTATGGTTTCTCAGTTAACTTAGGAGATCTGTGCTTATTTCTGTTTTCCTTATTTGGGTAGAACTTGCACTTTTTGAGGGAGAGTACCCTCCTTTATTCATCTGTTAAACTGCCCTGGGCTGAAGCAGCAGCAAAAGGCAGGTCCTTTTGAGCTGACACTACCATTTTAAATATGCAGTATACCAAATATTTCCAGCATTGGAGACTGATAGTTGTCCATGCCTCAATGTGTCCTGTGACAGACACTATTATGTGCCACTGTCCCCCGTGCCCACTCCTGACTGTCCTTGTCCACACATGTGGACCCGTTACTGATGTGGCACATTGTCACTGTAGGGAGGAGCCTGATACGGGCTGAGCTCTCCTTCTCTTCCGTCCCTTAGGTGGTAACACACCTCCTTCTTTCTAGCAGTGCCAGAGGAGAGGAGAGCTGCTACAAGGTACGGGGTGAACATGGTTCTTAGACTTAAGTGGGGGGAGCTGTGTGGAAAAAGGTACTAAGGAGGAAAGGGGGGGGTTGGAAGAAGAAGTAAAGTACTGCGCAGTAGGGAAAGACCATGGGATCCCAGGGCCATCTTGTTTATCAGTTTTCGCAACAGGGCAGTGCTTTTGCAGGACAAATCCCTGTGCCTCAGCCAAATCTGACCAGCTGGAAACTGAGGGAGGAGGTGGGCAAACAGAAGGAGGTGCTTCCCCACCACCCTAGTCCTCCCCACCAACTCTTTCAGCACAGCAAAAATTTGTGAATTTATACTCTCAAAATATCAGGCAGTACTGTGCTACTCTCTTTAAGGTTGCTGTTGTACCGGCTTCCCATGTTGCTGCTCAACTCTACTCAGTCATGACTGGAGTTAGCACAGAAGATCCAGGTTCCCCAGGGAGATTAAGCACCATCCTACTCTGGGGCATTTCTTACAGACTGCTGTTGGTTATAGAGCCCTGAAAGTCTGTTTGTTTTGTGAATCCAGTTCCTAGGAGGTTTATTTTGTTTGCACACAGGCTCAGCCCAAATGCTATGCATTGCTCTGGATGGCGGGATAGCCAGGACTTAAATGCAGCAGTTCTGAGTGTTTTAGTGGCTTGTTCTCCCTTATAAATTAAACCCTCTTATCATTGACAGTCAGTGGAGCTGCACCGTTAACTCCATAGCAAGAGGTTTGCGTTTTTGGAACAAAATATTCCCATGCCGCTTGTATGTGGCTTAGCTGGTGAAAACAAAGCTGTTACCTATCACAGCTCTTCTAGATAACAGGTCCCTTCTCCATTGTTTCTGCTGAAATGTCATCTGGAGTTTCTGTACAGATGTTCAGGGTTGAATCCTGTCCCCAGTTGCTCATCAGTCCAATAGGTTGTTCTTGCAGAGCCGAACAAAGACACAGTAGCTTGCACTGTATATCTTGGTGCAAAACGTCACTGGATGAAGCTTCAGACTGGAAATGTGTGGTATTTTTTATGCTACAGGCATACAAAAAAACCCTTCTGTTCATAGAGCTCCTTTAAGTGAGCACATTGTTATAACTACATTCTCCTTCTGATGTTAATATGTGAGATTGAGCAGGGCTGAGCCTGGGCAGTTCCTGAGTGATAAAACTCTTTGTAGGTGGTGACCTTCCCTGGCATTGTTACTGCTGAATTTTGACTCAGCATGATAAAGGGTAACAGTATTAAACTCTTTGGGATGCTGCTGTCAGACTGTGTTGCTTCCTGACATGATTTGGGCCTTGGCACTTTCCATCAACAGAGATGCTGATGTTCTTGCTCAGGGAATGGCATTCTGCCAAAATAAAATGCCTGCCTTGTGCTCTGAAAGCCATGCTGCTTTTCACTCCTTCTTTTGTGAACCTTCTGTTGCACCAGTCCCACAGAATTGCAGTAGCCTTATGCCCCTTAGATCCGCCCTGTTACAATCGGGAACTACGGAGAAAATTCACTCCATGCAGAAAGCCAGTCCAAAATGGAGGGTACTGGTCAACTCACACTCAGAACTGAAAAATCCTGCTTTGAACACTGTGTAGGCTTCATGCTAAACTCTGTAAAAAGGGCATTTTCACAGAAAGTATTATGCAGTCTAAAATTGTCCTTGGTTATTCAAAAGCTTAAAGAAGGTGTACCAGGCAGTTAAAAGCAGAATCTGGTGCTCTGTCTGCAAACGGCAGCACTGTCCTTTGGGATAAAAGGTGCTTAAGAAATGTAAGTTATGATAATAGTGAAAAATTTCTGTCTGTGTTGTGGGATGGTGTTCGGAGTCACGCACATGCAGAGAGGGAAAGAATGGGCTCTTGGCAGGGGAGTTTTCATGAGGGCCCAGCACTGACCCATGTGGAGTGGGGATTCTCAAGTTACAGATGGAGGGAGAAACAGGATCAGAAAAACAGAACCGGTTTGAAGTTCAGGTGATGAAAAGTGGTAGGCTGGAGTTCAAAGACAGAATTATTGGCTAGTGTTGCTTTAGTAGTTGGTGGGAGAAGAGCTTAAGGCCAGAGCATTACTGCATTGCTGATTTATCAACACAGCCAACACTGTGTATGGTATTTGAGACACTTCTAAATCCAGCCGCCGGCAATGAAAAGCACATTTAATCCATGTGTTAGATTGTTTGAAGAGGTATCTGTCTCCCAGTCTCTATTCCAAGGTTGGGATTGCTGAAATTGAAGAGGAGGTGAGAGGGAAGATTTTAACTGTTTCACAAACTGTTCTCCTTTAGAGGGGGGTCACATTTGCAATAGACCCTTTAACATCTGGGATATAGAAAAATGAAAGGTTCTTTACTCTCTTATCCCCTCCAGAGAGAACCCCCACTGTCTCTTCTCTGTCTAAGGCACAGAAATCAAAGAGAGGATTTGTATGAAAATAGTTTATTGTTTTTAACTGTGTTCTTTTCCTCAAGCTGGGATTAATGGTCTGCACTTAGGAGTTCCAGGATTCATCTGCATTGTTGGCTCTGATCTCTCTGCAGCAGGCCACCACTGCAAGATAAAATACTGAAAAACAGCCCTTAGTAAAGTAATTCTCCTTTAGTCTTTTTCTTCAGTTATCTTACATGAAAGAGTATCATTGTTTAACCAGCTCCCTCAAGGGTTAATTCCTCTTCAATTTAATACCCCTGTGCTCTGTTAGTGTGCAAGGGGCTGACACTGGCTATGGAGGCTTATAGACTGAAGCTCCAAAAATGTCTATGCAAGAATAGAGGACAGTTCTCAAATCAGGCCTGAGCTGCACCTGCAGAGTTACACCAATGCCTTGGAATAAGAGCAGGGCAATCAGAGGGCGGACCTAATTAGCAAAGGTTATCCAAAGTAAGAACTAAAGAGCATCAGTAAGTCAACAGAGAGAACAGGGAGTGAAAGTGTTTGGAATAGATGGAAAGCTGAAGACTGAAAATAAAGCACCAATGTGCTTTAGGGTGTTATGGTTCAGCATTGTGTATATTGGAAGCCTAAGGCAGCAAGCTGGAATAGCAGGCATACAGCAGACCTCAACTGAGCTATTTACTCAAATCTACACGGGAGGCCCCGACACTGCAGTAACCCCAGTTTTGCTGCAGAACAGTTTCATGCTGAACAAGCAGAGCTCTCTATGGACCACTAAAAACTTTGCCTTGGTTCTGCATAGCTCTTATCAGTCACATGAGTACGAATTCATCTCTATGCAGCAAAAAAGAGGGTGTTAACAGAATCCAATAGGAAGCATGTAAAGATATTTTTATAGTTAGAAATTAGTTGTAACAAATCTCAAAACTAATATCCAGCGATGTTATCCACCCCTCCTGTGGATCACTTTATCCAGGCATCTTTAGTCAAGTGCAAAGGAACTCTGCAAGCAGGAAATAGACAACTTAGCCAATAAATAACTGCTTTCTACACAGTTAGCACACACAGAACTTAGTTAGGATTTAATGAAATATTAGGCTAAATATTAGCATACTCCTCACCTTTGTAGAGGCACCCAAAGATTCTTTGCAGGCATCAATCAGAAGTGAAGAGTCAACCTCCATGGTTGCCATCTGTCACCAGCTGGGTCAGCTCTGATGGCAATGACAACTCAACTCAATAACCCTAATGATTCATGACAAGTTGTCAGCTAGACTGACTGTCCCAGTTAAACCTCATGTGGGTTTGTTTTTTCCCCGGAGATTTTATACATTGGTGGCTTTCCTTTTGAATCCCTGGGCTACTGCTGGTGCAGTCCCAACAGCCCTACCTCTGTCTACAATTTTTGCAGTGGCATAATTTTGGAGCTTGCTCAGTATCAGCACTTTTGGGGGATCTTGTATCAGTTCTAATAGGAGACGAGAAATATCTAACCCTACCTAGGGTTGTTCATACAGTTTCTTTCTAGGGCTTTCTGGTTAAGAATGTTTTGGTTCAGGCAAGTTGGCACTTCTACTCAAGCCATAAATTCTGGGTGTTTTGGTGAGAAGTGAGGTTAGGTAATGGAACCTGTGCCTTCAGGATCATTGTTGCCAGATAATCCTAGCTTAGTAATAATAAAAATTACTTCTATATTAGTGCTGCCTGATCATCTTCAAAAGCTGGGCTGCAAGAGCATCTACCAGCAGTGCACTTGCTTAACGTGGCACTGCCTACCTATTTCTCATCTTGTCACTGGCAGCCTCACCACTGGCAATAGGGTCCATGAGCCAGCCATGGGAAATCAGTAACTCTCGATTGTAGAAGTGGTCCTGCTGGAGTACATCCAAGTTACATGAGCAGGAAGTGGTAAAGAAGCAAAGCTCATCTTGCCACTTCCCCTGACACATTGCAGGCTTTGGTTTGCAGGCTGTCTAATACATTTCAGGCTCCTGGATTACCAACACTGAGGTAAGCTAACTCTCTGCCTCCTTCATCATGGGGAATACAGCCTTTCTGTAAACAGTTTTTTGTAGCTGAAAGTTGCGGTCACCCATGCTAAGCCATCACAAAGAAAAGACACTCTTTCAACTTTCAGTAATGTGACTCTTGTCCAAGAAAAAAAATAATTTATTGCAGGCTGTTTGTTTTGTCCACAGTTTGTCTCACTCTTGAGATAAAGAGTAAGTCACTGCAGAGGGCAAATGCATTTTTCTGTTGCATGACAGTCACTTGCTTTATTGGGAACTCTGGCAGAGTAGTGGTTGGTCTATACAGGTTTTTCACATGAGATTGCTGCAGAGAAAGAGATCTCTTGGAATAAGCATGCACAACAGGTTGTTTGAACTTCTGACTTGAGCTAATTACAGCCCCATCCATGCCCTCTCTTCTACCTGCTGATGTCTTTCCATGTCTAGTAACTAATGTCTACCAGTGGTTGGTGCATGCTCATCCCTATACAAATCATAGCATTGCCTATAAGCTTTCCAGAGGCTAGACTCTGCAGTCTCAGCAGCTCGTAAGTGTTGACAAGTATATACTTCTTCCAGCTTTGCTCTGCCACCAAGACACAGTATGGAAGCCATCGCCAAGTTTGATTTCACTGCTTCTGGAGAAGACGAGTTGAGTTTCCAAGCTGGGGATATGCTGAAGGTAAGTGCAACCTCAGGCTTGACTAAACAGCATTTCTGAGACTGCTGCCAGATCTTTCTAGGCTCCCATTTGCCTTGACAAAACAGATGAAGACAGACATCTATAAGCCAGAATACAAATGCAGATTACTCATCTCCCATAGGGTTTGCAGTAGGTCAACCAATAGTTCCCAGGTTACTTGAGTCTGTGTCCACTTTCTGATTTTATGTCCAGAAACTATGGATTTAGTTGCCCTGCAGTTCTCTGGTACTCAGCAAGGAAGGATAAATACCTTTGCTGAGGCGGAGATCAAGTTCTTTGGTAGACAGATTTTGAGGGTCCTGTCTGTTTTCATTGACTACATAAGTAGTCCACAGTGAGTACATTCAGATGACTATGTCTAAAGGCAGGCAGGATGAGTGCGGTCCAGAGAGATTGCCATCTTCCTTATTTCCAGCTCTTAAACTATATAAAAGATAATTATCATCCATTATAGAACTTATATCTAACTTTTCACTGTTAGTAATTATTGTTAGTTGCTGCAGGGTTTTTAGGCAATTGCAAATAGAAGAGGAAAAGTCTATGAGACAATCTGTTACACACATAATGGAAGAGTTTAAGAGGTCCCAGGCTCTATAACACAAGGGCTTTGTAACACAAGAGTGTTATATACGGTCTTGCAGGAATTTGGCAATGGGGGCAATGGCAAAAGTAGAGTTGATCATATACAACACAGAGCATGTGAAAGTCTCTTTAAAGTTGATTTGTATGTGTTATGGTAGAACAGTTCTTGTTAACGCTACTGAAGTCCCACAGATTAGGTCACTCAATGTTTCACTCTAATTATTTATCTACTTCTCAGCCCCCAACTGTTCTGTTTCAGTTGGAAATGCCTCAGTATTACTCCTCTCTAAGGCCTTAATTCCTCCACTGCCCAAAGGGCAGTAGTATATAAACCCTTGTTAGGCCAGGGAGCCTTTGCTACCTCCCTGTGCAGTCCCAGATATTCCAATTAATAATCAGATATTGGGTCTCAGCCTTGTCTTTTCCATCACCACCATTTTTTATCTTATTGGCTTTTTAATTCTTGACACTTAGACAAAGTGGCATCCAAACTCACTAATACCAGATTTTTCCAAAGAGCTGTAAGAAGGTTCTGGAGAAATCACTGCCTCTCTTCAGCACAGATAAATACTCTTATTCCTAATTCTTCCCCAGTACATCACTACTATCCCGTGACCTTAAACTGATACCTTTTTTCTCAGGAAACCATTCTCAGGAGGCTTCCATCAAGTCCCTGGCTGGGTTGATGGTGTTGGCCAAATCACTTTTCATTCTGTTCCTCAGTTTCCCTTCCTGTAAAATCATTATAAATTAGAGCTTCTTTTCAAAGTACACTGGAAGCTACTGATGAAAAGTGTCAATAACACTACACACCATTAGTAGTAGTAGTAGTAATATTAGTAGTAGTAGTATTTGGCACAGAGAATTTACTACCAGAAAAATCAAACTGCCTCTTTCTTTAATATCCTTGAGGCAAACAAAATAACACCTTAGCCACCCAAGCCATAGTAGCAGTAAATTAGCCTGAGTAACAGCTCTGTTCTGGCATACACACACATACATTCATGCCCCATCACGAGCCCCCTCCTGCTGCCTGCAACAACCTGCTGATTTATAAAGGAGATAAGATGAAGTACTGATGTAGAGATTAGAAAACAGGAAACATGAGGCCCTCAACCAGCCGTGACAGGAGGAAATCCACCCTCTCACCCCCCACACATCCTTCTCTGGGAGGATGACACACTGAGAGAAACCTGCCAGCCCTGCAGTGACAAACAGCAGGTGGGTCTTTCTGGAAACCTTGCTTCCAGCAGAGCAGGGCCTGAGCATGAGCAGGAGGTAGCTATCATCCCCTTTGTTCGGCCACAGCAGTAAAAAAGAGCCTTTAATCCAGCACCCAGGCATGAGGAAAGCAGTGACTATACGAGTAGGGAAATCCACAGCTTTCTATTCCCTAACTTTTCTGAATCCAAATGCTTAAAAAAGGCCTACGTGGCAGGGAAGGCAATGCAGAATTGACCCCAGAGACAGTAACATCCTGTTGCCAACACCAAGCAGTTAGAATGTGCCTTAGGCTCCCAAAACCATGAGATTGGCTCACAAAATAAGTATTATTACTGTTAACAATAGATTTTAAATTAAGTCTGTTCCACTTGCTTTCTCCTTTTAAAACTGTCATGGCTTATGCTCCAAAACCAGAAAGAACAGAAACATGCTCTATTTCATAAAGCGGAATTCTGTTCCAGGAGTTGGAATGTCAAACAAAACACCAAAGACCACAACATGTGCTGTAAAATCACAGCATGGTTGTATTCCTGTTCTCTCTCCTCTAGCTTAGGGCTGTATCAGAGGCCATCAGCCAGGGAGCAGTGGATTTGGGCAGTCCTTGGTCAGCAGGGAAGTTCCTAAGGACCATGATAATTAACATTAATGTGAGCACACTTGAAGCTGCTCCAGTGTGTGCTGTGGACTGACTTCCTGCTATCCTACAGTCTCCTAAGTGTAACAGTATCTTTAAAATACTTTTTGCCTCCTTCTTTCATGTACCTTGGCAAAGCTCAGGGCAGCTGAAGACTTAACCCACTAAATAATCTCTCATGAAATGACATGTGAGAGCACATGGTAACATCTGTGCAGTTGTAATGCACACACAGACGCATACATAGCTGCATATCCCTCCATATCCATCACAGATACTTGTTCTTCCCTTGCGAATCTGAGATGCTCCAGTACCAACTATTAAAAGCAGCACAGAGAATAACTTAAACCCCTATTAAGTCTTTCAAAGCTGAAATTTCTCCATTTCACAGGCATCGAAGACACAGTATCCCCAGCCACCTGCACAGATGAAGGGATAAGGTTAACAAGCAATCTGTCTAATTCTACTTGGGCTTTTCACTGCTCGTTTGCTCTGAAGTGGTCATCGGCCACTAACCTTGTTCCACAGTGACTGGGAAGTACAGCATGTGTAGCGTTCTCTTCTTACAAGAAATTCTAGGTTTCTGCCAGAATCATGCTTACTTTTGCCTTTCTCCAGAGACACGTTTATTCCATCCATCTCTCCATCGCAGGTTTTGAGCTCCCAGGAAGAGTGGTACAAGGCTGAGCTCAGAAGTCAAGAAGGCTACGTTCCTAAGAACTTCATTGATTTTCATGTTCCCCCGTAAGTGCCACAGAAACAGTGTGTACCACCATTGCTCATTTCCTCAGAGTGCTGTCAGGAGCATGTGTGCGTGTGCATGCAGAGGAAGACAGGACAGAGGAAGCACTGGCTATAACATACTACACTTGGAGGCTGGCAAGGATTGCCATAATGCTACATTGCAGTTCTGCCAGTGCAGCACATTTCTACCCCAAAGCACCCTCTGTTCTTTCGGAGCTGAATAGTTCTCGATGCTCTCTATCACTCCCAAGTGACTCTTTTGTTACTGCTGCTCAGAGGGATGTCACTGAGATGTGGCAGGAACTGCATTTAGATCTCCTCAGACAGAAGGAGAATAGTCATGATGTGAAGTCTTGGCAACAGAGATAGAGGCTGAGCACAAAAGAAAAAGCAAGAGATCTTTCTGAAAACGAATTATAAAAAAGTAATTCCCTCCCCCTTCCACTCTAAACTACATTGACTCCCTTTTCCCACCCTGCCATCCTCATTCCCTCCCCCCGCCAAGTATGTGTGTGTTTCTCTCGGTGCACTAGAGGTCAGTGCAATGCTGCGCGAATGTGACAGCTGGTGTTACTCATGGATCGGCAGAGATGATAGACCAGACAAGCCGCCCCGCTCACACATACACACGCTCCACGTTTCGTGACTGCACACCCAAACACAGATCTGTCAGAGGACATGTGTACCTGCATTTCTCTCTTCCCTCTGAGGAGACGGCACTTGCACTTTCGGAAAGGTCTGATGGGTGTTTAAATGCATATTAAATGTGCTCTCCAGCCATATGCCAAAAATATGACAGTGGAGGGATTTTTACAACCTTTTTCTTTCAGTTGGCAGAAATGCTCCCTGAAACTCCTCTCATTGTCCTCTTTTTTCAAAAGTGCTGCAGCATTTCAGGAACAAGCAGGCAGAACAAGCACCAAGCCCAGTACTGCTGGCTCCCAGTACTACTGGGAGCATACAGGGATTTTGAGATTACAAATAAGCACCTCTGTCCCCTTGGAGGTGGCACTTACTGGCCTTTTTGGATATAAGCCAGCCTGCTTGGCTGAGCTGAAGGACATTATTAGTTTGCTGTGCAAATATGGGCTTGTACTTTTGGGCCTCAGGGGGATGAGATCTTCCAGTCAGTTGTTCTTGTTCGCTCTTTCACAGGGCTGTGGCATCACGCAGGAACACTGGCAGCTTCTTTTTTCACACACATTTTCTCATGATGCTTTCTCCATGCAAGAGCTGTGAAGAAATATTTCCACTTTGATGCTTTTCTAAGAGCAGCAGGTCTGCACTTGGAAGCAGTTCAGGCCAGATGCCAGAACCAGATGTAGGGAAGAAAGCTGCCTCCTATTTTTGATGGGTTGGTTTTGCCGATCTTTTTCTTGTCAAGTAATCATTGAGACTGATTATCAAGGCTCATTAAAGTCTGATTTCCCTTTGCTAATGATACATAGGTAAACTGTGATGATAATAAGAAACTCCAAAGTGGAAATCACAGAGCTTATGAAACTATCAGTCCTTAACTTTAATGCAATATAGGCAATTAAGCATTACATAAAAAGCAGATCACAGATTGTAGATCTTCTTAGCTGTGGCGTGGACATATGCATATGTACGTGATGAATTTTTTTGTCTACTGAAAAGTTCCTATTCACATTGTATTCTTTTACTTTTTATGGTGAATTTCTCATTATTAGTCCAATGCCTTATACTATTGTTTGTTATGCCTAGCTAAATTTGCACAAGTGTGCTTACGTATTCTGTGCTTCTGAGATTTTATGGTATTATAACTCTTGCAGGAACCAATTTATTAGTACTAAAACTTTCATGGTTCGCTTCTGCTAAAAATTTATGTGTGTCCCTTGCAATATATCCATCACAGCCCAGTAATTTTCAATCAGTTTACCAAAAAGCAATTTGATGTATATGTCTGAGAATTATGTGTATGTATGTATACATACACATTTGTAATTTAAAATTTCTTTGACTAACACCTTATTGTACTGTGCCTGTAATTACAGTTTCAGCTGAGTGTTGCTCCTTAGCAGGCCAAAGTTTACATTGTTCTCTTTGCATCTACGTGCTTTTACTGCTCAAAGAAAATGGTCTGCACCCATCAAAACCCTCTACCTTAGCATACTCATGGCCACTGGGAGTAGCCATGTGGGCTCCTCTGATCCTTTTGTTTTCTTTCCTCCACCCTGCTTATTCACATTCTCCCTACCCTCAACTTTTTTATTCCTCACCTTAATTCACATCCTTATTCACACTTTCATGATTTTTCCCACTTGACAGCTGGTTTGATGAGAGGATATCCCGCCATGAAGCAGAGAACCTTCTCATGAGCAAAGGAGTTGGCTCCTTCATCGTCCGTGCCAGTCAGAATTCTCATGGTGACTTTTCCATCTCTGTCAGGTATCTGCTTCTCACAGCATATTCCTGCCTCTTCTTCTGTGTAATGGTGTCCCTAGCCTCCTCTTGACAGGATTGCTAATGTGACGTAGCCTCTTGGGAAGTTTGCATGCTGCCAGTCATTGGCAGTGCTGCTGTTTTGAATGAGAACAAATTAGGCATCTGATTTCAAAATGTTTCTGCCTCTTTTCAAGTGACACAGTGAATGCCCCATTCCAAAGCTGCATCCCCTGGTGACCTGCTTCTCTGAAAGAGCTACAGCAAAGCAGAGTGGTACATAGAATGTCTCCCACAGTGCTTAACATGTGTCTTTCATTTGTATTAATTCCCTGACAGCTCTGGTTACTGAACCAAGAATTCAGCTACTACCTATTAAGAGATTACAATTACGTTGTTAACTTATTTCCCACAGGTCACTAAACAGCCATTGGACAAGGAATGGTTTTTCATTGCTTGCAGCCCAGCTGCATTTCAGCAACTTAGTGTAGCCCAGCCCTTCTCAGAGCATACGCTTCAGAGCAGTGCTCTTATATGATGGTTGGTTTCTCAATTTTCAAACAACTGATAATCAGTTTTAAATTAGAGTCATGGTTAACGATGCCTTTTCCAAGCAGTATGTACCTTCTGATTCAGGAAGCTCAAAAAGTATGTGGGAGGAATGCAGGAAAACATTCTGGTTACATTTATACCAATTTATACCAACACCAATAAGTACAGGGAGGCTCCTTTTCTGGCCGTGAAGTCAAGCAATGTGGCAGAGCTCAGATCTGTATGGCTAAAACCTCTTCACCCACCAAACCCAACACCTGTTTTCAAGCAGCTCACTGTGAACAGTTCCTGGTCCGTTTTGTCCCCTTAACCACAGCCCAGCACTATCTAAGGGAGAGCTTCTGCATTTAAATCAAAACCATGCTAACACGAACAGCCTGTGTAACTGTAGCACTTCAGGACAGGAGTCAGCATCTGAAAATTCCTTCTTTTTTTTTTTTTTTTCTTCTGGGTAGGGAGAATTACCAGTAGTAATGATATCACACTAGATTTTATACAATTATAAAACTCAATATGTGGCTGCACCTGACTGTGTCTGCATGTATTGGCGATGCCCATGGTGTATAAAGGTGTAATAAATCTCTTATAGCCAATTCAGACTGGATGCTAACAGGATCTGCAGAGGCTGGTGGGTAGACTACAACTGCACCTCTTCACCCTGGAAGCTCCTCTGGCCTTTATTTCAAAGGAGAGGCTTTAAAGCCCTATGCTTTGTTCTGATAGTGCTTTGTGACTGGGCAGCCCTGGGGCACTCTGTGTTTGTAAATTGATGAGTCTTTTGAAATAGAGCCACATTTGGGTCCAGGATGCACAAGGACTGACGGTTGCTTGACTTTTCAGAAGTCTAGGTTTGGCCAAGCAAGAAGTTTTGGTACCCTTCTGGAAAGGACTTTTTCCAAAAAGGTAGAAGTGCAATCTGTTTGATGATCTCTTACTTTTCCAATTGGATCCAGGCATGAAGATGATGTGCAACACTTCAAAGTGATGAGGGATTCAAAGGGTAACTATTACTTGTGGACAGAGAAATTCCACTCGCTAAACAAGCTCGTGGACTACTACAAGACAAATTCCATCTCCAGGCAGAAACAGATATTCCTAAGGGACAACAGCCAAGAAGAGAAGGTAAACACAAACTATCCTTTGGAATTTCTCAGTGAGAAACCTTTCTGTGGAAGGAATTCATCCCATGAGAATGTCTTGGCATGGGGGGAGGAGAGTCTGCCCTTGGAAACACAGCCACATCATTACACTGGTGGCCACTGCAACACAGATTTTTTAGCGGATTCAGTGGTATGTAGAGCTATGTAATTGAGCAGAATGTTCTGATTCTGCTTTGGATAGCAATAGACAGTACTGCAAATCTGCATAGAGGTGCTTTGTTAAAGGTGTGCTAAGATCCCAGAGCTGAAATTCTAAGATGCCTTACAAAGCCAAGAAAAGCAGGACTTACCTTATTGAAATGCCTAGATTTCATAAGGGCAGGTACAGAGCTGACTGGTAGTTGTGACTGAGAAGAATTTGAGTCTGGTTTCCTCAGTGTCCTTGAATGCACCCAGAGTGCAAATTACAACCGCAAGTTTGTCCACTCAGAAGCATCGTCCATCTTCTGCTATCAAGCAAACACTGTAACAACTGTGGAAGAACACAGGGCAGAACCCAGAGCAGTGGCTGGTAGGAACTGAAAAGTACTACTGAGAAGAACATAGCAGATACAGGAACAAGCTGTGCCTTCAGGGAAGGTGTAGTAGGTGTTTCAGAAGGCAGAGAAATCCCAATCCAATGAATGCCTGGTTTTGTGCCAGGGGAACAAGCAAATGACATAGTAGAGACTGCTACGCATTGCACTCACAGTACTGGGAGCAAACACACCCGGTCACTGCAGTAACCAAAGTCCTGCTTTACTGGGAAACGGATTCTGGTATTAAATTACCAGGATGTGCAGTTAGAGGCAAGGTGTGTGACTTGCTGACTGCAGCAATAAAGTTTTATAGGCTGCATGTGGGTCATTCTTGCTGGCTCCAAACATGAGAAGATGCATTTTTCAATCTGAAGAAGGGGCTTGGGTTGCTTTCTCCTTCTAGACCACTTATACAGAGCTTTAAAATGCACTATTAAGATATAAAATAGAGGCTATGGGACCTGTGAGAGAGATCACAGTGAAGAATTGTCTGGGGAAGGAGAAAGCAAGGCTGTATGCATGTATATCAGTAAAACAACCTGTTTGGGCTGACTATGATCAGGAAGGGAAAGAGATGCATTTGCTCCAAGATGCAGACACGCAAATGAAAGAACAGAAGTCAAGTTTGCTTTAGCAAACTCTCTGTACATTTGTTATGGTGATGGGCTCAGCGGGGTATGTTTAGTACTCATCACAGTGGGATTTCTGTTTACAATTCAAATTTCTAGATGCTACAGCTATATGATAAAATAGTCATAATATATAGATTTCTGTGCAGAGACAAATGAAGTCTAAGGGCAGTATTTCAAAAAATAGCTTAGTTCCTGTGCTGGACCTCACACCAACATTTTCAGCCCAGCACCTCCCATTACTGCCCAGTCTTCAGATGGGGAATGACTATGAGAAAGATCTAAAATATAGGATTCCTGATTTGTTGACCTGTTCAGAGGGATGGAATTGTTTATTTGAAAGAGCCTACAAAGTAGAGGATAGTGGTAGTGATCACTGTGGAATGATTGCTGAGCTTTAGTCAAGGACGTGGTAGGTAGAAAAAGCTGATCTGACTTTTGCGATCTTGCTTCCATCAGGAGAGGCGTGGTGGGAGCCTGGAACGGATGGGCCGGGAAGGATTCCACCTAAGTGGAGCAGCTGGAGAAGATCATTCTTCTATATCCAAGAGATATGTCGAGCATGCTATCCCCATACTGCAGCAGCAACAGGTACTGCCACAAACAAGGGGCTGGGATGTCGAGCCCAGACACAGAAAACATTGGCTTTAATTGCTTGGTAGCAAGTGAACAGTTGCTTTATCAAAAATCTGCCACCCTCAACCTGCTTCAGGAAGCAGAATTAGGTCTTTTTACAGGAGTAGCAGCAGTGATGGTTCAGCCTAGGGGTGTTTTTTGATATGTAATAAATATGTGGGCTTTTATTTAGTTCTGCGATCTGTGACTGACTGACTGACAAACCAGAAAAAATAGAAGTGTGCAGTGACCCTTTTACTGGGAACCTAGGAGTACCCTTCAGGTGGGTTTGGTGCCCCATCCTAAAAACTGGAAAACAAGCAATGATGGCATGTTCTTACTTGGCTTAGGAAAAGACATGAAGTATCATCCAGTGAGAGTGCAGGAAAATGCTCACAAATCTTGCACTGCACACACATGCACGGTTTCAGGAACTCGTCTCTAGTCTATAGAATGAATGAAACCTTGCTGTCTGTTTCTTTTTTCTGAGTTATGCTACTGACATTCAGCACCACAAAACACATCACAGGGATGAGAAATTACTATAGTAATCCTAGGAGAGTTTGGTTTCCTCCAGAAGATTCCTTCTCCTCTGCCGTATTCTGGGTCCTCTCTGCACTCTTTCATCATGTTGCTTCCCTGATGTGTGATGTTTCTTTACTCCTTTGATTGCATAGGAATGGAGAGAACAACAGCAGTTCCTGGTGCTGTTTTCAAATTTCTTCCTGGTTAATTTTTGGGGAATAGTTTTCCTGGAGTTGGCTCATGTCTCTAGCTAAAGTCAGCATAGCATCATCCAAGGAGAGGCCTTTTCTTACTAAAGGGAAGAAATCCAAAATGTCCCTTAAGGCATGAGAGCTCACATATAGCAAAGCCAGAGGCAATGGTGAAATGGCTGTTCTCTCATCAGACGAGCTGTGTGGCCTGTCAAGGGACTGCTGGTGGAATAATACAGGTTCTGACAAAGCTGAGTGCCTGCACCCTTCACAGCACAGTCTATTCGAGTCACATTTTATATGGAGCAGAAACACTCATAGGAGTGAAGCACCCATGTAAGTCTTGTGACTGCAAAGCCACCTTGAGTTCACCCTCTTTCTGGCAGAGACAGGTAAGGTGCAAATTGTGCTCCAGTTTCAGGCAGCCTCAGCAACATTTTAGGCTGACAAAGGCACATGTGAGACCAAGGGAGTTTTTGGAGGAATGCTGTAGGAAAGGAAGTGGCAAGAGGGATAGGACAAAAGCTGTTTACAAGCAACAGCAAGCACAGGCTGTTGTTCTTTCTCCCCGCTGTTGACACAGCTCATCAGACCTGTGTCTCTGCAGCACTACTGCAATCTGAGCTAACATGATTTAAGGTTCTGTCACACCCTTATCATAAAAACAAAAGCTTAGTGCCTGCACTAAGGGCCTGGGGGGATAAAGAGACTCAGCACCTCTCAGCTGTGCACACAAAAGAGAACTTGCTTCCTAGATGTTTCCTACTTCCTCTCTCCATCTGTCTGGGTTGATTTGTGTTGATATGACCTCAGATGTGTGGTCATATGGCTACTTTTCTTTGAACCTGATTTCGTCTCATTCTTCTTTGGTTAATTTGGCTACTAGATTCTCAGGCTTGCTTGCGGTCCTTTGCAACATGGAACAGCCCAAGAAAAAGTAGAGTCCTCAGATACAGTCAGCTGCATCAGCATCACTGTCATCCCGCCAGCATATAGGACAGAGAAAAAGCAAGGAGTGGGCAGCACTGGGTCATAATAACTCCAGATTGGCAAAAGTCCCCTTGGCAAGCATGGCTTTTTATCTGTGAGTTAAAACAACCTTAGTTTTTCTCCAAAAGTCTTAGAGACCAAAAAGGCCATTTTTCCCAGCAGCTGTGATACACATCTAAGAACACTCAACTTTCAACTTCTAAAAAGTAAAATCCAAAATAGAAGAGTCAAAGGTGACCTCTTCCATGAGGGTCACTGCTTGCAGAACTGGAGCACTGGGACAGTATTGGAAGCAGATATCTAAAATTATTTACTTGAGGGCTGGCCCCTGACATCCTTCTCACCAATGACTCTTAAAGCCCCTCATTTATACATCTCAGCATATATATGTGTCGTGGTTTAATCCTAGTTGGCAACTAAGTACCATGTAGCCACTCACTCCTCCTCCCTCTGGTGCAAGTGGGGAGAGAATCAGGAAAAAGGTAAAACTCATGGGCTGAGAAAAAAAACAGATTAATAATTGAAATAAAAATAATAATAATGATGAAGATGATGATGATAATAATAATAAAAGGAAATGTTAAAAAGAGAGAAAAGAATAAAACAACAAAAACAAGTGATGCACAATACAATTGCTCACCACCCACTGACTGATTTCCAGCCAGTCCCTGATCATAGAATCATAGAATCATAGAATCAGTTGGGTTGGAAGGGACCTCCAAGATCATCAAGTCCAATCCTTGATCCACGACCACCATGGTTGCTAGACCATGGCACTAAGTGCCACATCCAGTCTCATCTTAAAAACCTCCAGGGACGGAGAATCCACCACTTCCCTGGGCATATTCCAGTGCCTGATTGGCCTCTTCTGGCCAACTACCCCCAGTTTATATACTGTCATGATATTCTATGGTATGGAATATCCTTGTGGCCAGTTCAGGTTAGCTGTACTGGCTATGCTCCCTCACAGCTTCTTGTGCACCTGCTCATTGGCAGAGCAGGGGAAACTGAAAAGTCCTTGATTTAGAGTGAGCCACTACTTAGCAACAACTGAAACATCAGTGTGTTATCAGCAGTATTTTCATATTAAATACAAAACACAGCACTGTACCAGCTACTAGGAAGAAAGTTAACTCTATCCTAGCCAAAACCAGGACAACGTGACTTTTTTTTCTCGCTGTTTTCTTTCTAGGAAAGATACGGTGGGAGTCTGGACAGGAAAGATGTGCTGCATGGACTAAGGGATCACGGCCAAGGAAATGCAGGAGCTATGCAACGGAGACACACAGACCCGCTGCACCAGCAGACACCGGTAGGTGACACACCTGGAAGGTCCCATCTGCCTGGGTTCCTTAGCAATGGCCAAGCAGTCTGGGCAATGTCACCTGCAAGGAGGTTGCAGAGGAGTATTATATTAAGGACATATCTTAAAAGATGTTTCTGAGTCTCAAGACTCTATCCCAGCCACTTGAATCTGCTTCTGGGGTACTCTTGAGGGTAGGACTACAGTGTTACATGAGCATAGTTCTAGGACTGCTCTCAAGGTCAGCCTTAGTTAACATGCAGCCTTAGTGGAAGAGGAAACTCAGCATGAGCTCAACTAAATAGACATCTGGGACAGTGGCATGAGCACAAGCTTACCCATGGGCTTGGATCAACCATGGGTCCAGTCCAGCAGAAGACATTTCTGAAAGCCTAATGATCTAGGAGAGCTTCATGTCCATTAATGCAAGGGACTATGAAGTACCTTTGCCACCCCAGCCAGGCTGTGACTAAGCTCAGTAGTTGGAAGTACAGTACATGTTTTAAGTTCTACAGAGAGCTGCCTCATGATGCTGTGCCATGCTGCAGTACTCTTACTGTCTTGAAATGCACTTGTAGTCACACTGTCTCTTCCACTAATTTTTTCTCAGTCCTGAGAAGGCCTGTCATCATTCGGCTCTACTTGTCCATACCTGGCACATCCTCAGACCTACTATGCCATCAAAGTGGGACTCACCTACCTGACACCCTTAGCTGTCAGAGCTTAACACAGAGGATGTGGGCATGATCCAGCTATTATCTGCAGACATCTCAGACCACTGCCCTACTTGGATCCATACCTGGCAGTCAACCTTAAGTAACCACCTGCTCTGCAAATTCCTACTATGTGAATGCCCATATAGAATATGGTGTCTTTCTCTGCCTCAGCCTGTGATTCCACTGCCAACTCTAAAGTATTTCTCCATCAGCTCAGTGTGACCTAAGGAATGCTCCTCTTCCTTGAGGAAATGTACAGATTAGCCCACAACAACCAGAAAACCTAGATCCAAGGAGAGAAGGGAAGGACAGCAGACCTTTCTCGAGTGTGAGAGAAAGTGACCGGATTGGTTTAGGAAATATGGAACAAACTAAAAAACAGGGACATGTCTTTTCTGGGGTTTGGGGGGGTTTGTTTGTTTGTTTGTTTGTTTGTTTGTTTGTTTTTGGCAAAATCCCTAAATCTTTATTATAATCCAGCTCAAAATACAATGGTTTTTATCCCTCAGAGGCTGTGGCAATCAATAACATGCCCTTGCCTGCCACATCTCATCAGTGATCTAGAAGCCAGAAATACAGCCATAGGAAGGTCTATATGTCCAACCAAATTATTAGAAGCCAGGTCTAAGCAGGGGCCTGAATGGAAGATTTATCAGAAGTTAGTCTGTCTTCAAACAGAGCTCTCAACCTATCCCTGCAAAATATACCTCCCAAATTATCCATGCCCTGTGGCGTGGGCACCAACAATTTCCAAGAAAGGAGCTCATGCTATGTCCTTTAAAATCTGATTTCTGGCCAAAATGGGAGACTGAGTGCAAAGTCTCTTATGATTAAGCTCTCTTAAGAAAAAAAAGTCTAACCATAGTGCACATTAAAGTGCAAACCCAAAATAAACTGATATACCCAGACAGATCCTAAATCCCTTTGATCTCAGAGGACTGACCTTGGGGAGAGTGCAAAGAAGGTTTAAGACCCTTCCCTATGCCCCAAAAGTGCCTGAAAGAGCAAGTATCTTCTTCACAATGTTGACTACACTTGCCTGTGTGCTGCCTCTCATAGACCTTTGCTGGCCAAGGACACATTTTGATATCTGGACCAGCACCAGGTCAGCTCCCCAGAGCCATTCACTTACAGTTACAGCCCTGCAGGACTCAGGCAGGAGCCCGTTTCTGTGCTCCCATAACTGGCTTCTGACATGGCTGTCATGGCTGCCCTTCCAGGGCAGAGGTGACAGAGCCACGAGAACACTATTTCCTAAGGACCTGCTCTCAGTCTGACTTTTCACCTTATCGTGCAAACACCCACGAATACACTGAGGCTGCTGAGAAACCAAGCACCATCCCTTGGGTGTCCCAGTAAATTGGTTCCTACCTCCTGGCATCTTGGCCACTTCCTGGTTTAATTGCAAGTTGGTCTAAATTTCATTACTGCTCGTCCTCTCATAGTGAAGGTATGTACTGGGAGTTAAGAGGGGTGACAGGAAGATGGTCTTTAAGAGTTCTGGCTCATTGTTCCCTGCCTATCTCTCTCTCCTTTCCAGCGAACGCTATGGGTCCGTGCCTTGTACGACTTTGATGCTGTGGAGCATGATGAGCTGGGCTTCCGTAGTGGAGACATCTTAGAGGTCCTGGACAGCTCCAACCCTTCATGGTGGAAAGGACGTCTGCGTGGGGAACTGGGTCTCTTCCCTGCCAACTACGTCACACCAGTGCTCCTGTGAGGGCACAGTTTGCCCCAGAGGGCCAAGCTGGAGCTGCTCTTCTGACATGACAAGGGACAGAGAAGGAGTGCATCTTCCCTGGCCACCAGGACATACATTGGTTTTGGTTTTGTCTTAATTTATTGGCAACTTATTTTTTTAAATGTTGGTATGAAAGGGAAACCTTTGAAGAAAATATTATTTTTTCCCCCTATTTTTCACCTTCATGAAGGGGAGGAGCAAAAATCCTGGACTGTTCATTGAGACCTTGCTGGATCCTCCCTGCCCTGTCACCTCTTTGGCTAACGATTGATAACTTCCTGCAACTAGGTTTGTTCTGTGGAAAAGCCCCTCAGAAAAGTCAGACTTCAGGTTCAGTATTCAGATGGTCCTACCCCTTCCTTTTGGAATTCACCCACAAGAATTAAATGATCATTGGTAATCCCATCAATCCTTCAAGTAGGAAAGGAAAGTGAAGGGGCTTTAGGTTGAGGTTCAAGGCAATTTGTATTTTTCTAAATAGCTTCTGGCTTACCCATCTCCTACTGTGTGTATGGACTGTATGGATATACCAGATGAAGGGAAAGGATCCTGTGAGCTTCTGTACAAAAAAAAAAAAAAACAGTGGTGAAGGTATGGGAGGGCAAGAACCTACTTTCTTTGTTGCTTCTGATAGTCCCGGTCTTCTTTCCACACCCCATAACAACTTACGCCATTTTCAAGCTGCTCTCTTAGGTATCTACACTTCTGCTAGATAGCCTGGTTAGAGCAGATCAGGCCATTCAGCTAAATTAGTATCCACTGGATTGGATAACAATTAATATCCCTCACTGGTTCATTTTGTAAAACTGAACTGGGGAGGGGTTAGAGAGAAGAGGTTTTACTGGTTTGGTGGCAGAAGTTCTTTCCCTGAGAACTTGGGGTGTTGAGGAGCACTGTGTACACAACTCTGCCTTACCAGTGGAATGCCTCATCCAACAGGTTAAGCTGTTACTTTACCGTATGCAGAGAATAAAGTTGTGGCCATCAAACAGTCTGTTCTATGTTCCAGTTTCTTTTGGATAAAATAGGTTTTCAAATCATTGCTGAGTGAATGCCCAGATGTCATAGAAATATACTGCAAATGCACATTAAAAATGAACCAAACTCTGTGAAGGATACACTATTCATAACTACTGCTCAGGCAAGTTGATATTAAACAAACTGCCTGAATTTTTCACAACATGTGGGACCTCAGCAGTCAGCATGGAAGTGATGATTAATCATTCTTGAAAAAGAAAGAGAAGGCAAGTGAAAAACTCTAAAAATAAATCAGACTCAGCAATAAAAAAAATTGTACTTATCTTTTTCTAGTCCCAGTGGGAGAAAAATAATCCGGGAAATAGGTTCTTTAGGTAAAGTCCAATTCAGTGTAGTTGGCCTGAACAAAGCTGCCAGCTAGATAGAGTATTAGCAGAAAGAACCCATTTTGAGAGAACTCCACCAGAATCAGATTATTAATGGGTGAAGTAAAACGAGAATATTTAACACAGCATATAAACTCTAAAGAGAATAGAAAACTTCGAAAGACACATTCAGAGCTTACCTCCATTGGCTACCAGGGAGGTCCAGGAAATGGAAAGACACCATGTGGCTGCCAGGGCTGGACTTGGCCCTGTTCTCTTGCAAAAGCTCTTTTCTGGGCCTTTAGTGTCTTCTTTTGAAGGGAAGTCCATGAGGCTTCTTTTGGAACGAGATACCTTATTATTTGTGTGAGGATGTAACCTCAGTGATTGCATAGTTTGAAGAGTGTTTTGTTGTGATTTGCCCTTTTTTAACCTTTATGTTTGTTAGTTTGATTTTTGCTAAAGTAGTAACAAATTTGGAAGAGAGTGTTAACATTCAGTCAGAGAGACCAGGGGAAAGATGGATGCAAAGAAACCAGAGACTAGCAAAGGCAGAAGAGGGATAAAAATGATGAATCCTTCATATTCAGCTCTGACTGAAACAGAAGAAATGGTGTGTTCACAATTATTCCTGTCATGTCAAATCATCTTTCAATTAATTCCTTTTTTTTATTAGTTATGTTTAAAACTAGAAGCAATGTCTCCTTTTCCTTTCCTCAGCACTCTAAAGACCCTCTTGGTAGTGAAGATGCAGTTGCACAAAATTAATTGAAGATAACGCACTTAGCAGTTTGACAGCTCTTCACACATTTGAAACCCCTTTACAGAGATTAACTAATTAAGCAAGTCTAAGTAGTGCATTGTAAGTACCCCCATCTTAACTCATGACTCATTTGAGGAAGAGGTAAATTTTCACGTGATTTTTTTTAATTGATGTTTAAGGAATTAATACTTAAGGTAATTAGTATTAAAGGGCTGCTCGCTAATTATGGACAACATACCAGAACCACAGTAAAATCATGATTTCTCATTATGAGCAGCACCTAATGACAGCAAAATTACTAGGAGGCGAAAGTATCATGGCGTCTGTGATAACTACACTAGTGCCATGTTCTGTCCCGCCTTGTGCAGTGGCCAAGCTTTGGTCTGCCATACCCAGTCTCTGTTGCCTCTGCTGTTGTCCTTGCCTGATCCCCAGAGCAGAGGCAGTGTTACCTGCATTTACTGCACATGCCAGTAGCTGGGAGGCACAGGCGTCAGACGGCATTTTTGTACCCTCCCACAGTAAAAGTTGTTTTCCTCCCAGCAAAACAACAGCACAAAGAACCCCAACTATTCCCAAGTCCGTGGAGACTCTGGATACAAGGGGAGGCAAAGTGGGGAGTTTTGTGGGCATAGAAGGTGCTGTAGTCACAGGAGAGAGGTTGTTTTCCATGCCCCATGCCATTTTCTTCCTGTGAAATTCTCTCTCCCATAAATTGGGCCACTTAATACGCAGAGAGAGAGAGAGAGAAAGAGACACTCTCCTCCTCCACCCATATATCCTGTCAACCTTCCAGCTCCTTCTTCCAACAGGTTTTAATTGTAACACAATCCTTGTTAATATTGTGGTGATTCACTTACACCTGTGCTGTGAAAGCCTCGGATTCTATTGCCTGTGCAGAAGCACATGTTAGCAACCTAAGACTGGAGCCTTAAGGTGACAGTGTGATGCACTGAGTTCACCTGATATTTACCAGTGTTTTGGAAACCTCTAGAAAATATCCCAAGAAGGTCCACTGCAAAACTGAAAAGTGAAGGAATAAAGAGGGAATTTTGTTTGTTATTTGTCTTAAGCAAGAAAGACAGTTCATGAGAAAAGAGATTGTAAACAGAGATAAAAGTAGGAAAAGTATGTGGGAAGGCAAACATTATTATAACAAATGAAACAGAGGAAGCTGGACTTGCATAGGGAAAAATAAGTTTGATGAGAACAGCTGAGCTGTGCTTTCTCCTGTCTGAAGTAACTTCTTGCCTATGTTCTGCTGCAGATCCATATTTTGTCTAAAAATGTCTCTGTGATTAATAAGGCTGAGCTAAAAACAGTAAATGGAAGTCTCCTGTCATGCAGATGATGTCCAAGCAGTTTTCTGTGCCACAAAAAGAAGGTCTCTCTGTCTTGGTGTACGTGCTTACTGTAACAGCTGTGTTCACTGGAGCACACTGCTGAAACAACGGGATCACGGCAGGTTCCCATCTGACTCCTGACAGGGGAAGAGCACCAGGGAGATGATCCTCAGGGCTGCCACAAAGTCCACACCTGGTCAGACTGCTGGGCCAGTCTCCTGCACCAGGAAAACAACAAGTTTGTGGGTTGTTGTTGTTATTTTTTAAATAGAAAGTACTTCTCAATTTCAGTGGGCTGTGCAGGAAATTTGAAGCTTTTCACAGCAGCCATCTGTTCATCATTTTTTCTATTCAGCAGCACCTCTCATCCTTCCTCCCCAATGGGATCCTGCTGCTGCAGGCTCTTGAAAGGCCATTTTGCCTTCAGCCCTTGTGGAGAGCAAGCAAGGACGTCAGAAGTGAAAGATCCAGCAGCCAGGACCACATAGTCAGGAGAAATCAGCCCTAAACAGCAATGTGGTATCAGTTGGGACATGTTGCACTGCAGGAGCAACACCCCAGCAGCTGTAGTCCAGCCGCAAGGTGAAGGGTGATCTCTGAGTAGGAAGCAACAGGTCTTTAGTTATGTCCATGTCACAGCACAGGGACAACAAGGAAGTCTGGTGGGACAGAAATGTGGCCATCTGGGCTAGGGCTGTGCCAGACTCTTGCTCTGCTTCTGCAGCTCTTTGCCAAGGAGCCTGGGTTACACCAGACTAGGTGTGAGAATTGTTTGGCAGCGCTGCCCGCCCCTGCCCAAGGCAGCCCCAGAAGCCTCTGTGCACCTCCTTGCAGCTGCAGCCCATCACCTCACTGCTCCTACATGCACTAGAAAGCCCAGGGCCCAACTTTTGCCTCCATGCTGATAGAAAGTGCTCTGCAGACATCTCACTTCAAATACTTGTTCAAAGCAATTGGCTTAGGTGCTTTTAAATGAAACCCCATAGAGATCAGTTGAACCCATTAGTGTTCCCTAGATGATCCAGGCAGTAACATTTACTGGTTAAAACGCACTCATGGACTAAAAAGCTCCTCACACCCAGCCACTCCTTGCTGCTGAAAATTTTGTATTTCAATGGGGAATGATGAACTGAGCACGTGATAAAGCCTTTAATAGCCCTGAGGAAGAGGGCAGAACATTGCCATTTTCTCCAATTTTTCAGAGGCAACTTTCATGTGACAGAACTCAGGAGCATTAATTCGCATCAAACACAAAAGAAGCTTCTTACATTAGCAGAACTGACAGTAGAAAACAGTCAATGACTTATCTGTGAGCTACAGGACAGCAGGGCAACAGGCAAGTGAATAAGGAAAGGTCACCGACCTTTGTGTGGAGAGAAAATTCAAAGCACATTGTCTACTGTCATTGTGCAAGTGAGAGGTGCTTGGCTGGTGTTGAGCTTGCCAACATGAAAATGCAAAATTTCAAAAATGGCAGGCATGCAGGGATCATTGTAGACATGCAGAAACAAAATTAGCTCAGGCAACAAAGGGAGGAAGAAGAAACAAACAAATTAAAAGATCTCTAGATATCTTGCAGCTTCTCCCCGCTAGTCTAAGCAGGTTCATTTCCACCAGGGTTTATAAAAGATACAGCCATGGTGAGTTTGTTTGTCATAAATGAAAATGAGAGCAAAGCAGTGGGGAAAAAAAATGCAGTTTATGGCGTGATTGTACACTTAAAGCTATAAAATGGTGACAATGTCCTGATATCATGACTGAAGTTCCATTCTCTGTTTAAGTGGAGCTTCTGGGAAACCTCTCAGTGATGTCTACGATTCATGCACATATACGAATTTTATGATTCTATATTCAAACACAGACAAGGAAAAGAAAAAAGAAAATCCGCAAAAAAATATGAGGTACCTTCTCTACTAATCTAGAGGTCATTTGCAAACTATCTTTTATGTCTTTGCTGTACTGAATGTGTCATAACTTCCTTGTGGTACTGACAGTCCCTCTCCCTTGTCAAATTCCAAGAAGGGTACTACTGCAGTGCCAACAGATAATAATAAACAGCAGAAACCAGTCCTTGGTGACCCTTCTCGTGGCTGAATGTTCTCTGTCAGGTGCAGCACACCAGAAGTTTGGTTGCAAAATGCTGAATTAGAAGTAGATTGCACCAACAGTTTATTTTTTTTTTGTCTCGTCAAAATTTAAGGAGAAAAAAATTTCAACTGCAAGTTTGCTACCAGCACCAAAGGATTGGAAAACACCCTTTGCCCTGCCCCTTCTAGAGTCACTTTCTTCAGAGCTGAATGCATGTGTAGCTCGTTCTGAATTAGCAGCTTTTCACACTCACTTGGCAGAGCTGTGAAATAAGAGGGATATGTGGCAGCAAAGAATCAGCTCTCTGTAGCTGTGTATCTGTATATCTTGCCATTGTGATGGCAGCTATTTGCCTGTTATCGGAAGAAGATGATCTGCTAATAACAATGGACGTGATTTCATCACAGCTGGTGAGTCAACCAAACATCTGCTGCCGCCCTGCAAAAAACCATCCACTTGTTTTTTGCTGGGTTAATGAGTTGAGTCAGCTCACCGAAGGCAGCATAAGGAGACCCAGAGCCAGCGCAGGGTGAGCAGTGGGAATGTACAGCCAGGAGGAGGAAAGGGTAAGACAGAACCTCCCTGTCCTGGCAGCAGGAGCTATTAGATCACCTCGTCCTAGGCTGCGGACTCAGCAAAATGAAAACTTACCTGACATTGAGGTTGACATAAAGCCTTGACATGAGCAGGGGATTTTTTTAAAGCTTGTTTGGGAGATAGGAGTGAGGGCAGGAAAGGGGGAAAGAACTCTGATCTGCTACAAACAGTACATCTCCGTGGAAGCCTACAGATGTTCCAGTTAAGCAGCAAAGCTGTAACAGCATTTTTTGGGAGGGAGGGGTTTGGACTGTAAATTAAAGCAGGGGAAAAATAATTCTTAACATGACCACAATAGTAAAACTCTCCATCATTTAAACTATTATCAGCACTGACTCTGAGGAGAATGGACCATACATGACAGTTTTCAGGAGAAATGACAATAAAAGTGAGAAGCACCTTGCTGCCCTGTGAAATACCTAAATTAGTGCCACTTGTTGCTGATGCTTCTCTTTTGGGGTGGGGTGCAGTATCAGTCATGTTTATCAGGTTGGAAAGCACACCAGTGCTTACCAGTTTAAATCTTCAGCATCAGCTGACCAAAATGATAGCTGTGTATTCTCATTTAAAATGTGCATGACTTGTAGAGCATAGACATTTCACAAGCACTTACGCAGCAGAATGCACTCTGGAACACCAGTCATAAACACCTTGAATTCAGGACTCCAAAAATAAGAGGTAAGGCTTCAAGACACACAAATGGGTGGTTTGCACTGACTTTGGACAAATTCTGACTAAAAAGTGCATATTTAAAAGAGAAGGTTTGTAGACACTTGAACAACATAGCAAGCTTGCTGTGGTCTCTACCATACAATCTCCAGCTCAAGGCTGACAAGAGGGCTGTATACAAGGTTTATTGGATGAAATACTCTGGCCTTGGTTATGGGAAGCTGGAGACCGTGGTCACAACCATCCCTTTGGTCTTCTGAAGCCTTTGGCTCTGTCAGTGAATTGAAGGACAACCACAATGATGAGAGATACCATTACTAACAAAAGACTAGTGGTGTTTACTGTCTTTATAACACATTTAAATATGAAGCCTATTTTTCTGAAGTGCTGGCTTCCCTGGGCCTGGAGAAGCTGTCTCTGAACAGCATCCTGTTTTAGCTGGAGTGTATGGCTGTAGCACACGAAGGCTTGAGTGTGACTCTGGGAGGAGGGGGGCACCTGAGAAGACAACTGAGTAGGCAAGTGCGACTCAGCTTTGTCTGAGTAAATTGCTGTTGTATGTTTTAAGTCCATGGAGCTATTCTGATTTTTACCAGCTGTGGTCCTGCCTCGTTATTCCAGAAAGAGATCATACTTTAATCTGATAATATCTTCAAGTAGGGAGCCAAAGGGTGTGGGTAATGATTTACTCCTCTTTGAAATTATAATTATAATCTTTCATCTATTTAAAGAATCTTTATATTTACCTGTGTAAGACAGTCTAATATGGTCAAAGCTTTGTGGTTTTCTTTTCTCATGATTCAGACAAATCTGACCACAGCTCCAAAGCTCTTCTCAACCTACTCTTCATATTACACTTTATTGTTTCTACCTTCCTTATTTCTGCAGCCTCCAGCTTATTGAAAAAGCTGCTAAAAAGGTTGTGTCTTGTTTTGTTTGTTGTTGTTGGTTTTTTTTTTCCAACCATGTCTATGCAGGGAATGTCATTTAGGAAAAACAGCTGGTTAACTTAGGAGCTGGTTCAGCTCAGTAAATCACTCCAGCTAGTGACAGTGGCGTGACTGTTTCACAGTAAGTGGTCAAGCCCAGCACCCTGCATGGATGCACACCATCCACACAGCAGAAGTGGAGGATGCTGTATTGCATGGAGACCCAGCTGGTGTAGAATAACAGACCTCACAGGGGAGTCACTGAAGCACAACCATGTTGTAAATGTACAGAAATGATTTTCCCATGTAAAGAAGAGCTAATATTTTGAGGAGTACAACACCCAAGGAGGCTGAAGCCCAGCGTATACAAGACACGTGTTGTGTTCAGAGACCATTAACCAAGATTGACAAAACCATTTTTAATGCAGCTGTCTTTTTGTACATGAGAAATTCAAATTTATGTTGAGCATCCTGTTACTTTGAGTGTGGGTGCAAAACTCTCTAATAGCATGTGTACTGCTTGTATAGACAAGGCTTGACTGGCTCAGCACTGCAATCACATCAGCCTCCTATTTGCATCCTGCCAGTCTCTCTTTGCACTCCCACATTAGCTAGAAGCTCTTGTCTTCATCATCTAATATCTTCATCCTGCATCCACAGCTTAAAGGCTTCATTATGATCCTAGAATTCATTCTACAGTGTTTCTAAAGTTCATCGTCCCCGTCACCTTCTCTTTCGAGACTGTGTAGATTTGCAGATCTGCTTTCAATTGCCTTACACCTGTCATGGATATGAGTGTACTCTCTTGTACACTCTCTTTTTGTGTGTGAGGGGGGCTTGTTTTATTTTTTAAGTTTCGAAGATGTTATTTTAGTATTTATTCTTACTATTCCCAAGTTGCCATAAGTGCTTGGGAATGCTAAATCCAGACCAAGACCAAGGTCTTTAGTGCTGGCACTATGGCTGTGCCCCAGAGTTCTCACAGCTTACAGCTAGTGATAAGAGATGTACAGGCAAGTAGATAGGAATAGGGCAAGGAAGCAATGAGGCAGGATAGGTCACTGTGATGGGCAAAGCAGCAGGAATTTTTGACTCATCTGAGCATCTCAGAGCATGTTATTTGAGTAAAGTATTTCCCTCTCTGACTTGAAATCCCTCTTAAGACTTGCTTGTAGTAGGAGCACCACTGCAAGTCGTAATTCCGCTGTCAGTGGTCCCTCTGCTTCCTTCTCACAGCTTTGCTCCTAATGAAGCAGTGTGGTTACCTCACACCCAGTGAATGGTGCAGGGAGGGAGCTGGACTGTTCCAGACATGGGCAGACATGGGCAGCCAGGCCATGGGTTGTCAGTCCAGCACGGCTTTGCCCAGCACAGGTGCTCTGCTGGGGGTCTGATCTCTTATCCCCAACTAAAGAGCACCAAGGAAAGAAGAGTCCTTAAAAGAGAGTCTGCTCATCTATGTAGGACCACAATTCTTACCTGGAAGAATCATTTTGTCTCACCTTGTCAACTCGTAGTTTGTAAGACAGGGCTGGCCTCCCCTTACCATCTGCAGAGCACACAGATGCTCTCAGGTCATAAACTAGTCTGGAAGTTTGGGTTGCTGCTGTGGAATGAATGCCTGATTCCAATTAATAAGGGATGGAGCTGAGAGAACCCCTGTGATGTGGGAATCCAAGTCAGCAGGTTTGGCAGAACTCTGTGAAGTTTCAGCCTTGGCGTCAATGTCAAAGTTTTAGGAAGCAGCAGCCTGTGCTGGCTCAGTGGCAGAGTTCAGGCAGCAGTATGAAATTAAAAAGTAACATATGTCAACCAGGGAGGAAAAAAAAAAAGGGACCACAATTGTTGTAAAGCAGAAATTATGAAATTACATTGACTGACACAGAAAACTAAATACATCAAGGACATAACCCTGACTAGAAAACCTAAAAACAGTAAAGGATTTTAAGAAAATTTGGAATAGAAATAACTCTAGCAACGATACAGACTTAATGACATTTTAATTGGTACAATGAAGACATGGGGCCCTGAGTTAGCTTTTATGGAATAAACAATGTATGTTAATCCTTGCAAACTCTGTCCTATAGCTTTGTCCCTAGTCACACCCAAAACACCAGGAGTGAAAGGACGACAATAGGGAAATCATTTACCTGGATATATCCATGCTGAGAAAGGCTGTGACATGTTCAGAAAATAAAACAGGAGGACTGACAAAGGGGGAAGAGGATAGTTTTCACCAAACCATGACTTCATGAGTCCATGAGAGCCTCAGTGTCACACTGAATGGAGGACAACAAAATGGGAAATCACAAAGGCCTGAATCCTTACAGAGGCTTTTATTTTCACATCCAACTTCATTACATTAATGGCATCTACTGCCCATTAATGGTATCTAATGCTCACTAGTTGCAGTGGAACTCCCTTGCATAAGTGGGAATTCAATGTCCAATTGGACTTGAGGATCTGACCCTCTAAAATGGACTTTGCCAGTGTTCCTGGAGCCCCTGCTGTGTAAGGGCTGCTGTGGGGGGAGTACCACGTGGGATGGGAACAGAGCATCCTGTCATGTGGTGGAGGGGAGTTGCTGCACACAGGATACTCTGGTGTGGAATGTTGACATCCTGGACCAAAGTTAATAACTCATGTCTTCATTTTTGTTCTCTGACTTTCCCACTAATGTTTCTTCAATATTTCTGTGGGTTTGTGTGTACAGCTGCCTGTGGTCCAGAAGGTCTATTATCTTCCCATCCTGACAACTTGATAGGCAGTAGAAGGAGTGGGATATAGCACTAAGAGGTAATTAACATTCAAATAGGTCAGGAGCTCACTTGGGGGTTGTGCATGACTGGGTTTTCCCAACTCCTTGTCAGAAATAAGTGCTGATAAGAGCAAGGGCAGTCACCAGTGGTGAAACTGCAAACATGAAATCAAACCTTGGTGGTGCTTGGGGGCAAGGAGGAGTTCACCTTGCACATTTGCTCACCTGCAGGAAAGGGAGGTCATGAAATGCTGCCCAGCAAATACTGAATGTGCTACAGAGAGCTTACAGTTTGCTTCCTGCACCTCTTCTCTGCTATCCAGGGCAATCTCGTGACCCGAGAAGTTTCCTTTTTGTTGGATATAATGCATCAAGCACCTCTCTCCTGTCCTACACTGATCTTATGGGCCCCTTATTTTCAATGTACACTAAACTGTACGTGTACTACTGTGTGTATGTGTGTGTCTATAAAGATACAGTTAGTACCTGCTTAGATTTGTGGGTATGTGTGCTTGTTAGGAATTTCATAATTTCTCCTGGAGTTTCCTTACGTGTAAAATGGAGATAATAACACGTAATTACCTACCTTGCAGGGCTGCTGTGAGGACAAATTAACCAATGCTTGTGTGGGTGTTTGCAGATGAAAAGCATGATATTAAGACTAAATATAATGATTGAATGTTACAGAAGAGAGTTTGTATTTATTATGGTGACTGAATATGAGTCGAAAGCATTTTGTGGGTATTTATTTCTTGTGCAGTACTAAGTATTTGTGGAAGGTGGGAAACTGGTGGAGCTAAGTTTGGGGTAGGTGTCAAAGAAATGGTTAAAGTTCCTCTTTAACCTTTACAGCCTACTGGCTTTCTTCGTCTTTCAACTAAAGCTAATGCTGAACAAGAGAACAGAGGGATGAAATAGGGCCAAGCTATAGAGGAAGGGAATGAAAATAAAATACAATTGAAGGTCATGATTTCAAATAACAAAAATATAAAAAAAAACAACAAATGGAAAAATAAAGTCTGGAGAAACGAGAACAGGGAGAGAAAAGAAACCTCAGGGACATATGGTATTACATTATCTCAGTAGACGGAATTATGAGAAAGTAAACACCAATTTAAAAGAGGCATCACAAACAATTGATGGAAGGCATATGCTGGGAAAGAAAAGGAGTGGAAAGAGAAGGAAGCAAGAGATGTGCTTAATTATTTTTTGTTTTCACTTCGTTAAGTGTAATGGCATCATTCTTTTATTTCCTATGTGTTGTTGAGAGGCACTTCTCTGCAAACCTAAAAGATGGTGTCAAGTATTTCAGATGCTTTTTCCATGTGTTCCATGGGCAGGTTGGTAAGAGTTAAGGTGTGGATGCATTTGTCAGCCTGAGAATGGCCCTGTCTGGTTTCATTTGGCTTTCATGCTGTCTCTGGAGAATTAATGGAACAAATGCATTTCCGTCTACTTCAGTGAAGCTGTACTGTGAGTGAATCAGACCCATTCTCACTGCTAAATGTAGCTGTTGCCCTATGAAACCCTGATCAAAGTGTATTTCAAGTTAAACCTGGAATGTTTTGTGATTAAACCAAAACAATAAAACAAAATCTTAATTGTTTTGGTGAGTATGGTAGGTTGGTGTGTGAGCTGCCCAGAGGAGTGGCAAGGGGAGGTGGACCATGAGAAGAGTAAGGAGTAAATGACCAGTACATTGCAGAGTTCAGGGAGCAGACTGCCTTTCTTTGCAAATTGTCCTGTCTTGGAATGGAAATCATTAGCCAACATCCTTGCAGGGTCCTGTGGCCTGTTTGCTCCTTCTTGTTCACCCTCCCTCATCCTCACCCTCCTTACTTCAACATCTCTCCAAATCCAGATGGCTCTAGTTCTTCACCTGGTCCTTGTTTCATAGATCTTCCTTGCACCCCAAAACTTATTTTGGGCTGAATCATTCTTATCTCAACTCATTGGCCTAAATTAATCCTTTGTGTAATTCAACTGACTAAAACTGACGTAAATGGAATTACATCAGAGCTGAAATTAACCCAGTCTGACTAAAATAGCACCTGCCTTTTCTACCAAACCAATGCTTGTCTCTTCCCCATCTCCACCCACATATCATGATTTTAACATTTCTTTCTTCTCATTGCTCTTTCACTTATCCTGCTGCCATGAGCAAGCTGTGTTCTCAGTGGTTGGTGTTCCCCTCTTCTCTCCAGCACCCTGTTCTTCATCCCCACAGCACAGGCTGTTGGTTCCTGTTAACAGCCAAAACTTGCCTCTGTCCAAGTCTGTGCAGCAGCTTTTCATCTTCCTTTGGATTTTCCTGTTCTTCACCACAGAGATCAGACCCTGTTTGCAGTGGGCACTTCCCATGCCTACAGAAATTACAGTCCTACTCCAAAGAAAGTGGAAGTCAGAGTGCCAAGACACACAAAAAGGAGGAGGGAAGTTAGATGAAGGTGAAGGGATTTGCCAAAGGTAGCCTAGCAAGTCAATGGCAGAGTTGTGGATGTCAGACTCAAAGCTCCTCCTCCTTTTCCATGACTACCTTTATGCCAGCATAGCGCTTCTCATCATCTCTTTCGCCCCTTGTCTTTGGGCCCTCACCCTCACACAGTAGTTAAATATCTCCTTCACTTTTTTTTCTCATCACCTCTGGCTCTCTGACTTCTTTCAGTTTTCCCTTGGAGCCTGCTCGTGTTTACTAGGCTTTCTTCCCTCGTCTTGAAAAGAGGAAAATACTGTGTGTTCGCAACCAAACATAAAGTCAGGCTCCTCTGGTTGAGTACTTTGTTTGGCAGCATGCTCCACCATTCACACCTGGGTATCTCTCTGGGGCAAGGATTTATTCCGTAATTGCTCTGACTTATTTATTATCATGGCATATGTATCTGCAGTGTTATGCAAACCGTAAAGGTTTCTAATTCTAAAGGTCGACATGGGTGTACCACGTGTTTACCTTCCAAATGCAGATGAGCGCAGAACAAAAGGGACTGGCAGACCTCTGAGTAGATGAAGACAGGGAATCACCCTGATCTAACTAATTTGCCAGGGCAGTGTTCACAAAGTAGGTTACCTAGTGCTGCAGACAAACAACCCAATCCAAACTCACCCTCTTTCAGATGACTGATTTAATTGCCCAGCATTGCTGTGTAGTCCCACAGCAGTAGATAGACACTCAGAGCAGGAGCCTATGTGTTTCTCACTGTAAATGTCAGGCTACCCAGTTTCCCACACTGAGACTTACCTATGGAGCTTTTTGTCCCTCAATGTTGAGTGCCAGCCAGAGCTTCCTAGCAGTGGTGGACAGAGGCTGTGGTGTTCCCTTCCCATGGTAGATTTGTCCCCAAGCTCAAAAGAGCCTTGCTGCAGCTAATGTCCCTCAAAAGCTGGAAAGCCGCTGTGCTACCTGGTGACCAAGGCCACCAGTACATCCCTCACACTGCTTGTCACAGTGTGACCGCAAGCACTGGCATGAATGATAGCTGAGTTGTGATTTGCTGAGTTGTGATTTGCTATTCGCATTGCTCTGCAGCGTTGAAAGAGGATCACAAGGCAATTACTTTACGTGAGCACATGAAGTGACCCCACTGCATCCTATATGCAACTTGAATGAAGAGTACAAGGATAAATTAAATGTTTGTGAGAAATGCAAAATGCTAAGCCATTAGTTGCAGTCGTTCCCAAGATCATCCGCTGTCTAATAGCATTTCCTGCCTTACTGTGACTTAGGTCAATTGTCAGCATGAGTGAAAAAAAAAATGTTATTGCTTCCTCTACTAATTGACAGCCTCAACAGAGTGGAATTAAAGCCATGAATGCTGGACTCTCTCATTCTGCTTGTCAGAGCAGAGATACTCTGGTAGGGATGGGGATCTGCCACAGGCTGCACTCTTCCCCAGGGGATGCAGCTGCTTCTCCCACAGAAGAAAATAAATACAGGAGGGTGGGGAAGAAGATGTGGGGATCTGGCAAGCAGAAACCTGTTCCTGAGCCAGCCTTGCTAGAAGAATAAAAGGAAAAATGCCCATGGTCACTCTCAAGGGAAGAATTTTAAAAGATCTCACCAAAGGATGGCAAGGCAGAGAGAAAAGAGCAGGTGAGCAGGATAAGCTAAACACAAGGAGAGATCTAGAGATTCTTCATTGTCAGAAGAGGGAAAAAGGAACATGGATAAACTCAGAGCCGTGGCTTATTTCTCCCGCATCTTCTCCTCCCCCTCCCTTTCTTCTATGTGCTTTGCATGAGTGTGCATCATTGTAACCTACTGCAGCCTCGAAATAAGGAGTACTGGGGGACAATCTGTCTGAAAAATACCCCTCTGCTGAAAAGAATCTCTTAAATATGATGATCAAAGTGTTCAGATATTAACAGATGAGAATGGCTTATGAATCGGGATTAGCTCAGAATCCATTTGAGTATTTTTAAACCTCAAAGACTGAAAGCTATAAACTTTCCTAAGAGAAATGCCATTTATTTTAAAATGAGCAGCAAAATCTTGATTAATTGAGTTGCAAAAGAAATATATCTAAAAACAGGCAGGGGAGGAACATAAGTGCATTATGCATTTGAGTTTTGCTTTTGGAAACCAGATCTTTCCATCAATGCTGATCTGAAAATATGATATTCTAAGCCTGAATTCAGGTGTCCATAGACCCAGGGAGGGGCAACCTGAGTCACTGCTCCTGTGACACTACCTCAGGACTAAGGCCACCACCATGCCTCTGGATGGCTGCCTTAGAAGCTTTTCCCTACTGAAATTCAAGGTAGTAGTGTCTCCAGTATCAAAGTGCAGGCACTACACTACTTTCTCTTTCTGTGGCTTTGGGGTGCCCAGAGTGCACCCCTACTCAGAGCAATGTTATAGCCTGGGATAAATGCTGCTGTACAGTGCCTTGGTCAAGCTGGAGGCTGATTTGTCCACAGAAAGAGCAGCTGTAACAGAGGCAGGGGGTGTCACCTGGTACCTTTTTTATGGCCTTAGTTCTGCACTTATTAAACAAAAAAAAATTAAACAGCAGATTTCAAGCGTAACTTTCTGTAAAGTTTTGCTTTCACACCTACAACACGTCTCTCTGGAAACAGCCTTTCCGGAGGGAGGTCTGGTTGGCTCCTTTTATTTGCTTTCTCTGACTCATGGGAATCACTTGCACCCACTTGATCTGCCTGCACTGTGGCACTGCTGGCCAGAGGCACTGGCGAGTAAAAGGCAGGGAGTTTCTGGAGCTAGCAACGCTTCTGATAAGGTCATGAGAAGCTGATTTCTCCTTTGCACTGCCTCTTTGGATACTTTTAAGCTAAGTACACATCAGAGGCCAATGTATGCCAATGTACGCAAAGGGCATCTTCAAAACCAAACAAACACACTTCTACCACATCTTAGAACCTAGCTGTATGTTCATGAATCACAGATCAACTTGTTCCACCTCCAGGTCTAAGCCTATGCTTCAGCCTTCTGCACCTCCCCTCAGGAGGGTTCCCTTTTCTTTCCTATGCCACTCCCTTCACACAGTTTTGCATTTCTTGTGGGGGACGAACTGCTTCCTACCTGTTAATTTTTGTATTTTTAGGTCCAACTTTTAACTTCTCTCCCCCATATTCAAGCCCCACAGCTATATTCTTTTCCCCTCCTTATAAAAAGCAGAGTTTCCTATTTTGCCATGGCTTTTTTTAGGCATCTTCCAGGATGGCTCTCCTTCCAACTCTGCTTCCAACTACCTTCCTCCACTGATTATGCAGTTTCTCAAATGAATTTGCTCACTCTTGGATGCATCATGTCTCTCTTGCATCCCCTCCACTGACTCCCTTTTACCCACCACATAACATTAGGACATCTTATCCTTGTCATCAGCACATAATTCCATCTACCACCTCATCTTGCTGCACTGGCTGGTGGTCTGCTCCACAATGTCAAGATTGTCCCATTAATTACTTCCTGCCAGCCTGCTACTCATCCCTTCAGTTTCTTCCTGGGACTGCTAGGCAGACTTTCCTCTGCTCCAGTCTTCCCTCTCTCGATTACTTCTCTTCATGTTAGCTATCACCTGAGCATTTTCTCCAGAGAGTGGATAGCAATGCACACTGACAGGTGGCCAGTACACAAGTAAGTACACGATGCTGTAGACTTGTTGCTACCTTAATTTTTCAGTGCCCCTATTCCTGGTGTTCCTTTGTCTACAAAGCACACTGTGATTTGAGAGCTACATAATTATAGCTGCAATTAAGCATCCTATTCGGAGACTGCATTGCTGATTCCTCACTGTTTTGTTTAGCAACAGCTTCCATTCAGGGTTTGGCTCGTGTGTAAAGAGACTTTACAGTTGCTTTTTTTTTCTCCCCCCAACCCTTGCAGGAGAAACCAAAGTGTAGGTGATGTTGGTTTGGGGTTTTACTTTTTAAGCTCTCCTCCATGACAGTCCTGTGACGTAGAGTCATATTTTCCTCATTTTACAGATTGGGAACTGAGGCACAGCACAGGACTTGGCCAAGGGCCCTCAGGGTAGCTCAGCTGAATTGCAACCAGTTTTGAGTCCTTGCCTGTATAAGAGTTGAAAAATTAAGCAAGAGGCTAGGGTCAGCGCTATTTCTTACAGGAAACTGCCTCAGACTGCTGCTGTGTGAATGGGAGCAGTCAGGGAAAACAGCTAAAGGTCTTTCTGTGCATGCTCAGTCAGCAAATACCTTGCTGCAAGACATGAGCCCACGAACACAGTTGTTCCTTTCTGTGTCTTCAGAGGACTCTTTTACCTATTTACTCTCACATGGAAACAACAGCTGAAAAACTGAGTGGGAAGCCAGAAGCACTTGACTCATTTGCAGCAATTCTCCAATTCACTAGCTAGGTCTTCTCCCTGAGGCAGTGTAATATGACAGAAAGGAAGCATCTGAAAGCATTTCTTCATCCTCCAGATTGCAGTCTGTCACTGCTGCTGCAGAAGTGACACACCTACCTCCCACCGCCTGCAGCTCTTTGGGCCGCTGGAGGGGGAATTGTGAAGGCAAGAGCTTCTTCCTCTCCACCCTGAAATCACCTTGTTTCAGGCTTTTTAGCTCTGCCAATACTTGGACATGACTAATGCACTCATTCCTGTGCTGGCTTGGCAGCCCTTGCAAATGAAATTTCAGACTCTGGACAAGCAGAGCACAGCTCGCTGTGCACGTAGCAGTCTCCCCACAAACTCCTGGATCCTGCTGCAGAGAAGAGAGTCAAGAAGGTGCAATCTCCACCAAGCTTTTGTGAGCCTTGCTGTGGTGCCAGCCAGCACAGGGAAAGAGAATAGTGTTTAATAACAACCATGACACGGGCTCCTATTTATTTACTCTTCTATTCCAACACAGCAAAGACCCATCACCTCAGGCTAACCTATGGCTGGGACACTGAGAAATAGAAAACACTCTCTTGTATCTTCCATCACATAAGCAACGAACTGTCTTTGCAAAACTAATTTTAAACCAGTTGCTGCTTTTTATGGAGAAAAAACCCAAAAACCAAATCAAAACAAACAAAACAAACAAAAGACAACCCAAAAGTTAGTGTGTTTGAATCAAAGACATTTTGGTAAATCTTGTTGTTTTGTTTTGGAGGATACCACCCCCCAGAAAAAAACTTCTACTATACTAGCTCTCAACCACTTTATCACAAAATTATACCTTTTTTATTTTTTATCTCTGCCCTTGTTTTTACACCTATTTTGCATGTAAATGGTGACTGCTCTTGGGAGAAATAAGATGTAGGTGAGGGGGAAGGTATCAGAATTTTATTCCTGAAGAGATGAGCACCCAAACATTTATAACAAGAGCTTGTAGCAGTTTATGTCACAAGAAAAATACCGCTGGGAAATTTATCAAAGAATGTATTATAACGTGGGTTATTTAGGAACTGAAATTACATTGGAAGGACTGGCAAGAGAGATGTGTGCTCAGGACAAGTGCAGCTACAATTAATGCTAAATATAAGGTGTCATATCTTTATCTAATGCACAACCTGCACTGCTTCACAAAGGAAAGTGAAGCAATTAGGCCCAAATAACCAGATTATATGTGGGAGGTGTTTGAAGGCAGAAGATTTAAAACACTGTAATGCATTGGGGGAGGGTTACAACAAGAGGTAATATTTCCTGATAGGTTAGTTTACATCCTTAGGAAAATATTTTGGACCAGACCAGAAAAGTAAGCAAGACCTTAACCAGGACTTGGCTGGGATGACATCCAAACAAAGGTGAAAAGTAAAGAGGCCCCACCCTTCCTATGCACAGGAAGCCCCTCCAGCAAGTAATCCCCAGGAACAAAACAAATCCAAGAACAGATAGTGCAGTCCTGTGTGGATTTGCAGCTGCCTCAGCCCAACTCAGAGGCAGCCTTCTCCCTTCTTGTTTCTCTTAGAGCCAGTGCTAAGGGCAGAGAGGAAAACCTGAGTTCAAACAATTATGACTCTCTTTTAGAGTGGAAACTGGAATTCACTTCTCTATCCCAGAGGGGCAGGGACAGCCATGAGTCTTTCCTTGCACCCTGCCTGCCAAGTTCCTTTTTGTCCAGTCACGAAGGGTTAACTTTGTGACAGAGAGGGTAGTTTGTTTGCACAGCCCTTTTACCACCCTGTGAGTTGAGGCTGTCAGCCAGAGGGTCAGGGTTCATCAAAAGGAACTGAATCATCAGACATTATAAAAACTCCATATAAGAAACAGATTTGGTTGGAATGTATTGCTGTCAGAATGGGAAGGGGGATGAGATGGGACGCATGTGTGCATTGGGAGAGGGTCTCGCTCAGCTTTTGCAAAACTCCTTGCCCCTATTTATCATGTCAACACACAGACAACACTTTGTCTTCCAGAGTGAGAGATGGGGGCCAAACATTTCATCACAATAAGCCAAAAACAAATCTCTACTGCCTTTACTTGGATGTGGAAAATGCTCCCTTGCTTTTAAATATAAAACTATACGTATATTTGTGAACCTACTGTTGCTTTCATGTGGGAGTCTTACTTTAACACAAATGATTGTACAGCTACGAATGAGTAGAGCACCTAGGATTAAAGAGATTTTATTTAGCCCCACATGAAATAGCAGAGCTGATGGCAGCCTCTGGTACAGAAGAAACACAACCAACAAGTAGTTTAGTGAGCACTGGAACTAACAAAGCCGCATCTCCTGTGTGTTTGTACATTGTGGTTGATTGACTAGGATGTCTAAGATGGCATAAAATTAATTTGAAGCTCTTCCTACAGATCAGGCACTTATTAGCATTCTCACTTTTATGGAATATCTGAAATATAATAAGACATGAACCCACGTTGTAACTTACTCTGTCGGGGATTGTGATAGAGCCTTTATTTGCTATCAGGCTGGTTATTTTCACAAAATCTGTAGGAATGTAATTACACTTCTGACAAACTTGTTCAAGATCAGATAGTGGGCTCAAAAATTATTAGAGAAAAGGACAGACAGGCAGACAGATGCAGACACCATGACCATGTAAATCTCATTTCCATCAGAAATCAGGCTAAAAGAACCTATATGGAAATTAATTTTTAAAGGGGACTTGATAGGCAGAGGAGTAGACCTCTGCAAAGTGCAATTTCAAATTTTAAGTGAATTTCATGCTAGGAAAAGCTATTGGTAACAGTCTGGAATACTAAAATTCTCCCTTTTACCTAAAGGAGAGGAACAGTACAGAAAGAGCCGTGATGCCCCACCTTATCCTTGGTTTCATAAACTAAGGCACTGAGGGCAGGTGATTGCTTAGGGAGAGGAGACAAAGAGCAGCTCCAGTGGCTCTGTCCCTACATTTTTTTGTGCATGTGAGCACTTAGGGCTAATCACACATGTAAAGCACTGCAAATGCCTCTGAATGTTTGTATTTCACCACTGCCTTTGCCTTTATCCTTGTTTCCTTGCTCATTCCCTGCCAGCTCCATCCCTGGGCTGCAATGGGAAAGCACTGCTTTTTATCCATTGTGTATGTACTGCAAACCGCAGTGGGACCTGAATCTTGATTAGGGCCCCTAGCAACGATCACATACCCCGCAAAAATCATAATTTAACATTACAGCCCCTGGTCTCTCAGCTGGGATGCATGTGTGGAGCTGGGGGTATTTATTCATGGACTCCCAGCCAGAGATTGGAAGCAAGGCTGTTTTATTCCCAGCTCTGACACCAGCCTGCTGGGCGGCCTCAGGCACATCGCTCTGTCATCTTCCCCTCTGTAAGCTGGGTACCCACGCCGCCTGCTTTTCTGGAGTCACTGAGCTGCCAGTGGATTTGGGGAGGGCCAGCTAGCAGCCCACTGCAGCTGATGGGCCATGGCTTGCTCTGCCCATCTCCCTGGCCCCGCTCACATCCCCCCCTTTCCTCATGAGCACCCCACAGGTGGCTGCCCAGTGTGAAAAAGGGAGGAAAAAAGGTCTTCAATAGACTTTTGCATTTGCACCCCAAAATACACTCGTGGCCCAGGCCTGGTTCTCTTCCAAGCACTGCAGTTGGGAACGCCGGTGCTGGCCATGCCAGTGTGTTGTCCTAAATCTGTGTTCTTTCACCCAGTGTGGAAGCTGATCCACACACAGAATAGTGATACTTGTTTTTATTTCATGTCTGAGCAGAGATGGGTGCTAAGTGGCAAATCTACAAAGCTAGCAAGCATATTTATACATACATATACAATGTATATATATATATACATATACAAGCATACTTATACAATTTTATTCAGGTAACATTTGCATAATGAATCTACATCACTACCTGACTAAGCTGCTATTGCCTTCACTTTCCCTGCCCTCCGTTTAAAGGTACAGGGCATTTTGAATTCACGTGTTCAGTGGGTGAGGGTCTTCCCTTGGAGGTGTTTTCCCATTTTAATGCACTAAGTTCACTCATAGGACACAATTTCTCAAGTTAGTTAAAGATTTCTAACCCACATCTCTCCAAAGCTGGTGTGAGCTGACACATAACCAGCCTCTTCCCTTTATCCCATTGTTCCCCTTCATCGCATTCTGCATCCCTTAGGTCAAGTTGTTCTTCTTTTCCCAGAAACGGTTCTCTCCCCAACTTGTGCTCCCCGTCCCCAGAGGCCGGGGCCACGCCGGGGTGTGGGAGAGGGGCAGGACGGTGGGGACAGCGGTGTCCCCAGGGCCCAGGGGAGCGGCCGCCCCACCCGTCGGGGCGGGCTCGGGCAGGCCAGGTGAGGCGGTCCCGGCCCTGCCTCTCCCTCCTGCCGCAGCCTCTTTGCTTCCCTCCCGGCCGGCGCTGCGCTGGGGGTGCCGGCGGCATGGCGGAGTCCCAGGTGCTCCTGCTGGACGAGCTGCACGTCAACGAGAAGGTGACGGAGGCTCAGGCTCGGTTCTACTACAGCGAGGAGCAGCGCCGAGCCCTGGAGGCGCTGGTGACCCGCGGCGAGGCGGCGTATCGGGAGGCGCTGAGGAAGGAGCAGCTCCGCGACTTCCTCTCCAGCCGGGAGCTGCAGGACCTGCGGGGCGGATGGCGGGGGTACGACGACCCCCGGGAGGGCGGCAAGGTGGCGCGGGGGCCCGGCGGCGAGACCCTCTCGCTGGCCTACTGGCCCGAGTGCTCGGACACGGAGGTGCCCCCGTTGGACTTGGGCTGGACCGACAAGACCTTCTACCGGGGTATCAGCCGGGTGTCTCTCTTCACGCACCCCCGCAAGGAGGAGAGCGCGCCGCACCTGAAGGAGGTGGTGCGGGAGATGATCCAGCAGGCGCAGAAGGTACGGCCCGGCCTCGACGGGCCACCCCTGCCCGCCTTCACGCCTCGGCCGGGGGCAGGCGGGCGGAGGGCCTGGCTCGGGATGTGGGTGGAAGGCAGGAGAGAGCCCGCCACGGCTCTCAATCCAAAGGAGGAGCGTGTTGGCCATCCAGCTAGTCGGCACCCACCAGGCAGGGCTTTCCCTGCGACTTGTTGCCAGTCATGTTACGCTTTGCTAAAGCTGATGCCTGGGATGGGGTTAAACCCCTTCACACCGCACTCCGTTCCCACATACTTGGGGTTCTCTACCTGTGTTTTGCTTTGTCCTGTCCTGGTCTCATTCCCAGGTTCAGAAGAAGGCAGGTCGTGATTCTGTTACAGCCACTTCTCCTGTGTGTGCAGGTATCCTTACTTGAGCACAGGGCAGTGCGTTTGTTTATGGGGTGGTGTTTTTCGGGTTTATTTGTTGTGGTCTCAAATACCATCCAGCCTGGACTGCAAGTAGCCAGAGTCCAGACAATATGCGGCTGTTCCTCCTATTTATCTTTGTCTGGAAATGACTTGTTAGTGACAAGGACACCTCTGGCAAGAAAACAAGCCAGCCATGATGCAACAGGAGCTTGCATTGAATAGGTAAAGGCAATGATGAGGTTTTTCGTCACCCACCCTGGATGTGGGTGAAGTTTCCAGGGAAGACCGCCCAGGAAAAGATCCCCTTCAGAGCTGACAAGCCCCATGGGGAAAGGGGTAAACAGTGTAAGAAAGTTCATTTCTGCGCTTAGTTTTGCTGCTTTCTGGTTTTTCTGCATTCTAATTCAGCAGTTATTTCCTCCTCCACCTGCTCCCCTCGCCAGCACACACTATATGCACAACTTTTGCAAACTTGTTAAAACCAAATCTGCTGGGAAACACAGCAGACTTTCCATAGAGACACTGCTCTGGTGTGTGATCTCCTCAGTTCCCTGCTCGGAAAAGTCATGCACACCCTGTAATACTGTTCAGTGGCTGGTGTGGACAGTCATTTAGAAGACCCAGAAGCTGTAAAATCCTTACACTCCGATTTAGTGCAACTTCACATCCTCTGCACTGCTACAAATGCCTCTACAGACCATGCAAGAACTGGGAAAGTTTGTTTGGTTTTTTTCAGTAGCTGTGCCTGGCACCTAGAAGTAATTAATTCCTTTGTAGATTTTTATTTTTTCACTGACTGGACAAACTGTGCCCCTCCCAGCCCAAAGCTGGTTTCATGTTTAACAGCCATTTGAGTGTTTAATGGTCCTTTTCATAGATAACTATGCCTATTGTGTTCAGCTGAGCTGGCCCTGGTAAAAACCCGGCTCCAGGTAGCAGCTTTTCAATCAGCAGATGACAGTGGGGGGTTGTTGGGTTTGGTTTTTTCGAAGGGGGTCTAAACAGATACTAGTAATATGTGCCACGTCTGTGGGTGGCTTATCATCAGTGTTTTACAAACATACATTAATTAAGGTACCATGCTGCAATGAGATTGGCAAGCATTAACTTGCCAATCTTTAAATTCCTGTGAAGAGCTAGGCACACCTATGGGCCCTACAGATAAGTTTGTTATCCATAGGATAGGTAGAGAAATGGGGAAAACCTCTTGCAGGGGTAGACACTCATGCTCTGACTTGTACTTGAGAACGTTCCTAGGTGATCTTGACAGATCACCAGCTGTGACAGAGGTTTGAGAAAGTGAACATAACAACAGGCATCGCCCACAGCACATTTGCTGTCTTGGAAGTCCCATCTGCAAGGCAGCTTATCTGTTTTTTGTACAGAACTGCTGTTTTCATGGTCCACAGTCTTGCAGTTTAGCCTGAACTGGCCCAGGGCCCCACAGCTTGGAAGGAACCATCCGTTCACACTGCAAAGCGAATAGTAACAATGAGTGGTTTGTCCAGCACGTGGGGTAGGTTCTGCAGCCATTAGACTCATTGCAAATGGAGGGGATGGGAAGAAAACAAATTCACACTTTTACTGTCCATTCTTGATCAATTCCTTATGCAGATGTTCTTACTTCAAATGAATATTATCAGGCATTCTTGTTCCTAAATAACTACATCCATACTACAATGTGTGGAGGGAAGAGGGAGCATAGCAGGCCTGAGTTAATGCGTGAATTCTTCATGCCTTTAATTATAATTTGCCTGTATATGGGTTGTTCAGGAATAAAGTGGCACAAGTTCACTGTTTTTTGATTTTTAGAGGTTCTGGTAACATTCCCTGCATCTTGCTGGGAAGTGAGAACCAAGACAGGACTGGACATGCAGCTCTGCCTAGCAGAAGTTACTGAGGGACTTAGTATGATGTAGCTCCACCAGAGTTCACCTGTATCAGGAACTTATATGTTGATGATGAGCATAAACACAATGTCAGCTCTTTTTTTTTTTTTTTAAACATAGAAAAGCTTGTTTAAGCACTGTTGACAGAAGGAGCCTGATGGAGCAGATGTATTACTTGTTGTTGGCCATACAAGCAGAGACTCAGCAAACACAGTGGGGGATGTTTACTGTGGCATCACTTGCCCAGAAGCCATTTGTTCAAGAACATTTTTCAAAGAAAAGAAGTCTCTGTGGAGAATTATTCACCCTTCCTTAGGGGGCTCCTGCAACTTGAGCTGCACCTCTTCTAAATATCAAGAGAAGAAAATCCTACAGTTTGATCCAATATTTATCTCCATTCACACCTGTACATGCCGTTTCCAGCCCAGCTTGGCTCATTACTGTGACCCTCAGCACCTGGGAAATTAAAATTTACTCAACTCTATTCCCAGCATACTGTCAGCATGAGAGCTCTGACCTGGCAAGTTGATGTTTCACTGAGGGACAAGGAAAACAGTAGTTTTCTTCACTCATAACCTTTCAGATGTTGGGAAGAATAACTATTTCAGGCAGAAAAATTAATTAGTATTTCTAATGGTATAAAAGATACAGAAAGGGAGACAAAACATGTAAGATCAGCATTAAAGTTGCTCATAACCTTCTTGGTTTTGTTGTTACTCATCTTATGAATGTTCAGGCTTGTCTCTCACGTCAGCTAAACCTTTTTGTTTTACATAAAATCTATGCCCAGAAAGAGGGATGAGTTTTATACCAGAAAAACATTGCATGATCGTTTTGCCTCTAAATCTTGAACACACTCCAGTCCCTTCCTGAGAAATATGAGGTGTTTATGTTTGAACTCCATAAATCATTCCTTGGGAAGCCAGCCCTGAGAGCAGACTTCTCACAGGGAATTGGGAGAAAAAAGGGAAATAGAATTCTTGTTGTTTGCACTGTGCACCGGGGTTGAGGATTCAGGCTCTGATTCCTCTGCACATTCATTCTTCCATTACACACCTTCAAGTTAAATGTTAGAGTTGTGTTTTCAGTCTTCTTTTTCAATCTATTTTCAGTGTTCTCCTTTGTTTAAGTGGATCCTTACAAAGGAAAAACTAGGCATTTGGCTTTGGCATTCCTCAGGCTGCTGAAATAAGTAATTTTCCCCAAGAAGAAGGAGAACTCTCATTATTAAGTTCCTTCCAAAGTGTGTCAGGAGGCAAGCAAGAAAATTTTAAGATTACTGGTAGTGCTTGGACATGTATATCCCTTTACTTCCATCTGCCCTATATCCTTCTCCTCTGTAATCTGGCATCAGTGCTCTCCTTTATTTTGCACCAGTGTGATGGGGCCTCCCTTTCAGTTCCTAATATTTTATTCAGTTTTCTGTCTACTGTCGTCTTGTTTCCAGATTATTGCAGTGGTCATGGATGTATTTACAGACCGGGACATCTTCCGCGATATCGTTGATGCAGCATATAAGCGCTGGATCCCCGTCTATATAATCCTAGATGAGGAGGGTGTGAAGCTTTTCCTGGAAATGTGCAGATGTCTTGACCTCAGTGACTTGCAAATCCGGGTAAGATATTCAATACTGAACTATTATCTCCTGCAGATTAATGGCCTTTTCCAGCTGTAATGAATCTTGGAACTCACTTGGACAGGCGAACACATCTCTTCTTCCCTAAAGTCATATCACATCCTCTTTGATGGAACACAGAGGGATAAGAGAGTGGCTTGATAATACAGAAGGAAAGAAAAAGGAAAGATCTGGATTTTTTGTCTTTCACCTAAGACAGGGATTTAGATAGTTTCTTGGCTTTTGTGACCTAAAAATTCCTGTTTGGGAAGAAAGTTGTTGGGAGGAAACTCCTGTGGGTCTTCTGTTTGAAGATTCAAACTACAGCCCACAGTAGCTCTTTGAGATGACTGCATGGATCTCAGTTATAGGACACACATCCTCTGTGAAATCAAGACTTTCCTATCCAGCAGTGATCATCTTGGAGTGAATGAGCTTGTAGCCCTCCTTTGCATGAGAATTTAAGGGATTGAGGGGCATAGCTGCTGCCTAGCCCCATATCAGAATATGCCTTCATATAGTGCATGCAGCACAGCAGTGTAGTCAGTCTAGTTTGGCTGGCAGAAGGGATCTCACTCCTCAGAGGGATCTCACTCCTTTACATACAAACTGAAATCCTTTGTGTGTTTCTAGTTAGTATGGTATTCCTTTTTTCCATGTGTTTTTAATCACTGTCACTACTACAAGCTTATTCCAAATAAGTTGCTGAAAAAGTTGCTAAGTTGGACAAAAGCTCTAGGATGCCAGACTCGCCCCTCTTTGTGTTCCAACTGTTCTCAGTATTTTAAGAGAACCATCTTAAATCTGAATGAACTGTGAACTACCACTCTGCTCTGAGTTTCATCAAAAAAGCCATCCAGCTGACAAGCTTTCTCATCTTTCTCCAAATCGGAGATGGAAATTTCTTTCCTCTGGTGTCTTTGAAAGCAAGACACAGACATCATTATAACAGACCTGTTTCAAGTGTCAGGGGTATTCTGTGGCCTAGGCTCGAGTCTCTTCGGTACATAATTGAGAAATCTCAGCAGTAGTTCCATTTGCTCTGGTACCTGTTTCCCAGTACTTTTCTCATCATGTCATCACGTGCGGGAACGATGTCTTCAGTACTGCATATCTTAACTCCTGGATAGATTGAATGAAAAGATGCCCTGGCATTTTAGAAAAAGTTGTGATGCTATTGGAGAGGTGAGTTCCTTTTTTGTCTGCCTTCTCAGTCTCTAAACAGTAAGCAGTTGTCTTCTGCTCTTCCTCTTATCTCTTTCTCCATAGGTATCTACACAGACTTTACACTCCTAAACCAATCATCACAGTGACATGCTACAGCAGTGCTCAGGTCCTGCAGCAGTCTATTTCTATGATCCTTTCCAAAGAGAGTTTGAAACTGATGCCATCAAAAGCAGGAAAAAACTCTTCTGTGTCCCTCTGTGGTTCCCTTCTCTCACAGCAGCCCTTGCTACATTTTGCATTAGATCCATCAGCTAAAAAAAGTACAAATACAAGCTGAGGTAAAGAAAGTCTACTGAGAAGTTTTTAATGTCCTTTGACCTAGTTGTTCACTCTTCTGCAGAGCTCCAGCCCACAGAATGCTGCCCTTCAACTTTCCCCCTCTTTTCCCAGCTATCTCATACTGTATCTTAAATTCCCCTTAAGATTGTTCTATTCCCTTTCCAGTATAGCTAAGGGTTTTGCTAATCTTGTTAAGGCCAATGCAGCTAATTCCTGTATATGGTACTATAGAAGGACTGAGAAGATTCTTCCTGGAACAGGGAAACATGTCATTTGCCTCTCAAGGAATATGCTCTCTTGGAATCCCACCCATGGCTGCTTTGGATATATCTTACATGCTGCTGCTTGGGTCAGGGTAGCAGAAACCGTCATATAGTGATTCACCTGACAACAGAGTTTAGATATGCAAGGAAGCTCAAGCAAGGTTAAGGCTTCCTTGAGGACTGCCCCCAGCCCTACCTCATTGATGTAACATGCCAAATATTGAAGAGCTAGATTTAAAGCAAGAAAGGGCCTCTGGTCTTCTTCAGGCAGAATCATTTTGTCCCATATTATTTGATCATGGAGGATGTTGGAATTGCTGAGGAAGAATGAGAACTGTGGTGCAGTAAACTCTGTCATTCACCCATTTCTTATCTATGACATGTCTTTCTCCTGACAACTGCTTTGATGTGAGTTTCTTCTAAAGGTAAAACATTATCTCCTTACAGAGTCTTTTTGTGTTACTGTTTTGCTTCCTTCTAAAAGATTTTCACCAGTGAAATACAGTTTGCCAGCAAAGGAATTGCATGCTCTTCTTTCCTGCCATCCTTCCCACCTTTCCTTTGGAATGCTTGTGCAAGATATAGAGGATGGCTTTTTTCTCAGAAAGTTGCAGCCATGTGGGATATAACTTTAAGGTTTAGAGGCAAGTTCTGATCCCAGTGGGAGAGAGATTACACACTACCATGGGCTGCAGGCTCTGTCTTCTGTCACTACCAGGTACTCATATTGTTCTGTGACTCCTGCTCTTTTGGTTCCATTGCCTGTTCATCCAATGCAGAGTGAATACTTCAATAGTTCTAATACAGGGAGATATACTCTTAACATTGGATTTTGCCCTTTGTATGTGTAAAGTGCTGGGCATCTTCAAAAAATTCCTGGCTATTGTATTACTGTGAGATGGCAAGGTATCATGATCTGCTGACAGTCTCAAGGGGGGAAACTGCTGTAAGAAGACAGTACCTGACTCTGCAAAGAGTAAAAGTTCTTTACCAACTCCAGGCATGAAATGAGAAAACCTCAATTTTTATCTGAAGGCCAGAGTTCACTAGGAATGCATTTAAATTCAACCATCAGCACGTTCAGGGGTTGTTAGTAAGAGCATGTCCTATGTGGTATGAGTCATATGGCTTCCTGAGCCTACCGGACATGATTTGCCAGACTTCTGTTATATTTGACACAAGAGTGTTCTTTGGAGATCACAGTCAATCAGAGTTCTCATAGATACAAAATTCATAACCCCTCCAGAAAATTCCTTTTTTTTTTTTTTGACCTGAGGGTTAATGCTCTTCCCAGTTTTTAGAAAAGTGCTTTTCTCCCCATCCCTGTTAATAACAGACACTCCCAAAGACAGGGAGTTCTCCTAGAGTTCCAAACAAGCCCAGGGTATTACTTACTTGCAGGAAGTTCACCTGTGTGTTATTTTTTACATTCATTTTCCAAACATGTAAGGAGTTTCTCCCCTCACCCCAGGAAGTCTGAAAAGTTTCTGCCTAAGAAACTTTCAGAATTTCATTTCATTTCCTTCAGTGATTCCTAGCTCAGATGAGGGAGAAGCTGAATGGGATGTGATGCAGTGCTGTTGTTTTTTTAATTATCTGTTACAGAATTCTTCTAGTCTGCTTGTGACCTCCTGAAAATGGGAACTTAAAAGGCCTTCTTTTTGTCCAGACACAAATAAGTAATACCCAGTAATGATCTTGGTAGGCCAGGTCATAGCTAACCACGTTCCATCCCATTCTACTTGAATACTTGCAAGTTACACTACTTTGTCAATAAGCATGCCTTTTCCACAACTGTTCAGGGCAAACACGCAGAATAAATCCACAGTATTTCCTATCACTACTTGAGTATGCTTCCAGATTGTGGTTGCTTTTGTGTCCCTGTGTAAGATGAATTGCTGCCATCCATCTCTCTGACCTGGAGGTCTGATCATTAGAAATTATATTCTTGCAGACCATAAATAAGAAAAAATCCTTTACTGCCATTACTGTGGTCTTGTCCATAGGAATCCCATCTCTCTCATTTCCCCCCTTTTGTGGTACCTCCATCTAGGATTTAAAGGGAGAAATAATGGGCATCTGGTGCCTCCCCCTCAACCCTGTAGTCAAGTGAAGCAGTAGGACACTCAGGTGAAACAAAGGACAGGAGGTACCCCAAGAGATTTTATTGACTGAAGGGATCTGAATTTCACAGGGACAGCAAAATGGGGATCTCCACATTTTGAAAAACAGACAATATGAGGGACTGTTGAGTCGCTATCATCTCTCAGCTACTGCTTTTGTCTGTTGCCTCTCCTTAATCTGTTTAGCCTCTGTTAGTTTATAGAGGTCGTTAGTGCCATCCCTCCTAACTTGAAATAGAGATCCCCACCTGCTTTGCAATATATATATATGTATATATATCAGCAGTTGTTCTAAGAGGGAAGGTACACACAGGATTCCCTGGTGGAAGCACTTACAACACCTTCCTTTAGGGTCTCTCTTGTGTCTCCCCCCTACTCAACCCCAGTTTGTGAGCACTACTGCCCAGGTCTGTCAAGTGACAACCAAGTGTCAGTCACAGCATTACTGACTTTCTAAACTGTGTCTAATTTAGCTTTCTGTGGGTTCAGGGTGAGGTTTAAAAGTGTGTCACAATAAAGCAAGAAAGACCAATTCCTTCACTGTTTGTATTAGGATGCTCAGTCAGGCTTGACTGTTACCAGTCTGTATTAAGTTGGAGCCAGGGAGATGTTAGTCACTGCTTCTGATGAGGAGTGATGCAAGTGTGTGTAAAGGAAATGTGGAAATTTAATGCAGACTGCAGCTTCCATAAGCCAAAACAAACCTTAATCAGGCTTCTGCAAGAATAGAGATCTGGAGGGGTCACTTCTATCTAGTGAGCTAACTGATCCTCTAACCCAAAATATTTGTTACTACTGTAACACTAGTGCCCCCCAAAAATGCCTGCAATATCACCTCATTTATAGTTGTCTTTCCTCTTCTATTATTGTGCAGCCCTTGGTGCATGAACCCAGGCTCGATCTTCCTCTGTACAGCTTGATATCGCAGTCTACAAATGCTCCAAGATGCTTGAAGGCAGAAAACATTATACAAATAACCTGTTAAGTGACTTGATGTTTATATGACTTTGTGCTTGTTTTCTGCATTTCAAGATGTATTTATGTGCTCCTGTACCTACTTCATTCAAGGAGGTTTACGTGTGCAGCTGTTCAGTTCTATCCCCTCTGTGCCTTTCTAAGTGTTATGTACAGCTCAGTTACCACAGAAATTCAAGTGTGCTCTCTTTCCACTGAAAGAAGGTGATAGAATGTACAAACACAATAAAATCCATTCTTGTTAGATGCTAAGGAACTTTCTGCTCACACAGGCTTATAATTCTTGATTCACAAAGGTACATGTCATGTCAGAGCTGTTGACTGATTTGAAGAATGAGGTCCTTCTTTTCACTTGCAGTTGATACTCCATGATTTGGCAAATCTCACATCTAACATTAATCAGCAAGGAAAAAAAATTATCTCAGGTGATCAGCCAGTCAACTGCAAATGTTATTTTAACTACTGGAAAGGGCACCCTTTCTCTTGTGCTCTACCCAACCTGCATTCAGCATCCCACACATATGACTCACTGGTAGGCCTCGGGCAAGTCATTTCATCTTTTTCTCTCTTAGGCTCCTCATCTTTAAAACAGGGTAATAATACTTTCAGCAGTGTTGGGAGCATTAATTAGCTAATGCCCACACAGGACTCCAGACAGATCAAGCAATAGATGAATGCAAAACAGCAGTATCATCAGTTACTGTTAGTCAGAATTTGTATTGCAACTGCTGTATTTTAGTGGGGGAAATAGGAGCAGATTGAAAAGGTAAGAGCTATATTCGAAAAAATGGCTTTTGAAAGAAATCTGCATTCTTATAATCACTCATTCCTGCATGCTGATTTCTATAGCCTATCAATATTTAAGCTGTCAGTGAGGTTTATAATAATAGGACTTAGCTCTTTGTGGGATCTGAGGCTGTGCTAGCATTAGCCAAATCCTCCTGATTCTTCTGCTCTGCAGATGAGGGAAGAATGAGGCAAACGTGAATTGACTTTCCCAGAACATCACAGGGAATAGTGTCAGAACTGTGATTACACTGACTCCCAACCCTGGATTTATGACTCCAGTTCACAGTACCTTTTGAATTTTCATTGTTAAAGAATCCTTACAGAAACAGATGGTGGAGTGAAGAAAATTGTCTAGATTTGTGTATCAGAGTGACAAGATTATTTGCTCCAAACTTACAATAAATGCTTTTGGGGTTGGGGTGGGGGGAAGGGAGGATGTTTCATGTTAGTTTGGCAACTCAGCCTTGCACAGCCAGGACCCATGAACAGAGTAACACTCAGTCCAATGTGCTTATGTGTCCTTATAGTATATGCGGGCAAACATCTATTGCTGAAAATCATGTAACCTTAACTTTTGTGTTTTTTCTGTGTTCGGTAGTGGTCTGTTTTATTAATTGTAGGTTTGCTGGCCAAAGGGTATGAGATGTGAGGTTTGGGGAGAGGTATTCTTTTTCTAACTACTTCTATTCATTTTATGAAAAGTTTTTCCTTCCTCTTCGTCAGAAATTCTTTTCTGCTGACCTATTCAGGACATTGGTAGAGTCACTCATCCTACTCCTTTTGTTCAAAAAAATTTCTATGTTTTTCACTCTCTGTTGAACAACGGGGGAGCTGGGTGGACACCATAACTATTTGGGGTTCTTAGCAAAATTATAAAGGTTCTCCTTTTGTTAGGAAACATCTATCTTTTGAGCAATTGAATTGTTTCCTCCTCTCTAATAATTAAATTGTCCGTTCATCTAATTTGGTCAGTTTTTTCAAACCATGTGTGGTTGGGAATCGGAACGCAAGCACAAAAATAACCTAATGCAGACCCGTCTCATACATTACCTTCCAAGTAACTGTGTCCTTTGTGCTGCACAGGTGTTGTGGAGTTCCTTGGCTTTGTGTTTCTGCTACCATAATCTGGAGAAGAGCTCACAAGTGCTGTGGAATAGAGAGTGCAGGTGTAACTCAAGAGCTTTCTCTTCATTCCTCTAAAGTGGGCTGGGCCTTCCAAGCTACAGCACAGGACTGGGGATGGAGAATTACTTGATTTTGACAGCATTGTCTTGCCAGTGGGCTCAGATGAATAGCTGAAGACAGCAGGCTGGGTTACAAAGAGGCTGACCTGTTGGTCAGGGCTATAAACTGAGGGAGGGGAGTGACCTGCATAGACAGGGGATGACAGCAGGTCTTATGGCACAATGCTTTCCTTTCTGTAGGCCTTCTGTTGGCTTACACAAAATAAGATGTAGTCCCAGAAGTAGTGAAATAACGTGAGTGACATGTTAAGACTTGGAGCTGGCAATTATCTAATTATCTGCCCTATTTATTGTGACATTTTTTTCTTTTCACCTCCCTCTTAGAATATCCGCATACGTTCTGTGACAGGAGTTGGGTTCTACATGCCATCAGGGAAGATCAGAGGCACACTGGCCTCCCGATTCCTAATGGTGGATGGTGAAAAGGTGGCCACTGGATCATACAGGTGGGTCACACTTGGTTAAGGCATTAAGGCATTTATGTAAAGAATGGCTCATGACTTTGCGTGAGAGTATTTTTCTCATGTCATACACTTTCTTATCCCAGCCTCTAATCTGTGTGGCATCTGTAGAAACTGGAATGGGATGACAGAGAAGGTGGCATAGAGCCCAAGATGCTTCTGAGTGGAACATAAGCATGCTGGTAGAACATTTCAGTGGGCTAGAGACAGTTCCACACTGCATCAGGTGGGAGTCTGCAGGGACTCCCCACCGGTCACTGTGCTCAATTCTCTTCAGTGAGGTTTTCAGTCCAGAGGCTCCTGATGCAGTGTTGCTTTTTTAAAAGCGTAAACTGTCCTTCAGAGTTTTACAGTCTTTTCTTCCAGATCTGGTCTGCATACCTAAAGAAGGACAATAATGTTGTATCTATTGTGACCCATCTTGCCAAGGATGTGGGCAAATGGCACAACGATGCATATTCCCATGTAGTGTCTTAGGTTTTGTTAGGTGGGCTGGGTCAAGTATGCACCCACGACTCTAACATTGGTTCTGTTTCCTCCTCTTAGCTTCACATGGACTTCATCCCACATCGACAGAAACATCCTGCTAGTCTTGACAGGACAGCATGTAGAAATGTTTGACGTTGAGTTTCGTGAGCTCTATGCCATCTCAGAGGAAGTTAATTTATTCAAGGAACTGGGTATTGCTAATCCATTCCTTCTTGGAATTGGGAAGCCAGGCTTTCATTCCTCCACTGTGGCTAGGAAGTTCATCAACCCCAAGTATGGTTTAGTTGCAGGGGCAACCCGTGGTGATATGATGCTCTGGGCTTCACGACACAGGCAAGATAATCAGGGAAACATGGAAAAGGAGGAAACAAGTGAGTCAAAGAAGCGGTTGAATCAGTTTCTGAATGACTTAGTCACATTGGAGCAAGTATTCCCAGAAATAGATCCCCCTCTGGAGAACTTGAACAAGCTGAATCGGAGCCCTCAGAAACTGTTGTCCCGGCTCCACATGGACCTGAAAAATAAATCCAAATCCAGAGAATCTATTCGTGATGTGAAGAAGGAAGAGGCACTGACCAATTCAAAGCAAGGAAAACGGTTTGCCAGTGGGCTTTTCAGTCGCAAGGCCAAACGGTCTCCAGGCTCAAGCATTGAGGCCAATTCTTTTGCCAGTGAAGGACATTCAGGAGAAGACCTTGGGAACATGAAACTGGAATATGAGCGGCTCAGCATTGGCCGTGCTAGCGTTCGGAGCACTGGAGGCATCTCAGGTAAAAACTTTTACCAGCTTACTCTGCTTTTTGTGTCCCTTGTTATGAGTTTGGCTGATTGATACAAACATACTCACTATAGGGCACTTGTGAGTAGATCCTGTTATTTCCTCTGTATCAAAATGAGCAAGATCAAAAAGTAGAAGCTGTATCAAATGATACAGGCAATTTAAATTGAAAGCAATTTAATGGCAGTCTTATTGTAAAGTTGGTACTTCTCATGTAGATGTTTCTCATACTTCAAGTGGGTATGGGACAAAGAGAATGTTCACTATTGTAATGGCTAGCAGGGCACAGACAGATTTTCAGTGTAACCCCTCCTTTCCTCATTAAAGTTGGGTGTATTTACTGTGACAAGTTCCTGGTGGAGAAGAGAGAAAAACGTGTTTTTATTGAGATGAGGGGAAAAGGAGTGGAGGAAAGGGTGCAAAAATCTTTTTAATTTGCTCCTTTATCACCTTCTGAAATGGGGGAGAAGGTCATGGAAACAGATGCTACAGAGTAGATCACTAGATCTCAACTTTTCTTTCTTTGCTAACACATGATTGATATTTTCATCGAGTCCTTCCAAGGCTTCAGTCAGTTGAAGACACAAATGATAAAGATTATTACCAATTTATGGGTTCATAGCTATCTCCCTAACATATTTTGTGAGTTTGAAGTAAATCTTTGGATTATTCAGCCTGGTTGTCTTCCTCTCAGTGAGCTGTGTTGGATGTCAATACATCCTGCACCAGCAGGAAAATAAACTACTTGCAGAGAGAAAATTTCTCCTCAACTTATCTGGCCAGAGACCATTCTGTGATCTGATGAATGTGAAATGCAGGCATAGAGAGACTGAATTCCCTTGCAACTTACCATGATGTGAAATGCAAAGACTTCTCTTGAGACCAAAAAGAAAAGCAGGGTATGGGGAAGGACAGCAACAGTGCTTGGTTAGGTTCTTAGAAATATTTCTGGCTGAATGAAGCAGACTTCAAAATGCCAAATGAACACAAGGGTGGAATGGTAAGAAGGCATGGATAATTTATTTAAGACCCATTTTAGAATGTGTGTTTAGCATTTGGGGAGGCAGAAGTAAACCCTGGTATCAAGAGGCTCTCTGTCACAATGACAGTCTTGAGCACAGACAGTATGTGCTGGTGGTCCCCATTACTCACAGCCAGGAAAACCAAAATCGGTGAAGACCTATAGGGAGATGTATGGGCATTTCCTCTTGGAGGAATGGACCTGAGGGCTTGCACTACCCTCTAGTGACAGAAGTAGAGAATTGTGCAATCTCTGATTTGTCAGCACTTCATCAGAGATTCCCAGCATTTCTCACTGTCAGCTGTTTTAAAGCACACAGCCTGCCATCCCTGCAGTGTCGTGATGAAATTAGGCCCAAATTAAGGCATGAAAGAGATTATGTCTCCAGCTGAACAGTGGGACACTGCACCCTTCTAGAGCATTGCACAGTCCGGGCAGCAGGAATGTCCCTGTTTCTTTTAACACAGAGTATCTGTGCCAGACAGTCTGATGCTCAGTCTAGACCATTCCCACAAAGACACTATCATGCTATTATGTTCAGGTTTTATTTATTGCCACCATTACTTCCTGCGGGCTGTCACCTCTTTCAATAAAGGGGAAGGAAGGACTGAGAACAGGTGCAGGGAGGATGCTGAGGTCCAGCTCACCACCCTTCCCCCTGCCATATTTTTTCTGATAAATCTTTCCAGTGAGTCCTTGCTAGTATTTTTGGTTTATGCAAATTGAGAATGCCTGTTCATGGTGACAGCAGGAGACTCCACAGCTTTTGAAGTAAGTAGACTTCAGTCACGTGGTGTCATAAAAGGCTGGAGGAAGATCACTGCTTGTGTGTTGCTTTTGAATTGAATCACTGTTCTTGAGAGAAAGCTTCCTAGTCTAATGGTCCCAAAGTGGCACGTGAACAGAGATGGTAGAGGGCACATTAGCAAGATGGAGGCTTATGAGGAACAGAAAAAATTTTGTTATCCAGAAGATCCTGTAGTTACTTGATCAGTAGCACTTGATCAGTAGCACATACATCATTAGAATTTAATAAAAAAAATTCCTGAACATGGGCATGGAATAGAGTTCCAGCTTCAAAATAAAGATAGGAGGCACTTTGTTCTTGGGTAACTGTAGGGCTGACTTAGTTTTAAGGGCTAGTAAAAACCGATGCTGTGATACTCTGGGTGACAGAAGGGAGAAGTGGAAATGAAGGAGAAGGTACTTGGTATGCAGGCAGGTTAGGATGCAATTATTCAGAGCTTCACAGTTTGAAATAGCTGCCCTTACCTTTTGTAAAGATTAAACAGCACACTTAAGCCCCGTGGGCCTTCTTGTGCACACATCCTCCAAAGTCACTATTAATTCTGTAGTACCATAGAGACACATCCCACCTTGCAAATGCATAGAGAGACCAGATCCACACCTCCAGTAGCTCACAGAGTAGTTGAAAGACATTATTCAAGCAGGCTAAAGGTCAGATTCAGTCTTGTAGGAGCAAATAGTGACAAAGAGAATCTGAACTGGGAAGGGAAGTGATGAAAGTGTGTGCTGTGATGGAGGCTAAAAATCTGATGCAGTATTTACATGCTAGAAAAGGATACCTACAAGTCAGAATTAGGCATCTGGAAAATACAAGGGCTACAGATAATGTCCCGAACTAGGTATCTGAATCCACACCCTCAGGTTTTGTACTAGCACACTGCATGGAGACTGTGCTACGTCTTATAAGGCTTTCTTAAACTGCGTCATCAAATTGACAGAACTCTTGAATTTCACTCTTGCCCACTCAGGAGCACAAGAGCAGCTCTGAACCTGACCAGAATCTTGTTAATTTTAAGCTGGTGCTGGGCAGACTGTGATCAGCAAAGACACTGACATCTGTGTGCAGTTTCTAGGAAATACTGCAAAGGTTTGAAAGCTGTATGCCTTGGGAAGGCGCTGACTTTTCATTTTGTGTTCTCCCTTGAAAAAAGCTAAGTGGGCTCATTCAGAAGGGTCTGCTGTTCTGAGTTGCTTCATACATCAGCCTTCACTCCTCATGAGTGACGATTGCAGAACGATTATATCCTTAATAGCAGGATTTTGTGTTTCACTTTTGGGTGCTTCTTGCAATAAGAAATGGTATTTACAGTGGGTACTGCAATACTACTGAAATAGCTGCATAGTTCTCCCCAGTGTTTTTCAGCCAAGGTGACATCCTGGAGGGATGGTAATTGGAAGAAAGAGGGGAACATTGTATGTACCTCCTTTATACGTACAAGGAGGGTGTTTGCTCTAACTGTAGTGGGATCTGTAGAAAAAGGTTAGAAGACAAGAGTAAAAAGTGAGAAAA